>NW_017728921.1:2666352-2717964 GCF_001723895.1 Crocodylus porosus
CGGGCCACTTCATGGTGTCGTCGCCACACAGCGAGCACCCGCCCAAGAAAGGCTACGACTTCGATACGGTCAACGAGCAGACGTGCCAGACCTACCGCTTCGGCGGCGCGCGGGCCGGCGGCCGCCTCAGCATCGACGCCTCCCTCACCAAGCTCTTCGAGTGCATGAGCCTGGCCTACAGGTGGGCGCGGCCGGGGGCTCCTCGCGGCCTTGCAGCAGGGTGCGCGGGCCCCTCGCGGGCGGGCCCCTCCGAGCCGCCCCCGGCCTAGCGGGTGGGGCCCGGGGCTCGTGCCAGCGTCCTGGGCCCAACGTGTCACCCCTGCTGTCGCGTGCAGGTGGCTCGTCCGCGGGGGCGCATCCAAGGGTTAAAATAGTAGCAGGCCATCATAGGGACAGTATCTTATTGGACTAGCAAGACTTCTGCATGCATAATTTTCTTTCTGTTGCAAGCTTTCGGTCACTATATCTTTTATCAGACCAGTGAGACTTTTGCACGTACCATTTTCTTTCATGGCAGGCTTTCGGGCACAAATGTCCTTGGTCATGTGCCGGAGAAAAGATTGTAAAACTTCTCTCTGCGATTCACCCCATCCAGGAAGAGCGCATGCACGCCAAGTGGAGAGGCCTGAAGGAGGGTTTTTCAACCCGAAAGCTTGCTAAGAAAACGCTTTTCCAACTATTCAAGTTGGTTTAATAAAAGATATCAGATTTACCCAAAGAACCTTGTCTGCCTGGGCAGAAATGAAATTTCATAGGATTTCACAGAAGATAGATGGAAAAACTCTTCTGGTAGCAGAGGACTTAGGGGTGTGGGGGTTGCAGCAGAAAAGCCCTCCTCATTGACAGAATGCAAAGCCTGTCAATATGTCTCTGCTGCTCTGACAATTTGCACCCCACAAACCCCCCCGTCAGAATGCATGGGTCCTACATGCATGGTACATGCTTATGGCTGAACACAGAGTTCTCTCTTGTGTTGTAACGTGAAGGAATGGGGTCAGTTTCAGGATAAGAAATGAAAATAAAAGCACCTGGTCTTGACAGGATCCAAGACCATGTTGAGCTGTCTGTCTGCAGCAGCTCTAGACTCCAGCAAGTGATGCAGATGCTCAGCCTCTTGGTATCAAAGTTAGCGGTATTGTATTAGTAAAGCCTCTTTGAGGAGGAATATGCAAAGGGCAGATTAAAGGTTGATGCCTGTTTTGGGTTTTTTTTGCCCTATTCCAAATGAAAAAATTCAACAAGTATTTGGGGGGAAATTTTTTTTAATTTGCATTTTTTTTTCCTTAGCAGGTGTAAGGAATGGTGGTTAGCCAGCATGTTTCCTAACATTTCATTTCCTTTGTTCTGGAACTCGAGTTTGGTGTTGATACTTCCTGAATTTATTCAGGCCTGCAACTCAACTTCAGTGTTTCCTTCCCCCTGCTCAGTAAGATACCATCCTCATGCGTATCCCCTTTGTCTGCCTTCCAACATGGAGGCAGGGAAAGAAGGGAGTTGTGCTGTGGAATAAAAGACTGTTTGGGAAAGATGAGCTTGCGATCCATGTGACACTGCTGAGATTAAGGATCAGCAGCAGTTTGGATCCACATTTTTAGATTTCTGATGAAAAGGGGAGGGGAGTTTTTGAGAACATATGCATGAAAATATTTTTTTTCCATTTATAAGCACCATTAGTTTGAAATCTACTCAAAGCAAATGTGTTTCTTTACCCAGAGTTCCTCTGCCATTTATTTTTCAAATGTTGCTGTATAAAAGGAGCCATAGAGGCAGGAGTGGGAGCAGTGAACTTGGCTAGGTGCGGAGGTTTATGAAATGCAAACTGTATTGATCCAACTGTTTTCTTTTGATTATTATCCTAACAATTGCTAGTGGGCAAATCATTTTCCTGTGGAGAGTGAATTTTCAATTATGTGTGAATAGATGTTTGAATTCATATTTATACACAAGAGAGTTGTGTGCTAATGTAGTAGAACCAAGTTGTGACACTGAAACAGAATTAACCAGACTGCCAACCTCAGAGAAATACAAAAAGGAAACCCACAGCACACAGCGGTGACGTAGCAAACTAGAACTTCAGCATGCTTAATTTTTTAAATCTCTACTGTCTGGTTATGTTAGGTTTTATACATTTTCTGTCGTATCAGTAAGGTGATGCATAACATGAGAGAGCAAATATGGGGTGGTAATGGTGAAAAATTGTTATACAAATCTTAAATAAACTCTAAATTTTTGTAGCAGAAGTCATGATTCTGATGTAAAGGCCCTATGGATTGAGCAAAGAATATGGCAAAGTTTAGAAAAAACCTTCTTGGTGGCTCTCCAGTCGAAGGTTTGTCTTTGTGTAGGTGATTCTTAAAGCTGGTTAGGTGCATGTCATGAATTACCCTGCCCGGGTGTCTGGTAAGCAGGTGGAGCCTTTCTGTCATCGGCACACTACATGGAGAGCAAAGTTTGCACCTTTGAATGTTAATGTGTTTTAATGTTTTATGTAAGACTGTTAGGTGACCTGTCCAATAGATGTGTGGTGCATTTGGACATTAGTGACACTGGAGGCTTGTTCACCATTCAGAAAATGATGGATTGAGCATGCAGACAGCTCGTGTCCTCATCAGCAGTCTCTCTGGAGGATAAGGAAGTGGAGAAAATTGGACACTCATTCACCAGCAGTGCAGCTGCTCTGATGAAGAATTATGGGACTGAATTTTGCCACTTAAGATGCAGCTTGCAAATTAGTTGAAGCCACAGTGGTTGGTATGTAGGGAAACTCACTGGTGCTTCTGAACCTTTCCTGTGAGCCTTAGCATTTATTATGTTCTCCAGTAAAAAGGGCGCACAGAGATAAAGGGTATTTTAGTCTCATCTGGCACCTTTGCTGGCAGGGAAGTCCATCAGTGCTAGGCTTGTTTTTAACTGAGGGAACTGAAAGAGGAAAAAACGAGTTGTTCATAAAAGACTCGTGATGTTTACACTGTGCTGCTGCTGTAGAGTCAGCAAGGCAGACTTAGTGACTAGCTCTAGTCATAGAGCTGGCCTGACACAGCTTAGTCAGGTCCAATAACTGAAGTGCCAGGGTAAAGCCATATTTGTATTTCTTACTGATTTTGCACACCCATCACTAGTAGCTGGACATTCCAGCTCTTGATAGGGGAAAGCAATTAGTATACTATGCTGAAGCTTTGCCAGTCAGCTAGGAAATCAGGATTTAATTAAGTGGGAAGACTTGGTGAAGGGAGTCTGCTGTACCCATGATCTGAAAGTTTCTGTGTTTAGACTTAATCATGTTTCTGCAGGAAGAGCTCCCCAAAGCATGCTTTTAGTTTTGTCTCCTAGCTTAGTGTCCTGTAATACAGCTGTATACTGTTAAACAGCTGGCATGTTCCCCACTGAAGAAAGCTGTGTTTCAGGATGAGGTAATTTTTTCTTTCCTCTGCAAATAGAACAGGCAAAATTGAACTTAACCTTCTGTTGTATTTCAGTGACTTCACGGATTACTTGGTTAGAAAAGTCTAATTTCAGATCAGTCTCTTCACATGGAAAAGTAGGATAAGAATGTACTTTCCATGTGCAGTTGAGGAGATCAAAACAGGTTTATAAATCAATGTCACCGAGCAATAGAAAGTGTACTACAACTGTTACATGTTCTGTACTGTACACTTTATCTGAATGGCCATTGCTCCCAAAAAAAAGAAAAGAAAAAAGGCTTCTAGCTATAACTTACCTAGAACAGATTTTTTACCTTTCTTGCTGCAGAGACCAGGACACAGACCAGTGGCTTGAAGCTGCACCAAAATAGGTCTAGACTGGACACAAGGAAAATCTCCCTCACTGTTAGAGCAATGATGCAGTGGACTAGACTGCCTAGGGAAGCTGGATGTCTCTTGAGTATATCTTATCAACCCTCTCAGCAGCAGCACCTTGGCTGCCATTGTCCCACTACCTTGCCTGTGGCAGGTTAGGGCGTTATGCCTTGTAGTTGTATCAGGGCCAACTGTAGTTTTACTAGTACGTCAGACAGTGGATTTGTATAGGATTGTTTGGAGAGGAAAGATTCTGCCTCTGGCAGGGGTTTGGACTAGATGACTTGTGAAGGTCCCTTCCAGCCCAACGTCTATGATTTTCCTTGGTTTATACTATAATATATATTATAATCTCTTCCCAGCCTTTTGTGGGCTCAGATCAAGTGTACTAACTGAAAAGAAAATTAGCTTTAACTGCACCATTCCTTCGAATTATTATTTCCAAATAAGCAATTGTACTTACAATTACATGGTCCAAACCTGTCATCAAACCTGACTTTCTATAGTATTAGGTCAAATGATATGTAATTTTAATACTTAATGTACCCCCGCCCCAAATAGCTTAACAGAATTATTAAAACGATCCAAAATGTCCTTGAGTAAAAATAGCATACAAAACTGGATTGTATTCTAGGAAGCTTCTAGCCATAGCAAAAGCCACCCCAATTATGTTTTAGAGCTCCTTTCTTTTGTGGGGGTAGAATCAGGCCTGAATCCACGAACATTTTGGTCAGGGAAGTACTTGCAATAGACAATTTAGATTTCAAAGAATTAGCAGACATCTTATAGTATCATAGTAGCTAGGGTCAGGAGGGACCTGAACAGATCATCTCGCCTGACCCCCTGCCACAGGCAGGAATGAATGCTGGGTTCACAAGACCCCAGACAGGTGATTATACAACTTCCTCTTGAATTTGCCCCAAGGTAGGGGCGAGGACCACTTCCCTGGGAAGTTGGTTCCAGATTTTGGCCGCCCTAACTGTAAAATATTGCCTTCTGATCTCTAACCTAAACCTGTTCTCCATCAGCTTATTACCATTGTTCCTCGTCACCCCCAGTGGTGCTGGGGAGAAAGGGGCTCTGCCTATTTGCTGTTGATCTCCCATGATGAGTTTGTAGGCAGTCACCAGGTCCCCCACCTCAGCCTCCTCTTGCTGAGGCTGAACGGGTTCAGGTCCCTCAGTCTCTCCTCATAGGGCCTGTCCTGCTGCCCTCTCACCAAATGGGTCGCCCTCCTCTGAACTCTCTCCAGGCTGGCCACATCCCTTTTGAAATGCGGCACCCAGTACTGGATGCAGTACTCCAGCTGTGGCCTGACCAAAGTCGCGCAGAGGGGAAGCATCACCTCTCTGGACCGGCTTGAGATGCACCTTTGGATGCATGACAAGGTATGGCTGGCCTTGCTGGCTGCGGTCTGGCATTGCTGGCTCATGTTCATCTTGGAGTCAATAATGACTCCAAGATCCCTTTCCGCCTCTGTGCTTTCAAGAGGGGAACTCCCCAGCCTGTATGTATGCTGTGGATTCCTTCTCCCGAGGTGTAGCACCCTGCATTTGTCTACGTTGAACCCCATCCTATTCTCATCTGCCCACTTTTGTAGTCTGTCTAAATCTATTTGCAGCCTCTCTCTCCTTTCAAGTGTGTCCACCTTGCCCCACATCTTAGTGTCATCAGCAAACTTGTACAGTGTGCTTTCCACCCCCTTGTCCAAGTCACTGATGAAGATGTTAAGCAATGTGGGACTGAGGACTGAGCCCTGGGGTACCCCACTGCTCACATCTTGCCAGGTTGAGTACAACCCGTCCACCACTACTCTCTTGGGTGTGCCCCATCAGCCAATTTTTTACCCATCCAACTGTGCAGGCATCAATGCTACAGTCGCTTAATTTATTGCTGAGGATGGGGTGAGAGACAGTGTCAAAGGCCTTCTTAAAGTCTACAAAGACTATGTCCACGGCGACACCATCATCCAAGGATTTAGTTACTTGGTCATAAAAGGCAACCAGGTTGGTCAGGCAGGACCTGCCTATGGTGAACCCATGCTGATTGCCCCTGAGCATGATCTCCCCTGCAGGCCCCCCACATATGTGCTCCTTGATCATTCTCTCCCAGATGTTCCTGAGCACCGAGGTGAGGCTTACAGGCCTATAGTTACTTGGCCCTTCTTCCTCCCTTTCTTGAAAATTGGGGCCACATTAGCCAGTTTCCAATCCCCCGGCACCTGGCCAGATGAGCATGAATGCTCATAACAGCCAGGCCAAGGGCTCCGTGATGACCCCTGCCAGCTCCCTCAACACTCTTGGGTGGAGGGCATCTGGACCTGCAGATTTAAAAATGTCCAGCCCTTCTAGCAGATCCCTAACTACATCTGCACTGACTGAAGGCCTGACAGAGCTATCCCTAAGATTGTCCCTACCTCTGGTAGGTGGGATATCCCAGTCCCTGTTCAAGAAAATGGAGGCAAAGAAATGGTTAACAATACCAGCTTTCTTGTCTGGCGTAGCCAAAAGATTACTGTTTGCATCTTGCAAGGACCCTACATTGCCTGGTGTCCTCGTCTTGCTCCCAATGTACTTGAAAAAGGACTTTTTGTTGTCCTTAATCCTGGACGCTAGCCTGAGTGCCATCTCTGCCTTGGCCTTCCTAATAGCCCTCCTGCACTCCCGGGCCTAGGAGGAGTACTCCTCCTTGGTGATAGCTCCTCTCTTCCACTGGTTGTACGCCCCCCTTTTAGTCCTCAGGAATTGCTGAATGCCCTTGCTGAGCCAAGGGGGTTTCTAAGCACTCTTACCCACCTTTGCTTCTCTCAGGGACTGTTATCCTTTGGGCCTGGAGGATCGCCCCCTTAAGGTACGACCATCCCTCATGGACTCCCACCTCCTGTACCGTCTGGGCCCTCAGTGCCTCCCCCACTAGTCTCCTAAGCTCATTAAAGTTGCCCCTTCTGAAGTCAAGGGCTTTAGCCTTGGTGTGAGCCCTTGATGCCCTGCATTGGATAGTGAAATCGAGCAGGTGATGATCACAATTACCCAGGTGGTCAAGGACCTGCAGTCCCCTCACCAGGTCATCCCCCATGGCCAGGACCAGGTCCAACAAGGCGTTACCCCTAGTGGGGCTGACTCTTTGGGAGACTCTTACCACACTAACAAGCCAAAGTATCAGGATGTGGAAAGCTCTCCATTTCTAAAAGCGGACTGTTACTTGTTCAAGGACTACAGCAAAGAATTCACACTTGCACATACAGATTTGCAGATGTTCTCCATATATTGCGAATGGGACTCCATACTAACTGCATATTTTGTAGGATTCAGTACCACTGTTGTCTCAACCTTCTCTTGGGTGAAAAATTTGTTCAGAACACCTCAGCCTTTCTGCTAGGTCTGAGTATTGGGACTGGCAGCTGCTGCTAGTGGGGTGGGTGAGGAGGTTGCTTGTGGAATGGTTGGTCTGCTGTGTTCTCTTATGAGGTCATGGGTGCAGATTTTGGGTAGCTACCATAGTCATGCCAGCAGGATTTGAACTGTGTAGGATTGGAAAGTATTTTATAGTCATTGAAAAACAGGTTAATAATATCACTGGTAGTGATGGTTATCTTCAGAACAGGTCTAACATGGGAAATGATGGTGCAGGATGCTCAGTGGGATGCCATTGTGCCTCAGCCATGTCTTGAAGGGTCACTGCTTGTGGAGAGGAAGTTTTGCTGTACTTTTTGTTAATGTTGGAGTTCTTTTAATAAAAGTACGTAATCATTTTTAGTGTGATTTTTGAGTAGGTTTTTAAAAAATATATTCAGTTTTTAACAGTTTGCCAGTTGCAGTCCATCTTATGCATCAATGTGAAAGGATGTCTTTGTAGGCCTAGATGCAAGTTCTTCTGTAACTAAGGAGCATCAGAGGGCCTCAACCAATAAGCACGTGAAAGGGGTTGCTGTTTAGTTAAGAGTGCTAAGACTGATGTTAGATACTTGTTTAAACCCTCTGGATCCTGTGTGTTGAGGTTGTGCAAATCAGGAAAATGAAGGCTTAGACCAGAGAAAAAGATTTGCTTGGAAATTGCTAGCTGGGTCATTTTGAAATCTCTTCAATTATAGCTGTCTGACTAGAGAGACAACCTGTTGGTCTTCTGCAGATGTAGGCCAAATTCAACATTGTGTCAGTGGATTGACATAAGGGATAGATTGATTCCAAAATGCCCCTGTCATATGTCTTACTTTGTTAAAGCACCGTGTATTGTAGAAACTCCTTGAGCTTCGTCTCTGCCTTCATGTCCAGCAGATCTGGAATACCAAGGTTCATGAGACTTTCCCAGATTGTGAAGGCTGCCTTATAGGAACTACTGAATAGTGTCCTGATACTGAGCCCAGTTTGCAGCAGGGAATTGCTGTTGAGCTGCCTTGTGTAAAGTGTTCAGGAATGAAAAGACTTTCCAGGTGAAGACAGTGCTGCTTACCCCAGGTGCAGCACAATGAATGAAGACATTACATGATCTGGCTTATTACCTTGCTTCAGACAAGGGGAAACCATGTCTCGCACTTGATATAGCTACAGGATACGAAGCTTAATTTGAGAAGGACTTACTTGCAAATTCCACTTATGTGACATTGCATATTGGGAAGGCATGCAAAAAGCTTGATGAAGGATGTTAGAAGTATTGGTTTGGTTTTTCCCTAAATATTTATATTATGATTTCATAGATTTCATAGATTTTCATAGACATTAGGGCTGGAAGGGACCTCGGGAGATCATCGAGTCCAGCCCTCGCCCAAAGGGCAGGAAGTCAGCTGGGGTCATAGGATCCCAGCAAGATAAGCATCCAATTTACTCTTGAAGGTGTTCAATGTAGGTGCTTGAACCACCTCCGCTGGCAGACCGTTCCAGACCTTGGGGGCTCGGACAGTAAAGAAATTCTTCCTTATGTCCAGCCTGAAACGGTCTTGCAGGAGTTTGTGACCGTTCGACCTCGTCATCCCTTGGGGCGCTCTGGTGAACAGACGTTCCCCCAGATCCTGGTGGTCACCCCTGATAAACTTATAGGTGGCCATCAGATCACCCCTGAGCCTACGCTTTTCCAGGCTAAAGAGTCCCATGGCTCTCAGCCTGTCATCGTAAGATCTGTTTTCCTGAAAAAATAACCTGAAAAAAGCTGCAATCAAGACCGGGGTCCTGCTGCGTCAAAGACTAGCTTAAAAAAAGCTATACAATAACTTGGCTTTCCTAGAAGTGACACAGCCTTTTGGATTGGGAGTGGCTTTCCTGAGTTCTGATCCAATGGGGGCCCAGTTTCCCCATCTTTGAGTTAGTTCTGTTAGAAGGCAGGGTGTACCTTATTTCTGTTTGTCACCCTCACAGAGATGTGGCGCAGAGTAATCATGTTTTTCGTAGAAGAGTCAAACCACGTTGCTGATGCGTCAGTTTCCAACCTACCTTGTGATCTGTGTGTGGCATAGTAAGTCCATTATCCTATATTTTTGTGTAGTGAACAGAGTTCATTTTGTGGTTTAAGCATAACATGGATTTCATAATTGTTTATTTCTGGACGGTTTGCTAAAATAGGCAAAGGAGGGGAGTCGGCTTGTCCTTGGCTTGCTAATGCAATGCACTGTGCTATATTCAAAGCAGATGTAGGATAAACTAGTTGGCTTGGAAGGTCCTTTTCACAAAGGATGTGCTATTGCATAGTTCTTAAATGACAGGCTTTAAAGTGGACTCTCAAGTTTCACAACAACAGATTTTAGTGTCCCCTCCTCCCATTCTCTTCAACTCTTGCCCCTGGTAGAAGTGTGATAAAATGGCCTAAATGTGACAGGAAACTGAGAACTCCTGAATTATTATCGTTGCTCTGTTAATATGTGTGTGAGCTTGGATAAGTTATTTAACTCCTCTCTGTTTGTTGTTCTCTTATATGGAAAGTGATTTTGGCCTTCGGAGCCCAGGGATGATATGGGCTGTGCACTAATCAGTTCTGCAGATCACTACTCTCAGATTATTCTGATTGTGCAAATTCTTGCACTTTGGTTGGGTGCTACCTCAGAATGAAACAAAGAAGAATGCCGTGGCATCTGCCTTCAGCTACCCCAATTAGGGCAGCACCTGAGAGGAGCTAAGCAAGATGTGTCAACATAGAGTTGCTTGTATGGAGCCATTGAAACAGTTCTGTAACACTTCATGTGCAGTCAGATCGCTTCAGCATGTTGGGCTTTGCATTTGAAAGTCTTTTCCCACCACACCTGTGGAAAATAAGGTGCTCAACTGCGGAGAGAATTGGCAAAGTTGGATGAATTTGTTTTGGAATTTGCCGAGAAATGAGGTATAGAGAAAGGTACATGTGATGGGGACCAAGGAAAGAGCTTTGTGACCTTGCCCCCCAGTGTTGCAATCAAGGCAAGACACTAATGGCTGTTTGGAATTCCTCAGGTATTTTTTCCCTGTCCATGATGGGAGTATGGAGAAAATACGAAAGTCCCTGGAATGAATACTAGTGCAGCAAAAGCACAGGGGTCAGTCTCCCATTGAAGTAAGTTACTGGGGTAGCTGGCAGGTAAGCAGTTGTGGAAGGCCTCGAATGAAAAAGTACCTCACTCATTCTGGAAGTGGAGCCCCAGGAGGGACATGCGGGAGTTGATGTTTCGGAGCAACAGGCCCCGCAAACCTCTTTGGAAGCTACATTCCACACAGCCTGTAGGTAGCACGGCTGCATTAGTGAAAACAGTATGTAACAGCAGTTGAGATGTGAAGTGAGGGCTTGGCCCAGAGTTTTGCCTGCCTAATTTTTTGCCATCTCTAAAATTATAAAACAGGATGAATATGTGGGTATAATGAGAAAAGTGAGTCAAAGGTGATGCTTATATTGTGAACTTGAGCGCCAAGGAAGATGATGGTAATTTTCACAGCGAGAAAGTGTCAAGGGGAGGACTTGAAGAAAGAAGGATGTGTGCTTATAGAGGAGAGAGAGATGCAGCTTACAGATCTGTCTGTTCTAGTAAATACTAGTCTTCAAAGAACACAAATCACTGAGTAACATAACCAGACCAGTCTTACACTAGTAATATGTTGATGGGCACTGCTCTGTACGTGGCTTTCAGCATCAGTTAAAATATGTAAGCGGGCACCCACTCTCATGTGGAAATTTCTATTATATTTGTGAGAAGAAGCATAATTCTTTTTGAATTGAGGAGCTGCCCTGCTTTGGAAAAAGCAATGTCTAGCAACTACAGTGTTAATTCTGGCTTTGTAGATCCACAGGTGGTGAAAGGAGGAGGTGTTCTGCAGAGTTGGGAAAACTCTTCTGATCTCAGAACAAAGAGGTGCTCTGTTTTTCATAGTGACAGATTTTCTACCTGCTAGACTCCCAAGATCTCTGTTTGACAGGGCATTGATGCCAGAATAATTCTCTTCTACTTAAGTGGTCAGAAGCTGAATTTTTATTTGAAGCACAGTTCCTTTCTAAGGAGAAATGAGTTACAGTCGTTAGAATGAGTGAGTCTCAGTGCCTGTCAAGAAACCTGGTTTACTCTGCAAATACAAATGATCAGGCTGTTTGCATGATTTTTTCCCCTTGCTTAATACTCTTTGTGCTTTTCTGAATTTCTTCACATCGTGTTAAATGTTTTGTTTGCTTTTAAAATTACAATTTTGTAATGCAGTAGTCTGTCAGAAAAGGATTCATATCTCCACAGCAGCTAGATTTAGTAAGCACATCCCAATTGGATCAAAAGGAAATGGCCATAATGACCGCAACATGTCTTAAACATTGCACGTTAGAACTTTCCAAGAAATACAAAGAAGTGCAGAAGATCTGATTCAGACTCCAGACGGGAAGGCAGAATTCCTGGGTTCTGTCTCCACTTCTGCCGTGGACCCATTTTGCAACCCTCTTCAGGTCATTCAACTGCTTAGTGCTTCACTTTCTCACCTATAAAATGGGACAATACAAAAAGTTACTTCCCTAGGCCTGGGGGAAGATTCCTTATCAAGCATCTACATGAGACCTGGCTGAATTCCCCCAGATCCTTTTAACCTTCCCATTTATAAATAATCTTCACGACACTGGTGAAGTGGCAAACCTTTATTACTGCTATTTATGCCTGCCTGTGTGGAAAGAGATTAAGTGCGAGTGGGACAGTATAGTGGAGTCAGGAGTAGCACTGTGATCATGCGGATTTACTGGCTCCTCTTCTACACAGTATACCACAAACCCTGGGCCAGGCATTCTGAACTCCTGGCCCTTACTGAAGTTAATGTAGGTTTTGCATAAGTAAAGAGTGCTTGAAGAATTAAGGCCCTACATGTGGAGAGCAGCAACATTTGATTGTCATGATTGTGGTGTTAATTCACAGCTGAAAAGGCAAGTGCCATGTGACCCAGAATAAAACACTTAATTTTTACAGCTGCATGCTTGTTAATCAGTACTGCTTACGATATCTCTGACTTTTCAACATACTCTTCCCCTCCCAAATCAATGTGCTGTCCTGGGGGAGGTTCCCTGAAAGTTAAGGGCAGCAATTGCCATTTTCCAAGGGGTGCAAATTGCCAGTTTGGGTTAATAACATCCGGTATATGCCTTCAGTCCCCTGCTGTTTCAAGTCTGCATCCCTTAATTGCAGCCAAGCAGATGGTTTGAGTCAGCCTTCTGCTGAATTACTCCTGTTGGGAGGATGTGTATATATATTACTGTCATTTTCTTTTGTTTCTAATGATCATTGTTGGTGGATTTTCTCCAGCCTCTGTGTGCCTGCTGAATAGTTGAGGGAATCATAGGAAGAGAGCTCTGATTTCTGTTTCCATCTCTGGCACTGGCTCAGTGCCCCTCATTTGTAAAAAGCCTGTACAATATTTTCAAGATCTCTCTCTTCTAAATAGGTTAGAATAAGAGGTTGTGAAGTTCTTTTGCATCCTCAGAACAGCAGGTGATCAAAGAGCAGGCCCATCCACATGATGTAGCCACTTTTATTTATGAATGATATTTTTCATATAGTTCATAAAGCTACACCACTGGATGTGATACCTCTCTTGGTTTATTATTTTAATTGCAAATAATGACACAAGGTAGTTGATGTAGTAAGATATGAATTAATTGGTCAGGTTTTCTTCAACAGGAATTAGTTACAGAAGTCTGTTTAGACTTG
Source organism: Crocodylus porosus (assembly GCF_001723895.1). Lineage (NCBI taxonomy): Eukaryota > Metazoa > Chordata > Crocodylia > Crocodylidae > Crocodylus > Crocodylus porosus. Next base: position 2,679,274 of record NW_017728921.1, read on the forward strand.
ACCCCTCATTACAGTACTCCCATGTATTCCTCCTTCCCACCCCTGGATCAGTGGTGTGGGTTGGTGCATTTTATAAGCAGGGCTCAGGGCTCTATTTAGAGCATTTAATAATTCAAGCTTGGGCAATGCCATGCCTTATTAGGGCATTTTATAATAATTACTATGTAATAAATATTTGAGGCATCTTCTGATTGTGTGTGACTGGGATCTAGGAACTCCCAAATTCTGATTTTGACTCTGACACAGATCCTGTGTCAGTAATTTAATTTTTCTGCCTCGATTTCCCTGTTGCTAAGGCAGCCTCAAGAATTGACATGTTCTTTGCCTAGTTAATGTTTGCCAGAGGCTTAAGGATTAGAAGTGAGGACAGTCATTGTTAGTGAACCAAAAAGACAGCGAGGCTCAGTGCAATGTGTTTAGTTCTGTGGCTCCTGAGTGATAACAATTGGAGCAGCTCTGGACAGGAAGATTACACTTTGCACTTGTCCTATGACTGAGTGTTTTATAAGCTTTGCTAAGTTAATGCTGCATTTTCCCCAGGATGTAAAAGGTAAGTCATGGTAAGAAAGGGGAAACAATGAAGTAGGAAGGTGCAGTTACTTAGTGGGGTGTCGTTGGCCTGCCAGGGTTGTGATGCACTCATGCACAGTAAGTGCATGGTGTGCCACCACTTCCTGATTTCACCCTTGGGGGTGGGTGAAATGCTGCTGTCTGCAATGAGGTGACAGCTCCGATGGCTGGGTTTTTCTTGTTGTTTTTACTAAGTCTGCTGTTTGTCTTGCCTCAAATCCTTCTGGTTGGAAGTATCTTGCTGCAGGCGGGAGACATTCTGGGTTCATTTGGGATTGCTCCTCTTGTTTGTATTTTCTACCATGCCAAAGCAAACACAGCAGAACTTCATTATAAGCGATAGAGGCTCCTGCACTGTGCGCTCTTTCTCTAGCTGCAGACAAAGCAAAGAGAGTGAAGGGTTCCCACACTTGGACTGTCTTATAATCTGAGAAATGGAGGCCAACATTTCTAGACCCTTTTCTGGGAGATCTTGTATAAGGGAGCTGAGGAAGAGGAGACAGTGGCCTCAGTTAGGGTTCCAGAGAGGGCTGCCTGTGTTTCCATCCAAGCAAAAGCTGCCAGTGCACTACTCATGACAATCCTGTTTTGTTTCTTATCACATGCTTGTTACAACTTCTGTTTCTGTAAGGACAGATAAGCAGCCTGAGTGATGAAAGAACCCTTTCACCTTGAGTCAGGAAGTGGATCGTCTTATGTTTGATTGTGTGTAGACAGGGAGTAAATGGGGTCTTCCTGTGCAGGCGTTGGCTAGACTATATACAGTGATTGAACAAGGCTGTGCCTCTGGGATGACTTGTGAGGAGTCTGCCTGATCCTGCTCATGCATAAGGTATTTAACCCTCAAGAACAAGATGTCATTTTTAGTTTTGGAAGTGAAACAGAAACCACATTGCTTGCAGCTGGGCTTTGCAGACCAGGGCCTTGGTTACCAGCCTGTATTCTTTCTATCTACCCACTTTTGTGCATGGCACTTGCTTGTGGGCCTCTTGTGTTGCCTGCTCCAGAGACCTTGCTGACACTAGTTTTCTAATTGTCCCATCTGTGCAGTATACCATGGCAGCCATGTCACACAGATGGGATCCAAGCAGCTGCCAGTGCTTTTCTCTCATGATCAGCTATGGCAAATACAACAAACTGAGCTTGGGGCTGTCATGCTAGATGCTGCACAAGCACAGAAGAGATCATCTTTCCCCTGCAGGGCTGGTATCTTGTCCTCTAAATCTGCCCCAAGCAGGTTCTCCAAAGTGATGCTGAAATGGTTGGGGGCTCTTGCTTCGGTGCCCCCAGCCATGAAGCCAGCGCACCCTGGTGGGGCAGCGGGAGACTTAAACAACAGTATAACAAGACTGTTGTAGCTGTTCAGACCAGTTTCCCTTAGCTCTTTGTTTTCCCACCTGTCCGGGATGTTTACCTGGAGCCTTTCTCCTTTTCACTCCTTAGCTTTATCTATGTTCTCTTCCCTCAAGGTCTCCTAGCAGCTGGCACCATGCCCTTGGAGCAGTCAAGGGCATGTCTACCCATGTGAGCTATGCCAGTGTAGCTGTCAGCAGAGCCACTAGTGGAGGCACATGTAAGCTAGGAGAGGGCATTTTCCTTCCAGTGTAGCACCACCATCTTCAGAATGGCAAGCTAAGCTAGCTATAGCCCTCACTGTGTTGGCATAGCTGCTCTGCACTCCGGCACTTGCCACCCTAGTTGTCTAGTAGAGGGTAAGTCCAAGCCAGGAATTAGACCCAAGAGTCAAACCATGCATGCTGATATAGGACCCTTGCTAAGTCAGATCCTTCTCTACATCATGGTGCTCCTGCCTATCTGAAGCAGCATGGGTCTTACGGAAATGAAACAGCATTGCGATTGCACAGTAAACTCTAAAAATAGTTGAGCCCCATTCAGCCCTTCATTAGTGTGTAACAAATAGTATTTTCATGTGATGTGCAAGGAGAGCCCTCACCCTCTGTACAGCTAGACTCAGTCACGCTGTATCTTACATTTAGAGTTTAGTCTGTCGCTGACTTTTTTATTAGTTTGCAGTCGGTGCCATTTCCAAAAGAGCTTAAAAAGCCAAAGGGGAAGTTGGGCAGAACGTTTCAGTCCAATTTTCTCTCCCTTTTTGAGGCCCTCTGCTGCTCTGTTTTGCATGTTCCTTACAGAGAGACCTTTATTTTCAGTGCTAGGGTCATTTGAAGTGGCCTGAATTACTGACAAGAAAATAGATTGCTTTGTCCGAGTGCATATAGCCTTGAGTTGGTGAGAGGGGTGAGAAGTCAGTCAAATGGAAAGGAAGTATCAAGAGAAGAAATGTGTAGGAACTGCCAAACAGGAACAGGCCAGTAGAAGGGCCTTTTGCCATTTCTAGCATGTCCATCACCGAATGCAGATAAAATCAAGGCTTCTCTTCTCTCCTCCCAGTCCAAAGGAGTTCTCTTGAACTGATCATCTTCCAGGACAGTTTAGAGATCTATAATAGGAGATATACAATCTAAATTAGCAGTGATTCACAGGCCTAATGGCTGGAGTGCTGTCTGCATATATGGGATGACATACATATTCTGGGCGACCACAATGCACACTCCATAGAGTCCCTGAAATATGTGTTAGGCCTATGTGGAGGACTTATCATTAGCATTGAGTCGCCGTGGTTTAGTCAGCCTGGCCTCTCCTGAATTGCCAACAAGAGGGCATGCTGCAGTGGTAAGCTTGTGATGCTGACACACCTGTCCTTTGGGGACTAGACTGAGGTCACAAGCTTACTTTGAGTCCACTGCCCTAGAACATCTCAGCGAGGATCCCTGAGCTTTACCCCAGGCCCATGTGGAAGAGTGCAGGTGCACCAAGGTTAAGAAAATGCAGGAAAAGCTTTGAAAAAAAACAGCTGCAAGTCCTGTGTCCTTACTCCTAGTCCAGTCTTGAGCCACCAGTTAACTCTCTCTGCCATACCTAGAGATGAGCCTCCTGGCTGGGGAAAGTGCACCTTCAGAAGAGGAGACCTGACAAGAAAATGCCTGTTGGACACTCGTTCTCTTCTGTGTTAGATGTGACTTCGGAGTTTTAGAGGCCTGCACATAAGCTGTTTGCTGTCTAGTTGACATCTGATGTCCATATATCCTCTGTAGCTGTCTGAAGGTGCAGGCAAAGAACAATCTGAGCTGTAGAGTTTTACCTTCATTTTTTGGTGGGGCAAGAAGCTGAGGTCCAAGAGGAGTAAGTGGCCTTGCCTGTTCTGCCCTAGGATTTGCAGATGAGTGAATGACTTCATTAAATTTCTGAAACTGTCACATCACCAGATATTTTCATTATGTCTTTACTAATCCGCTGGCTGTCTGGGAGTGAATTGCTGGCTTTGTCAATTGGTACTACAATAGGACCAAATGTCTCACTGACACTCGTCACATTATAGCATGATTAAGTACTACTTGATAAAGTTAATTGCTGTGAAGTGTTCCTGAGAGCCTGGGGCTGCTGTTGATGCTGAGCAATCCTACTTCAGTTCTTTGGTTGCCCTAGCCATTCAGTTAGGACAAAAACAACCGTAAACTTCTGAGAACTTCACAACTTTAGCTCACTTTCGTATGTAGCTACATCCTAACCAGGATATTTAGGTCCCTAGATATTGTAGTAGTGGAGTAATTAGAAATGTAGATGGCTGTTGTTTGAGAGCGCAGGGCACCCATACATGTGCCGGATGCTTGCTCTGATTGCATGCTGATTAGCACCTGTTGGAGTCTGCTGGAGCATTCTGATTAGTACACTCCAGCAACCTCCGCATCATGTGTATTCAGGGGCACTTTAAGTAAAGCTCGTCAAACAAGTTTTAGTTAAAGTGCCTCTGTCCCCATTTTGAAGTGCAGGGACACTGAATACATGTGACACGGGGGCATTTTAATTAGAGCAGCTCTCAGAGTCATTCTAATTGAAGCATGCCCCTCCCCCCATCCCAGAGCATGTGTAAAGATGCCCATAGGCACTAAAGGTGTGGCAAGATGTTATGGTTGCTCATTTGCCTCATTTTCACACCTGATTATTCCAATCACATGCAGCTGACATGAAAAACAGTCCAAGCACAGATCTCATGATGATGCAAAATGATTAGTCGAGTGCCCTTAACTCCCATGTTAAATCAAATCAATACCAGTCAGGACTCTGCATGGTACGTCCTTTAAAGGCAATATCTAAGGTTATTGGAGCGGTCACGAGAGAAGAGAAATGCATCAATCTCATGCTGTGTGTTGCTCCCTTAAGGCTCTGACTCCTGAAGCCAGTTGGACTGTGTGGTGTTCTTGAATGTTTTTTAACCCGTGTATATGAAAACAGCGGAAGCAAGACACCATTTATATATGGCCTTTCATTCTGAGAACCCCAAAGGACCCACAATTTTATATTCAAGATTTGCACAGACCTGCCTGGGTTGAGGTGACAGGAAGGTGTGGCCATCATATTGCAGTAGTGGAAGAAGTGCAGTATCTGGAACAAGCCACAAGGATCAGAACTCGTGGTAGAGGTGATATCTTTTATTAGACCAACTAGACACAGCACACACAGCAACAGTTCCAAATTCAACAGCTCATCAAGAGCGTGATCACCATTTTTTCACAAGGTGAAAGTGAGGCAAGGAAGGAAAATTTTTTTGCCCAAAGTCATGGACAAAGTCTATCAAATGAGATTAGAATTGGGACACAACCCTTTACTACCTGCTTTTTATCTTCAGGATAGTCTCTTTACTTCCCGAAGCATTAAGGAAAGACTTGTCAGCTCAGGGAAGGTTTTCGCTCTCGGTTGCGAAAGTAGAAAGCATATTAACTATAACATAACCCACCTGACCAGTGTGTTTCTTAACATATAAATGTTTTGTTATCTCCTGGCACCAGTCCCCAGAAGGTGTGAGAATACGCAGGTTAGATGCTTTTGACCTTGGTTTTAAGCATCTGTTGGAAACAGGGTTTTTTGTTTTAACCCTTTGGAAACATGGCACTAACCTTTGTGTTTCTCTCAGTGGGGAGCTGGGCAGTATCCCTGCTCCACGAGCACTTCTCAGTAGTGAGGGTGAAATTCCCGTGGGGGATTCAGCACTGGGCATTCACCAAGGAAACACCTCCTGCATCTCATCCTCGCAGAAGGGGTAATTCAGCCAAAATGGCAGAGTGGTGTTCAGGGAGGGCCCTCAGTCTGTGTAGTTGTGCTTCTGACTGCTGCCTAGCACTTTCGTCGTTCCCCTTGCCATACACAGATTGCTCATGTTCCTGGCATGGCTAATCAGCACACGGATGGGAAAGTGTTAGGTGGGATTGTAGCCCTCCAAAATGAATCATACGGTACCAGTATTTTGTAGTATATGTGCATAGCAGTCAAGGAAGCTATGACATCTAATTCAGACCTTTCCCAGTGACTCCTTGTAGAGCCTAGGCCAAGTGGCACAACATCTGGGAAATGGGGTATTTTTGTGCCTGCCCAGGGTGTTGGGAGGAGTGACTAGTGCTCATGAAGTATTTTGAGCTCCCTTTGTACGAACTGTAGAGTGCACCACTAACACTGTTCCTTGCTTCTGTGGATGGATTATACCCGAGTGTTTTTTCCTTTTACACTATTTTCTATAAAATGCATTATATCCTTTACGATTAAGGGCATTTTTACACTTGCTTGGGAGGGACATTTTATTTAGAACAGCAATGAGAGCCACTCTAATTAAAGCACCCACAGTGTCTCATGTATTCCGCATCCTGCACTTCAAAATGGTAACGGGGCTGCTTAAATTAAAGCTCATTTGACAAACTAATTAGCATGCTCCACGACGCACTGTAATTGCAGTATGTTGGAGCAGCTACCTGCACATCTACAGGGACCTTAAGTTTTGAGTTGAAAGATTCTTCTAAAATAATTCACTATTTTTAAACCTAGTTATAAATAGCAAAACCACTTCTGCCCATTAAAAAGGGCCACTATCAGTGGCCACAGCGCAAGCTGTCTGCACCCACTAATCCCCACCCTCTGCCAGTGTCCTGAAATTGGGAATTCCCACGGCCTGTCCCTTGGCTGACAGCACAAGAGACATGGGGCAAATGTTGTGGTGAGTTCTGTGTCTCTGGCATGTGTAGGCTAAAAGTTAGTTGGATGCATTTCCCCCACAGTAAATTTTATACAGATGTAACTAAACAGCCTTCAGATAATGGCTTTCAGCAGCTGTTATGCTGAGTTTTTTAACCTGAAATTTAGAGGTGAAAGTTTTTTCATTACCCATCTTCTAAGCCAGGGGTTTTCCACCTGTGGTCTGCAGAGCCTGGGGGCTGCAGACTATGTCTGAGGAGTTGGTAAAAGAAAACTATGATCAATCAAAAGTATGTGAATACCCACACTTACAATTCAAAGGAGTCTGCACCTTCATCTGACATTTCCAAAAGGGTCCACAACTCCATTTGAATTTTTGGTGGGGTTTGCAAATGAAAAAAAAAGCTGAAAACCACTGCTCTAAGCTTTATAGCCCTCTTGTAAGGCAGTGCTAAAGCAAAACCTAAGTTCTATCTAAGGCATCATGGAATCCATTTCCTAACAGATTTCCTTTTAGTGTGTTGGGTAGCTGGATGGATCCTGTCTCAGGAATACACGGAGGCATCAACATTTTTTTTGTTACTAAATGTAGTGTTGACCTCATTGCACTCCTGGCTGCAGTCACCTTATTTCTTGTTTCTGTTGTGTTTTAGTTGGTATGAAATTATTGCAAAGTGACATGTTCTGTTCAAGCCTTGAGCCTTCACATCCTACACTGGCAGTCAAAAGTCTGGAGTTTTCCAGTGGAGGGAACTGGGATGCAGGCAGATGCTGCGAGCCCTTGTTCAGCCCAGGAAAGCCGCACAGTCTCCCATGCATTCTTTTTAGAAGCCTGAAGTCATTTTTAGAACAAGATCCTGGTGGATATTTATAGGCCTGCCACGTTGTGCAGAGTATGGTATGTTATCCTCAGCGAGAGAAGAGCCGGTTTCCAGTTTCTCTGCCTGTTACACATGGTAAACAGTTCTCCAGCCTCCAGACAAGTACATTTTCCTGAGCAGCGTCTGTCCAGAGCAAGAGAGATGTGCAGTGCTCAGTGTAATTTGGTTTACTCTGGGTTCTGCGAGACTGAATAGGAACATTTTTTCATCATAACTCAGCACAACCAAATAACCTGTGGCCTTAGCTCAGGTTGGCCTACTTATTAGTCTAGGTCAATGCTGACCATACCACAGGATCTTTCAGTGTTCTCATTTTTCCTACAGTTGCCTGATTGCCAGTAGCCACCATCTGCCAAGAATTGGAGTGATGTCTCCCAATTCAGTAGTGTCACTATTTAAAAACAACCCTGTGATGCAAGCACGGTGAAGCTAAGAATCGGAGCAAAAGCCAAATGCAGAAGTTTACCTGGGAGGGAGTGGAACGGTGGAAAATACAAAAGGACAATAGGGTCGCATCATTTTGCTGATATTGTTGACAGTTATTTGCATTGGCGAGTTTTCTAGAGACTTGAGGCATTTACATTTTTTCAGATATATGAGAGTTCAAGAAAAAACACCCAAGCCAAGTGAAGCCATAATCAAACATGAATCACAGAGTTGGTATGTCTGTGAATACTCATCAAAACACTTGATACAACAACAGCAAAGTTGCTGCTGTTGCCAGCGCGGCTTATCTGCAAAGCTGTTTGACATCACTGCTCCAAGTGTCCTCTGCGAGCCAACCCCGGCTTCATTGGCTGTATAGAATTGTCTTTTGCATCTCAGAAATCTCTCTAATCTTGCTTGAGCTGCAGATGAGGAGAAGGAAAAATACAGAGGGAGAATGGAGGGTGCTGGGATTATGGTGGCTGTTTTTAAAGGTGGAGGCGTGGCAGGAAGGAAGCTGAAAATAAAGCTTGTGCCTGGTAGTGATGCAGCAGGGAAAATCCAGTGCGTGTCCTCTCCCTCCCTGCGCCTGCCTTGGCCGAGCTCCGAGGTGAAGTGGTTGTTGTGACCCAGTGAAGGATCAGGGCAGCGTGATTGGGGCTAGGATCATGATTGAGTCCTATTTGTCACTTTAAGCAGGAATTTACCTTGGTTTTGATGAAAGAAAGTATATCCTCCTCCAGGTTGAAAATTCCCAGGGCTAAATATGTTCTGGTAGTTACAGTGAGAGTTTATACTGATACATGAGAGAGCTGAGGGCATACCATACACACAACCAGACTGTTGTAACAATCCCAAAATCAGGCATATCACATTTATAAATGTAAGAAATTCAGAATTAGGGTTTCAATTAAAAGAAATCAAATGTATTAAAGTAAGAAATGTTTGGAGGAGGCACCTAAATAACTACAGAACGGAGAGAAGATAATGTCACGAGGAGAAAGCCCATCTTTTAAAAATCAGGTGCACATAAAAGTGCTGATCACAAATACTAAAGTACAGTAATCACATGGTGATTAGGTTGTCTAATAACAGAACCGATGTAAGGCTTTTTGTGGTATCTGAACTGTACTTAAAATTAAATTTCTTTTAAGTATAACACTAACTGACTTATCTAAATTTATAAGTTTTTATTTTTTGGGGGGGGTTATTATAACATCCCAATTTGGCTTATTGATATTCTCATTCTTAATTCTTCCTTAATGTAACTTTTTATTTAGGATTTTTTTTTATATCATGAACGGTTTACCTAAAGGAGGACTGATGACTGGTGAACCAAAGGCAGATTAGTCAGCAAATTAAATATGGAATTGTTGTTTCTGATTGGTTTGTACTAGAACTGAAAGGTTATGCATCGCTCAGTTTGTTCTTTTGTATGCTTAAGGGATGTACCTCTGTCCCCATCTCCTTTCCAAAGTGCATTGTGGATTAGTTCAAAACCGTGCTGGGATCCCATTACCCAACTCTGATCTGCAGCCCCTTAGTGTGTCACATGGCTGATGCCTATTAGCAACATTATGGAATAATTTGGGGCAAAAGTTAAGGAACTGAGACCATGGGCAGTTGGAATGCAGGTGTAATTCAGGTAAAAAGAATGTGGCATTTCTTGCTCCCAGGAGAGGAACTGCTTCTGGCTTTACCAGTTCATCGTATCAGGAACAAGTCAAATAGGAGACTTTTAAAAGACCCAGGGTGTTCATCAGTATGGGACAGACACTGCATTCTCATTAATCTGTCATTCTGGTGCCAGGTTCAGTGGCTTGCTGGAGAGAAGGGGATGGATTTGAAGTTTCACATCTCTAAGAGATTATCTTCCAGTTACATGGCCTCGAGCCTGCATTCTTTTGCAATGCTGAGGACAGCTGTCTGGCACTCTGTTAGGCAGTCTCCTACTGACCTACTGCTTCATAGGCAGAGAGAGCATGCCCATTTTGTTGCAAGAGTCAGTCATTTAAATAGATGTGAGGCTATGCTGCAGGTTAAAAACCATTAAAAAAACCCCTGATTTCTACCCTGTTACACAATATTATAAGCAATACTAGCAGTGGCACCTACTCATTCTTCAAAGCTGGACTTGTGTATAGTACGTATCCTGAATTATGCCTTTTCTTAACTTTGGGGGCTTAATTTGGACAACTTGGCATTCTTTTAATGAAGGTGTTGGTGTGTAGTTCAACATTTACTTTGCAGCAGTACATGGAGAACCCAATATCGGATACAAGCCCCAGTATGTTAAGGAAAATTTACAAAGGTGCAATTGCCGTCCTGAATTAATATGTCGGATCATTCAGAGTCAGCATTAGAAAAAATCTCATTTACTTTTCACCGTTTACGCATCTTATTTACATCTCACCTCAGATCACAAAAATAAATTGGTTAGTTCACTTCATATTCTCATTAGTTTTTCAGCTCATTTCATTTTCTTGTTCTTGTGTCCCAGAACAAAGGTACAATTTTGCATCACAAACACAGCAGGACAGTGTATGCTTAAAAACAATTGCAGTTTTATTTTCAAACTAAATAGAAAGACTTGTCTTTCTGTGGGTTTTTATAAGTCTTATTTCTACAAACCTAAGTACAGTGGAATTTTTAATGTCTCTGTGATAATATCTACAGGGATGCCTTGTTTTCAAAATCTGATGCGTTTCCCATCACAGTATGTGGCTGGTAAGTATGTTCTCATTGTTCCCTGGAAACATTATACATTAGGTGTGGTACTGTTATAAGAAAAGGAAAAAAATAGCAACATGTATCTGGGTGCCAAATAGGTAGAAGTTGATTCTATTTTGGATAGCTTTGTAGCCAACTTGGAAAGAGGTTAAAACGTGTCTCTCAGTGTGTGATTACAATCTACACTTTTCCCAAAGCCTGACGAAGGGACTTGGATCCCAAAAGCTTGCAGAGAAGGACAGTTTTCTTGCCATTTCCGAGTTGGTCTAATAGAAGGTGTCATTTTGGAACTAAGAGTTCTAGTTTTTTGTATGTCTTCTTGTCTCAGACCAACACGGCTACCAAGTACACCCCTGATTAGTCAAATAAAAGTGCAAAGGTGTGCATGCTGGGAAAATGATTGTACAGGTAGAAGTCAGCTTGGGTTTAACATGTGAACCTTTCTCTAGTGCAGTCAGCCTGAAGATACTAAAGCATTTCACAGGCGTTCAGTTTCCCGGTACCCCTTCCCACATGGCAAGAAAGCTTGTAAAGAACTAAAGAATATGTAGTCTTCAAAAAGCTTTTGCAAAAGTAACCATGCCCCCCCACACACATGCACCAAGACCGTAATAGATCACCTTTAACATTTGATTACAAGCATGAATAATGATCTTGTTGAAAGGAACCATACTTTGTAGAGGGTGCGGTTCTGTCCAGCAGGTAATAAATAGGACTGGAATTTGTAGGCCTAGTTTCCCATCCATGCTGCTGCTTCAGTGTCTGTGAAATAAACGTGTAGGTACCTAGTCCCATATGATAAATACTCTAAGATTTAAGAGACCAAGATAGCATCCTGTAGCTCATATGAGCATTTACCAGTCTTTTATAAATATTAAGTCTTAAGATGTTCCCATAGAGCAGGCAAACGTTATCCGCATTTTACAAATAAGTGCATTAAGGTACAGAGGAGGCAGGGGGAGGTTTGCCCAAGTCATGCGCTGAGTTGATGGCCATGAGAGGTGCCCAGAAGTCGTGACTGCTACCCTCCTCAGCCACTCATTAGGTAACACTCGCTTCAGAGCCTTAGGAAGCCATTCCAGTTTTCTGGCCGTCTTAGGTAAACCAAGCTCATAGTGAATATATGACTGGTGGGAGTGTTGGCCAAAACCCATTCTTTGGTCACACTCATTAAACAGTTCCCTGCAACAGGCTGAACGTTCTGTGTATTCCCTTTGCTGGGGGACTTCATCAGAGGTGTGTCCTAAGTGTCTGCTTGGTGAAGAGTGCTACAGGCTTCAGCTTCTTTAACAGTTGCACTGCCTTTTACGGAGCCCCTGGTCAAGGAATGGCCTCCTGTTTCAAGGCACTCTTGTTCTCTGTTGTGTCTCTTCACAGAACCCATTTCTTCCCAGGCTTTTTTCCTCTGCTGTTCCCCAAGCTGTCTCCAAACGGCTAGTTCAGATTATCTTATTTGGCCAGCTGTGCACCACAAACTTTTGACAGCATAGTTATCTTGCTTGGTCAAGGGTGTTATGAGGTGTGGTTGCTGGTGTAGCTATGCTAGCAAAAGGCCGTAGTGTAGACACAGGTATGTTGGCCAAGCTGAAAGGAGAGGTGGGGATGGTATCGGCTTTGCTGGTGAAGGAGGTGTTTAACAGCGTGCTGGGCTTAGCATCAGCATTGAGATCCAGGCTGTAGTTTGTGAAGTAGCATCTTTTGTGCCCTGGATCTGCTCTCGCAGAGGGTTGACAGCTTGGGGAACGCCGAGACAAGGAGCTGCCCCGGTGCTTTCCTTTAAAATGAGCTCTGGCTGCATTCAGCTTTCTGGTTCGTGTGGATGGACAGTAATGCGAGTCAGCATGAGAGTGTGGCTTTTACACAGTCCTACGCATATTTGCTTGACAGAAGAATGTTTTTGTTCCACTCTCCTGCCTCTGCTCCAACACACAAAGTGTATAATCTGATCTACTGAATGAATCTTTGTTTGGGGAAATATTGTTAGTTTTGGCTCTTAGACAGCTGATGTGACAGGCCTAGCCCCTCAACAAAACTGAAAACTTCTCCTGTGCAGTTGTTCTGGGCAGAAGCCAAGCAAACCTTTTCCTTTTGTCACAGCAAAAACTAATCCATTTAACTGCTTATTTCATATTGGACAGTGCATTACAAACACCTGAAAAGAAAATAGCCTTCTCTCGGGGTCTGTACAGATTACTCCTGACAACGCAAAATGAACCAGCACTGAAGGGATCATTTTACTTTGAAGAAAATAGATTTTGAGGAAGCATTTGGTGGAGAAAGCCTTTTAGCATGAGAAAGCAGGAGACTGTGATATAAACAGACAAATAAAATCTAGTCCTACATTTTACTCCTATAACCTGAATGTGACTTTGTTTTCAAAACTGAAACGTGCTCTATAGGTGGTCTCTAATCTCACTTCCTTTTGTTTACAGCTATAATAGGCAAGATATTTGTGGTTTGAAAAGCGGCGCTTACAAGTATGTAAGACAAGTATGTAAGAGCTACTTTTCAAGGCATCTGGGTCTGAACTGTGGAGTCTGAACTTTGGGGCCGGGAGATTTATGTTGAAATTCCACCCACAGCAGATGAAGACCAGGTGCAGCGTGAGTCCGACTGGAGAAAATAACTGACCTGGAGCACCACGTCCAACAAGCTTTGCTTTTTGCATTCTGGTTAGTTGTGAATGCTTTCCCTTAGGAAAAGGAGTGAGATCTTCCAGTGTAAAGCACAGACCTGCAGGTCAAAAGAGCTGTGGATTCTGTTCCCTGATATGCGGTGTGACCTTGGGCTTGTAATTTAAACTCACTCCTTCAGCTTTCTCATCTGTGCATAGGGGTTGACCCTAATGCCTTGCCTTACAGCAAAGGAGTGTGCTTGATTGAGACTGTTTGCAAAACACTGTCCACTGTATCCATCATTTATACAGGCTGCCTCTTCACTTAGAAATATTACTGGCCTGCCTGATTTGTCTTGCACCAAGTGCTCCAGTTTTATTTGAGGGTTTCTTCCCACTCATCCATATGCTTTTCTTCTAGCCATGCTTAATTATTTTAATTTATGGTACACGTCAGTGCAGAGGCAGAAAAGGATCACTGATGCCAAGATGAACATGAGCCAGCAGTGTGGGGACGCGGTCAGGAAGGCCAGCCGCACCTTGTTGTGCATCCACAGATGCATCTCGAGCAGGTCCAAGGAGGTGATCCTCCCCCTCTATGCGGCACTGGTCAGGCCGCACTTCAGGAGGGATGTGGACAGCATGGAGAGGGTCCAGAGGAGGCCACTCGCATGGTCAGGGGGCAGCAGGGCAGGCCCTACGAGGAGAGCCGACGGGACCTGAACCTGTTCAGCCTCCACAGGAGAAGGCTGAAGGGGGATCTTGTGGCCTGTTACAAACTAGTCGGTGGTACCAGCAGGCACTGGGGGAGTCCCTGTTCCCCCGAGCACTGCCAGGAGTGACCAGGAATAACGGTCGCAAGCTGGCAGAGGGGAGATTCAGACTAGACATCAGGAGGCGCGACTTCACAGGGCAGCTAGGATCTGGAACCAACTTCCAAGACAAGTGGTGCTGGCTTCTACCCTGGGGGTCTTTAAGAGGAGGCTGGACAAACACCTTGCTGGGGTCGTATGACCCCAGTACCCTTTCTTGCCATGGCGGGGGGTCGGACTTGATGATCTGCTCTGGTCCCTTCCAACCCTACTAACTATGAAACTGTGAAACGTCTACCACAGGCTTCTCCAGACCCCTGCACGGTATAGAAACCAGTCTTGAATTTGGAAGCTGATCAATATAACCTGCCTTTTCCCGTCCACCCACCCACCCACGTCCCTTGTTCCCTTTGTAGCCCAGCGAAGGTACATTAAACCTCCCAGGAAAAAATACTGGAATAGGATATCTGAGTGGGATTATCAGATGGACTTGAATGTTGCTAGACCAAAGCTTAGAACTGAAAGCAAAATGCTCCGTCCCCAGTCCCATTATGTTTAAGCTGTGGAGCTGAAGTGTCTTGGGGTACCAGTGCCACAATATTTCTTGGGACGAGGGATCCCTGGTGTCTTCACTACCGATGTCCCTTCAGTGAGAACAGTACGGCTGTTCTTCCATCCAGGAAGGGTTATTTTTTTGCTTGGTAACTAAATTTTTCATTTTGAAACCAAAATAACCATAGTGGTTTTCTTGCTGACTTCTTTGTTCAACAGCAGCTGCAGTCGGGAGTTGGGGATACGTTAGCCTCTAGCAGATGAGGGGAAAGCTCTTCAGGTTGATTTTTAAGGCAAACAGCATAATATATGTTCCTTCTAGTATATTAGGTTAGAGGGGACTCTGAATGAGAGCTAATTAACAAATGGCAAGAGCTATATTGGCAGCTTTCTGAGGCAGATTAGACTGAGAAACGAGGTTAGAAATGTCTTGCAGTGTCAAATGTGTGCGTACAGTAAAATTTATTTGGTTTATATTATTTTAACAGATTACCATTTCTTGAATGGAGCCTCCCCTGTCTCTGTCCTAACCTGTTTTATTAGTCAAGCATGTGCTGGGAAGTCCATTTATGTGCACAGTTAAGAATCACAAGCATGTCTCAACTGAAGACCGGAGCCCTGCTCACTGCATGGAGATAGTGCTCTAGGGACAGGTGTTGGGGGTGTGATGAGAATTCATTTCTCATAAACACTCTCTCTGGTCCAGTAAGAAATGAGTACACTTCCAGATCAAAATGGATGAGGATTGGAGTAACACAAGGACTCGTACACTTGTTATCCAGCTGAAGCACTGTTGTCCAAGGGAGAGACCTTTTACTGCATGTAATGGCTTAATCCAAGTTTCAGTGATGTTGGCATGAGTGGTTCCACTGCCTCCAGCAGAAGTTGGCTTGAACTTCTAATGAGTTTTTTAAATTTCTGATGGCCTCTAGCTTAAACAAGAAGTTGTTGAAACAGTCATTAGTTTTACATGTTCCTAACCTTATAATGCAAGTCAAACTATTTGCCTACCTAGCATCTTCATGAGCCAGCAGTTTTCCCAAGTGTCTGAAAGAATTATGAGTAAATTTCAATATTGGGTGTGCTATCAGATTACCATGCATTTCAAATTATTGTTATAAGTAATTGTCAATGGAAAGCTCCTCAAACACATTTCAGAGAGTTTTCTGAGGGTTTGGTAAAGAATCGGGGGAAAAACTTCATGGCTATTTTTCATGTTAAAATGAGGTGTTAGACAATGCAATGCCATAGCCAGCAAAGCAAATCAAACTCTGGCATGCATCCACCAGTGCATCTCAAGCAAAACCAGAAGCGTCATTCTCCCGCTCTACTCAGCCTTGGTGAGGCTGCAGCTGGAGTGGTGTGCCCAGGTTTGGGCCCCCCACTTCAGGAGGGATGTGGATAGGCTTGAGAGAGTCCGAAGGAGAGCCACCCACATGATCAAAGGCCAAGAGAGCAAGCCTTATGCGGAAAGGCTGAGGATTCTTCAGCCTGGAGAAGAGAAGGCTCGGGGGGACTTGGTGGCTGCCCATAAGTATATAAGAAGGGTGCACCAGGATCTGGGAGAACAGTTGTTCACCAGGGCTCCCTAAGGGATAACTAGGTCTGATGGCCACAAACTCCTGGAAGGCCGATTTTAGACTGGACATAAGAAAAAACTTCTTTACAGTCCGAGTGTCCAGGGGCTGGAACAGTCTCCCCCCAGAGGTGGTGCAAGCACCTACTCTGGACTCATTCAAAAGGCGTTTGGATGCATAGCTTGCTGGGATAATTTAACCCCAGCAGACTTCCTGCCTATGGCGGAGGGGCTGGACTCAGTGATCTTGTAAGGTCCCTTCCAGTCTATGAAATCTATGAAATCATAATTGATCATTGTATGGCCTAAAGTGAATTATATATATATTACTTGCCAAGTGGGCTGCCCATCAGGTTTTTTTGGCCAATCAGAAATCTTGATGCTGAACAGAATGATTAAATTGGTATCTGTATGTTGTTAGCACTTCAAGCCCTGGGAGTGGAGGCCACATATTCAAACCAATGCAAATACGTATTGTTTTAAAGACAGTTTATTCTGCATTTTCTAAATGCAAAGCAAAACTCTTTACCCAAGTGGTGAATACCTTCCAACAATGTTTATCTGTAACCTTAGATTATTAAATTCAAATATAAAGTTCTGACACATTTATTTGTATTGATTGATCTGTATTTGCATTGTGTGTTCAGGCTTGGGCCCAGAACATCTGTTTCAGCATGCAGCATCACAGTGGTTCAGTGTTTGGGGTATGGTTAAGCTTTGTTTGGGTTTTTTAGGATCTTTGTATTGGAATGGTAAAAAATTGGAGACCGTTTTGTTGGCCTTAGGAATTGAAAGTCAGTTTGCTGTTACACAGTCTAATCAGTGTTGCATATCTTCCTGAACTAGGCCTTGTGACAAGTGCCTGAGGCTCTTTTTAGGCTGGAGGGGCGAACGTTGTGTTAGACAAACTTTAGGGCAGGTTCCAGCCTTCTTTGGAAGCACTTGTATTTCATGTGACAAGTAATGACCCTAACCCATCAATAACTTTCCCTTACTTTTTTTGTTTGTGTAGGTGGATGGTGCTCAGTGCAGAGCACTACTGAAAGTGGCCTCTAGTCCATCCTCAGAACAGATGTGCTTTGGGCTTCATAATCTGGTTTAGCAACATGATTCACCCTCAACATGTAGGGACCCCCTTTGTGGATCAGAGGGGAATTCTGTCCCTGTGGCCAGCGTCTTGGAGGTCTTTTGAATAAGACTGCCCGAAAGAGCAGTGCTGTCATGTTAATTTGTGATTTGACTACAGAAGTGTTGACGGTGAACAGAGACCTTGACATTTTGTATATCAGCTGCAAAACTATTTTCAATAACTCTTGGCCTGGGCTAGATTTGATAGAGTAAATTCATACTTACTGTTTTGTTGTCACCACGCTTCTGAGTGGTATGTGCTCTGTAGCGCAAGTTGCTCTGCTATATGTAAGAAATGTAAAACTATTAGAAGAGTATATGTGCATCATCCTTGAAAACTCTTTTTTTACTCTTTATCTCACTGTGTATCTGATCTCTCTCCCTCTAGTTTTACCAGTCATAACATGTACAAGTGCCCTTTATACTCAGGCCCCCTTCAGACATGGCACATCTACTGCTTCCATTAGTGTTCTTTCAGTGCAGGGACTGTACGGGATCACACTGGACATGACCAAGCCTCTTAAATTTTGGGGAACTTTGCTCATTCCCTGTTTGGGAGCTGTTCTCCCAGGGAGTTATATCCAGGGCTGTCCCTGGGGGGAGCGAACTGGGGTGACTGTCCTAGGCCTCGCACTTTGGCAGGCCCTGCAGAGCAGTGGCTCTGCGTCCAGCTGCTCACTCCTCCTCTCTCCCCCCCGCCACTGATGCCACCGCTGCCAATGGCGGCGGCAGCTTCGGGTTCGGGGTCTGTAGGATCGGAGTGGGGGCAGGGCCCAGCTTGGGCTGATTTACCCCGGGCCTCGCACCCTGCTTCGGTCAGCTGTGGTTACATCCATGACTGTGGAATGACTGAGGGTCATGAAAATGCTGGCATCCTGTGCCAAGATTAATAGTTTGACTGTGTAATTGGTAAGAGGAATCGATAGGCATTTGCTTGCTTGTGAGAGTAGTGCTGCTCTTGAAGGCCAGGAGCTGCACTTTCAGCCTCTGGAGTTGAAAGTGGGGAAGGGGGTCTGTATGCCTTTCCAGAACCCAGAAGTCATAGACTTGCAGGGCTGGAAGGGACCCTAGGGATCAGCTAGTCCAACCCCCTGCACAAAGGCAGGGAGCAAGTCTGTTTCAGTCAGGGACTTGCCCTCAAGTACTGTACCCAGGAGACTGTTTTCTCTCTCTGGCTTCCAGAGCAGAGATGGATGTTAGGGTGACCAATTCCCTAGTCAGGGACACAATTGTATAGCATGTCTGACACCCACAAGGGGAATGTGTTCTCTTGTTAAGTAATACAGTCGTGCGGGGAGAGAGGAAGCTGAAGCATGGGAATTTATATTTGTGTTTTCTGCTATTTAAAAATACCCATCTCACCCCCAAGTCTCATAGTCTGCACCAGCTTTTGGGATTTTTTTAGGAAAACTATCGCAGATTTACACCTTTAGCTCAGAGTGCCACATGCAGGTCCCGTGGGAACCATGTTAAATGTAACAGCCGTGAAATTGTCACTGACCTATTCTCTGCCTGTTAAATCAGTCTGATCCTTTTGGTGCACCTGCTGTCTGGGCTCTGCACCTGGTTCACTGGTTATACAGTTTAAAAACAAAAACCCACCCTGGGCAGATCTTTGAAAAGGAAGCTACAGTGGAAAGGTTTCTCTCTGCATCCTAGGGCAGCACCTCATCTGTCTGATACGGATTACAGTAAGGTTACAGCTAGCATTGTAAAACAGAAGTTGGAATGAAGAGGAAACTAATTGGCTTGTCTTTCCCTGTGAGCTTAGCTGAGGCCTGGCAGCTGTTCATTGGCTGTTGTAGCAGTTGTGGATTACCTGGGTAGCAATGTCAGCTGCACTGCAAACAGGAGAAACAAAGGCAAGCTGAATAACCCAAGGCAGCAGTGATTTAAGAGTGTCTTGCTGTTGGCAAGCGTGGAGCTCTCTCCCAATACCCATTACTTTTGTATTAGTAATGGGTATTGGGAAATCTTTACTGTAAGTCCCGCTGAGTTGACTCATGTAATATTAATAGGCTTCTTTAAAGAGAACTTTGTACGTGCACATAGGTACATACACATGATGTTATATATAGACTGAGTAGACTGAGTACGGGGCTGGACTCCCTCAGGAGTCAGCTGATTCAAACTGCCTGTACTTCTGTCTGAAAATTACTTGTTGTCATTGAAAGTAACCAATAAGAAGATAAAATTCAAGGACATTAAAGAAAAATATCTAATCTTTTTGGTTTGTTCACATCCTGTGTTTCACATGTTCTGTATAGTTGGTTGTGGTGTTTCCCTTGGGTAACAGGTCAGTTGCACTTTCCTAATAATGGTTAGCAAAGCTGTGGAAGAAGCCTTGGAGCCTGGAGTTCCCTCCCAACCATCCCAGTTGGCTGGGCAGCAGCAGGTAGAATAGTGCTTTGTTGCAAACCAAGTTTCACTTGCTCTGTAGTTTCCAAGTTGGTCACTATGGTGTTTCTACTAGTTGTCTATTTGCCTTAAAAGTCTGAAAGTCAAAATGATTGTTTTTCTGTTTTATTTCAGTGGCAAATTGGTTTCACCAAAATGGAAGAATTTTAAAGGCTTAAAACTTCAGTGGAGAGATAAAATCCGTCTCAATAACGCTATCTGGAGGGCGTGGTATATGCAGTGTAAGTAACTTTCATAATGCATTTGGTTTTGTGTAACTATCTCACATTCAGTGGAGAATTGCTGAAATCACTCATTTTACAACGAATCCAAGAGATCTGCTGAGGTCCAGATTCTGTCAAGAGCAGTCCTGAACTCCAGTCTCCATGGAATTTAGTATTTTGGTTGGAGCCTGAGGTCCACCCCTGAGTACAATGCAGTCTGCAATAACCTCTACCCTACTGATGATCTGGAGGGGACTCCAGAAGGATGGATGGGGTTCCTACAAAGCATGAACACACCC
The DNA here is from genome assembly GCF_001723895.1 of Crocodylus porosus. Classification (NCBI taxonomy): domain Eukaryota; kingdom Metazoa; phylum Chordata; order Crocodylia; family Crocodylidae; genus Crocodylus; species Crocodylus porosus. The sequence continues at coordinate 2,699,525 of NW_017728921.1, forward strand.
AGCAAGCTTGGGCTTTTTTCTCTTTCAGATCTGGAGAAACGCAAGAACCCAGTGTGCCATTTTGTGACTCCACTGGATGGCTCTGTGGAGGTAGAGGAACATCGCAGGCCAGAAGTAAGTGAAGCTTGAGTTCCTGTTTAAAATGGGGCTTCAGCAGCATCACGTTTCTTGTACCTCCATCTTGATGCAAAAGGTCCTTAGCATTATGTTGCTGCGGTATCCTGTCTGTAGTGAAAAATATTAATGTGTGCTGTTGAGCCAGCTGTTATAAATCTACCACACCGGGCTGCTCAGTATGCGGCCCACGGTCCATTTATGTCTGTGGATAAATGGGCAGTCTAAGTCTGCCCTTCACTCTGGTGAATCATATGTTGTAGAGGTGAAGTTCAGATAGACAGTGATTCTGACAGGCCAGACGTTGTCTTCCTTCCTAAGGACCCTTTTCTCGGTGTTCCTGAAGTCAGTGGAAGATGAGGGTGCAGAGGAGTGATTCTACTGGATCAAGCCCAAGTGGCCAAATGATAGATTTTTCAATATTATTGTTTATTTAATTTCTTTGAATTCAAACCAGCAAACGATTTCTGCTTCTCTGTCAAGGAAACAGTAAGCACGAGAGGGTGATTTAGGTCTGCTCAAGTTCATTCTCTGTTTAGTTACATGCAGACATACACGCAGCCCTGTGGCACCTGGCAGAAAGCTGGCAAGGCCCTTGATGGGGCAAAGTTTAATTTGTGCACCCAGTACCGTGAGACACTGCAAAAGCATAAACCCACCTGTTGAACCTGCAAAGCAGAAATGGGCCACAGGTGCACATGTGGAAGTGTCTTGATACTTTTTTGAAATATGATGTTTGAGGTGAGGCCTAAGCTGGGAAAAACAGGAATGTTGCATGAAAGCTCTCTCCAGTCTTGTGAACTCACCCTACTGTCCCAGCATGCTGCAGAACTTATGATGCCTTGAAAGCTGTGTGCTAAAGGCTTAATAGTCTTGGTATACGTGTGCGTGTTCATGCAGCCTTATAAAACACCACCTCCTTCAGAAGAGGGAGTCGCTCTTGTTTGTTTGCTCTGGTAAGTTTTATTTCATAATTGTCCTGTCATGAAGGATGGATTGATAGACTTTGTACCTGGGCTAGTGAATTTCCATACCGTTTCTGTTTTCCCTTGTTAAAATCCACAATAATCCTTCCAAAATAATTTGCTGTAGTATAAAGTATTTTTTCATTTGTGCCATGTTGTTTTGAAATATTGGTTACCTGTAACCCATTGATGTCATGTGCTGTGGCACTTACTATTGAGTATTAGTGCTTGTTTGCTAGTTATGTGAAAGCTGACATGGTTCTTGTGTTTCATTTGCCCTGCGATACCTGGATTTGAACACAGCATCTCTGCTGGCTTATGAGCTCAAATAGAATTAGTGTGCCTACCTTGTATACTCAGTTTGTTTGAAAATTGGTTTTGGATACTTTTTAAACATCTCAATGTGACTTGTATGCCTTTGTTTTTTTCAGGCCATTGCGACAGAAGGGGAATACTGGAAACGAAGAATTGAGATAGTCATCAGGGAATATCACAAGTGGAGAACATACTTCAAGAAAAGGGTCTGTCTTTTTGCACCTGCAGAAGTACCTTGTGTAAAATAATTGCTTATTGTTTCATTAGCTGGATAGCTGATATTTTACTAGCATTAAAAGGTGGTGGAAATTCAAATATATTAGTGTATATATTTAGTCCACTAATGTCTCTAGAGTTATATGCATAGTCCCGGGATTAAAAATTGCTTGTCTGAAGAAATCTACTCTGTAAACAAGTTGCTGGACCAGGCCTTTTTTGAGTTTATTTTTAAAAATCTCCTTTGTTCTTCCTCTGCAGTTACAGAAACACAGAGATGAAGATCTGTCAAGCTTGGTCCGGGTAAGTACTGTTTGTGATGGAGGCGACAGCATTCCTGTTTTTGAAGCTGTGACAAGTAGTAAAGCTGTAGTAGCATGGCAGCTGGTGGTGTCTTAAACCTAAAGCCTAATGCTGATTAGGAAGAGGGCACATTTTTTGCTTAGAGTTCAGTTGTATAAAGGGGAACTGTTAACATTTTCTAGATTAAACTGGGGGAAGGGGGTTGCAAAGCTTTAGTCTAGAATCCTGTGGCAGGAGAAGAGAAACAATGAGTTCAAGCAGATACATCTCTTTGACCTACTATGGAAGCTTGCCACTGGCACCGTTATGCTCCCTGGGGAACTGGAAAGGAACACATTTTGGACAGCACAGCAGAACCCAATGAGTTTTTCTGTCATATGGTGGACAATTACATTTAAAAGGTAGGGAGATGCATAGAGGAATAGAAGCATGTACATTTTAAATTCTTAGGATTAAACCCAGAATTTCCTTCAAGTGTACTTCAGGTATAAAAGGGTCACAAGGAGGACTGTTTAGCTCTTTAGCTCTTTGTAGCTAAGCATAATTCCAGTCCAGATTTGATTCTTTGTTATATGTCCAGAACTGCCCAGCAGGTCAAAGAGCTTGCTAAGATTCTGATTACACCTAAGCTATTTCTCACAAGATTTCATTGTAATGTTAAGGGTCACTTAAACTCAAGAATCAGTGAAACTCTTGAGTTGCAAAACTCCACATATCCAGCGAGGGGGGAAAGCACTGGCAAAGCCACCATGGTTTTTTTCTACTTCTAATCGCCACCTGGAATTTGGGGGAAATTTCCCTACAAGGTATATTGTCATCCAGCAGCAAGACATTTCACTGCAGGTGATTTGATGTAGTAGAAGGGGGATTGTCAAACCAGATGATTTTTGATGGGCTCCATGTCATAGGAAGCAGGATGCTAGAGCAGGCTAACAATTGGTCTAATCCATTATGGCTCCTCCAGAATGCTCTTGGCTATTAAAATGATGGGGTGCAGGGGAGGGAAGTAAATAAAAGATTTTCTGACTGCTGCTCACATAACTGCATGTACTAGTGGTGGCTGCTTAAAACTACGCTTGTTTTTCTTTCTTCTGGCAGGATGACGATGTGGTTCCCTGGCAAGAAAGAAACTATGACAGGGAAACCCCTGTCCCTATGGAGGAAGGCTCCCTGCTGGACGCGGATATGCTTATGTCAGAATTCACAGACACCCTCTTCTCCACGCTCTCTTCACATCAGCCGGTTTCCTGGCCAAATCCCAGGGAGATAGGTATTGTGTTTGCTCTTACCTGGCAGGGAGAGCAACTGAGAGATTTTGTATTTGTTGTCTTACTTCTCTAGCCTCACTTATTTTTGGAGTGGAGCAAGTGACCTACTCTTTCTGCTGATCTAGTCCCCTGAGCTGTTTATACTTGCCATGGTTTAACAGTAGTACCCAGCATAAACATTTTAAAGGCATGAAAAAGGTTCATCAGGGTCAGGAATCCTTTGCTGATATTTCCCTTAAAACTTTCTTTTATGTCTCTATGGGCACTTTTACACGTGCTTTGGAGCTGAGGGGGCTGGCACTTTAATTAGAGTGGCTCTGAGAGTCACACTAATTAAAGTGCCACCGTGTCTTATCTAAAGACCCGATGAGTTTGGGATGAACTTTATTTCAAGCGTCTCCACCACCATTTTTAAGCATGGGGACGCTGATACACTAGATGCAGGAGGTTGCTGGAGCATACTAATTGCTGTTCTTGACTAATGGAATCTGCTCCATTGCACTAAATTCCAGCGTGTCAGAGCAGCCTCCGTGCTCGTGTATAGGCATCCCATACACAAGTTAATTTCTAGTTGCTGGTGTACCATCCTGCATTACCTTACATAAATCTGTGTATAAGTTTTACAGAAGAACATTGATGCCTATGACATTGATTTTTTTTTAATCTCAGATCTTATTTCCTTTATGTTGAAAGGAATATTCTTTAATTTCTATATCTCCATAAACTTACAGAATAAATCCCTGTCCCTATAGACATCTATCCAAATATCTATTCAGTTCCATCAAGCTGTCACTTCGATTAAGGAGCTGGACCCTTCAGAAATGACCATTGCTAGCCTCGGTCTGTTTTATTAGATGAAGTCTTCCATCCCCAGCAGGCTTCAGTTCACATTTTTGTAGCCAAAACTCAAGACTGCACTTAAAGGACCTGTTGCCTAAATTGCTACAGCTGGATTTCTCTGCACGGAGCGCTTACAGAATCTGGGCCTGAGGCTTTGAGTGTTCCACATATGCTTTGTAATTGGTCTGCGTGCTGCAAAGTTGATCTCTGTCTCTCTTGAACTTCATAGGACACTTAGGAAATGCTGACATGATTCAGCCAGGACTCTTTCCTCTCCAGCCAAATCTGGATTTCATGGATACTTTTGAACCTTTTCAGGGTAAGAATTAGGGAAAAGAAATGAGTTTACTGTATTTGTGAATATTATGGCAATTTATAATGTAGTCACTAATGGAAAAATAAATAATGCAAACTAATATTTACTATTTTGATTAAAGTATGACAATAAAGTCAGAACAGATGTGCATTTGAAATCTATTTTTAAGCACTTCAGTCTAATAAGCATGTAAAGAAAGACTCCCTTAAGGCTGCAGAATCAGTTCTTTGCTTCACTGGGTTTTGAACACATTTTGAGATTCTATGTTCCAAGACTTGGACATGGCAGAAAGCTGCATCTTCAAGAAAAAGTGGTATTTGGACCTTTCACCACTGAGTGGTAGGGCAGAACTATGAAACCTAATGCATCAGCAAAGAACCTTAAAGCAGAACCTTACTCATTTGTGACTTTTAATCCTCACGCCCTCTAGTGATACCATCATCCGGCTCTCCCCACTTAACACAGATGTAATAACGAAAAGGCCAAGACTCATCCTTCCAAAACCAGATTTTTTCTCTGATTGACTCTGGGACATTTACTGGTAACCAAAGGTTTATTCACTGACACCAAACTTTCCCTGTTAAATATATTGATGTAGTCTTTCACATAAAGCAAAATTCATGTCTGTAAGCCATCAAAAGAGAGATAAATTGGTGGGTAGGCACTGTGTTGCTCAAGTCCTCAGAGGTGTATGTTGCTCAGTGCCCTGAATTTGTATGGCATCCCATAAGAATAGCTGAGAAATTACCTCTTCCCCCAAGAGTTTCTTATCTGAGTGAGAAAGAGACATCTCTTTGTATATATGACTAAAGCACATTTTGTCGTACAGAAAGGAAGGGGTTTCAGTTGTTCATTTATTGTTGATTTGCAGCAATTTAATTTGTGCCACTTTAGTTATGTCCTGCCAAAATAGGGAGACCAAAAGATCTATTTATATATTGCCATATTTCAGATCTCTTCGCCTCCAGTCGTTCCAGTAATTATTTTCCTTCTGTGTCTGCTGTTCCTACTGTCAGTTCTGCTACAACAGATTCTGGCAGCCATGCTTCCCAGGTAAGGAAGTTTAATGTGTTTTAAACCGTCTAGATGCAGATTCTTGGGAAAGTCACAGAATTTCTGTGAGCCTCAGTTTTCCTGTCTGTAAAATGAGGCTGTTGATAATTGTCTTGGAGACTTTCTGCCAAGATGAGTCAGGGAGAAATGGTCAAATGCAGAGGAGGTTTCCCTCTTCCAGCACTCGGTCAGTAGAGGCTAGCTTTGGCAAAGCAGGCACAGCTGGCGGTAAGAGGAGATGCTGATAAAAGCTGCTGTTGGCCCATCTCCAATGGCGTCCATTCATTTACAGTGGTTTTTTTCTTCCACCAGTCCCCTGTCCTGCCCTCGGGTTCTTTACCCAGCACACTCCCAGCAGGAAACCTAAGCGATGAACTGATTGCCTCATCGGTCCCTGCTTCTGTCATTCCTGACGTTGGTGCTGACCAGTGTTCTGGCATTAGAGGTGGGGGATCTTTCATCCAGCCGGCAGATTTCAACTCTGATTCATCTCTAAGTGGCAAGCCATCATTCGTGCAAGTGTTCCAGACTTCAATGCCATTACTTCAGCCTTCTGCCTCACCGCACCAGACCCCTCTGCCTGCAGTGCCTCTGAATGCTGGCTTGAACTCCCAGCTCTCTGCTTTCATGGCTCCAGAAACCCAGAAATTTGGCCTCTGCACATCTACTGTGATCACCCACACTGCTTCTGCTACACTGACCCACAATGCTCCTGCCACCACCTTCAGCCAGAGCCAAAACCTCGTCCTGGCAACGCAGCAGCCAGGGGGAGGAGTGCCTTGTAACCTGGCTTTACAGACTACTGTCATGTCGGGGCAGCCCCAACCCCAGCTGCAGCCTCAGCGGACTTTTGCACTCCCCAAAGCTGTTCCCCTGGCAAATGCTGGGACTAGGCCCAGACAGCCACAAAAAATAGTGCCTGCTCCGAAGCCTGAAACAGTGTCTTTAGTATTAAAAAATGCCTTCATTGCCCCAGGTGAGCTTCCAGGAGGCTTTTCTTTCTCTCTTAGGAGGGGCAGCATGGGAGGTGGCACATTTGCTTTGGGGGTATAGAGTGACATGTTTTGCTCTCTCTGATATCAACTGCCCTGAAAAATCTTCAGGGCAATTAACATATCAGCTAAACGCATATTGGTCATTGCATTTACCCTGATCCAGAATTCAGGAATGTTGTTGTGCAGTGAAACCACTACTTTGCCTTTCTTGTAGCAATGCTAAGCAGAGACCAAGTTCCTTTCAGAGGGTCCTGAATTAATATACTAGTGAATATACCACTGAATTAGTATACGTGCAGAAAGATTCTGATTCCCATTTTACAGATGGGAACACTCAAGCTAAGAATTAAGCACTGTGCCAAAGTGCATCACTGTCTTGGGCATCCTTCCAGGATAAATGTGGTGTGCTCTATAAAGATTTTTCTATGAAGGCATCTTTGTCTGATTCCATAGCTGTTACTTGCTGTAGATGACAGACAAATGAGGGCACATAACACCAGCCCCTGTGCTCTACCCTGTCTCCTTGTCTGTTTTGAGTTCACCACAGCATTGTGGTCCTAATCTTGAAAGCGTTCTGTTGGTTGGGATCCAGTGGTCTTAGTCTCTGCCTCTTCAGCACACTGTATCATGACTAAGGCAAAGGGAGACCAGGATGAGAGGAGCCTGGGGTGAAGCTCAGCAGTTTGGGTCTTGAACTTCTCAAGATGAGCCTGTTTCTTGTCATATTCAGAGCACAAAAGGTGTCTCTTCATAGTGCTTCACTCTGGGGTAATGCAGAGTGGCAGCAAAGTCCTGGAGGGGAGGGAAGAGGTGTGTGTACATTTGTGTATGCAGAACCTAAATACTGCAGTAATATTTCTAGTAGAAATAGCTCACTCACAACCAGGATCCCTGGTTCCAGTTCCTAGAGCAAACTTGCTGCTGACTAATGGAAGGACTCTGTCCGCTCTGATTTGGTCAAAACCTGATGGCTTTGCTCTGAACTTGTTGATGAGGGGAAGACTGAGGTCACAGACTGCTTGTGCTGTCTACCCAGCGATGCCAAATTGCAGCTGCTTTAGCCTAGTTCCTAGGAAATTGGTATTGGTCAAAAATCATATGAAACTGCTGTGTTGGGTTAAACAGCTGCGTAACCAAACTTTGGCCTTCTGAGAAGCCACCTCAAGGAGTGAGCAGATGGGGAATAAATGTAGTATGTGCACAAGCAAGTGTGAACATGGTGGATGGCTATGGGTAGGTTTCTGTCAGTGGCCAGTGGACCAGTTTGTTGTCCTTTTAATCTCTTTTGGGTGGTCTGGGGAACCAGAACTGAATGGTAAGGCCACATCCAGATGAGCAAGGCTGTGTGATATGTGGCACCACAGATGCTGCACATTCTGTTGTGTAGAAATCAGAAGATCCTGGGGTCAAAAAGCCACTCAAAAAAAAGCAGGGTAGCACATGTGGGGGCACAACACCCAAAACTGGAGCCTGGTTGGCCAGAGCCATGCTCTGGCTGCCAGCCAAGAGGATATTTCCCTTATTAAACAACTGTGAGAATAAGCTGGATGCTTCCCTATCATTGCTCTGTTTATGAAGTGCACCTGTCACAGCCTCTGGGTGCATTTACATCTACGGTAAAACCACACAGATTAAAATACTGCATCTGTTGTCAGCTTGCAGGTCTAGACACTACATGATAACTGAAGCTGCTAAAGCCCTGTTTTGTATCTTGATGCCATCTCGTGGCAACGCTCTGTATTGCAAGGTGATCTTTGGAGGAAATGTACAATACCCATACTGTACCCCTTACGTCCTGCTTAGAACATTCTCCTATTCAACACAAGTTTCTTTCCTACAGAACATTTTCCAACTCATTTTTCTCAATAACTGTTCTAACTTTAATTGTGTATTCTTCAGCTGCCTTTCAGGGACAGCCCAGAGCTGTGATTGTAACCCCAGCACCTATAAAAAGAGAAGGGATTTTGACTCCAACCATGTCTCAGCCAAACGTTGTAATTGCACCAGCTGGAATCACCAGGGTAAGACGTTCTTCCATAGGATTGTAGTTTTCATGCTGTGTTAAAGTATGGTTAGGCTTTGGAAAGTGACCATTTATAAATACCCTGTTATTACGCAGCAGAGCTGTGATATTCACACTTGAATTTACTTATTTTTTGTTTTAAATTCTCTATAGCTTTTAACAACACTGTATTCATGCATCTTCAGGGTACTGAGCTGGTTTGTTTTCTGGCTCAAATGTCAGTGGAATTATTAACAGCCACCATTTGCACAGATGTGGGGTTTTATTATTGTCTTATTTTATTGAAGATGCAACAGATAAAATCAGGCTTGAGTTTTCCAGTTGCAGGTCCTCTTGAAGGTGGAACTGTTTATCCAATGGATTGTAAGCATGGGGAGGGGAAGTGTCTGGCAGTCTGATAGGTGCTGACATACTATAATATTTCATTAAATTGTTGGACTCTTCCCAGAAGTCTGACACCAGCACCTGACAGTCCCTATTAAGCCTAATCTGGGGAGTTTGTTTCGCCAGATTGTTAAACATGTCCTGATTTAATACTGTAACCTCCCAGTGAAAGACAAGGTGGTGAATCTTTGTATCTTCTTTCCACAATATTTCCATGCTCTTCCTAGGCTCCTGGGGTGGCAGAATTCCATAGTGGCATTCTGGTTGGTCAAGCACAACAAGCTCCAATTACCCAGCAAGCCCAGCCTGCTGTCTCGCACCTCTTCTCTCCCAGTGTAGTCCAGGATGCACTGGTGAAAGGGGAGCAAATCCCTTCCCACAGTACCAGTTCACAAGTCCCCTCACCTACGCCTAGTAAGTCAAAGAGAGACTGCAGCCTTCTTTCTGCTCTGCATGTGCATGTATAGGTGGATATTAGCAAAACATGTATGTGTGTAAAGCTGTCTTTTGGGTGGCTTGTAAAATGTGTCTGGGGCAGTTGAGGTCCTTACAAATCCCAGGAGATTTTTATCGGAATACATTTTAAAGCCTCTATTCCCTCCAGCTGCAGTATTCCACTCCAGCAATGATTGCATTTTCAGTGCTTCGTGCAGTGATTTTACTCCCATATTTACGGTGAAACAGAGAAAGCAATTTGGAAAGAGTCTTGATAAATGTTCTGTTTAAGGTTGTTGAGCTAGTACATTGTATCACTGCAGTTACAGCTTTCTTCAGAGGATCTCAAAAAAAATTAATTGTAATTAAGCAGAGAGTTGTCTTTGGTGTATGTCATGATACAGAGGGTGTGGTTTAGCTTTACAGCTGCTGGGGTTCCCTTCCCTTAAGAGCCCTGGTCTGAATGTTCATCTCACTAGGATTGGGAGGAAGGACTAGTGAAAACCTTCTATTTTGCTTCGGCATTAGGAAAGGAGAAGGTCAGTGTGTGCTAGTTGGTTTAGAGCAGGGGTGGGCAATTTTTTTGGGCAGAGGGCTGCTTACTGAGCTTTGGCAAGCCATCAAGGGCCGCATGACAGGCAGCCCAGGGCAGATAAATATTAATTTTCTAAATTTTTTAGGGACTCCACAAGCCAGATAGAATGGCCTGGCAGGCTGCATCTGGCCCCTGGGCTGCATTTTGCCCACCCCTGGTTTAGAGCCCTGTCACCCACCTCCACCTTCTTAAAGTTTGGAGGTCTAAGGTGAAGTGTATTGCCACATGGGATTCATATAGCCATTTCTGATTAAATTGTTGGGTTTCCAAGCTATCCAAATATATCTCCAGTGTGTTGGCATTACAATGCTCAGTTCTGTAGAAATGAAGCCAGTGGTGATGTGGGTAGAAGCTGCTCCTCCACAGGTCAGGCTGTTTCTGGCAGTTGCTGCATAAGTGACTTGATGTTTCCATTTTGAAGGCCGAGACTGTCAGAACTCAGGACAGGCCTCACCCTGCACCTCGGAGCAGAGCCCCAGTCCTCAGTCTCCACAGAACAGTTGCTCAGGAAAAGCCACGACCAATCCTCAGATGTCTGCCTTTAAGGTACATAGTCCACCCCAATGGGGCTCTCTCATTTGCCTCTGTAGCACAGTGATTTCCTGATTCCTGCCATGTGTAACTGTGCAGTATATAGTGCTGCATGAAATAGGGTGTTTATCTGGTTGTGGCACAGTCTTCATTACACTTGCATTGCTGTTTTTCATTTTGACTATCATTGTGACTTCCTGCTTAGTAATGAAATCAAGTCTGCCTTGCTCCTCAGTGATGTGTTATCTCATGGAGACGGGAGTATGCTGTCTGCTTGTCCTTACCAGCCATGACATCATTTCCAGCAGTGCTTCCTGGAAGAGCTACAGTTAACTGGGACATCTGTGGTTTTAGCCTTTTTTTTTCTGAAGCAGAGCTATGCAGCTGGCAGCTGGCAGCCCATCAGCCACATGCAGCCTATGAGGGGTTAAGGTGCAGTCTCATGGCTCTCACCTGGCCACTGCTCTCTCTATTGCTCTGGCAGCCAGAGCCTCCAGACTCCCTCATCACTCCTTGTGCTGCTTTGCGCCAGGGGGCAGGGCACAGCATCAGGGTGGGGAGCTCAGGGTGAGTCTGGGGCCATGATTGGAGGGTGGTTTGCACAGTGCAGTAGTTGGGGGAGTGCATGGCGAATGGGGCTTGGAAAGGAAACGCATCTATATGGTGTACCTGGTGCAGCCCCCAGGGCATGTGGCTCCCAGACGCTTAAAAGTTGGACAGCCCTATTGTAAATGATTTCCATTTGGTCTGTGTACGTGTGGTGGGGTTGTTGGGTTTTTTTGGGTGGTTTTTTTTTTGTTTTTGTTTTTTTTGGGGGGGGGGGGATTGTTTTTTCTGTTGGGAGATCTCCCATCTGTTTGGTTTCATGGACTTTCAGTCCTCTGTGTGTTTTTTCTAAAGTGATTAATTATCTGAATGGCTGTGTTGAATTTACCTGGGGTCTTGTCCCAGGTCCTGATCAAAGTGCAAGACTTGGATGCTCTAGACTTCATTTAAAGTTTAATGCTCATTAAACAGCAAGTTGCTTAATGGAAACAGAACCCTACCTGATTGCCTTTCCTGCCAATTTCTTTATTAGTAGTTTTTGGTCACGGTGGAGTTTTCACAGCTGCCAGGTGCTTGCCTTGGTGTCCTGGCCCCTTAAAGATTTATAGCAACATGGTATCTCGATTGCTTTTCATACATGTAGTGTTTCTGTGTGCAGTAGAGGTGACTGTGCTTCACTGGTGGACATGTTCCTGGCTGTGTGAATTGACCCTCTTAAAATGAAATGCACTTTTTACAAAAGCATTGCTACAGATGGAATTTAATTGAGATTCCAGCCCAGTAAGAAATCCGAAAAGCCATCCTTGCTTCTTGTGAGGGCAGCTGTCTCCAGACATGGAGCAGCTGCAGCATGAATGGGAATTAGGGATTCTTTCTCAACCCTTCTCCACCCTCCCTTGTGAAGTTTTCTTTTTTCACTCTCCTTGAAATGCAGCACTTTACACCTTCTTGGGAAGATAACTAAGTGCTGCATTCCAAGAGGGTTAGCACAGTGGGATCTGCTGCATTGGAAGCCCTTTGAAAATGCACTGAAATCCCTCAACTGTAAAGTGCATATTGTTATAATCACAGTGACTATAAGGCTTTCTCCGCACTGATTTCTAACTTTGATTGTGTTCAGTGTTGAGGAACATTTAACCAAATATCAGCTAGGGTGCCATGGGATTTCTTAAGAACCTTTCAAGAGTGCCATGGGGTGCTACGCAGTGTTAGCACTGTTAGGTGTGCAAACATGATTCACAAGATAACACCAATCCATAATGTTAAAAACCACCCTAACCTATTGTGAGCTTTCTGCATTGTTTACAACAGAAAATTGTCCTGTGTGTTTTCTATAGCCAAAGAACAAGTAAAAACTAGGAGCTGACATTTTCTAGGGGTGCCTCAAGTGTAAAAATGTTGAGAACCCCTGCTTTAACTGGTTACAGGTAACAGCCTGTTTATACACTGCCATAGGCAGAATAGCAGGTGAGAGAACACACGTGTGGACGTGAGCTCCAGGTAGCCATAAAGATTTCCTTGCCTGTGGGGAGCTAGTAGGATGGAGGACTGTCTGCCCAGGTTACACGTGGATGGGAGTTCCCATCTGTGAAAGAAACAGAACATGCTCCCTGAGTTGTAAGAAGTCAGCCCATTGCCAGACTAGGCCTTCAGTAGTAGTGAAACACATCAGAGCCATGGCTATCGAGAAAGTTTTAACCCTGTGCTGTACAAGCACAAATGTTTACAGTGCATCCATATGAAAAGTGGATCACAAGCTTTCTTATATGTTTTAGTGTGGCCTTGATGCCAGTTGCAACCATGAAGCGTGTGTTGTCCTTTGGGACAAGAGTCAGTTTTAAGTGCAGCAGCCAAGTCAGATTGCTGGAAATCTTGGCTGTGTCTCACAAACAGATTGTTTTTTATTGAAAGGCTTTGATTGATTGTACAAGAAGTTCGGTAATGAAAACCACAGTAGAATCTAGAATATTATCAACACTGCCATCTGTTACTTTGCGTAGAAGAAAGCAGCAGCCGCTAGATGGTGTGGTGTCCTTGGAGAGCAGACTGAATCAAATTTTGTAGCAGATTTGGCATAAATATCTGTGAAACGGAATGTTTTGTATTTGAAACATTATATATACCAATATGGTGGTAAGTAGCCAGAAGGTTAGCAATACTTGTGGGTTAGTGATCTTTCTAAAACTAAAAAGAGATTAAACCAGTATGGGGGTTGAATTTAGTACAGTGAATGATTCTACAGTTGTTTAAATTGTTACTTGCATGTTATTGACATTCCTGTGATGCTTGCAGTATTGGGAGAGTTGAGAGTACCACAGTAACTTTAATTCCACAAAAGATGAAATTGTAAGTGACCCTAATAAATAGGGACAGAAGCCAGTAAGCCAGCATACGTTGAGCTCATTTTATGTGTTTATACAGAATCGAAGAATAAAGAATATTTCAGCAGAACAAAAGAGAAGGTGTAATATCAAGGCTGGTTTTAATACACTGAACAGCTTGGTGTCCTCTAACTCCAAATCTGTAAGTAACATTTTTAACATAGCAAAATAAGAACCATGTAGTTATGGAAACCAGTAGCCATTTTGAAAAAAAAGATTATTAATCAACCTGGACAGCTCCACTCTTCACTGGAAAATACAAAGTGCAATTAATGAATTTAATTTCATAGTTCCATAGTTGTTAGGGGCTGGAAGGGACCTTACAGATCATTGGGTCCAGCTGCCCTGTACTTGGGCAGGAAAGACTGCTGGGTAGTTACTTGAATCATAGGAGTTAAGAGATGGGACCATAATGCAGTAAGAAAATAATCCATTATTACATGTCAGATAATGGGAGAGCACATGCCAGGTGTTGTGGTCCTGATTGTACCACTGGTTTGATTCCAAAAGCAGAGGAGTTCTATTTGCTCAGGGGCTTTAACTCTCAGACTTAAGGGGAAAGAACAGAAGCTGGGCACTGTAGTCCTCCTTGCTTCTGGGACTCCTGGGTTAAGGGCTTGATCACATTTGCTGTACAATAACACTTTGAACATATTTTGTAGAGCTTTGTAGAACTTCATGGAATATTTTATAAATATTCCATGCTGTTTCTGGTTGCTAATGCCCAGACTTCCAAAGATTTGGAGGTGCCCAGTTGAATTTTCAAAATTGCCTGAAGAGCATAGATGACCAACTCATTAACTTGGGGCCTAACCCAGGAATCAGCAACTTTTGCCCTGCAGGCCAGATTCAGCAGAGGCATTTTATCCAGCCCATGGAGTGGAGAGGCTTTGGCACTCCAGCAACAGAGAGCTTTGCACACACAGCAGCCAGGCAGCAGGGAGAAGCGGCAGTGGCTCAGTGGAAAGCGCCAGCCTGCCTCTGACCCAAGGCAGGTGGTTTCAGTCCACTGCTTGTTAACCATTGCTAACCACTTGCCTAATCTGTTTGGACATTTTTGAAAATGCTATTGAACCTGTAATCTGGCTGTGTGCGCTTCAGAGTTTTAAAATGATTGGGTCTTATCCCCTCCCAGTGTTTCATATTCCTAGATGGACAGAGAAAATCAGAGCTTCCTGTATTTTCATTTCCCAGTTGGTTTCTCAACTCTGAATGGACTAGTTCAAATAACTGAGTGCCCATTGATACGGCATTTTTTTCATCTGTTTAAACAGCTTTGGTAATTAAAAAAAGGGCTAAACATGGGCTGTTCTCATTCCATGTGTGACTTTAGTCAGTTTTATTTAAGCAAAAGAAAAATATATTTAATTGCAAGTAAACGAATCTGATTTGAATAAAAAGTCTTATAAAAAACTAGATTATCTGCCTTGGTACAACTGCAGACAGAGGCAGCTCCTAAAATAGAAACCAGTAATACTATCTTGGTCTCCTTTGATAACAGCTTGACCATGTTCCCTTCTGTTTAATAATGTGAAAACCTCAAAGCCTTTCAGATCTGATGTGTTCTGAATTACCTCTGCAACTAGATACATTTAGTAATGTGCTAAATATATCAAAAGAGGTATTGATTCCTCTTATTCAGGTCTTATTTAATGTGGGAAAATAATTTGTGAACATTTAAAATTGTTGAAATATTTTCTTCAAGAAATTAGCCAAAGTCTCATTTGGGGAAGAGAGGGCAAGCTGGATAGTGACTAACTGTTCAGGATGATACTGAACAGTTAGTCACTGTGCTGTGGCACCTTGCAACCATAAATCCCAAAGTTCTTTAGCATGGGCAAGGAGTCTGATGATAAAGGGGCTGACATGCTTTTGTAGGTGTTATGTTAAGTTGGGCCAAACTCAGCCTGCTTAGATGAATTCCAGAATAACAGTTTTGCATTTGCTTTGGCACAGATCAGCCATGCAATCACACTCCAAAAGACTGTGGAATATATTGCTAAACTACAGCAAGAGAGAATACAGATGCAGGAAGAAACCAGGCGTCTCCGGGAAGAAATTGAGGAACTGAATGCTACCATCATGTAAGATGTTCTCCGGAAATTGTTATTGTTGCTTCCTGTGCAGCTCTGCTTTGGTTAATAACAGTAGGCATTTGTATCAGGTAGTATGCCAACTGGCAGTTGGGCATTGAAAATAAGCAGAGTATCAGTGGATTACAATGAAAACACAAAATAGCTACAAAATGAGCATTGTGTTTATCTTCAGTAAGCTCTGGGCATCAATGCAGAAGTGATAACATGATCAAAAATAGATTGGAATGCTTCTCAGTACTGACAAATGAGAACTATTTTAAATCAGAAATCCTACTCTGTGCAGCAGCATAGGTGCAACTGTCTTTTGGTATGTAAACTTTCCTTCTTGGGAACAAATATGGTTGAATAAAAAGGGCACAAAAAGTGACATCAGGAACTGACTCAGTCTGACCGTGGTCAAATTACTTCACTTTTCTGTGTTCTAGTTTCCATACCTTTTAAATGGTATTTTTGGATCCATAATGTGCTTTTATTCATAGAAATATTGAATAATATATAATGAGCAAATAAAACCCCCCTAATGTTTTAGGACATGATCACAGCAATTCATCTGATTTTAAATTTATGTTTAAACTGAACCATCTTCTTAAACTTTAAAAATTTGAAGAAATTATGCAATATTAGCCAATAAGTAAGTTTTTCTCTTCTTTCTAGTTTTACTGTTCTTCTTTCTTGTGAAGCAGAGACAGAAATCTTATTTGTTCTAGGTCAGTGGTTTTCCACCTGGAGTCCACAGACTATGTCTACGCGGTCCACAAAAGATGACTATGATCAATCAAAAGTATGTGAATACTCACACTTACAATCCAGAGGGGTCCATGCCTCCATTCGAAATTTGTAGCGGTCTGCAAATGAAAAAGGTTGAAAACCACTGTTCTAGGTTATATTTTGTTTCTAACTCTTGTTATTTATAATAATAAAAAAATCTTAATACTTTGAAAATCTTCCCTTTGCTAAATGGATGAGAGCAGAATTGATAGGAAAATACTGTGTTGCACAACAGAGGTTGCTGAGCTTAAAAAGAACTGATCCAGTAAGAAACAACATCAGTTCTGGCACTGTGAATGGATACTTGCCTCACATTAGCTTTTAATGTAGAAGAGAAGTGTCACTTGTCTTCAGAGACTTGACCTCTGGGTTGGTTTTTTTTCAGATCATGTCAACAGCAACTCCCTGCTACTGGGGTTCCCATAACAAGACAAAGATTTGATCATATGAGGAGTATGTTTGATGAGTATGTGAAAAACAGGACCCTCCAAAACTGGAAGTTTTGGATTGTATCCTTTCGTCACAGCATTAAATATAGAGTTTATATTGAGCAAACTCTAGGTGTCTCATGGGTATGGGTATGTGACTATCAGACAGGAAAGGGAGTTAAGAACTTTAAAATAAAATCAAAAGTGGCACTGTCAAAAAAAATGCTGTTTAAGTTTCTTTCTGATAACCACTAAGGTTATTTAGTATCATAGTTTTAAAATTTCCAGTTTCACTATTTATCAAAAGGGGGGTTTTTGCCCTTCATTGGACACTGTCAGGCATAATTAGTTTCTCTTTCTGGTGCTTGCATTAGTTGCTCTTCTGAGTTGCAGACACTTCGGGGAAAGGTTTTTTCTCTCCATATATGTGCATAAATACATTTATTATTTTAAATGCATAGTCTCCTGAAAACACCAGGTCTTTATGTGCTCTTCAATAAGCTTGACCTTCTGCTTCTGACAGGAGCCTCAGATTCCTGTAGCTTTCCTAGTACAGGAACTTCTGGGATAGCTTCATATAAATCAGAGAAATAGTAGTCTTTAATGGGTATAACTGAAAATGACTCAAATTAATGGCTCAGCTTCTGAAGCATCAGTTTATTGGTTCTATATTTTTACACTGCCCCAAATTTTTCAATTGCTGTCAAATTTGATACTGACAAGGCTGAGAGCACTATAGCAGCCATGTAGAGAATACTGGGTGTTTTGGCAGCTTGATGGGAGGCAGTTACAGCTTCTGGTATCCAGGATGGTGTGGGGGGAAGTTGGAAAGCTGGAAAAGGACAGAAGTTAGATGCATCTCCTTAACACTTCAACGGAATATGGTTCATTTTGGGGGCTTAAATGCAGGATGCTGGTTTTCAGATTCAACATCTTATTGACATGAACTGTTTTTCAGTGCTGCTGTTTATTAACTAGACAATCTGTAGCAGGAAGAGAGCAGTGCAGGAATGCTTATCAACTCAGGTGAGAGATTTTCTTCAGAATTGTTAAGGGCTGGAAAGTTAATTTTTAATGGCTTAAAGTATGGGTTCTGGAGCCTTCTTTTTATGGCATGGGAAGGAATGCGGCATTCAACACATTTCGCAGTCATACTACAAAGGAATACAGAGGGTCCTGCTTTTAGGTACTAGTGGTAATTTTTCTGGTCTGTTTTAATTAATTTTCAGCAAAAGGCTCCAGTGACTCTGAATATGCATTGCATTATTTAAAAACCAGTCACCTGTAGGATGCACAGGGCTAGAAACACGATGCTCTTGCTAGGTGTTTTGTCTTCCTTTTTCTTTGCACTTTGGGCATTTTTACACATATTCTGGGAGGCATAGGGTGGGGGGCAGTTTAATTAGTGAGCTGCAGTAATTAAAAGCGCCTAAGCATCACGTGTATCAGCATCCCCATGCTGAAAAATGACAGTGGGGTGCTTTGAACTAAAGCTTATCGAATGAGCTAGGGTCTGCTGGATTGTGTTAATTTCCACACCCCAGCAGGGAGCAGGATCCCTGCACGTGTGTAGGAGCCATTTGTTCCTCTATCTCAGTCAGTTGGTTTATAGTCTGCAAATGAACATTAATAGCAAATTGATCCTCACTTTTCCATTTTAACAAGGTGCTGCTGAAACTTTCTGTCCTGCTCCCCTCCACTAATATGTGCATATTTTCTTAGTTGGTCAGGTCAGAAGAGACCTGAGCAGATCATCAAGTCCAACCCCCTGCCATGGCAGGAAAGAGTACTGGGGTCAAATGACCCCAGCAAGGTGTTCATCTAGCCTCCTCTTAAAGACCCCCAGGGTAGGACCCAGCACCACTTCT
>NW_017728921.1:2718313-2745012 GCF_001723895.1 Crocodylus porosus
GACCTGCTCGAGATGCATCTGTGGATGCAGGACAAGGTGCAGTTGGCCTTCCTGACTGTGTCCCCACACTGCCGGCCCATGTTCATTTTGGCATCAGTGATGACTCCAAGATCCTTTTCTGCCTCTGCCCTGACGAGGAGGCAGTTCCCCAGCCTGTAGGTATGGTGCCGGTTGTTCCTCCCGAGGTTCATCACCTTGCACTTGTCAGTGGTGAATCCCATCCTGTTCTCATCCGCCCACCCCTGTAACCTGTCTAGATCTGATTGCAGCCTGTTCCTCCCTTCTAGCGTGCCCACGTCCCCCCCTATCTTAGTGTCATCAGCAAATTTGAACAGGTGCTTTTTACCCCCTTGTCCAAGTCGCTGATGAAGATGTTGAACAGTGCGGGCCTGAGGACCAAGCCCTGGGGGACCCCATTGCCCACATCCCTCCGGGTCGAATAAGACCCATCCACCACCACTCTCTGTGTGCGGCCCTCCAGCCAGTTGGTGACCCATCTGACCGCGTAGGTGTCAATGCCACAGTCCCCTAGTTCTTTAATGAGAATGGGAGCATGTTCTGTGGGAGAAGGGAATGGTTGTAGTGCCTGGGTAGTACTCTCAGAGAACCACAGTTTACCTCAGTAGGAAATGCCCCTAAAGGAACTTTCTAGCAATTGGATTTAATCTGTAGTGCACACTGATACTTACTAGGATATCATCCAGTGAAAATTTACAAGTCTGTATGTGCCTGTAGTTTCCAGGGGTGAGAGGTGGTTCAGAGAAACCTCTCTCACCATTATGAAATGACTGTAAAGGGAAGATGGAGGTGGACATTTCCAATAGCAATCTGAAAAGCTAAAATGAAGGAAGCAAGTGAATAATCTTGGGCCACTAGAGATAGCAGAATACTCTGCATTGTATCTTTATATGGTACTCAACCATCACAGGAATCTGTTAGATTTATCTTAATCCTTTATGTCAAAAGGTACTGGAGTGCTGAGACTGATGCAAGCTTTATTCTTGCACATTGCCTGGGTTTTTTGGGTTTTTTTATTTTTTAGAAGTTGTGAGAGATGAAAGATAACAGTAGTCTCTAGGATCTTAGACCTTCAAATCCATGTGGCTCTTTCAGAAACTTTTCACTGACATTCATATTACGTTCTCGTTTACTGGGAATTTTTGACGTCCTGCTCTGGAGTTTTCCACTAGCATAGCAAATCAGCATGGATGTTTCCTATGGTAGGATGGCCCATATTGCAAAAGTAAATGGCTCAGTTGAAGAGAACTGTAGTTAATTTTTATTTTATTTTGGTATCTCAGCTTTCTTTAAACACTGAAGCCCCTTTACTGTGGAAAACCTTCTGTTTTCCCCTCTTAGCACTTCTATTATTTCCTTTAACTCCCAGTGATTTGCAGTTCAGTATTATCATTAAACCGTTATTTGAGTCCTTCAATGGAATGGTGTCTACAACCAGCTTTGAGGACCTGAATCAGACTGCAATGGCATGGCTGGATCAGCACTGCACCCTCCCTGTTTTGAGGCCAAGTAAGTAGAGTTCTAGCTATCTGTAGTTTAGTGGCACAGAAATTGAAACCATAATCATTAGTTTCATCTCTGAAGGTCAGTATAGATTAGGGAAAGAAGTTGTGACAGTATAGGTTTTTTCCCCCTCAAACTTTTTGTATTGTTGCAGTGGAAAGCTGAGAACTGCTGCTGGCCATACATTTTGGCTTTGAGCATTTGTTGCTGTTATCAGTCACCAGAAATCAAATGTAGACTCAGCTACAGCATTTAAATAAGGATTTCAGACTCTCTGGAGCTGGGATAGAGTCCAAGGGTCTGGTTCATAATGAAAATAGAGGACATGTTAGATCTATGTTCAGTTTTCAAGTACCAGTGAAGTTTGCATATGATTGACACCCATTGCTTGTTTGTCCTCTATAAGGACACATCCAGTGCTCATGTTTATGGTTATTTCTGCATAGTGGTACAGGCAGTATCAGAGCAAGCTGGGATATTGTTTAAAAGAACAGTAAAATGGTAGACCCTTTGTAAACATGATCCTCTAGACAAAGTAATTGCATTTCCTTGTCTTTGATGGTATATTTGTAAGGGATACATCATGTGCATATGTACTGCAGGAGCATATGTATATTTGTGTATTACATCACCTATTACATCATAGATCATGTTCATCCTCACTGCTAAGGGCCCAAGTGACTTCCATGTGTATCTGTTTGCATTCAGCCTAATTTTTTTCCCTTGGTACTTTGTTCTGGCTTTTTATTTCAGTGGTGCTGAACACCCTTCGGCATCTAAGTACAACCACCTCCATTCTGACTGATCCATCGTGCTTGCCAGAACAAGCCACCGAGGCAGTTAGTAAAATGAACAAAACAGCTGGGGACACCTAACAACCAAAGAAGATGTGTTGCCTATCCAAGATGTGGAGAACAGACCCGCAGGTCTCCTTCAGGTGGTGCACTTTAGAAAAACTTCTCTCCATCGTGTAAGACATTGTCCAGGGCATGCAGCCTCTGTCTTCTGAGTATGCAGAGGTGCAGTGCAACACTGTCTAATGTTTGGGTTCCTCTCCAGTGCCATGTTAGGTTCAGCTAAATGAGAATGCCAAGCTCAGGTAAATAAGCAGGCTAGAATCCTGCAGGCAGCAATAGATCTCCTTCAATGCAGCATGCATAGATATGCAGTAAACGTCTTTATATGACATGCCTTTGAGTACTAAGCTCAGTGAGGTGTAACTCCTGTATGATAAGGAATGATCTGTTAAAGGGAAACACACTTTCATTTCATGAAATGTAATGTACTTTTCATTTTATTACCAGGTATTCAACTTCTTTGTTATTTTACTTGAACAGTAAAAGTTGATAAACAGAGTGATCAGCATATTAATAACCAAAGGAGAAAAATGTCCATCAAAGATGCAAAATCATGGTAAAGTACTAGAATTAAAATCTCAGGCTCTGTATCTTCTTCTGTTCTGTTTTATATATTTTCTCCATATGATCAGCTGCAGGGCATGCTTTATTTCCTAGCAAATAAAGTAGCTAATATTTGTATTAGAATTTTTTCTAATGTAGCCATTGCAAGCGAGTAGCAGGACAATTTGGTGAGTGCCCCTTATCTTTAGTTCACATGGGTTCCATACGTGTCAGCAGAGGCTGAAGTTCCATACAGGTTCAGACTGTGAGCTTTTTTTCTCTTACATGCTGCAGAGCTGAACTCTCTTCACCACAACGTGCCCCTAACATGTGTGCGTGCAGATACTGTGGTTATACTTCAGAGACTGAGTTTGTGACGTTAGGAAATTGGCATTTATGTTATCACAGAAATTAGACTAAAACCCTGTATTTATAAACTATCCTTCACTCTCATCTTTTTCTTTGCTGGTTCTCCCTGCCCTCAGCATCCCTTCCTTCTATCTTAAATTCCTGAGTTTTAGTCTAAAGCTGTAGTGCAGAGATGATGTTCAGTGAAAGACTTGGAACACTTCTTGTTTGCTATCTGAAATATTGCACGATGTTTTGTGATGCACCCCATGGAGCCATTGGATGTAGGGCTTCAGCAGCAGGTGTTCTCCATGTGCCGTCACCACGGGGACAAGTGCCAGGGGCAGCCAGGTCCTAGTGTCTGCCTACCTCTGACCCAGGGTAGGTTGTTCCAGCCCACAACCACAAAAGGTTGCCTGCCCCTGACTTTGATGGTTCCACTGCTTTCTGAACTGTAGTTATTAGGAACCAGAAGAACAGTACAGATAAGCCTCCTAGTATCTTCCCCTTCAGTTTCAAAACACTGATTTGAGATCATTGGGTCTAGGATGCCACAGTATTGAAAAAGGGAGTAGACTGAATTATTTTAACTGTATCTTCTAGAATGTGTCTGTGAAAGTATGTCAATAGGAAGCAAATCTTTTTACTTTTTCTGCTATACAGTTTTCCAGAGGGGGGCGGGGTGTTGAATATTACAAATCTGTCTACAAAATAAATTACTTGTTTTTCCTGTCCAGACAGTATTTCTATCCTCAACTTTCTACAGGTAAGGTTTTGCATAGGCAGAACCCCAATTTTGTATGCAAAAGGTGTTTGTGCATGCAAATTGAGAAACACGTTGCTAACTATGTGTTGTATCCAAATGTTGCACAAGATCGTGAGGCTGAGGCAGCTGTGAAAAAATAAACTCTAGAAAATTCAGGCTTAAATTTTATTGAAATACTGCATAGAAACACTCATTATTAAACAGTGAAGTGGCTTTTCTAAATAGGTTTGTAGCTAGATATTTTGTACGGTGTGATAGTTAAATGAAAAAGGCAATATGTTCTGGGATTCATCTGAATAAGAGGTGCTGTACACATGTAAGGTATTTTCTATTTATATCTAAATTCATCCATCATTTTATCAATGAGCTTGAATTTCTGTCTAGCAAACTCTTTAACCTTCTGATTAGCTAGGGGGTTTCCTTCAAGTTCCTCATTTACTGGGCTGTCCTACTGAGAGAGAGATGCTTAGAAATCCTTTGGCAAAATGCTCAGGGCTTGATCACTTTTTTTTGTGGTACATTTCAGAGGAAATTTGGTTTATGGGTGCTGTTTTTAACATGTTCTCTAAATGACGCTGTCTCCTATCTGCTTTGCAGATATTATCTCAACCTGTAATAAATCAGAGGTAATTATAATTTTTTTTGTTTAGAAGTCTATGAAAAGCTCTTCAATATCATTGCATCACTCAGCAGATTAAAATTGGAGAGACAAGGTTTATTTTTAGTGACTGGAGAAGTGGACTCCTAGCATTTCTGCTTTGCACACCTAGATCTGCTCTCTTTGTTGTTCCTTTTTGAATTAAAAAACGCTTGGCAGGCAGAAGGGGAAGGTGTAGGAGGATGAGGGTTGAGAAAAAATACTTCTAACCATTACCGAAAATGATCCAGCTTTCCGAAGTCTCTGATTTGAACATGATGATTCTTGCTCATGCTTTTTTGAAAACACAGGAAAAGGGAGGTTGTGTCTCAGCAGGGTACAGGTTCTAGGTACTGTCATGAAAAGAGCTTGACCCCAGCATGTATTACTTACAGCTAAGAGGAAATGTGTACTGGAAGCTTTGACTTCATTAGTCTTTTCTCCAGTTAAGGGGTTTAAAATACATTTTTCAAAAGATGCGTTTCTGTCTAGACTGGTCTTTTACAGCAGGGGTGCTCAGCCTTCAGCCCACAGGCCAAATGTGCCCCATAGAGGTATTGCTTCTGGCTGGCAGGGCTCTCCACAGGTCAGGAAACTTGGCAATGGTGTAGCAATGGCAATTAATACTGTCACCACTCCCTGGCTGCCCAATTCCAAAGCCTGTTGGCCAGATTAGAGCCAGACCATGCCCCATTCCCCAACATGGGGCCAGGCCAGGCCACGCTCCCTTCCCCATACTCAGCTGGATTGGGGCTGGGCCATACCCCCTCCCTCTGCATGGCTGGATCGGGGCCGGGCTGCCCCCCCACCCACTCCATGCAGCAGGACGGGGCCCCACTGCATCCTCACTAGGTCCTGGATCAGGACCACTGGCCAGATCTGGCTTGCAGATGGACTGGGCACTGTCCATCCAGTCCACTGGGCAAAAAGTTTGAGCACTACTGTTATACAGTATTAACTAGTCCTAAATTGAATCTGCAAGGCACCAAGAAGGTCCAGTTTTGCACCTAGAGCCCACTGTCTGTCTGCTGTTTACAAAGAATTTCAGGTGACAGTCACCATCTACCTCTCCGTCAGTGGATCTGTGCTGGGAATTTCCGTCAAAAAGAATCCAGAGCGCAGAGATTCTTAGTTTCCCTAATAACAAGACTCGAGTCATACATTAGTCAAACTGAAACTAGTGGGGCACATTACAAAGTGGTCCGTGAGTGAAATATAATGGCCTAGGAGATGTAGGAAGTCAGACGTGATGGTCCCTGCTCATCTTAAATTCTAAATCTGTGGAACGTCACGCATTAGGAGATGTAGGTTTGAAGGCTCATATGTTTCTTGCCAATAGCATGAGTACAGGGAGCAAAAAACATCTGAAATGAGGATGAAGGATGAAGATAAAGGGCTCTTCTGGGCAGTACAGTCACCTCACCAAACCAGAGGGATTTCCCTGCAGGAGAACAGTGCTGGTCCTGCTGGCAGGTTCTGTCAGGCTGCTGGAAGGGAACGCTTGGGGAAAATGTTGAAGTTTGGATCGTCCGCCTGAGTCTGCCTGCTCTCTGGAGGTGTCCCAAGCACCCTAAGATTTTTGCCCTGCCATTGAGTACCATAGGTGTGATGTGTCGTGATCCAGCCGTTTCTCCTTCCAAGAGGATGTTCCATGGAAAACCCAGTGAGCAGGAGATTGTGGTCTTCCTGTGCCTTGTGTGAGCAGCCAGATTAGTAAAGTAAGGTGACATTTTCTATAGGACCAACTGTTTATCTGGGAGACGATGGCTTTCAGGTACAAAATGACTTTCCTTAGGTCTGCGTGCCCCATTTGATTATTTTCTGGAAATAAGAACAAAAAAACCCCCAAACCAGCAAAACCCCAGTGTGACTAGGCAGCATCTTTGTATCTAGATCTCTGCATCTGCAAGCGCTTGAAAAGGCAAAGGCCAAATAGATCACTGCTTAGCAATCTCTGATTGTCTCGCGTCAGTTCATTTGCTTTGCAAGTGTCAGCGTTCGACATTCCAGTACATGTTAGGTGTTGTCAAAAACTAAACCTCACTGAGATCAGGCAGGGGTTGAGAGCAGTTTACAATATTCAGGGCAGGGAGATGTGATATAACTGCAGAAATGTTCCATGGTATGAAACTTTTGTAGTCCAGAATACTTGTAAATGGTTTCATCTTTTCTATTTGTTCCTGGGATGGTTAATTCTTGCCTTGATGGTGTCAGTTGGTAGCAACTTCAAAGAAGAAAATTATTGTCCAGCCTCATAATGGTTTTTAGTTGTTTTTCTATTATCTGCAGTTAGCTTACAGTCCCTGCCGCCATATTTGATCATGCACCCTGATAGCACAGTAAAGTGATTGAAATAAAAATGTCATTAAATCACATGGTCTTAGGGACCCAGTACTGCCAGTCACTGAGTGCCCTTAACTCCTGTTGACTTGAATAAGATTTTTGACTGGGTAAAGTCTGTAGGATTTGGCCCATCACACTCCCCCAGTAATTTGTTCAATGTAGATTTGTGTGCTGCAGCAAGAGCCTTAACCCATTTACCACTGACTTTGGTTAAGGCTCTACATCACCATTTTTCCTGTTCATTAGACATAGTTTGTGCTATGTTATAAGGCTAGAGCAGAGTGGTAGTATACAAGTAGTTGTATATGGATACAATGATCCTGATATTATGGTATTAAAAGTGGCGTACCAAGGTATTTAATATAATGACTTGTGGCTGTTATTTGAATCACTTTTCTATCTAAACTCCTTTAAGCACAACTTATGAATAAGCAAGAATAAAGCTTTGAAAATGAAGAAATTAAGGTCAGAAGCAGACCTCCTCTTCAACGGTTTGTTGAACAAATTGCTTCTTTTGCTTTCATAACAGTTTGAGGTTCATTTTAAATGAATCGATTTGATTTTTGTTATATAAAAGTTTGGAAGAATGAGGATTTGAGATGTGCTCTTGCTTCAGCCTTGTTGTATAAGGTTTTCTGTTCTCTTGCATGACACAACCTCCGTTGTGCTGCTGATATGTAGCACTTTTCAAGTAGATCTGTTAAACTGTGCAATGCATTTTTTATATTTACTACCAAAATAATAAATGTTATTTTTTGGAAGAAACTCTGCCTGTATTGCTTTTTCTGCACATTTGCAGCCCTTTTGAAAGAGCTAGGACTCAGCTTGGAAAAGGGGGAGGGAATGGGTGGTGACATACTTCCACTTTCATAATGAAAGCTCTGGTCACATGAAAAACCACTCTCAACAAACTGAAGCTAGTTGGAACGTGGTCATGCTCCCTTGGTTCCTTGGGCTCTGCTGCCAGCCAGCAGGATTCAGATGTATTCCTCAGCTCTGCTGGATTGCTGTCACTTGGCTTCCTCTCTGTAAAGTTTATAAGCTTTCCTGGGCTTCTGGAGTTTTGGTATTTTCCTTGGGCTTCCAGGCTTGATTGATGGTTCCATAATAGGCTGCCATGCATCTGTGGGGGAGAGACCTGGCCTCTCTTCTGGTTCATGTGTGGGGCTGTGAATTTAAATTCTAGTTAGCTACACTCATGGAAATCCACTGAAGCCAGGGAAGAAGGTGCACAGGTGTCACAGTGACCCCATGTAGTCTGCAGAATCATGATTTCTGGTTATAGTGGTTCATAACCGGAAGGGTCCCAGCTAGCTTCTTGGGCCCCAAGCTGATTTTGCAGTGATGTCAGAAAAAAAAAAACTTGTTACACTGTGAACTTTAACATGCTAGTTAGGCATTCTGCTTAAGGACAATAATTGCTGATTCCCACAGTGCTCCAGTTATGGTAACTATTCGGAGCAGAATCACATTTTATTCGCTCAGTTTCTGAGGCTCAAGTACACCCGTCAGCGAACAGTCAGGAAGTAGCTTGGATCGTGAGACAGAACGCTCGAACCAATCTAGTAAGTCTTTTACTAACACCTAGAGTTGTACGCTAATGTTTAACATTTTTCATGGCACAATTTTCCAAATTTATCGAGGGTCTGATTTCTTCCCGTCAAAACAAAACAGGACCAAGCTCTGATTGCTGTTTTCTCTGCTTTAACAAGATGATAGAAGAGCCAGTGTCCCCAGCAAACAATGGATTGGATCTGTTTGCCTCCTTACCTGCTTTTGAATTCATTCCTATGCTTGTAATTCCAGGATGGTCCCAGTGTGTTGCTTTAAGCTAGAAGAAACATTTAAGCTGCACCATATACAGCACTACTGTCTTGAGCCTGATCATATTTGCCTGAGGTGAGGGGTTTGGTACAGATTCATAGCCACCCAGTGTAGTAATGGCTAAGCAGCAGATTCCACTGAAAAGTGATGAGGTTTGATTACAGACACTTCCGTAGGACAGGTACAGACATAAGGGTGGTGAACTATTTACATTATAAAGCTAATGAAAAAGAACATCATTTTAAAGGAGTGGGACTCTGAGGTTGCAATATGGATCCTTTCCTGAGCAGCTGTATGACTTTTAGTGAGACAGTTTGTATGTCTGACCCACAGTTCACGTCTGCTTGTCTTGCTGCCATACTTTCCCTTATGCATGTCAGCTAACGGGGATTTTTCCTGTTGTGTTCAATGGAAGCAGTATTGGACTGTGATGAGTGTTTCTTAAATGTGCTAGGTAAGTGCAAAGTAGTGATTTCTTTCTTCTTTTTTGAAGGGGTTGACGTTTTAATATCATTACTGATTTGTGGTTTTGATCTCAGCTTTCATATCTTCTAAGAAATCAGATTTCTTCAGCTCTGCTTCATCAGAGCATTTTTTGTTTAGGCTTTAAACATACATTTAAGCCTCACTAGCCTTCATCAGAGCATCTTTAGTTTGGGTTTTAAACATGTATTTAAGCTTCACGAGCATTGCCTGGGACCAAATCAGTTTGGTAAAAGATGGCCCAGAGCAGGGAGGGGAAGAAGCACACTATATGAGTACAGAACTAGCATCCTAGGTCCTTAAAACTCACTTAGCTGCTAATAACATGAACACCACTGTTATTTCTGCAGCGATGCTATCAAACTTCTCTGGTGGATCATCAGAGGAAGCTGTGGCTAGGAGCCGTGTCTCTTTCCTACTGAGCAAAGAGATTTGAAAGTGAAACTTGTAAGAGCAGTCATCTCTACCAAAAAGCAGTGAGCAAACTTATCATTTTACTTCTGTCCCTGGACCTCTAAATACAGTAGAAATTCTCTGGCCATATGACAAATGGCCTTGTGTTTCATATACTGGGCATTAAGCCAAAGAAAATTAGTGTTAATCAGAGAGAGCATTTGGGGCACAAGTCCAGTCTCTCTCTTTCCTAGAGGCACCTTTCCAACAGAACCACGTCTGGGCTTTTCTTTTTCCCTTGCTGGCTGTATGTGATGCAGATGAAGGATCGGTGCAGATGAAGTTGCTCCACCTTTGCGTGACCTCTTCTGTTCTCATCCCTTTATGACCTTATGCCTGCAAGTACTTCATTTCTTCCTTTGTCTGGATGTCAAAACCCACCTGTATGGCACCCAAACACCCCATACATGTCGGGGTCGTGCTGTGAGCACCTCACGCAGCACTGCCCCTACAGCCGTCGCTCCACCTGAGCGTGTTTGCCCTGAGCGGCTCAGGAGTGAAGTCGGTCACTGCCTGGGGCCAAGTCAGGCCAAGGGGGAAGTGGGCTCAGGAGGGGAGGGCCCTTCTCTACCAGCCAGTCCCTCAGCAGGAAGCTGCCACTTCTGGTTGCTTCCCTCGACTGGCAGCTACTGCTTTGGGCTTGTCTTGGCTAATGGGGCCTCGGCTAGGCGCAGTGGTCTAGGCTCTTCCCTTTCCATGGGCCAGGAGCCAGACTGCATGTCACTTCTCCCACATGCTTCTCAGGGGATTACCCCCATCTTTCTGCACAGGCTTGAGTCACTGGAGTCACAGCCAGGGCTGGATGCAGCTTGAGGGGCTGTGCTTCTGCCCCAGCTTCAATCTCTGTGTAATTCATCAAGTACTGGCACCCCCGGAGCTGCTGACAAGGCAGCAGCCCCAAGCTTAAGCCAAAAGAGAAAAGCAATAAAAGAAAGTCCCCCCTCCACCAGCACCGTCTTCCCACAGGAGGTGGAAAGCCCTGCGCAAGAAGAAGCCTGCGCATGTGGCCAAGAGTGGGGAGGTGTGAGGGGGATGTCAGGAAGGGAGGAAGGCAAAAAGCACAGCCCTCACAGCTAGTGCGCATCCACTGCACCCAAATAAACTTTTTTGTTGGTACGGATGTGTTTGAGTTTTTGGTTGGTGTTTTTGCCGGAGGAGCCAGTAGAAAAATGTGCAGCCAGGACATGAAAGGTTCACTTCCAAGGAACAGAGCAGCCAGCAGCCCTCCCTTCCTCCTTGCTGAGACAGAACTGAACTGCCTTGGACCCTGTTGCTTGGCCTGGGTTTCAAACAAACCGTACTCCTTTCTTAAAGAAAAACTTTCTTCCCTTATTTAGTTATTAATGCTGTTCAGTTAAGTAGTTAAAAACAAAGGGAGGAAGCAAAAAAAAGATTGCCCTCCTGGGAGGATCAAAGGATTTCTCAGCAACGCAGAGGTCCTTGGTCATTTATACTTCAGGACCCTTGAAAAGCAGCAAACGCATTGCATCCTCAGGGCTGCCAACCTGAAGACCCACCAGGGAAGGGATGGCATCTTTCAGATGGCACCTTGCATGCTCCTGCTCCATTGTACTGCTGTCCCACAGGCACTAGCTTTTATGAGAAGATCTGGAGTCCTGTCCAGACCTAAAGCCTACAGGCAACCTTCAGAATTTGCCTCTCCCCGTTCCTTCAGGCATCATCAGAGACCCTGACGTACAAGTGAGTGCTGGATGTTACCCTTTGCAGCCACCACCTAATTCATTTCCCCTTCCCTTGTCAGTGGCCCTTCTCACAGAAAAGCCTTTTGGAAAAAGAACTGGCCTCATTGCTCCATCTAGCAGCTCCTACGTTCTCTACAGAGGTCAAAAGCCCACAGGCTGCATACACGCTCCAGTGAATCCTGTCATGCCAGAAAAACTCCATGCATGTGTTGCACCTATGGCAAGATCCACCCTGACCCCAGCATCTCAAAAGATTACAGCTTCTCTCAGGTAAGTAATGAACTTTTCCTGTAGCAAGAGACTCTGAAGGTCCTGGGGCATGGTACTTATGGTAGTTATATTAATCTTAGCACTCTGCAGGGTGATGCGCTCAAAACTTACGAGCTGAACTCATGGCAGAGTGAGGTCCTTTGGGACGGTCTGCAGCTGCTCTACAAGAAAGACGGTCAATGGAAGTGGGAGGACAGATCCAGCCTGATCTCATCTTGCTGGACACTCCCAGCAAAGCATTCTCCCTGAGCAAGGACCCTTGTTTTGCTGGGGGGGCAAGAGTGGGCACTTTGCAGTTCTGAACCCAATGATGATGTACAAAGTAACTTAAAAAAAAAATCAGAGTTTTTTGGGTTAAATTAGATTGCTTTTGAACACATTTTCTCTTTTAAAAATAAAAATATTTACTTGGAATTTCTAAACTGGCAATGTATGTTAAGGCAATGTATGTTAAGGCAGAAGCTAACTAAATAAATAGTAATATTTGAGTAGTATGTTTGGTGTTGAGGTATTAAAGTCAAGCTGGTGTATTAGAGGAGGTCATTGGCCAAGTGCTAAGGCAAGGCTTGACAGAAGTAGTTCCTTCTGTAGATGCAAAGGAAGTATTTACCTCATTTCAATTTGTTTAATTCAAATGTAGAGAAGCTCACTTAAACTTGAGAAATTAATTGGGAATGAATAGAGCAGGAAAGCTTGTTACCTTTCTTCCAGTCCAGGCCTAAAAAACTAGCTGGCATAAAATAAGATCTGTCAGTTCTGAAACCTTGAATGATGTGGTGACTAGAAACAAGTTGCTTCAATTTACTAAATTCAAATAATTTTCCTTTTATTTAAGAAAATACTTTGTTTTAAATGCAGAGCATACCTTGGTAAAATTACATACAAAATATTCAGGTAGTTTCCAAATATCCAGATAGTTTTATGAAAGACAAAATGGCACAGATGTTTCTGTGCATTTTAATTAAATTCCAATTTTAATTCAGGTGCAGATTAACACACATCACGATTCAAAATCATCTCCTAAGAAAGAAATGAATGCATCATTCCCCATTTAATCATAAAATGTAAATGTAAAAATAAAGTTGTTTTAAGGTGTACAATTGTTTCAATAAATGTATAAAGTATTCTCCTGGTTGTCAAAACTAATTACACAGTTAGACCAAAAATCTGACAGGAAACAACTACACAGCACAAATACAAGCAAGACTGAAATAATTTTAAATCAAGGTGTCCTATTGCTGACTAAAATCCATTATTTAAACCATTTTAGGTATATTAATCTGCCCTGTCAGTGCACCTAGTACAAATAAATACAGAATAAATAGATTTACAATAAATATCAATAAATTAAAAATGTACGCTTTAAATATTTAAATTTAAAACAGATCCTTTACTAAAAATATAAAAAGTAGGTAAATTATTCATTCTGTCTCTGACATTAAATTAATACGTAGAATCATTAATTAACCAGAAACTCAGAACACCCCAAATTTAAATATTTTTTCTCTAACCCTGTAAGGATTTTTCAAGGGACTGATACGCTTGGTTCATACAGGTTACATATTCCTTGAAAACCTTCCAGAAGTAAATTTGCTTGGCCCAGTCACTGCTGTGATGGATATCGAGACATTTTCTGCAGTTTTGGTGATTCGTGTTACCCAGGTGTGAATATGTTGTCTTCATTTGGTTGGTAATTGCTGTAATGGTGGTACCTATGTTACAAAAAGTAAAAATACTTTTGCTGTGGTTTAAAGAACAGTAATAAAAATGCAGGATCTGGTTATAGTTGTCTGTCTGCTTTGGATCACAGGCCGAGTACTGGAGCATGCAGGCCGAGGTAGTCAGATTGACGTGACTTTTTATCTCAGTACACCTCTCCTGTGGGACAGCGGAAAGAAACAACAAATGAGATGTTTTATATTATTCCACGGTAGTTTCCATCACCCCTAAGTAACAAGCACACTTCATTTTTGTTTCAGTGCACATATATTCAATATCTGGATTAATACTTATGGTCCTTTAAATGAATATATATAAATAATAGGTAATGTTATCTGCTGTATTTATAATATATGTTTATATATATAGTAAAATATATAGTCTAGCATTTTCTATCATATGTCCTTGTTTGCTGCTATTAACTTTGACAAATTTTAACAATGTGTGTTGGAATGTCCCATGGGAGAAATTTCAGGCTGATCTTTTTTATTTTATTTTATTTTTTATTTTGCAAAGTCTCACCAAAAATAATGGGTGGTTTCAAAAAAGTTATTTTTGGAAAACCGTTTTTGCCTTAGTGAAATGTTTTGAGAAGCCTTATTTTTTTGGAGCAGGGAATTCAAAACTGTCAGGGACATTTCCTTTGTCAGTGATGTGCCTTTGCCCATTCTCAAGAAAAACAGAGCCCCCTCTTTGGCCAAGGTGTGAGAGTTTTTAGAAAGTGTAATTATTTCATGCTCAGTTGCATAAAGAACAAGTGATGGATTTTGGAACTAGCTCAACCAAGGTCCCTGGTAGGTGCAACCTGTGGGGCGAACAGACTAGGAAAGCTAAGCTATGAGAAACAGGTGGGCAGAGGGAAGGAGATCAGGACTGGAAGCCCATTGAGGTGGAGAAACGGAGGCATGGTAGAGTTTGGCAGTGAGACTTTCTGAAGACTCCCACCCCTCGAGCTGCCTCCCACAACCCAGCCGCTCCTGCATTGCAGCTGGACTGCACCTGCACCAACAGCACAGGTCACCCGAGCACACTTCATCCTGGGACGATAGAGGCTGAGCAGGATTTGCCTTCAAATTGTTCCTCCTTCCTGCTGGGGTACCTAGCACCAGAACCCGGAGTATGGAGGCTGTTCCTTTGTAGTGTCCGTGATCCCACAGCTTACACCCACGATTCGCACAGGAGAAAGCTACCTAACTCAAACCCAGGCTGAATAGGATAAAGAACTAATCAGGTGGACCAGAGATGGCTGGGCAAGGATACTGGGACTGAGAGCCATGGGACAAGCAAAGGACAGGGAGCTTGAGATAAGATTTAAGAGACAGAGGAGTGGGGTGCAGAAACAGACTGGGGGCCAATTGAGGCAGGAAAAACAGATTGGACAAGGATACAGAGGGACTCTGGAACTGGCTGACAAAGGAAAATGGGGCAAGAAGCTGCAGGGTGGGAGACTGAAATCAGATGATGAGCTCAGGGATGGGAAAGTTGGACTGCAAGCAACGAGTCTGCATTTCCTGAGTAAGGGAATAATGCAGTTAACAGAATATTATCGTAGTGTCAAGCCCCTCAAAGTTTGTAAATGGTGGAATGAAGTGGGCTCTGTACTGTTGCTGTGGCCCTGTCTCCAGGTGCAGTGCCCCCACCTATGTCTGGTTATAAGGTTGCAAGTGATGGGTTTGAGGTTGCGGCCACATCAGACGACCAGGCACCAGATAATGATAGCTCAGGGGAAGAGGACTCCACCAAGAAGGTCGGAGGAAGACTACAGCTAGGAGAGGTCTCTAGGGTGGGCCCAACACCCAACAGAATTACTCAGCTGGAAGTGACCAAGGAAGCTGAAAGGGAGCTGGTGTCCGGGGATCTGATATGAGGGTAACTGCGGTGATGGATGTGCAGGGGATCCAGAGGGTTCCCAGTGTCAGAAGGAATTAAAGTAGGGTCTTTTTCCAGATCAAAAGGCCTTGCTGGAACTGTTGGCAGAGGGGAACAGGCAGAAAGAAGCCTTAAGAGAAAGGGACATAAGGAAAAAGTTGGCAGCAGAACCTAAGCTTGGGAGCAAAAACGTGGTACCTACTGGAAGTAATAATCAAACATGCTCTTCTTTCCTTACTGGACTCTCCAAGCCGTACTCTCCTAAGTGCTGTGACACCGCTATATGTTAAAAGCAGTTCGGTCTAGAATACAAAGACCCGATTCTGTCTTCTTTAGAAACAACCTGAACCAAGCGCTTTTCCCAAATTGTCTTAAGTTATTGTAAGATATTAAAGAGCTTTCTGGAAAAATAAACACCAAAAACTACATTATACTTACATAGTCTTGAAACAGTTTGGTTGCCTTATTCTTAAGCCAGGCTAGGGGTTCCAGTTTTATATTCCATTCTCGATTTGTAGCTATAGTTGGCAAGGTTGTACTTCCGCTGATCAGTCCAAAGACAATGATGAACCCAATGATTTCTGTGTACAAGGATGAAAAAAAATACAATGAATGCCATTGAACACCTCTGAATACATCTTTCATGCAATCTCTGCTTTTCCATTTCTTACCAAGCCTGCTAAAGCACACGTATTTCAACCTGGTAGCAGTTTCAGACTTGGTCAGCGCTTACCAAGAAGCATAGGGCATAGCAAACTAAAATTAAAACAAACCTGTCAGGGACTTCATGGCAGATGAGACAGATGAGTGCCTGAGCAGAGCGAACACTGGCTATCTTCAGTTTTCAGGCAACTCTTGGCTGTGTGTGTTAGCCATGGATTACAGAACGGTATTTAAATTCTATCTACATTTTTTAGCGCTATAAAAAATGTTGCCCTATACGTCAGCATGAAAAGCAGTTTCCTAACATTGGTAGTTTCCTTTATGATAAGCAAGATCAAATCTTGACTACAAGTTTCTGAAGTGATTGGTATCTTCAGGTTAAGGAAGGGAACGTCCCACAGTCAGGGACGCAGACTAGGAGTTTGGAACTCTGGTTCTGATCCCGGCGCTGCTCATCGTCTTGGAGCAATCTTCCAGTGCTGGTTTTTGGAGAATCACAGACAGTGAGGGTTGGAGGGGACCTTAGCGAGTCATTTAGTAGTCCAGCCATCTGCTCAAAGCAGGACCAGCCCCAACTAGATCGTCCAGCCAGGGCTTTGTCAAGCTGGGTCTTAAAATCCAAGGATGAAAGTCCACCACTTCTCTAGGTAATTTGTTCCAGTGCTTCACCACCGTCCTTGTGAGACAGTTCTTCCCAATATCCAACCTAAACCTCCCTTGCTGCAGCTGGAGCCCATTGCTCCTTGTCCTATCATCTACCCCCAGTGAGAACAGTCCAGCTCCATCCTCTTTGCAACCCCCCTGCAGGGAGGTGAAGATTGCTATCAAATCCCCGCTCAGTCTTCATACTTTCATAGTTAGTAGGGTCAGAAGGGACCTGAGCAGATCATCAAGTCTGACCCCCCGCCATGGCAGGAAAGAGTACTGGGGTCATACGACCCCGGCAAGGTGTTCGTCCAGCCTCCTCTTAAAGTCCCCCAGGGTAGGGGCCAGCACCACTTCTCTTGGAAGTTGGTCCCAGACCCTAGCCGCCGTGACCGTGAAGTAGCATCTCCTGATGTCTAGTCTGAATCTCCCCTCTGCCAGATCGTGACTGTGACTGTTATTCCTGGTCACTCCTGGTCGTGCTCAGGGGAACAGGGACTCCCCCAGTGCCTGCTGGTCCCCCCTGACTGGTCTTCTCTTCTTCAGAATAAATAAACCCAGTTCCCATAGCCTCTCCTTACAAGTATTGTGCCCCAGCCCCCTGACCAATTGGCTATCAGTGAAAAGGGTATGATAATCAGAAAGGGTGGTTGTTGAATTCATTAATATGTCTCCTAAGGTACTTTGAACTCCTTAGCTGAAAAATGCTGTATCTTTATAAAGTATTATTACAATGTGCAGTTTAATATTTTGCCCTAGCGTGGCAGCTTCTATCCAATAACCTGTGCTTAGCAAGCGTTACTGAACTAAAATACTTAGTTTCCCTGCAAGATGGGTAAGGATTGCACCCATTTGATAGGTGAAGACTGGAGCACAAGCATTGTTCAAGGTCCCAAAAAGCAAAACAGTGGCAGAGCTGAAACTAGAACTCGGGAGTTCCTGGCTTGCTGTCCTGTACCCTTAGGAGACACTGCTGCTCCCATAGTCAGATAGCTTCTTAAGCAGTCCTTTGCTTGGGGGACTAGTGCTACCAAAATCCATGCACCCATTAACAGAGTGCAAGTTCCACCTTCTCCTCCCATGTATGATCTTGTCATCTTTTTCATTAATGGAACAGTCTGTGTGGTATATTTTGAGGCAACATTCGATTTTATATGGAGGGGAAAGCTTGGCATAGCTACCGAATGTGGAGGGTCATCTGTTAGTACCAGTGGGTGGAACAAACAACGCCTGATCCAGATTGCTGCTTCGTCTAAACCCAAAATGATGCCACCAAACAAAGCTATATGTGTATACGGGACCACTATCAGGCCCATAGACCTTTTGGTCACATCATGAGGTATATCTCTGGTGGATTAATCCCATTGTCCTGATGAATAAGGCAGGACTCAGGAAGTTCTCATTCAGAGCAAAACTATAGGGGTACACCCTTCCCATTACCTGGCGAAAGAAGCCTGATCTGTGCATCATGGAGGATCACATCACTCAACACTCGACCCGCTGGAAAGTTTTAATCAAAGTACTCAACGGGAGCATCGTTGAAGCGACCCAAGGTTGGAGATTCCAAGATGTCACCTCCAGTGCCCGAGTGTCACCAGCTGAACACATTTATTCAGGATCAGAATAAGAACTGGATTCAAAGGAGCCTTTATCAGATCAGTGTGACCCTAACCAGGGGTTTCCCTGATGCATGGAAGGGATCTGGATCTTTCATTCTCCCACACATGATGTGCCATGCCATTTGGTCTGAATCTGTTGTGGGGTCATGCTGCTTTTTGCCTTGTGAGGAGACCTCGGGAAAAGCTGTCTCTCCAATAGGTCCCTGAAAAGGGCACTGAAGAACTTTCATGGGGGACTGAAAAAGGTAGTCACATTTCCTTGAAATCATAATGCTAAACATGAAAATATAAAGTGATGTGAAGAAAGTAAAGGCAAATGAATCTGTGATTGGGGAGAGGAAGTGACAGATTAGACTCCGATAAGCAGTGGAAGAAAACCTCATAAGAAACAAGAGGTGAGCTGCAAGGATTTTCCTTCAGTGTCAGCATAATCAATCTTTCTGTTTTCCCCAAATGGCAAAATGTGACCCCAAACTCAAGGACTAGTGTGCCTCAGAGCTGAACAGATAAGTGCCATGGCCTGTTGGAAAATATTTATGCTTATGAGATGACCCTCCCAATTCCCTTATCACCAAAAGAAAAGGTTTCTGCGTAGGTGACCTCAGAGTGCCCCAAATATGGAATCAAAAGCATGGCCTCCAGAGAATGGAAATCACCAAGGTTGAAAGTGAGGTGCAAGTTACAGTGGAAAAAATAATCTGTTGCATTCGCATAAGCAGGTGGAATTACTATTACTCTGCTGTCGTTTTTTCCCCCTGAGGCACAACTGACAAGTTGTATTTCCCCAACCTTGCTTCGCGAGGGCCAGGTGGGAGGTGGAGGAGCAGCATCTGTTTGGGTGGGCCAGTGTTTTGAGGTAGGACTACGAATCCTACCTGTTACGTGTTTGGCTGGTGAGCCTTGCTCACAAGCTTGGTGTTGAAGCAATTGCCAGATCTGGAGTCAGGAAGACTTTTCCTCAAGATCTGATCACCAGGGACTTAGAGAGCTGGGGCTGTTGCCTTGCTCTGCAGCACAGAACGAGGATCTCCTGGTCGAATCACTAGGGTGCACCTCGCTTAACCAGGTCCCTGTTCCACTTACGGGAACTAAGACCGTCGTCAGTGAAGCTGCCCAATATTGTCTCATTGTTTCCTTGCACTCCCGTGTCTGCCTGTATTATAGCATACCTCAATGATGATTGTGATGGTGCGTTATTTGTATTGCCGTAATGCCTAGGACCGTGACTAGGATTCCTACCACTGGTGGCAATATGCAATAAAAAGAACGGCTTTCCATGGAAGAAATCCCCTCTGCCACTGTAACTCTGCTTCTCAGTGATTATATTAGGTTTTAATGCATTTCCCATAGGAGTTGGGATTTTCCATTTGCACAGTTGTACCACCCCAGGCAACTATCTTGTGCGTGTGTGTGAGTGTACGTGCGCCTGCACACATCCGTTCCTTATCAGTGCGTGCTAGCGATAAGCAATGCTCAGTTGTGCTGATAAGGCGACAGATCAGCATCTGTCCAGCGCCGATGGAAGTTGGGTGTTCCACGGCTTAAGTGGCGCATACAGCAGAGCGACTGGAAACTTGAGCTGCTGAAGTTTTAACGATAATTAAGAGCTTGTGTGTGAGATGGGAGAATCAGGAGCTGCTGTGTAAATGCAAGAGGTGCTAAAGTTTCACTAACTTTTAGAAATAATTTTCTCCTTAAAAGGAGAAATGTGAGCAACGTTCAGCAAGCAGATGGGTGAAGGGGGCCAGCCCCCACCAACAAATAAACGAGCCAGAGAACACTCCCTCTTACGAGGGCTACGCTGCCGTGTTTGTAATGAGGGAGGTAGTCCTGTACAGACATCGGTTGATCCCCACACACCTTGTGGGGGGCAGGAGTGTTACAGATGGGAAGATGCAGGTGCAAAGACGCGCAGTGGCTGGCTCCAATCCACAGGGAGAGCCCACGGAAGAGCTGGGGTCAGAGCCGCAGAACTCGGGCCAGGCCTCGCTGGACACAGCTGCAACTTCAGGAAAGCTGGTATGTTCTCGGTCCAGCATATTGAAGAAAGTGAAAATGAAGAGGGGAAAAACACCTTATTCCCAAAGCTCTGGTTTGCCCTTGAGGAGTAAGGCAGCGCAGCGGTCACAGGCCCGCTCTGTGCCGTCATCGTTGCATCTCCTGGCACTGGCCAGGCAATTATTTACAGGCCAGTGTATACGCTGTGCCAGGCGAGCCCGTGGCCATCCTAGAAATCACCCCGGGGGATTTTCAGTGCCCGAAAGAATTGGTGCTCCCCTGTGCTGCCGGGTGGCCTAGCTCACCCCCTGGGAGGAGGCGGGGAAGCAGCTGCTGAGCCCAGACGCGTGCCTCCGCAAGTGTCACGGGCGCTTGTCCATACTGTCCCCCTGCCGCCGTACCAGCCGGCGGGTGTGCAGACGTGCGCGGGCAGCTCCAGTGTGCGTGCGCAGCTGGCCCGAGCGTGCAAGGCGGTGCATCCTCGGGGCTGGGCGTGCCTGGAACACTACCACCCGCGTTGGCCAGCAACCAAGTCTGTCTCTTAGCAACCAGGACGCGGTGCTGTTGCAGGCCGTGGGAATCGTGACATCGCAGCCACGTGTGGCTCCCCGTCGGGCACAGCCCATGGCCGGCCTCGGCGCCTCGGCCGCCGTCGGGGCGCAGCTCCGTCGGCTGCACCTGTGGGAGTTCCCCGGCGGCACCGGGAGCTGGGTAAGGGCTGGCGCAGCTGCCTGCAAACCCGGCGGCACCCACGCCCGGGCTCCCCCTGGAGAGGGCTGTGGGCCTGGGGGTAGCCTGGAAAGCTGTATGCAGTCTCTTTAACCCTCGACAGACTAGGCTGTCCAGGAGAGGGGCTGGCCTTGTGGATCCTGGAGGCCCCTGGGGAGAGCGGCCTCACACACCTCCAGCCGGGGGACGCAGCTTGTGAAGCCCCCCGCCCCACAGCGGCAGCCCCAGCCCCAGCCCCAGGGAGTCCCTCTGTCCTTGCTCCCCTGCGGACGTGCTCCTCTGCCTCCTTTTTGTCCCATGCAGAACAAATCCTGGTTGGAGTCGAGGAAAAAGACACCTCGTGGAGACGTGGCCCGAAGAGCGGCAGGTGCAGCCCCGGGCGAGGAGGCCGACGTTCCCGGCGAGGAGAGCCTGGAGGCTTTGATGGAGTTTGTGAGCAGCCCGGGCTCGCCATGGGCCCTGCCACCTGACTGCAGCCCTGAGGACCAGCACTTGAAGGGACTGGCTGTGCAGTCCCCACAGCTCATCCAGGACAGCTTCATCTTCTTGTTCTTCACATCCTTGCGGCTCGTGGACAAAGGAGTGAGTGCAGCCACCGGGATCTCCCCTGATCTCGGCATAGGGAGAGAAGCTGAGCATAAGGTGGGGAGCCAGGGGCCCCCGAGGTCTCGGCCGTGCTCGCCTGGGAGCGCTGGCTCCGGATGGGTGCTGGGTGGACGCGGCCGTAGCACAAAGCGGCCTTTGCGCTGGTGCTGGGTGCCGGCAGCCTCCACCGAACGCAGTGGGAGCGACAGGAGACCAGCGCTCTCTGGCTGCGCCCCAGGGTTTGGACGAAGCGCGGCTGTGATGCTGCTGTTCCCACCGGGGCAAAGCCACGTGAACTTCAGCACCCCGCCACAGCAGGTGCAGTCAGGGGTCTTACCTGGCCCGCAGGAAACAAAACCAGGGTACGCTCCCACCGAACCCCAGGGGAGTGTTGCCAGCGTAAGGACCGCAGCATCAGGCCCCAGCATTTGCCCTGTGGGTTTGCATCGCGGTGCTAGGATGTGTCAGTGCATCAGCGACAGGCAGCTGAAGGTGAATTTGGATCTCTTTCCAGGTCAGTGAAGTGGATGACGAGCTGCTAAAGTTTCAGAACCTGGAAGAGCTTGTGCTCAGTGCGAATAAAATCAGCAACATAAACTCAGCCAACCTCCCGAGAACGCTGAAAGTAAGCAAGCTGGGGCCTGCGCATCCTTCTGGGGTAAGGCCGTGGAGGCAGGACAGGCCGAGCCCCTCTCCCGCCTAACACACGGCACCGACAGGCTGTGCTGAAAGCAGCGGCACCGAAAACCAGCATCAAAGCGCCCGGTCCCCCAGCTGATTCTTCTTTCCCTGGCAGGTCCTGGAGCTCTGCGGCAACAAGATTGTTGCTTTGCAGGATCTGTGCGCTCACCCGCCACCACAGCTCCAGCACTTGGGGCTGGGCTACAACCTGCTTGGCTCTTCGGAGGATGGGCATCTCACTGAGCAGTTCTGGTAACTCCACACGCTGAGCAGTGATCACGGCAGGGGTTAAAGTAGTCGGCGTAAGGCGATGCATCGGGATCTGCGCCGGCTCACTGTGATTCAAACTGTTGTTTTTTTTCAAATCTGAGTAACTCAGAGAGCACCGCAGTAATGTAGAAGTGAAATACTAGCTAACCTCACCTACTCACTCCTTTGCCCCGATGCCTAGTTTGACAACAGCTAGGCCGCTGGTGTACAGAGGCTACTGCTTGTCATGCTGACCGCTGTAGTCCCATCTCTTATTCCGATGTCTGTACATCACCCGGCATAATGGGAGACCATGAGGAAAGCGCCGAGGCACTCGGGTGGTACAACGAAATAAGTGCTAACCGTGGCACTCAGTGAGGGGGGTTAGGAAACTGGTTCCCCTCTATAGGAGCTGCAAACTGTGGCCATAGGGTGAGGTGTGTAACACAACAACGGGTAACTAGATTTCAGGGAGAGTCTTGCTTATGCTCCAGACTGCAACCAGTGATGTCTGTGCACGCACCCTAACATTTGTTCTGTTCCCTTTTAGGCCAAATCTTCTCTCTCTTGACCTAAGTTTTAATAATTTTACTGATCTGCTGGGTCTAGTCTCTAAACTGGCCACTCTGAGGAAGCTGCGAGTCCTCGTGCTGCAAGGCAATCCGCTCGCTCTTATTCCTGGTTACAGAGGTTTTATCATAGACAGCCTGCCCAAGCTCTGCATCCTGGACGACATGAGCATATTGCCTGATGAGAAGCATCGGTTCTGTGGCTTGTCTAGTCAGCCAGGTGAGACTTTGTTTCGTAAGTATATCAGTCATCGTTATTTTTGTCAACAGGTGACTAGGTTGAGTGGATTGAGGAATCCCCTCAATTCACTGACTGTGGAAGCAGAGGGTTGGAACGGGCCTGAAAAGTCTTGCAGCCCAGCCCCCAAAGCAGCCCAGAGTGACCCGAGTCCCTCATCAAACTCCAACCCATCGCCATTTCAGTAAAGAGTGTGTGGGAGTGGCTGCGCCACACGCTCCGTGCAAGGAGAGACTCAGTGGGAGATGTCAGATTGGGAACTTGTAACCTCTTGGTTAGCGGGCAGATGCTGTCTCCTATGTCCTTCTCTGCTGATTGAGAAAATGGGGTTAATGGCTTCCTCTTTTCCCTTGCTCAGCTTACTCCCCTGCTCTCTGCCTTGGTTTTCCAAGCCATCAAATTAAAACCATTATCCCAGCATACCTGGCTCACAAGGTGGGTGCTAAGGTTTAATTAACCAATGTCTTTAAAATGAATGGGTGGAAGGGATGCCTCATCACTGGGTTTTTAAATCACGCTGAGTGTTAAGGCCAGTTGTGTGTTGTCTCAACTCTTCCAATTTTCATGCTAAAGCAAGTTGAAGAAGGACGAGAAACTCGTTATGCAGCCCATTATTTTACTAGGCCAGTGTCGCTGTGTTCCCAGTGCTGCAGCTTGCACACTCATGGCTTCCAGTGACATCGGTAGGAACTTTTCACCGACATCAGACACTGCAGAGATGGTGGTGTGACAGGCAGATAGCCAGCCAGCCCTGTTGGATGGTTAGACCAGTAGAACGGATCGGAGCGC
The DNA here is from genome assembly GCF_001723895.1 of Crocodylus porosus. Taxonomy (NCBI): domain Eukaryota; kingdom Metazoa; phylum Chordata; order Crocodylia; family Crocodylidae; genus Crocodylus; species Crocodylus porosus. The sequence goes on from NW_017728921.1 coordinate 2,742,415, forward strand.
GGCTGCAGGTGGCCGAAATAATTTTTATGGGGAAAGAATTGCAGGTGAGAAATTGGTTTCCCGGAGGGGTTGCAGGGAGAGATGCAGAGGCAAAAGCTTCTGGGCCTGCAGCCTGCTTTGGCTGAGGGAGAAGCTTTGTTGGGGTGAGTCTTGCATGTACTCACCAAAGCTGTGCCCCGCCAGACGTTGGAAAGGGTGCTGGCCCTTCCTGCACGAGAGCATACAGGCCAGCGACCTGGCTGGAAGCCTCGTAACAGCCTAGCTAGAGGGTGACCCGTGTTCGTTTGTCTGGACGCAAGGATTTCAGACCTGCAGCCCAGCTGCTGTGAGGTGCTAACCTGCCTTCCTAGCAGCATCAGCTTTTTGCTATCCAAGGCATAGGCTGTCTCTGGTTAAGCATTACGGCCTCCCCTCAAGTGAATGATGACCCCAGGCTGAGAGAGAACCAAGCTGGTGGGCTGTAGGCTTGTATGTGATTTTGGGTCGTGTTTTTGCCCTGTAGGTTGGTGAAGAATGAGGGTCCTAACTTGAGAAGCTTTTCCCCACATGCTGAACTTCCAGTAGGAAAATACCCCACGTGTAGGCGGCTGCATGCAGGCACCTGCCCGCTCCCCAGGACGTGGGGGTCACGTTCCCCTCGGCAAGGGAGCCCTCCTTCAAGCTCAGGATATTTGTTGCTTATGCACTTGGGCTTGCTTCCTGGAAGCGGGGTGATCATGCCAAACTGTATCTGGGAACATGGCAAGCCAGTGCTTGAGAAAAAGGAGCTGTTTGCATGGCTTGTGAGTGACCCCACGTGGCCTAAGCTCGCTATGGCATTAGCAGGCCACAAGCTACGGGGAGGCGGTGGTAGCAGGGATGGGTTGCTGAAGCAGAAGGTTTTCTACCGCTGTCCTAAGAGAGCTCGTACTCTGCGTGCTTCCTTTGTCACCTTATTTTGGGACGTGCCCCTGGCAGCTCAGCGGTTGGATTGTCTTCTTTTCAGAGCTTATGGTAAATGAAGCACAAATAGTCGTGACGGTGGGGAAAATCGAGGGCATCCCCTGCCCCAGCACCCTGGAGCAGCTGGAAAGCAGCGCAGACTCTCCAGTGATTGCCTACAGCTATTATGTGACGTATGAGTTCGCCGAGGGGGAAACCAGCAAGGGTGCTAAGAGCACTGAGGTCTGTGCGCACAGGGATTGCAGCATACAGCAAGGGAACTGGGGGAGGCAGAGGGTTCGAGGGATCGGCAGCCTTTTACCTCCAGGTCACACAGCCTGGGTCAGCAGTGACTGAAAGCTGTTCCCATCCAGTGGGTGTGCGAAATAAGTTTGGTGAGTTCCCAGCAGCGCGGGTCTGAGGGGACACCACCTATATCGCAGAGAACATGGGCCTGCAACTGCCTCCTTTTGGAGATCTCAGCAAAGACGATGACTTTGGAAACTAACTTCCCATCGCCCCTCTGGCGTTGGTCCCTGACAGCGCGGGGCAGCCGTGCTGCTGATTTCTATTGCCAGTCTCACCCACTGGAATAGCTCCGGGCCCTTGAGGCTTGTGAGCACCCCAGAATCTCAGCTCCAAATGAAAGAAAAGTAAGTGGAGATCAATTTCAAACTGTGAACCAGAAAGGGAGAAAAGGAAGATAAAAAGTGCAAATGTAATCTCTTAAAATGTTGCAACATAGCGGCCCTGGTTGATGCCTAGCTAGGCTGCAAATGTGCCCTTGATGTTTTTCCACCGCCTTGTGCAGACCAGCCCCAAACCGTTCTGAACCGACTCTCTCCGGGCCCCAGCCCCAGCCCCACGCGCTGTGCTGCTCCACCAGGCTGTGGTGTTGAGATAAGTTTTTTTGGGTAAACGTGATATCTTTTATTAGAGCAACTCAAATATTTGGAAACATTCTTCTTAGCCTCAGCCTGATGAAGCGTTTAAAAACCCTTTGTCAGGCTGAGGAAGCATCTGCAGCTGGTGTGAGCTCTTCCTGGATCTGCCAGTGCTTCCTCAGCGTGACAGAGGGTTTTCAAACCCAAAGGCTTGCTAAGAATAATTTTTCCAACTATATGAGTCGGTCTAATAACAGATATCACGTTTACCCAAAGGACCTTGTCTGCATGGACCAACACGGCTACAACCTACACCCCTGTACAGGGGAATGCTCTTATGTATTGAAGTATGTGGACTTAGTCCCTGGGGGCATCAGTAGGACCCTGCGCAGCATTACTGGCCTGCCAGTGCACCTTCCCGGGGTCTTGCGATGGAGGGAGACGGTGGCCTGGTATTTCAGCGCTGCCCCTTCCTCCCCTTGCATCCTGTGCCCTGCTGCAGTCTCAGCCATCACCTGGCCTCTCCCACAGCTGCTTTTCATGCCTTTCTGTTATAGGTACCCAAACTCCGGGAGAGCTGTGCTGCAGCTACCGCATACCCCAGGAGTCCAGAAAGGGGCACCCATGAAGGGGATGACGTGCAGTCTCTGTCCCAACAGGAGCCGTCTGCTAATCCTGGTAACCGCGTCAAGCGAATGTGGGGGGTACACCATAGTTTCATAGTAGCTAGAGTCGGAAGGGACCTAGGTAGATCATCTAGTCCGACCCCCTGCCTTGGCAGGAAAGAGCACCG
>NW_017728921.1:2745023-2747635 GCF_001723895.1 Crocodylus porosus
TCCCCTTGCTATGTCGTCCGCTGCCTCTTCTGAATGCGTTGCCATTAACAAGATGCCCAGCGAAGCAGGCCACAGCCAGCTCCGTAATCAAGACCAGGCCTATCAATAATGAATGGGGGTATTAGTCTCCAGCAGGTCACCTGATCCGGGGCGGGCGTTGCTGCCCAAGCAATTCAGGTGAATGCAAACCAGATCCTCACGTCTTTGAGGGCTGCTTTGAATCTGTCCTTTCATTCAGCTGGATAGTGACAGTATTACAGGGTGGAGCTTACAGTGCGCTCCGTAACTGTAGGAGCGGTGGGCAGGTGGCTTGTTTCCATTGCTACTGTTGTGTTTTCTTTCCCAGCAAACATGCACCAAACTCTTCCAAAGCCCTGGGCAGAAACTATTGAGTGCAGCTACAGGAAGGAGCACGTGGTTACAGACCTTGTAGCCCTGAAGGGTTACCTGCAGGCTGGCACCACCGTCACCGTTATGGAAGAAAAGGTAGATGCCCTGCACGGTCTGGTTGCAGGGGGCCGAGTCAGGCTGGGAAGGGAAGGAGCAGTTCTTGACTGTGAACTGCAATGCCGACGTTCCCCTTTTCGTATGTGTTAACAAGTTCCCTCTCCTAGAGGAGGGCTTCTTGTGTTGGTCACAGGCCAAATATTGCAGCACGAGAACCAGGCTCTTATGTCTCAATAGGTGCTTTCGTGGCCTGTTATTGCATCTCCGGTTGAAAATGCAAGCAAGAAGGGGAAGGCAGGGAAGGGCAAACAGAAGGACAGTGTCAAGGTAAAAGGATGAGAGACTGGCTGAGCTGACAAGACCAGCCCCTACAAAGAGCAAGGAAATATGGGTGAAAAGGCCAGTTTACTTTTAACAAAGCTGCCAAGCTCACCGCTCCCCATCCCCGAGCAGAGACGACCTGTGTTTCTGCAGGACCCCTCAAAGGGGTGCCGACGCAACGGCTTGCCTCGTTCATATGATGGTTTTGGTTCCAGCTGGGGGCTGCCTTCAAAAATATTGGATGGAGAAGAGAAAAGCCCACCATGGGAGCCAAAAAAGACGAGAGCACATTTCCCCATCCTGTTGGGGTTTGCTTGGCGGAGGTTGTTCCCACACGCGACTGCGCCCCTCCTCCCTGGAGTGGCCAGGTTACAATCAGAGCTTTCGTTTTTGGAAACCCTCTTACATGTTTCCAAAGCTCTTGCTAAAGCCCCCTTCACCTTCTTAGTCTGGGAGCGTGGCATCTGATGGCAGCCCTCGCGCTCAGTCCTGATTCGGGATGCAGAGCGCTGAGCCCGTGGTACCGAGCGTGTAAGCCTGGACTCGGGGGTGTCTTGATACCATCTCAAGCCTCAGGGCACTTGCCCGTGTTTTCCCATCTGTGCTGTGCAGGATGCTAAGCCCAGGGATAAGCCGAAACAAAAGAAGGAAGCCGCAGCTGAGCTCCGCAGCGACCCACCCATCCTGAGGACCCTGGGGTCCAGACATGTGAAGCTGGAAAGCCTCTTGGCAGGTGACAGACCTGTGGCAGTGGTGTGCGACTTTGGAGTCCTGGTCCCCGAGAGCGTTACTCAACCACCCTCTCCAACGGAGAAGGTACCAGCCTGCCCCCCCCGCCCCCAGGACCCCACTGCTTGCGGAGGCGCAGTGCCTCTCGGGATCTGCCCCAGGGCTTAGCTTGGTTTCACAGGCTAAGGTCTTGCCTTTGAGCCCCGTCCCGCTCAGCAAGGAAACGCTTCTGTTCTGCAGGAGGGGAAGAAGGGCAAAGACAGGAGCAAAAAGCCGAAACCAGAGGGAGAAAGCACAGCGGGCCAGAGACCCACGGCACCTGCCAAAGGTAACCGGGGGTGGGCCCGCGTAAGCTGTGACCATTTTTACTGCATGCACGGGAAACCCAGCTTGGCCTGGGGGAGCGGTAGCACGAGCTTCCTCCCCCTCCCGGCTGCGCAGCAAGGTCCTCGCCCGGAGGACGCGGGGGCTTGCGCTGAGCTAGCGGGAACCGCTCTCGTGCTTACGGTTCAGCTGCGCCGGACCGGGGTCTGCACCCGCGCCGCCCGTCCGGGGCGCAAACAGGTGCTGTCCGTCTGCCTGGTCCAGGACGCGGACTAGCTGACCGAGGCGAGGGTGCTGCGTAGCAGCCGCGGACGGCCAGGGCTGACACCCAGCGCTCTCGCAGCGCTTTGCATCTGCAGATCAAGATGCCCAGTGGACGGAGGTGGTCCCTGGGGCATGTGAAGGGGGAGTGACTTGACCGAGGTCGCACAGCGAGTCCGTGGCAGGGCTGGGCCTAGATCCCCAGGCTCCTGCTTGGCAGAGGGCTTCGCTGGACACAGCCAGGGGGGCTGCGAGCTCCGGGAAGCCTCGCCCAAGCTGGGTCCCTGCCCGGGCACGGCCGGCGCCAGCCCGTCCCGCACAGCCGTGTGCGGCAGACCGCCTCTCGTGCTGCTCGGGAGCCGGGCGCCGGCGGCGTCCGCCCCCCCGCTGGTTGCACGGCTGCGGGGGCGAGCGCCGTGCCGGCAGCGGCTTGGCGAAGCCCGCGCAGAGAGCCGGTTCCAGCCTGGCGTTTCTTGCAGGTTTAGCAGACGAGGGCCTGCCGGGGCGGGGAGGCCGCAGCGCCCCGGGCC
>NW_017728921.1:2747833-2755039 GCF_001723895.1 Crocodylus porosus
CTCCCGGGTTGCGTGCGGGCCGCCCCGCGCCCTCCCGCCGCTCCAGGAGGCTCCCAGAGGCGGCGGGAGGAGCCCGCGGTCTCTCCCGGCGGCAGGTGCGCTGAGCCCGGGGCCGGCGCGACGGTGAGTCTCTTTGCCTGTGCAGGGACCGGGCCCTGCCCCGCGCTCAGGATGCCTCCCCGGAGCAGGAGGCTCGCGCTGTACGCCCTCTCGCTCGCCGTGCTCGCGTGCCTCGCGTACCTGAGGAAGGAGGCCAAGCCCCTGGAGTCTCCGGCCGGCCGCGCGCCGGCCGCCCCCGAGCCCGGGGGCGCGTTTTGGGCCCCCGGGCAGACGGGACCCAGCCGGTGCTTGCCAGACCCGGCCGTTGCCAACTCCTCGCAGGCTCTCCCGGAGCTTCACCGCACCTTCCTGATGTACAGGCACTGCAGGAGCTTCCCGGCGCTGCTGAGGCCCACGCGGTGCAGCCGAGAGACCTTCTTGCTGCTGGCGATCAAATCTCTCCCCATCAACGTGGACCGCCGGATCGCCATCCGCAACACGTGGGGGAAGGCAGTGCCCGTCGGCAGCAAGCCGGTCAGGCTGGTGTTCCTGCTCGGGCGGGCTGAGGCCGCGGCCCAGGCTCGCCCCCTCCGCCAGCTGCTGGCCTACGAGAGCCGGGAGTTTGACGACATGCTCCAGTGGGATTTCACCGACAACTTCTTCAACCTGACGCTGAAGGAGCTGCACTTCCTCCGCTGGTTCGCGGCGGACTGCCCGCACGCCAGGTTCGTGCTGAAGGGCGACGACGACGTCTTCGTCAACACGGACAACATCGTCCAGTTCCTCGCAGAGCTGGACCCCGAGCAGGACCTCTTTGTCGGAGACGTGATCCACCAGGCCCGTCCCATCAGAGACACCAGGGCCAAGTATTTTATCCCGGAGGCGATGTACGGAAAGCCCCACTATCCCCTCTACGCCGGCGGGGGCGGGTTCGTCATGTCCCGAAGGACAGTGCTGCGACTGCAGCTCGCCGCCGAGGACACGGTGCTCTTCCCGATCGATGACGTCTTTGTGGGAATGTGCCTGGCAAAGATGGCCGTGACCCCGGTGAAGCACCCGGGCTTCAAGACCTTTGGTATCCAGAGGCCGTTCAATCCCTTTGATCCCTGTTTGTACAAGGAACTGATGATCGTGCACAAACTCACCCCGACCGAGATGTGGATCATGTGGGCACTGGTAAAGGACAACAGCATTAGGTGCGCTCGCTCGGTGACGCGCGGCTACGGGACCGGCTGAGAACGAGACTGCTGACGCCGAGCGGGAGTGAGATGTGGACTGCGGTGGTAGCGACAGGGTGCTTAAACTGATTAGAAACAAAGCTGCAGTGGAGGGTGCTCTTTTGTTTAACGGACTGTAGCGGGATGGTAGGATAACACTGCAACGCGCCTCTTGCAGAGTCGCGTCTAGCGGGGCACGGGGCACGGCACGGCCGAATGCAGCGCGGGAAAGGGAGAGGTTAGCTTGGGGACTCGTCTCCTTTCCTGTCCCACCCAGCCGAGACGTCCCGGTTACCCGGTGCTGTTAGTGTCTGCGTGGGGGGCGGCCTTGGCCAGGAAGTGGGGACTGAGGTTACGATACAGCGCGGGCTGCCGGGCCCGTGAGAGCATGCGCTGTCTGGGGCTGTCAGTCTAGCAGACTCACTAGCACCATGTTCACCTTGGGGGTGGGAGGCAAAGACCACGCACAGGAAAAGATCCAGAAACTCCCTGCTTATGGACCTTGTTGCAGCCCCCGCAAGCAGGCTACCCAACACCAGCCCCCCAGATACCCTGTAAACCCATCTTTGACTTATTTGCACTGGAGTTTCTGCACACGAATGTCTGACACTGGGGCTGGGAGGAAAAACCAATCTTTGCGAATCACTGTAAACATTATGGCTTCTTTGTTTTTTTTACAGCAATAAGTAATACAGTTTTGAACACGTTTTCTTTCATGGGGGTGGGGAGCTGTTAGCTGTCGGCCACCCCCACCAGAGCTGACGGCTCTGAAGGAATCGAGCGGACAGCGGAAAGCACGAGAGCCTCGCGCCCCGGGAAGGGCCAGAGGGAGGTGGGGTATAAAAGCCTGGGCAGGCTCTGCTGCCTCGCGGCTATCTAAGAGCAAGACCAGTACTCTGTGGCGGTGGTGTAGTATCTCTCAGTTTCCAGTTCTGTGAAAAACCAAGTTGCTTCCTGCAGCAGGGCAGGGCTGGGGCTGCATTCAAGGCTTAGTACGGTGCACGTATGCACCGGACTCCATGTTGTGACTTTCCACGGCCAGGCACGGGTGGAGATGAGTGCTGTCCCTGAGGTTTGCACAGCGCTTGGAGGATCTCTTGGGGAGCTGAGCCACAGCAGGTTGAGGGCTGTCCTTGGGCAGACTGGAGCGGGGTGGGGTTGACACAGCTGGGATCAGAAGCAAGGTTTCTGCCTTTCCCTCTGTTTCAGGGACAACTGTTCAGGCTACAGCTAGTTCAGAGGGTTTTCATGATTTGCTGGGCTCCTGCATGCCACTGCTGCTCTTTCCCTTGCTGCTGTCAGTCCCAATGCCCCTCCTTAGTCACAGCTGCCATTTGGAGGCCAGCTACGTTTTGCATCTGCGCTAGGGCTAACGGGGTGTAACATGAACCGTTACACGTAATGCTTCTGTATTTGTAATCAAGGCATGAGCTGAGGTGGGGAGGCTTAATGCTTGCTTTGGGGAAGGTAACTTATTACCAGACCTGGTGACTTTTTGTGCATGCTTCCACACATGCGGTTTGTTGTAGCCTGGAGACGCGGGTGTCTGGCTCTTCACAACAGGTGGAGGAGCTCCAGTACCTTTGTTAAAACTGCTGTGTGGTGTTGTTCCACCAGCCCATGCCTAGTGCAGGCCTAATTGCCTCTCCCAGCTGTCTGATCAACTGAATTAAGCAGCAGTAAGGTGTACACAAGAGGTGGCTTTGTCTCATCCATGGGGGATCTTCCAGCCCGCCGTGCCAAAATCAGAGCTGTTTACCAAGGCGCTGGGAGACTGCTAGAGCAAAACCCAGCTGCGAGGCTTCCCCTTTCTCTAAATATCTTGAAGTCTTTTGAAAGTATTCTTAGCGTCCACGTATATTTGATTATGGCTGCTCCTAGTACAGCAATGCAATTGCTGGGTGAAAAAGTTTTCCTTTGCAACTGTGTTTTGCCTTTTGGGGGGGGTGCACACTCACTGCCTGGGCAGCAAGCGCAGGGAGAGCGTACCAAGGAGCAGGTGGTGGTTTTTGTGGGAGGCCTTTTCTCAGAAAGGGACCGAGGTTCTGCTTTCCAGTGGGATGTAGAGGAGAAGGCCGGTCACTGTCTGACAGCAATCTTCCACCCAGCAGCCTAGGACTAAGGGCTTTACGTGCACCTTGCAGGCAGGAGACACCTGCTCCCAATCACAGGCCAATTCAGCAAGATCTGGACAGTAACTGTGACGGCCTCTGCTAACTAAACTGCAGCTGCTGAGTTGTTCGCATGCTGTGGTTGGAGCGGCTTGGCCCTTGGTTGCATTTGGCTCTGTGCAAGCAGTTGTGTGAACATCTGCAAGTGATTCTGCCCATAATCCTCCACCCTAGAGCTGTGGTCGGGGACCAGTGCATGCTACCACGACTATAACTAAGGAGCAGTAACCTAATTTCCTTCTAATTAAGCACAATGTGCTAGGACAGCATAGGCTGCAATCGTTGCCTCCTCTGTGTCCATTCTGAATGTGCAAATCTAGTGTTCATCCTCCCCAGATGAATGCAGTAGAGTGGTGAAAACTTTTTTTTGGGTAATGTTTTTTTCTTTCTACACAGAGAGAGAGAACAAGTATGTGGATTTGCACAAAGGCCATTGTGTAAGTAAGGAAAGCTTTTATTTGACCAACTCATGATGGTTATAAGTTGCCTCAGATTAAAGTAGACACAATGACCGCAAAATACTTTGTAGTGTAGAAAACCTTCTGTTACCTATTGTTGTACAGGGAGGGGAGAGGTAAGCAGAGCTGAGGGGTGTCCCGGAGGATCAAAGAATTCTCAGTCTCTAAGTACAGATGGCAGAAACATGTGGAAGCAGCACCTCGTGTCTGCAGCCCGTGTACAGAATCCACTGGTGTAGTCTTTGGACAGTGTCACGACCCCTGGGAGAAGGGGCCTCTATTGGTCCTTGACAATGTGGCACTTGGCAGAGGGGTAAAATATCACTCACTGATGCAGAGAAGTGAGTTGCTGAAAACCAGTTACTGTGGAGTGATGGATTAGACTTATGCTGGGTTTATTAGGTCAATAGTAAAATATCAAAGCCACAAGAGAATTTGGGAAAATAACTTCATACAGAAACACGAAGTCAGCAGAAGCTACAGTAAGATATGACTGTAGTAAAAAGCTCATATGAAGTTCCAGCATCCTGGTCTGTAGTGTAACCACTGCTGGCAGAGGAGAAAAGAAGGTTTTCCTGCCGTTTGGGTTGCTGGAAAGCTCCCAGTCCTGAATGCAGCGTTCTGCTGTGGGATACTGCACAATGGCTGCAGCTGTTTGTGGGACCTCTGCCTTCAAATGCTTCTTTATTAAGCAGGCAATTGCCACAAGCTTCCGGTTTTTCGGTAGTGTGGGTCAGCAACAAGCCTTCCTTTGCTACCAGCAGCTTCTCTGTGAATCACAAGTATTGCATCTGCCTAGTAGTGTACTGTACGTCTGTGTGCAGTTGTTGTATTCTCCTGAGGAGTGGCAATCCCGTGTGTCCCTGAACCCAAACACTCTTAGGCAGTCCCTTGGCTATAATTAAGGGCAGTTTAGACTTCAGTATCTTGACTCTTTTTATTAAGAGGCCTGAAGGGGAAAGAGTTCTGCTGTGATTTGTCAGAGTCCAGATAACTAGAAAACCAGGATTTAAAACAAGTGAGAAAGTGTCTGTTTGGGTAACCGTTCTGGAAATGAAATGCCTCTTGTGGAGCTCAGGTATTTAATGATGAGATTTTACAGGCTAAAAGTACTTAGATTTCAGCCAAAAATGTAGCTTAAATTTACACTTAATAACCTTAACAAGTGGGCAGTCCCACTGTCTAAGTCACCTGAATCAGGCCCTCACATTCACAGATTCAAGCACCCAGCAACATGTTACTCTGAAAGGCGAATTTCACAGTTGCACAGTGGAACACTTGAATAAAAATAGATTATCTGTGCCCGTAATTAACAAGATAAATTACAAAACAGAAACTTCAACTAGCTGGAATTGGCTTGTTTCATAAAGCAAAAATCACTGGAAACAGCCTGCCCCACCACTGCTAAATATAAAACAGAGACCCCCTCTTCATTATCCAACCTCTAGTTTAAAGCATGAGAAGTTCGGGATGCCTGAATCCACAGGCATCATCCAATACTCCAAGGTGACACTTGCTTTTTTTCAGTCCTCCCTCAGATAAGGCTCATCTTTGCTGCTTTCTGAGAGTTGCGATCCTTCCTCTCCCTTCATTTTAATGAGCTCCTCTGTTTGCACTTCAGCTAATTTGGACTCTGCCCTCTGCGATAGCTGCCGTACTTCTTGCACATGTGTTTTCACCAGCTGAATGTGGTTGTAGGCTGTCACAGAAGCTAGATCTGCACCTGAAAGCACAGAAATCTAAGTGCATCACTGCTGGAAGAGCTCTTGACACCATCCATTATGGCTGATTAGGCTGGAAATTGAATATCATGTTTATATAGCTTGTGTTTACTAAACTGGATAATTTAAAAATTAAAATATTTGTTCCTCTCACTGTTGAGAGAGAGGTGAATGTGGTAAATACTGTTTGCTTATCTTAGTTCATATTGTGGTATTACTTGGACATTTCCCCCCCTCGTTCTCACCAAAGGTTATTTCTGACTAATGACAAGTCAGATCAGGACCTAAGCACTGTTTTCTGAGAAGTCAGGGGACCAAAAGACCACAATTTTAATATCAAATGTTGGCTATTTTTAGGCCCATTTGATCTGTTCCAGCTGTAAACTTGTAGGCTCGAGGTGCACAACTGCCCTAGGACAAAACATCCTCCCACTTTATTACAACAGGCTAACATCCAAGAATATTTTAAAACAGTGCTGAAACATTCAGTTGTCTCACGCAGCAATCTAATCAGAGCAGTGTCACATTGTGAGACTCATTATTAAAAGCGCCAAGTGCTTCAGCCAAGATAAAGTGCTCTCTGAGGACTCAGATCTAACAACACGCATGTCAGCTGTGCATATCCCGAGTCAGTCACAACTGCATTTTTTCCCCATAAAATGCCAGCAGCATGTGCCAAGAACTGCCCATTTGACCCAACACGCAAGAACAAACTATCCCCAATCCCAAAATACCTGACTGATACGCAGCCTCTGCTGCCCTCTCTGAAAGCTGCAAGGCAGTCATCCAAAAGCCCTCCAGCTTCAGGTATTCCTGTTGCTTTGTCGTCATCTGTAATGTGCATGGGGGGAGACGCTGCATCACTACCTGAGCTTACGTTTTGGCACGTGTGAAATGAACCATTTCACCAGGGCGAGGGCTGCATGCCACAAGCATCGACAGCGACTCCTTACCTTGGCTCTAGCTCCTATGATCACCTGCCACACCCCATCCACCTCCTGGGAACTCATTTTCCCCAGCAGGGTCGTGTATCGCTGATAGAGGGACACCACCATGTACACGGCCTGCAACACAGAACACGTGCAGAGAACTCTTTGCCGGCAGCGCTTACAGGCGGGCGTACGCCACGTGCACGGCTGCAGACTAGCTTTTGCCGCTCTCTTGGGACGGGTGCTGGAAAAGGGAACCCATCTCGCGCGTCCCCGCGTTTGAATCCCTCGCAGCACGCCTCGCTCCGTCTGTCGGCGACCAAACCGCGTTGCGCCGAGGGTTCGGCGCCCCTCGGCACCCCCCGCTCCAGCAGCAAGGCGCCGGGAAGCCGTGAGGAGCGCGTCGCTGCAAACCCCAGGAGGAAACCGCCTGCCCCTACCTTGGTGTACTCCGTCAGCGCTTCGATGAGCGCGTGGGTGGCCTGCGAGAGCAGCGCGGACGTGCTGTCGGTCACCGCGGACACCGCCCGGCGCACCAGGGCCTCGCTGCTGAGCGCCGCCGGGTCGCGCTGCTGAGGAAACGCCAGATGTCACGGGCCGGGCGGGATGGCCCCGCTGGGCTCGGCCCCACGGAGGAGCCGCGCGGGGGTCGGCTGCGGTGAGTGCGCGTG
>NW_017728921.1:2755212-2761096 GCF_001723895.1 Crocodylus porosus
CGGAGCCGGGCGGGGCCTGCGCGGCCCCGCACCAGCGCCCAGCAACGTCGCCCCCAGCGCGCCGCCATCTTGGTGCCGGGCGGCGCCCCGGAAGTGACGCCCGCCGTGCGCCCCGGAAGCACGTGGCGGGAGGAGACACGTGGCGGCGACGGCCAGCGGGGCGGGGCCTGGAGTGCCCCCCTGCGGTCGCGGGCTGCCCCCGTCGGACCGGTCCAGGACGGGGAGCGGCTCGACGCCTCGGGGCGGGGGAGGCCTGCGCTGTGCTTGGGCGGAGCTGAGGGGATGGATCAGCCCGGGCGGCTTCATAGCGCCAGGGCTGGCAGGGCCGAGCCCAGCCCCCGGCCCAGGGGCGGGAAGGATCCCGAGAGCTGAACATCCGGCTGTCTCTTGCAGGTGCTGCCATGTGGCCCCCCCCGCGCCCGCGGGCAGAGCCCAGCCCTTCCCTGGTGCCTCCTTCCGGGCCCGTGCGCGCGGGTCCGGCTGCGCCTGGGTCAGACCGCCTCGGGCCCGTCCGACACGGGCGCGGAGACGCTCCGCTGCGGCCGGCTGCGAGGGGCCGGGCCCGGCCCGCCCCCACCGCTCCCGGCTGGCGTGCAGGCCCAGGGAGTCGCGCTGGAGCGGTGCCAGGCCGCCTCCCCCACCCGGGAGCGGGGAGGAGGCTGGACCCTGGCTCTGGGCTGCCTGCACCGCTCCGGTCTTTCTTGGAGCGGGGCTGAGCCCGGGGGCAGAATGAGAGAGCTGGCGGGCAGCAAAGGGGGAGATGATTTTAATCTTTGTGTCTTACAGCAGGAGACGTGGCTGCGCTGGGCGCGGAGGCGGCCCCAGGAGCAGGGCTCACGGGGTGCTGCTTGCCCATGCTGGGGGACAGAAGAGACTCTCACTTGAGCACCAGGAAGTACGTGGTCCAGCCGGCCAGCAGCAGTGCCCCGATCAGCACCGTGTAGCTGAACAGCACGAAGGCCAGGAGCTCCTTCAGCACCTTGAGGAAGTGAACAGCAAAGGGCTCCTGCATGGTTCCTGCGGGCCGGGCCGGGCGTGGGCGTCCGCCGTGCCCTCTGCTTCCCCGCCGGCGCCTCCTGGTCTCTGCGGACGAAGGGGCAGGGTGAGTGCCTGGGGAAGGGGCTGGACGGACTTAGCAGCACCTCTGAGGTGTGGGGCCGGGGCAGGCAGCTCCTGGCATGCTTCCCCTGCCTCCATTGATCCGTGGCCAGGAAGCTTCATGTTTGGAGCATTCGCTGATGGCGCATTAGTACCAACAAATGCTCCGATCAAAGCAGTCGGTCCCTCCAGGGAAGATGCTGTTAATATTTAATATGATAATTGCTTGTAATGGCCGCACAGGCATAAGCGGAGCCTTTTGTTTAGGATCAGGGGAAAATTTGGGTTTAAGTCAGAGTTTGCTCAGCTAAAAGCTTCATACCTCGCGTTAAAAATAACCCTTCCCTGTAAGGGGATGGGACCAAGATGTCCCGAGCTCATGTCCCGTCCTGCGGTGACTGTGCTAGGCTGGAGCTGCCACCTCTGCTAGTGAATCAGTGGACACATTCACCAGAAGTTTTTCCTCTTGAAACGTCCCCCAAAATTCTCCCCTCACCCCCCGCTGCAGGGTCGCTCAGCTTCCATCAAAACATTACAGATCAGAAATGCTGTCCCTCTTCATCATGCGCACACACAGGAGACGAAAGCAGGGTCAGGATAAAGCTGCCCTGATAGGATTATTTCTCTCCCAGACAGTAAAAAGCCTGGGGTGCAAAAGGACTTTCCCTCCTGCCACCTAATTTTCAAAAGAGCTGTGGCCAGAGCCCACTCCTTTTTTTTTTTCCTCATGAAATTTCTCCTTTGTTCTCTTAATGGTCTTCTTAAGGGTCCCTGGTTGCCTCTGCCTGTATTGGGTATAAGACATTGCGGGGTAGACCCTTGCTCTAGATCCTGGGGATTTCTGCGCAGGGAGATCATTTCTCAGTGTTTTCTTTGAGCTTTGTTTTAGAACAAAACGTATGCTGATGGGGAGAGAAATCTCTGCTTACCCGGAGAGATGGTTGAATCCACCGCTGAAAGTTTGTTCTCCTCCACTGCTGTTGCTGTGTGCTCTCCCCTCAGTGTCTGGCTTCTGAGAGGTTTGTGATGTATTTTGATCCCTTCTGATCTGCTAATCCGGAGAGCAGGAGGAGTGAGGTTGCGTTTACAGGCTGCCCAAGGATGCTAATGGACTAGGTGTGGTCAGGAACCGATTATTATCTATGACATAGACCCTTTGCTTTCTCTGTGCTGACGGCACAATGGGGCAGAACCAGCCAAACACCAGTGTTGCCACGAAGCCTCGGGAGGTTTGGTAAGCTGCGGCCCCTATTTGAGAGCGCCTGCCCCTTCCCCGCTGTGCTTTTCAGCACCCCCAGGATGCCCCGCAATTCTTCTGTAGCAGTCCTGAGGGGCATCTCGCTTTGCCACTTGGGTTCCTTGGGGGTCAGAGAGGTTATTGCGTTTGCTCCCCCAGTGTAGGACTGTCTGTTGTCTTAGAGCCTCCTGTGCCCAGAGGAACTGTGAGGAGGAGGACACTGGAGCGCAGCTGGGGCTCTCCAGAGATCAGTGCAACATGACAGGCTGGATGGCTGTGGGCGTAGCAAGTCCCACCGCGCAGTGCCAGAGGCAGGCTGGCTGGCTTCCCTGTGGAGCAGCACCAGCCCCATTCTGTCTGCTGCCCTTCCAGCCCGTGCGCACACACACAGACTGTTCCCAGCAGCCAAGGGGGAGGTGGTTTTTGGTTTTTAAACCCTGTTACCAACAAATATAAAACAGAGAACCCCTCTGAAGTCAAGCTCAGCCTGCGCTTAGCTCATTGCTTTCTGCTGATCTGATTGGAAAGGTAAGGTGCATCCTGCTTTGCTCCTGAGCAACTAGACAATTGCAGGCAGCAGAGAAGCAAGAGCATCTCCTGCAAATCCAATCTCTTGACATTAGGGCTTGGCAAATGGCCTCTTAATTGAATTTGGATCTCTTGTTATCAAATTATTACCCGGGTGGCCAGCAAGGCCTCAGACAGCGGCAGGGGATAATCAAGCTACTCAGGAAGCCTGTTAGGAAATAATTGCTCCTCCAGAGAATTGGTCAACTCCAGCCTTCCTTGCTTTTTCAGGGAAAGGCCATCAATACCTGGCCTCTGGTTAAGGAAGTCCTCCCCCCTCAGCCAGGACAGGCTGAGCTTGGGCATTGGGTGATATGTGATGAGATGCACGCTACAAATGGTTTTTGATGCGGCAAAGCCAGTGACTGTTGTCCCCGATGCGCTCGTTTGTTGGTATGAATGAAGAAGGTAAGCACTGGTTTGTTTTTAAATTCCCCCTTTTGTGAATCACGGAGCTTGGCTGAGCCACAGAGCCTGGGCTCTTTTACTCAGCCTCTACATAGCATCACAGACTCAGTCTTGAGCAGTAACAAAGATGCGGTATTGTAGGAAAAATGTGAAGCCAAACAAACTGGCCTCTGAGTAAGCCCGTGAAATTTATTTATTTTTCAAAACCCTTGTTTTTTGAACCCAAAAGCCTTGGTGTGCTCTCAGCAGTGCTCTCACTTAGCTGCTAGCTGGATGGCTCACGTGCAGTTTAACTGTAATCCAAGGCCCATTGCCATGGTACTGCAAGCATGCTGCGTGATCTGCCAAGCCTGTGGCCCACAGAGCAACTGGAATGTGGGGTGCCCAAACCCTTCAACCAGTGCAAGCATTTAAGGCTGAAGGGACAGGCAAGCCCTTCGGAGACAGTGTCAGTGCCTAGTGCTGTGGAGGGGAAGCTTTGCTTTTGTAAGGGAGTTTGCCACATGCTTTCCTGCCTCGGCTGGGTGACCTACACATAGGAGTGCAGGGCTAGAAGAGGTTGTGCGTGCAGCGGGCCTGTGGGGGCAACAAAGTAAATGGAGCCAAATGCCCACATGCCACGAGCTGCGTGATGGTAGGGAGAGAAGAGGGGGCCACCTGGGAGAAAGGGCTCTCAGGTGGGCATTCCGGTGCAGCTGCTGGTGCGTTGGTGGGCCAGGACTTGTGTACAGGCAAGGATTTATTTATTGTGGGGTGCTGCTGTTTATTGGCCACCTGCAGAGCTCAGCCAGGCACTCAGGCTTTTTGCATTCAAAAGCTTGTCTGACATTTTGCAGTGTGCAATAAAAGCTATGACACTACCCGCTTCCCCAAAAAAGCCTTGCCTCTCTTTTTAGAGGAAGAACCCTTGCGCTGAGGCTAATGCTCCTGAAGGGGAAGGGGTGGGTGTTGTCAGGCCTTTGCAGAACAACTCTGCCGTGTTGTGCTACGTGGCTGAAGCAATGCTGCTTCTACCCTCTCCCTTGGGAGCCTCCCACAGGCTAATCTTACTCCCCTGTTCTCTCCCCAATTCATCTGTCAGCCTCCTGAGGGTGCTGCAGGGGCTGACTGCCAGACAGGGTAACTTCTGCCAACTGCAAAGCCCCCAAGCTGCAGCGTGTCAGCAGCTGGAAGCATTGTTGCAGCTGTACTGAAGCCGGGGCCTGTTGGGTTGCTGCTGCTCCTCACACTGCACCTCCTCACACTGCACCGCAGGCTCCTTCGCCATCTTGGTCCTCAGCTCTACCAGCCCTCCTCACCCCTGCTCCACCCTGGTGATATCAGGCTGCAGCCCCCCTGTGAGCTCTCCTGTGCAAACTGCAGAGACCAGCACCAACAGAGCGGGAAACTGGAGAGGCCTTGTTCTAAGAATAGGCCATGGCTGTTATTAAAAGGGAATTTGAAAACATAGCCTCTTTCTTTGTGTGCATGCACACACCATTTGGAAGAACTCACTGGCAGCAGAGCCTCTTATCTCTCCTAGTGCTATGCAGCTTCCAGCCCAGGGCAAGCGCCAGGCCTCTGCCTCCAGGATCGCTGGGACTGGCCACCTGTGTCATGCCTTTGCTGCTGGCTGGGTTCCCCTAATAGTTTGGGGAAGGGAGAAGCACTACCATCCTGCCTGGGCTCCTGTGTACTCCGAGTACCTACTCCTCCCAGGATAACTGGCTCTTCAGACACTGCCTCACTTAGGCAGTAGCAAAACAAAGCACCGTCAAGCCTCACTCCTGGCTCTGCTGCTGTCTCAGCCCTTCACAGGACGGGCAGCTGATATAGTTTTTCTATTCGCCCCTTGGTCCTGGGCACACAGGCCCCTTACAATGTGCTTGCCAATAAGAAAAAGCACTTAGGCCTTCCCCATTGTCCTCTCTTTACTGCCCAAACCCCAGTTGCTCTTTGCTGCCTCGGAAAACATAAGGAGAAAAATTGGTCAGGGGAGGTAAAAGGTAGTGTGTTGCCTTTTACCCTAAGGCCAGATGGGGAGGAGAAGGTGGAAGCAGCTCTGGACTAAACTGCAGCGAACGTGCCTGCTCCCAGGTGCTGGACACCACTGGGCAGTGGGGTTGCATGTTACACACAAAAAAGGTAGGGCTCAGTGCTGGGAGTTTAAGGCATAAACCATGTGGACAGGCAAGACCCAGAGCTCCCTGCTCGTAGGAGCACCATAACCACTGGGCCAGGACAGTAGGATGCTGCCACAAGGTTATAGGGTAAGAGGCTGCACTGTCCTTCCCCAAGTTTGTGCAAGCGCTGCACTTAAGCACCCTGTGCCATAGCACATGGGGTGTCACACCTTAATGCTATTTCAAGGAAGCTACTTCCTCCTGCTTGCAATGCAGTGGTAACCCTGGTCAGAGACCAAGGGTGCAAAGGCTGACAGATGAATTGGGGAGAGAACAGGGGAGTGAGATTAGCCTGTGGGAGGCTCCCAAGGGAGAGGGTAGTTTCATAGTAGCTAGAGTCGGAAGGGACCTAGGTAGATCATCTAGTCCGACCCCCTGCCTTGGCAGGAAAGAGCACCGGGGTCAGATGACC
>NW_017728921.1:2761107-2794372 GCF_001723895.1 Crocodylus porosus
CGTGGAGTCAATGACGACTCCAAGATCCTTTTCCATCTCCGTGCTGGCAAGAGGGGAGTTCCCCAACCTGTAAGTGTGGTGCCGGTTCTTCCTCCCCATGTGCAACACCTTGCACTTATCAGTGTTAAACCCCATCCTATTCTCATCTGCCCACCACTGCAACCTGTCAAGGTCAGCTTGTAGAAGCAGCATTGCTTCAGCCACGTAGCACAACACTGCAGAGTTGTTCTGCTGCTTACAGCAGCAGCAGGGGACAGACCAGAAACTAGCACCTTCCCTCCACCTAGCTCCAAGATCACCAGATGCATACTTTAGTCACCATTTATTTCCTCTCCAGCTGCTTGTGGCTTAAATACAGTGTTCTGTACAGCAAGAACAGAACAGGAAATGCGAGGAGAGAAGTGCAACCATGATACCGGCTAGTGCAGAAAGGACAGTCCCCACTCACAGTCCGTTCTCCAACTACTGCTGTTTCTCTTGGCCTTTTCACATCCAGCTGTGATGGCCAAAGACAGTCACGTCCCAGGCAGCCTTGGAAGGTGCTGATGCTCCGATCCTAGAAAGGGGCTGGCTCCAGCTTCTCCATGAGGGATTTGATCCAGCTTGTCCCATTGATTAACTTGGTGGTGGCGATGATGTACTCTGTGCCTCCATCTTCCATCTGGGACAGAAACCTCAGTGCTGCAATCTCTGCATAGGTCACACCTCCCAGGAAGAAGACCAGAGTGACACGGTTCTCCCCATGCTGACCTATATGTAGAGGGGTTTGCAGTGCATCAGTCAACTACATGAAAAAATGGGGGGAAGGGGGTGCAAAGAAACAGTGCTAGTAGGAGGGGGCTAACCCAGGCCTGGGGCCCATGCTGCACTGCCCTCTCTGCTCCTCAGCTCCCCCATCTGCAATGGGGTGACTACAGTGAGCGCCCTGGAAAAGCTATGCCTGCTTATTCCAAAAGAGAAAAGATGCCACACGCAAGCTCTTACGTTTTTTTTGCAGGCCCGTGGGGAGCTGCTGCCTCTCTTCAAAGTGGGGGCCTGGGAGCATCTTCAGAACCTCTTCTATGCTACGCCAGCCCGGGCGTGCGAGCAGCTGGGCCAGACGCACACTTAATGGAGCATAACCACTGTACACATAGGAGATGTCATTGGGATTCTGGGGAAGGAAGAGAGGGGAGCGTGACTGCAAGTCAACAAGGTTATCAGACTCACGGAAGTACAAGACAACCCCTACACACACACACCCGCTGTTGTGCACAGGTCAGTGTGTTCAGGGCAGACCAGTCAGACAATAAAATTCTCAGTTTACCTGTTCATTAACATCATCCATCCACAACCGCAAGGTTTTTCTGATGGTTGGGTAGTTGTTTCTTCCACTTGTCTGAGATTTTAAGAGTCCAGCTTTTTCCAGGTTGTTTAAAGTCAATATATGTTCATAGCCGTAAGTCTGTAACATGAAGATGCAGTGCCAGTCAATATATATGCAGAGGTGAAACCAAGCGATTTTTACACCAGCTCCTTCAAAGGAAATGAGCAACTGGGTGTCCTCAAGTTCCCAGAGCCCTCACCAAGGTTTCCTGAGTGACATGCTTTAAACAAAACATTCAGTAAAACAATTCTGGTATTTTAAGACTGTGTGATGCTACTTAGTGTGCAGAGTTGAAATACATGCTCACAACTACCTACCTTTTGTCAGAAAGCAAAAACTGCAGATAGACAATAGACTAAAACATGAGAAAAAGCAATACCTAGTTTCAATAAAATGAAGCAGTGAGCTACTTTGATTTAAAATGTTCCTCAGGGAGTAAATTACTGGCTGTAAAACTTCCCCCCTGCACTCTCTCAGATACTAAACAATAGCGTAAAAACAGACAGGCATGGATGCTTTTGTCCTGTCAGGATTTACAAATGGTGCTTAACTTTGTACACATGAATAGTCTCAAAGAAATCCCCAGGATCACACACCTGAAGAGGTGCAGGGGGTGCAGCTGTCTAGCACTGCGGCTTTAATGTGGCTTTGCACTGTGATTTATTGACTCTGAATAATGACAGCCTGACCTGGATAATCTCTCTCTTATAGTGGTCCAACACCTTCTGTTTGAGCCCGCTGTTGCATACTGACTGCAGGCAAACGAGTCGTAGTATCTTGATCAATGGATGTTTTTGAGCGATGCAGTCTTCAACATAATTGTTAACCTATAAAACAAATGAGCTCTGAGAATTTAACACACCTGAAAAAGAAGCTCCTAATAGTACAAGTAAAACGAAGGGGGATGCTTTCATCTCCACGTCAGGCACTAAAGAGCAACAGAACAGAGGTCGCAGTGGCAGTGTAGGCAGCTTAGATATTTGCGTAAGAGCCCTGGTTCCATGTCACAAGCAGTAGTGACTCCATGATCAAGCCTTGGGTCACATTTGACAGGCTGGAAGCAGTTTGCCAGAACTCACACTAGCCTCACCCTCACACCATCCATAGATCACTGTCCAAGGCAAAGTGCAGGTCTTTCAGGGGAGCCAAGGCTCAGACTGACAACCACAGCTCCCCAGCCCTCCCAGGAAGTATGCTCAGCACCCTGCATCCCCTCCGTCTGCAGGGTTGCCTGGTGCATTCGGGAAAGCTCCCAGAACTCTAGCACTGAAAAGCAGTCAACCTCTGTTCAGGCTTTTCTCTTTTAAAAAGTACCCAACCTTTTAGCAAGGCATCACAGAAGTCTGTATCTGCAACAGAATTAGCCTTGCAACTCACCTTGTCCGTGTCTATTCCCGACATAAACTCTTGTTCCACCGTTAAATTATCAAAGAAATCTTCTGATGCTAAGATGGAAAGGAAATCAATACATTAGCACATCAGTACTTAAAAATAACATTTAACATTTCCTGTGTTAAATGCCTTCAGTAATTCTAGTTTTAGTTACATATAGACAAATTTGGCACTCAACAGTGGAGTGAATTAAACTGCATCTCTCCCCAACAAAAGGTGCAACACAAAACCAGCTGTAGAGGGAAGACTTAGAAATTCACTCACTAGTAATGTCTTTGATTAGCTCTGCAATTGAGGTATGGTTTGCCAGAGAACTCCTTGCTGCCTGCATGTGGGGCAGCTGTGAGACAAACTGTTTAATCTCTCCAACTGTTTTCGCATGGTGCCTCTCCTAAGGAAACACAGCGGTTACAGCTTAGACAGCAGCACCTGTCACATCACTTCATCAGCAATAGACTTTTGGGCAGAAGTTAGTGCTTTGTGTAAGCAACGGTGAAACACATGAGCTTCGTTGCACAGTTTGATTTCCTTGCGCAGTATCAGTAATGTCTGATCACTGGACAGCCGGTCCGGCTTTGCCATTGACTGAAATAATGCTCCTGCTCCCCGTCAACTGATAGCACAGTCTCCTACTGCAGCAGGAGAAAATGCTCAACCATGACCCTGGAATAAATTTTCTCTACATATGGAGGCTGCCCCTCTTACTGCAATTTGCATCTGGACTCTACCCTACTGTGCAGTCCAGCCAGGGACCAAAGAGGGTGTAATCTGCACATTTATTAATTAAGCCAGATGACTGTCCTCTGAAGCTGGAAGGTATTACTATACTTCTTCAAGAGTACAGAAACCATGGCTAGAGTAACCTTGTCCCAAGGGCTTAACGTACAGGAGATGTCAACCAAGTGGATAAAATACTGGCTCACATGGCAAATATTACATAAAGTTCTTGTCTGTAGTGCTGTCACATATGATGGGAATCCTTCCAGAAAGCAGAGGAATAGAGAGATGGAACACTAAGCATCTCAGTGCTCTCTCGCCCTGCTTTGTTCTAGTCCAGAAGCGGGAAACAATTCCAGCCTTGGAGGGAGTAAGTGCAGAGAAGAAATTCAGAACTTAAGAACTCCCATTACAGAGCAGGGTCAGATGGAACAACAGAGGCAGGCATCAGGGCTAGAGCAGGGAGGTGTCAGAAGTGTGTGTGTGTGGGGGGGGGTTCACATGCTGCCTGCCTCTAAGCCTGTCAGTCCTGGTTCAGTTTCCTCACCCACAAAACAGAGGTACCACTTAGCTCTCTGCAGAGGTGGTGGGGCCAGCAAGCCCTTTGTGGACCATCACCCCCAGCTGAATACTCAGGCAGACTCAGGGCTTTCACCTCCATTTGAGCTGCCGTGCTCTGGTGCCATGTAACACATTCATAGAAGGGGCTGCCCCCCAAACCACTCCTCAAGCTGCCAGCTCACTTGCAACACTTCCAGGTCTGCCTCAGGTTCTGTCATACGCTATCTGCACGGGATCAAGACAAAGGGCAGATACAGCCTCTTGTGCCAGAATAATCCAGAAGTTTGCATGTTGCCCCCCCGCCGCCCCCGGGCCTATCCACATCTTTTTTAAATTTAAATTTGCAACAAGCTTCATTACAAATAAACTTGACTAAATGAGAATGATCTACATGGGCATGTGTAGGCAGGCAAGTGCTAATGAAGTCTGCCATTTAAAAAGTCCTCTGCTGCTGATGTGCTGCTGTTTCATTATCACCCATTACATCTGAATCTCTCACATCTCTTCCGTCCCCTTCCACTGTGAAGTACTTTAAACTCTGGGAGCTTCCAGCACTAATGCCCCAGTAAATAGCTATTCCTACAAGTTCAAATTCGAGTGCGCTCTAGAATTTGATACACAGTACATCTACTTTGTCTTAAGGCTGGCAGAGGGGAAAGCCAAATACTAAGGGAGTTAGCATGAGGCTGTGCAGCAAAGCCCTCAACAGCTGAGAAACATGGGAGCTCAGCGCAGTCCTTCAGAGTAGAGATGTCACAGCACACCAGATCACACAGCTCTGGGAGCCACGAGTCTCTTCCCCGCTCTTCCAGTCACGCTTTTTCTGAGGGCACACTGTGGCAAACCACATGTTCATGCCTGAAGGTAACACCTACACAGCAAGTCCTGCCTACCACAGAACTGCTTTCACATTTCTTGGCTGTTCAGTGCCCAATGTCACTGCACAAATGCAACTTTCAGCCACTGCATTTCCTGGGAAGGGCTGCCAGCTCCTTTCTCCAAGGGGTCCCAGTTGACAAAGGTCAACTGGATGGAGTCTTTCGATGTCTGCAGTAAGTCCTACACCCAGCTGAAAAGGTCACCAGCATCTTTTAGTTGTGTGGGCTGAAGGACAATCCCTACATGCGACTATGCACAGGGACTGTGACAGCACCTGGAGCCTCTAGGTAGGGTCCCAGCCTGCCAGGCCCTGTGTACACCCGACACCATGACAAATCTGTGCTGAGTCTGCAGTTTGAGAAGCCTGCATTGCAGCCCGGTTGCCTCCCTGGTCTTCTGGCCCCACATTCCTCAAGCTGCCAGTTCTGGTGCTTACAATTTTGAGGACAGCCAGGCCAGTACTGAGGCAGGAGCCCAGAGCACCGTGCTCAGCCACACCCCTTGGATAAGTCACTCGGGGTGAAACCCCAACACTGCTGACACAAGGGTTTTGTCCTTCAGGTCTGTGCTTGAGCTCCCAACAGTAAGAGGAATCTAAGGTGCTCCAGCACTGCGTGAAGGGAACCAGGCACATGCCCCAACTGTGGTACTTTAACATACTCTCAGCCTCATTTAGACTGTAAGTCCTAGAACAGGTTTTCCCCCTCGTGCTTCTACAAAGCACCTTCCAAGGTGTTAACAAGGCTTTAATTCAGGGTAGACCCTCTACAGCCTCTTAAAATAGGGTTTTCATTTGAGTCCCTCAAACACCTGCAGGCTGAGCGACACAATCTGGATCCCACCCGCTCAGTTTTCTATGAACGGGCAGCTCAGGAATAAAATGCCAAGCCCATGATAGAGCAGCCACAAGATCAGACAAACAGCAGGGCTCAGAACAGACTCACGGGCTGACTGCAGATCCAGACACCCTCCTGCCTACAGCACCTACCTCAAAGGCTGCAGATATGACCTTGGCCTTCTTGCTCAGCACCGAGCCCACGGCGTTGAAGTTCTTGTCCCGGATTTCAGCGTACAGCTCCTCGGCAGAGTTCAGCTGCAGCTTCTTAGGCTCCGTGGGGAGATCCTTACCACCCTCTCCCTGCTTCTTAGGGGCAAATTTCTCAGGAGGGAGTTTTACATAAGCTATTGATATCAGAGACGGACAATGACGGACACTTCATACGCCTGACATAACCCCAAGAGTTATGACAAACCGCTACACACAAAGCTTTCCTGAGGCAAAAATGCAGCTCTCCACAGAGAACTTAGAGTAAATGGTTACCGCACAACTTGAAAGAAGTATTCTTGCCAGGGATGAGCTGATTAGATCAAAAGGGGAAAATCCCTCCTAGTCAGGCAGAAACCACACCGAGATAGAGGGCATTTGCCAAGGTGGTAGCTCACTCCTGGGCAGGTGAAGAGAAGCATCCTACACGCTCTTCAGTGCAGCGTGGGGAAGTTACAGGTGCTACTGGCTTCTGGCCTAGGGAGCTAAGGGGACGCACCCCGAGTCATTTGACAAATGATGGGCAGGGGCTGAGGCTGGAAGCTGTTTACTGTAATGAACAGTGAGGGAAAGAGAAGTTTATATACATTTCCTACTCCAATGAGAAGTACACTGGGACTGCTAATGCCAGCACACAGACTCATGCCTCGTAAAGGGCAGGGGTTCAATTAGTCTTCACAAGAAGCAGGATCTAAACCAAAGTTTCTAATTGCCTCAAGCATTTACGCCAGCCCTTCTCTAATGAGGTTTTTCTCACCCACCCCCATCTCAAACTCATCTGGAGCAAAATTCCCTTTGGCACACTGCCACTTCTCCCAGCTCTCAGGAATTTCACCCTATCCCCAAACCCACAGGGGCTCGCTCTAGGTTTGTCAGTACTTACTGTTCTGAATTCCATAAATTTCGTCAATAAGCCCTTCATATGTAAGCTGAGTAGCCAGCGGCGTCAACAGATCGACGTTGCGGTCCAGCAACAAGAGGGTATCGAAGACAGGAAATATTGAGTTCTGGCTTCCAGGGAACTCTCTCTTCATCCTGATCATCATATTAGCCACATGCTGAAACAAAATGTTCCTTGGTCATGGCTCGGGGGGGGGGGGGTGCTATGATGACTAGATACACCTACATGTCTTAAGAAGTAGGGCTAGTGCAGACCTTCTGAGGTCACCTGCTCCAACCCCCTTTTCAAGACAGGTTCATCCCTATCCCCATCTCTATTGCATGTGTTTGTTTAATTTACTAGAATTGCACAGAAAGTAAATGGCAGGAATGGCAAGTTGCAGGTCTGTTACAACAGGACTCAGAGACAGGAAGGTGCAAACCAAGCCACCCTACGCTAGCTCTTGCTGTGACTACGCTTGTAACCCTCTCCTCTACCCGCCCTCCTTGAACACGGGAAGTTCAGAGGAGATGAACAAAAAAAAGATCAGGCTAAAGGGACTGCCTTACAGCCAGAGACCCAAAGTATGAGACGCATACAACTTTGCTAAGTGTTGAATAATGGGCAAGGATAAAGGCAAAGGTGGTCTCACATGACGGCAAAAGGATACTAGGAAAAATTTACATCAAATGCAAGGGAAACTTCCTGACAGCAAGATCTGTTTGTCTGCAGTCTCCTAGAGGAAGCCAAGAAGCCCAGTTACTCAAGATATTTGTGAATGGACAATGCGCTCTAGAACCACTGGCCAAAACCCCTTCCCTCAGCTCTCCTAGATGTTAAAACAGTCGTGAAACAAAAACATTCACTGGCTGAATCCCTCTGAAACACATGAGAAGAGGTGTTAATCTCAGCAGCCAGCTGACATTTTATACAGTAGATAACTATTGGGAGAATTTAAAAAAAATGTAGTTAACACTTACGAAGCTCCTTATACTGCTCAGAAGAGTAAAGTCCTCAGCAGGAGGCTGAGTGAGATTTCATTTGACAGGAGCAAACTGCAGCTTATGATTAAGAGCGTCAGTGAACCATGCACATACTAACGACAGCTACACAAGCACAGGAGGGATTTGGCAACTAAGACATGGAGCAAGATAGAGTTGGTTTTACCCTTGCACACTCGCCCTTCCCAAAGATCTGTGGGATTGTCCCATAAAGCGCCTGCAGAGTCATCAGGCCCTTGGCTGCGTGGTACAGACTTGTCTGGTCACTCTCCAAGTAGCATTCCTGACAAGGAAAGGAAGGTTAAGAAACAGGCCATTTCAGAGGCACCATCACCACAGCAGTACAGCAGGCTGAATCAGATGGGTCAAGGGACTGCTAAGATGACTCAGATTCTCCCACCTCTTTAAGCCTTGGGACGAGCAATCCCCAACACACCTACAGGTTTGGTGGCACCAAACTAACTAGCACCACAAATGAAAGGGACCTGGGGGTAGTAACAGACCACAGTATAAATATGAGCTGGCAGTTTGATGCTGTAGCCAGCAGGGCAAATAATACTCTGGCATGCATCAATCAATGCATCTCCAGCAAAACTACGGAGGTGATTCTTCCACTCTACTCAGCACTGGTGAGACCACAGCTGGAGTACTGCATCCAGTTCTGGGCACTGCACTTTAACATGGACAAGCTTGAGAGAGTCCAAAGAAGAGTCACCCCTATGATCAGAGTCTTAAAAGGCAAGCCGTACAGGGAAGGACCTGGGACTATTCAGCCTGAGGAAAAGAAGGCTGAGAGGGAACCTGGTAGCACCTTACTGCGACACTAGGGGAGTACATGAAGGGCTCGGTGAGCAACTGTTCACCAGGACACCTGGAGGGATAACTAGAACTAATGGCCACAAACTCCTGGAAGATTCAGGCTCAACATTAGGAAAAACTTCCTCACAGTCAGGGTGTCCAGACTCTGGAATAAGCTTCCTCCAGAGGTGGTACAATCGCCTACCCTGGAAATCTTCAAGAGGAGACTAGACAGTCAAATGACTGCCAGTTATCTTTCCTGCTTGGTGCAGGGGGCTGGACCTGGTAATCTTCCGAGGTCCCTACTGGCCTTATGATCTATGAAACCTGGCCCAAGTCAACACTAACACAGAGTTACGAACTAGTCAGTTGCTTAGCTTGCCCAGGGACACAAGCTGGCAGAGGAAGTTTCCTTTGGATGAAGGAGGTTTATGCTCCCTGGCCATCTCTGTTCTGCAATTGACAGGACAGCCATCTCCTGTGATGCCAACCGTAGACCCTTTCTGCACCAAACTTAGAGCACGGAGCCAGTGCAGGTTCCAGCTGCACACACATGGCCCCATGGGACAAAAGTCAGCTTTTAAAGGGAAACATGAGATGAATCCCACTGCCTTCCCCTCAAAGGGGGAGGGACATGCTCACATGGAGCAGAGGAGGAGGAAACTTGTGATGGGTGCAATGATGAACTAGATTTTTATTTCTGGGAAACTGCTGCTGTGACCCCTTCCCCTTGCACATCCACAGCACAAATGCTAAAGCAACACAGCTTTACTGCTCATGTATCTCAGGTGAAATGGGAACCCACTGAGTCATACCCAGCACAACTCTACACACAGGGGGCTCTTCTTGCTAACACATTAGGCCTGAACACATGATCCAAGCAATTAGTTTCTGTTCAGAAACACTTAGCTCATGAACCTTGTTACTTTATACTTTTCCAATCCAGCATGCCACTCTCCGTGTGCTGTCACAGCATAGCATTGCTGGGAAGCCACTTCCTCCCTCTCTTTCCAGTGGCCAGTTACAGAATGCGTCACCAAGTAATACATGCTTCCAGGCTCTGTCATGTTCCAACACATCCTCTGTGCTGCTCAGACAATTCAATTCAACAGGCCTGTAAGCAGAGATGGCAAGAGGAAGCCTACAGTAGGTTTGTGCCACTGAGCAATCAGTCCAGGGGTTCCTGTAGTGCAAAGTATCTTTTTCTCGGGGGGAGAAATAAGCATGTACCTTGAATGCACTTTCTGACTCCATAGACAACAGGTCTCCATCAAATGGAATGAGGTCCAGACTGTACTGCTCTTTGTGGATGAAGGACCCCAGAACACCCTGGTCCTTCAGCCACTGCTCGCACAGCAGGCTGCGACGGGGCACGAACAAGATGTGGAAGTCCCTCTGCGGAGAGCGGCCTCGGTCTTCACTGGAAAAAAAAGTCACCATGGCAAGTTACAGGAACAAGCACAGCAACCCAGTAAACACAGGCTGCGGTAGCTCAGATCAGGAGTACGGAGCACAGCACCTGAGCAAAGGGGCACTGACTTCTAGGGAAGCAAACGTCATCTACAATTTAGAGCTCCTGCTCATGGGCTTTTGCTACATAATGTTTTACAGCATTTACCACCTGCAAAAAGGTAATGGTCTATGGGGTAAACAGCAGATTTGCATGATCTCACACCGCCCAGAGCCTGTGGTTCAAATCTTGGCCTCTCAGCACTTTACAATGGACAAGCCTTTCCAACTAACCTACTGGATGAGGGACAGAGGTTTCCCTTCACGCCTTTTGCTAGTCTGCCCTGTCCTCACCCTCAAGGGAGCTGCATTTCTGTGCTACAGGATGCATGTCCCTGACTCTGATCCTACACAATTTATTGCCAAAACAGCTGAAATGCACCTAACTCAGGTTGTTTGGAACTGAAGCTTGATGTAAACCAAAAGGGGTGGAAAGTGGAACAGATTTAACTCCTTGAAGCCTTCAGAAATGGCTATGGTCTTTCAGCCAGAACAGGCTTTACCTGAGTATATTTTCAGTAATTATATCCATGAGCTCTAGCCTGGGCCTGACAAAGAAAATAATGTTCTTGACATCAGCTGTAGGCAGGCGGCCTGGCTTGAGGGTGAACATCTTCTCCACCTCATGTTCCTGCGAGGAAACAAACCACTGACCAGTCACTGCCAAAAGTTTCCACGGAGACTGTCGCAGCGAACGTTTCCCAGGCATCCCTCCCCGTCTAAAGAGGATGTGGATCTCCTCCTCTCCTTCCCCAGACTGACTGGGAAAGGAGCTAGTTTCACGCGCCATCGCTCTCCTTGCAAAACCAGGCTGCCGCTGCCCGCTGGCTCGAGGGCAGGGCAAGTCAATCAGCAGCAGGGCAGGGAGGGGGTCATTTAAAAAAAAGGCACTGCCTGTGGCTGAAGACTGCGTGTCTTTCTCTGCTCTCAAAACACCTCCGTGCTCTGCTTCCAGGCGTCAGCAGGAGAGTGGCAGAGGCGCTGGCCACCGCAAAGCTGCGCGGGTCTGGCAAGGCCGAGCCATTGCCCAGACTGGGGAGTCGAAAGGCAAAAAAGGACAGCAGCTCGAGGCCGCTGAGGAGTGACCCTCACGGTAGCTTTGGGGCACGCATGCACGCACACACACATGCACACACGCCTTTCACGCGCAGGATGCGAGCAGCCCTGGCGTTTACCTTGAGCAGCGAGTACTGGGCGATGAGGCCGAAGGGCCCGGTGAGATACTCGTCCCACACGATGGCCTGGGGAGAGAGGAGAGGAGAACAGAGCTGAGCTGCGTCGCCGCCCGCGTGCAAGGCAGGGCAGGAAGGAGGCGCCATCCCCAGACCAATGCCGCCCGCGAGGGGAAAGGAGGCGCGGCGCGGCGCCCACCTTGGAGCCCGCGCACTTGTCGAGGAACTCGCGCAGCTCGCGCCGCCCGGCCTCCCGCAGCGCCGTCAGGTTGACGCGGCCCGAGCTGAGGTGCGCCGCCATGGCTGCCGCTCACGTGACCCACTTGCCACAACCGCCGCCGGTCACGTGAAGGCGCCGGACCACGTGACCCCCGCCCTCCCCCGCGCATGCGCACCGGGGCCGGGGGCCGTGCTGCTAGCCCACGTGGTTCTCTAGCCGCCCCCCCCCCGTTAGATGCTTAGCCAGCGGGGGGGGGGCCAGCCCCGGGCGGGGCCAGCGGCTGGGGCAGGGGACGCATCAGCGCCCTTTGGTTTCTTTGGCGTGGGAGCCGGGTACCAACCAGCTCTGAAGTTGGGCAGCGCTCCAAGCACTAACTTCTGGGCTGGTGGGCTTTAGGCAGGTGCCCTGTCTTCACACAGGCGGCTGGTGTAAAATTTACTGCGCCATGCACTAGGCGACTGCATGATGTACGTAATGGGTGGCAGAAGCCTGAGCTGCCAGCGGCGCTGCCCCGGGCGGGGAGAAAGGAGGCATGCGACACAGCAGTGACAATAAACATTTATTCAGGAAGGTACAGGAGATGCCATTCTTCCCGTTAATACTGATTCCCTGCGTTTGTTCCTGTTGTTTCTATAATACATTCATTGCCCAGGATTTAAAATGACTACAGAAGATTTACTTTATACTCATAGGCCAAATACGCAGTTGTTCATTTTGAGAAAAAAAATACATCAAAGGCATATATATATATATATATATATATGTGTATATACACACAGTTGTAGAAGAGTCAATCCCAGATCTCTGGTACAGGTAGCAAGGAAGATACAGTACAATTTGTTCTTTTTACATACACCAGAAGACATTCAAAAGAGAAGATTTAAACCAAGCTGAATCAGTGGTTTAAAGCCACTTTGTTCCACACTTGCTCATGTTTGAATCGCACCTTGCTAGCAGTAGCTCCCCCCCCCCGACAAAGCTTTAGCTATCCATGTAGTGAGGTACCCAGAACATATCACTATTCCATCAGGTTAGATTTCTTCACCCCTTGTTTTTGGTTATAACAAAATCCACAACTGGTAATTTTCCATGATACATTCATCTGAAAATGAAACACAAAAACTGAAATAACCTGTTTTTGAGATGGACTTGACTGAAAACCTGCTATAGAAGGCAAATTTGCTGGAGAGATTCTCACAAAAAAAGTCTCTTCCAATACTGAGGTGGTTTGGTTTACTTGTTGACTTCCAAGTAAAGCCATGTAGTCACGCTGTAATGTTTGTCCCATAAACAGGTCGCATGAAGAATTGAATAAAATTTAAAAATGTGAAAGAAGACACTTTTTTTCCAAAATATAAATTTTAATATATATTTATGTATATACACACACACATACACACACACACACACACACACACACACACACACACTGTATAGAGCAGAAATAATGCAAAAAAGGGATGTCACACATACTGCAGTAAGTGTGCACAGCATAGTTTTCTAATAAATCCCCACAGTAGCTTATGTTTTCTTACCTGTCTCATGATTTTAAGTCTCACACTGTAACCAAACAGAAATCAAGGCACTACTGATAGGTAGTGCAGAGCTCGTGTTCTTTGATCACGAGCACAGTAAAATAGTTAAATGAGCAGATGAAAAATAAAGATGAAACATTTCTCAACTCATTCCAGTGTCAAAAGCTTAAAAATCTAAATGTACAAATGCAGCCTTAAAATGTTTTAGTGCAAATATCAAAATTAACAGTATAATTTTAAGGTATTTAAATAAGCTTTACCATACTATAGTGCTTTGCTCCTATACCTTTTTCCCATAGGATAATGTAACAGTGTAGGGGACGTTTTTTTTTAAAGATGGGACAAAACCAAAAGTTGGGAAATAAATGGCAAAAAGTCATCTATTAAATTATGTATATTTCACTTTAGTTTATTATGGGGGATAATAGAGTATTTGTTAGCGGAGAAACAAAATATCTATAGGTTTGCTGATTCCAGAGTAGGTGGGAGTCAAGAGCCATTGTCCCTTTTCCTGATGCCTGCGCATACAAATGCTGGTGGTGTAAAGTGTCCAATTAGTGCATACAAACAAGATTTGCTTTCCTGGCCTTGTATTGGGTTAGAAGGTCTCATCATCATTGCAATTGGTTGTCCAGTGCCCAAACACCTCGCAGATGTCACAATAGGGGCGCTCTTCTTTTCTGCTGCCATGATAAGTTGAATGGGGAGGCTCATCTGACATCTGTGCCTGAGTTGGACAGTCTTCTGTGTCATGGAGATCAAAGCAGTCACAAATGTCACAGAAGAGGCGAGGTTTCTTCTTCGACAGGCTTTCTTCCTCACTGTAAGATCAACATTAGCACAAGTTAGGTTGGATATTCTCTTAATATAGGAGGGGTGAGGGGAAAGACCAAAGGACATCATTAATTGTTTTGTGCTGCTTAAAAATTACAGGTTATCCTATGGACTGCAAGCAGCAGAAAGAATCAGTACCTTTCAGAAAAAGATTCTGGAATTGCTGTTCCCCATTCAGTGATAGCAATTTACCTTAGTCATTGAATTAATTGTTGCAGTTTTCATACACACAAATATAAACCCACCATTTCAAAGCCACTCATATCCTGGTTTGGAGGGGCCAGGCCCACATTTGGGCGCAATAGCAAATGAAGGTGTACTAATATTTCCCCTCAGCCTCTGTCTAGCCACCCAGGTCATGTAAGGAAGGAAGCTATGCTCGCACTGCATGCAACAAGGCTTCTCTGCTAACAGACAGGTTCAAAGCACCAACTGCTAGTGCCACCAGCAAAGCTCAACCCAAATCAATTTTCCACATAATATTTATACCTGTCGTAATTATTTATCTCCTCTTCATTGCCATTGAGAGCTGCTTCAGACATTGTTTCCACCTTCAGCTTCAATTCTTCATTTTTCCTCTGAAGATCCACTATCACCGAATTCAGGAAATCAATCTGGGGTGTTTAGAATAAAAGACAGTTAGATTTAGGATTGCACAGTACAGCAAACATTAGTGAAAAGAGACTGCAACATATCAACATGCAGCACAAACATGGCATCTGAAAGCCACAGAAGAGTTGCATTTGCTTTTCACCTTTAAACGACCACAATGGCACAAGGCAAGAGCACAAGGTTGGGCATCAAGAGGGGAAGCTTACAAACTAGTAACAGCTCAAGGAGCATGCCTGAGCTGTCAGTGTAAATTCTGACTGGGGACTCAACAGTTTCCACCCAACAGTTTGAAATGAGTTGGTGGACAAGTGCCTGTAGCACAGATCATCTTCCATGCCAGCTGCTGTTGCAAGCTGTTTCAGCAGGACTACACCAGTTCCTACAGGAAATGGGGAGGAGCATGAGGGAAGCCTAAATTGCCAATGTCCATGTTGTACCTATTCTACCATACGGACAGAACATCAATTTCCAGACCATCAGATTTTCTGGAAATCTGAGAAGCCTGAAGTAAGGAAATAAATTCAGTATTGATAACCCAGGGAACAAGTGAACCAGAACATGGCGTTCTGTTCCATCCTAATACAACCCCACTTGCAGAAAAGTGAGGACTACCAAGACTGCAAGCAAACTGAAATGTTCATGCTATTTGTCTCTCTAATGGTTCAGCAGGCCCTCCTTTAAATGGAGCAGTACCTACTAACTACGTAACAGGCTAACAGATTAAACCTGTATCTGTTTAGTGTCTGTCTGTGCCCAGATCAATAAAGAGCAGAGGTAAACTGCTCAGCTATTGTTATATAAGCATTATTTAAATGCATTTGTGGAGAAACATTAATATTCTACTGAAATGCGCACACACGCACACACACACGCACCCTTCTATGATTTGTATAGCAAGGTGCATCATTCTTATCCAGCTCTCATGCCTCCTCTGGTCCTGCCCTCACCAGTCAATGTACCATGGAGAATCACAAGTGAAAGGAGTCATTCCCAGAACCCTCCCCTCCAGAGAGCAGTAGAATGGCACAGAGCATGCATGCTCTCTGAACAGTCTTCCAAACCGAGTCTGAGTTCTCAGACTGGAATGCAGACATTTGATTGCGCTGTGCAGAAACACCATGTAAAGTCTTCCCCACAGCTGAAAAGAAAGTAACCAGTGTAATACCCAGCAAATTAAACACAGCTAATAAAAAAAGCAGAGAAAGCAGAAACAAACCATATGCTGATTGGAAGAAAGTGTTGCCAGCAGCAGATGAAAGCAAGGGACATGAGGAGGGGGGAAAAAACAACAGAAAGAAACCGGTGATTAGTATGTTAATAATACTGTTACTTATCTAAACACATGCTATATTACCAGGAAACAGACCTTCAGCTAAACACAACACTCTAGTTAGATAACTCACTTCTTTAAACAGGGTGAAATTTATTCATTGTTGTGGGCACTTTTGTTATAACCTTTTCTCCAAGGCATTTGTCTTCATGGGTGGTAATGCAGATTGTACATTATATTAACAAAAATAGTTTGATTGCTTAAGTACATTTATGCCTCTTTGTATAATTTGTTGCCTAAGCCTTTTACTGACCACATACCATTTATATCTGAGTAACTGCCACCCATCCACTGTTCCGAGTGAAATGCTACAGGTTGATTAACAAGCAGCTTAGATGAATGCGTTCAAAAGTAGGCATCCAAGGTAGACACCTAGACACAAGTGGCTAGATTTTATGAGATGGCAAACACCACAATTCTTCTCAGGTCAGAGGCTGATCATTAGAACTGACAAACCAATCTTCATTCCTGCTTCACAGGGAGATTGGGGAGAAGAGGTCAAAAAATATATCAATCTGTTATAACCCTGTTTAGATAGCCATCAGCTTTGGAAAGGTATTTAACTCAAGTACAGGCCACTACAAGTATATTAGAGAGCATATATTCCAGACCAAATACCTGGCTCTCCTTTGCACTTTCTTCTTGGAGTAGATTAGCAGCAGTGTCACCTTCAAAGAGAAAAGGCAGGCATTAAGATTCTGCAGCCTCACCATGCAGCACTGGTTCAACACCAGAAATCATACTTTATTTGCTGCACTGTCCCCGGTACTCTCATTTTGAGATATTTCTAACCGCTCAACAGGAGACCCCAGAGTTCTTGATGTGAACCTACTTTATATTTCACGCTGGCACCTTACACAGAAGCATTTTCAGGACTTAATATTACTTGCACAGTGATTACATACTTCAGATTCCCTAAGAGGAAAGTAGTCTGGGAATGGAGGCAGAACATGTAAAGGACTTGGCCTATATAGCATCAGAAATCAGGGAGTCTTGGCTCCCAATACTGTGCTCAGACCAGGTCTAATTGCTTTTCAGGGAATCCGTGAAGAAGTTTGCAGGAGTCGTAACAGAATTCATGAAAATACTCTCTCTCAGAGTGGGGAAAAATTATACAGGCAGAAGCTGGGGATGCTTGTATTTCAGGCAAAATTCATTTATAAAATGCAAGTAGGAGCAACTGGTGACAACAGCAGACCATGTCAACAGCTTTGTGCTGTAGCATAACTAGGGATGTGTGAAAGAGGCACCTGCCCCAGGTAATAAGCTAGGAGGGATGCTGAAATCACCCCCTACCACTACAGTGTCTGCACCCTGGCATCATTGTCATGCCAGGAGCTTCAAAATTGTTCCCAGCTGCAGCTGCTTGCTTTGAAGAGCAATGGAGCTGGGGTGGGAAGAGGATGAAAAGCAGCAGCTCAGCTGGGCCTGTTTAGAAGTTTGCGGATGGGTAAAGCTGCTGCTCCCTTCCCACTCAGAACCTGCATTCCTCACCCCCACACCCTCCATGTGCCCACCCCCACCTGCAGGGTTTGCCACGCCACTGGCTTTGTTCTGGACTGAGTCAGATTTTCTTTATTCAAAAGTCTCGCACACAACTCTAACCGGGTAAAGCTACATCTCTGTAGAAAGGGGTTTCAAACATAATAAGCCCCCTCTTGACATGCGGGTTTGCAGGTTACAGCAATGGTATGGACATCTTTGAGAAGACGAAAGCGGAACACATTGAAGCAGTAAGTGAACTGTCTTTGTTTTACCTGAGGAGCTAGTTACAGTTAAAGGCTGTTTCTTGTTCTCTTTGAGTTTCTGCTCCAAGTTCTTCACCTTTTCCTCAAGTTTCAACTTATCAGACTCCAGTGACTGAACTACTGACTGCAAGGTTTTTGCAGAGGCATTTTCTCCACGGAGCACTGTGATCTGCAATAATTAGAGAGACAGTGTAGGAAATTTGGAGGAAAGTCAAATGTAATAAAGGAAAACTGGTTGTAGCAAATGTTAGATTATCGGCTTGTATTTTTTAGTGGTAAACATATGACTAAAGCATAGAAATCATTAGGCATACCACCTATGTTTGATCAAAAGAAAGTAAAGACAGAAACATCAGCCTACACTTCAAAAACACCACACTCAAACTAGATGTTTATATCCATATTTTAAACACCTAAATAAGAAAGTGACCTAATTTTCGTAAGTATGTAGCACCAGTAACTTGTAAAAAAAACAATGAAAACTATGGATGCTCAGTGCCTCTTATTTGGAATGTATTTAGATACCTAAGCAAAAATGTAGAAGCTCATATCTTTAGAAAAAAACTGGGAAAAAAACTGTATCTTTCACAACTCATTTATAAAACGTTAAGAAAGGCAAAGATCCACGACAGTCTAGAGTAGCATAATTCTAAAAATGATACCTCATTTCTGAGTTTTTCCAGTTCTGCATCTTTCTCTGTGATCAAGGCACTAGTAACACTGATGGATTTTTGTAAAGAAGCTCTTTCTTCATCAATTTCCTTTTTAAATGCAGATTCTCTAAAAGAAAATCAAAGGTTCAGAAATCATCTAAAGAAACTGTTAGGTTAGGCCTGCTTAAATCAACCCAAGAACGTTACATTTTAAATTAAAGTATCAGACTAGTGTTAGAAGTTGTTCTTAAAAACAAGTTTCAGTTCTATATTTGACTGAGAGTTTACGTTTGAAAAAAATAATTTCGGATTGTACCACTGTGGAAACAAAACAAAAAGTTTACCTATGTAGACACATGCCAGAATCTGCATATCATCGCATCCATTTGAATTTAAAGAAACAAGTTAATAGATTTGGGAAATACAGAATTAAAAAACCATGTTGCACAAGATGATCCACAAAAACCTAACTTCAGAGTTTTGTTACTTCTTGGAATAATTATTAATACGCAACAAAAAGTACATGCAAAGCTTATTATACAGTCATCATGCAAAGCATTGATGATGCTGGAAATATCAGCTGGTCCTCACTAATTTCAGTAACTTCATGAATTCCAGAGAGATACTTTCAGAGGTTACTGGGCCTTGATAACTCTCATCTTAGCAGAAGGTCACTGGGAATCTGTTTTGCTACATGGAAGAACACATGAAAAATAAAAACCTGAAGTGGCAAACCACAACGCTTGCAAATGCTTGGTGCATCAGAAAAGCACTCCTTTTTATATTCATAAGCAAATTACTACAAAATTAACCCAAGAGTTAGCAGGTGATGTAAATCAATACTGTCCAAGTACCAGGTTTAAAATTAACCTCACGCTGAGACGGTTTTGAAGCTCCACCATCCGAGCGTGTGGATGGTGAAAGGAATGTTCATATCGTCTGTCGCATCCAACGATGGAACAGCACTGAGGAAATCATTTACCTGCTCAGTATCAAGGAAATCTAGCCTTTAGTTCTCCAGCAGAATGGGGATAGCATCCCGTATTAAGGGATACAGCAAAGTCTTGCATTTTAACCTTAACAAAGCTTTCAAGTGCATCCAGGCGGAAAGCTTATATTTGGACATGAGCCAGCTACTTGCTATAGAAATACTTCAAAATGGCAAAATAGTGTTTTTGTGACAGGCCATATTTCTTAAAAACTGAACCTTTCATTTAGGCTCCTAATCCGTATTTAGCCATTTAGAAAAGTGGCCCAGTTCCAGAACAATGGAGTACACGGCAGCTTCGACCAATGCCCTTCAGCAGAGACTGCTGGGTGCTCCCTGCTTCTGAAAAATCAGGCCTCTCTTCTGTGTAATTCTGAGAACCACAGCCATATTTTTCCAAATTCTTAACAACCTTTCCTTTTGAAACTTTAGAGGTAACTGTGTTGAATGGTTCTCTCATATGCTGCTTTCAGTAGAAAAGAGGCATAATCCTTAAGGAGAAAGAACAACATGATCATCAGCCAAGTAACGAAATACACTCAGAACATGTTGGGACTGCTCAATCTCCAAGTGTGGAACACTTCCCTACATAGCACACTACACATTAGTTAAGGAAATACTCTTTGGTCCAGGTTAAAGATTTTTAATATTCATGACATCTACTGTTAGTGAGGCCCAGGATATCCAGTCCATGAAATACAATCATCTCAAATGACTCAGAATAAATAGAAAACTCAACAATGAGAGCACAAGTGCTGTCATTCTTTCATTGTTAAGATTATGTTTATACTCAGGAATGGAAGCAGTAAGTGGAGAATCTGGGGTTTACAGACAGCATATACCACTCAAGACTGAGGTTGATTTTTTTTTTCCATGAAAGGTTATACTGAACTGCTGACTAAGAAAACTCTTTACAAATATAAATCTCTCCTTTCATTAATAAAAAGGGCAATGGCACTTAATGCATCTCTCAATTGTTTCCACAAGCCCTGATTCAGCAAAGCACTTCACACATGAGCAGTCTTGCTCTCTATTAAGCACATTCTTAACTGAACTAGGGCAGCTGTGCAGTGGGAACAGGGTATAAAAGAGCAGCAGGGCAGCAAAAACCTGCATGGGTTTGTCAGGAGTTGGGGAGCGATGGAATGACAATGCTATGCAACTCCATCAACTCATGGGGCATTTTTGTATATATGTGTTCTGGGATGCAGCACCAGGTGGTTTAATTAGTGAGCCATACTAATTAAGTGTCTGTGCATCACATGCATCAGCATGCCTGTGCTGAAAAATGGTGGCAGGGTGCTTTGAACTAAAGCTCACTGAACATGTTTTAGTTCAAAGCACTCCACCACCATTTTTTCAGCAGGGGAACGCTGATGCACGCGATGCAGAAGGCGGCTGGAGTGCGTCAGAGCAGGCTCCCCACACATCTGTAGGAGCCCATGGAGCCATGGCTCCATAGTGCACGTGAAAGACTGGAGAAAGGGAAGCTCTGCCATGCAGTTACTGCTCCTGGGGGCAGAGTACAAGTGGGTTTGCCTGGATCCTTTGTGCTGGAGTAGCAAGGAGACCCCACATTGACTTGTCTCATGTTCAAGGGCTTAGTGCCCAACACTTCAGCTTCCTAGCTAAACCTTTATCTCATATAATGTTTTGTCTGGTTCTGGCTAACTTGTAGCACTAAACAAGCAAGTTTAAGCCACGTGAAGCACTATGAATTTTACAGCCATCCACACCCACACAAAACTCTGGACATCCGACTATTGTGTTAACAGTTAAAGGGGACATGCAGCATAAGCAGCAGGGTGTCTGTTACTTAAAGGCAGGTAAACCAGTGGGACAGTTTTCATAATGGCATAAGTGTCATATGTGCCATATTTATAATGCTTTTAACTGATATATTATACAAAGAAAGGGAGAGAGGCAAGAGGAGAGAAATCAAAAGGAGATTAAAAGCCCCTTTCCTGTACCATTGACTTATTGTCTCTAGGAAGAACATACTGATTCACAGATCACTCAGACATTCTTAAAGGACAAATGGAAAGCCAACAAATATTATAGGTATGTTACATTGAGCCTTTTCACTTGAATCCGAATCACGATACCCTTTCAGCGTCCCCAGATAATCCTCCCAGTTGATAATCTCAACTTCAATACCACCTGCAATATCAGTGGCATTAAGGATACTTAAACTTGAAGGATGCACGCCAAACGTGAATTAGCTATATATAAATGACTTGCAAGAAAAATTACGTGCATAACACTTAATGACCATCTGCAGTAAGGAGAAAACTGTTGCATTTAACATAACATTCATCATTCCAGACCATAAGTATCTGCTTACCAGCAGGACCCAAGAGTTTCATATAGCACATAGATGTGCAAAATTATTAACATTTTATGCAATCATTCCAAAAATGCCAGGAAAAGAACACCTTTATGAGGAGGGGCAAACTACACTCTGCAAAGTATGTGAAAAGTATGTGGTACATGGATTACTTTTTGCATAAAATTACCCAGATTCTTCCCTTACTACAAAAATAAGAAATTCCAAGAATGAAGCAAGTACCTTAAAGTGTTACTGGGCAAGCTTTAAAAATGCAAGATAACAAGAACCACATGTTAGAAACATGGAAGAGAAATGCAAAATACTGTAAGGAAGAACGAAATTTGCACCGAAAGTTTTCTTTTGTTTTAAAAAATATAGAGATATATATATATATATATGTATATATACTGCTGAGTATTTTACAAAACAAAAGCAAGACACTGAGGGACAAAGGCAGCCAAAATATGTACAACAACTCTACTTAAAAAAAATTTATTTATTGTAACGTGGATAGACTTTCTTGAGTCTTACCATTAAAGACACACAGATATAGCAAAGGAAGCAAGGGTAGGAAAGGGAAGAGAGAGGAATGAAATGAGTATTGATAAATAGCGCAAGCTCAAAGACAGTAAGACAGTTAGCAATCCACAATGAATCTAATGAGCTGAAGTAACATAGAACCCCCTTAGTTTTAGATTAATAAATATCAAATCTCTGTCACTCTTAACTGGAATATTTCATATGGAAAATTCAACGACAGAGAACTCTTATAAGTGGAAGGTAAGTGGGGAAATTGTTCTTAGCTGGATGCTTGGCCCAATTAAAATAAAAGATGTCTCTGCTTCTGTATCTTGGAAGGGATGGGGTGGGGCAGGGCAGGGGAGAGAAGGGAAATAAATCACCAGTATTTTTATTGAGTTTCTAGGATTCAGAGAGACATTTTTTATTTAATTAGATCTTATTTTAACCCAACCCTTTTATCTGGTAGCATACAATTAATGTCATATCTGCATATCCTAACATTCAGTGGATTGCATTGTTTGCATAAAAACTGACTCTTGCTCTGCTGCTTGCTTTGGTCTTCATATCATAGCCCATACCAAGAAACAGAGTAATCATCATTGACAAATATATTACTAAGATGCTGAAGTTAAGTGCATCTGTATCAGCAAAAGCAAAGGAAGGTAAGCAAGGATGAGTAAGTTTGGCAATCTAGACAGCCCACAGATTGCACAGATGTCTATGTCTATTTTCGGCAGCTTCCATCGAGAAACAACATCCACAAAAATTATAAAATGGGTTATTAATAAAATGTGTGCCAAAGGACAACAATTTGCTTTCTGCAATATGGGTTCTAATTACACTGTCATTGATTGTACAGCTTTGCAGAAGACTACCCATAACTGTACCCTCAGCTGTATTTTTATTTGTTCCTCTGCTGTCATCATTTGATAACAACTTTCATATCTGCTGTCGGGGCAACAAGCCTAATATTTTCCTAACTATGATCTTGGAGAATTTAAAGATGACCTTCAGTTTTCCCTAAGCTCCCCAAGTTGGAGCTCTCAGAATATACCAATGTTGTGTCATCCCTCATTTAAGGAGGATGCCATCCTAAAATTAACTTAAGAACCCTGTATTTTCCTTGAGGCTGTTTTCAGTTTTCCACTACGATCCGTTTTCAGATAATTCTATACTGTCAGAAGTATATTCCACCCTGGAATGGACCCTATAACAAAAATCTGTTTAGATTGATATACTCTCTCTCTAATTTATAATCCCCGTCTCCAAAATTATTTTAAGACACACTATGTTGATTGCATTCTCCTTGTAACCCTTTTATAAAGGCCTCGTGTTTTACAAGTTAAGTTTTTCAAACAAAGGAGCTGTTGAAGGCTACACAGTCAATCACAGGGCCCTACTCCTTTTTTCTCTGCATGTGTCAGGGACCTTTTGAAACATTAGGGTTCCCCCCCCCACCCTGCAAAGAGCTTGTAAATCTGAGTTTTAATATGTATTCAACAGATGGACCTTAATCAGCTGCAATGGAGGCAATACTATTTAACCTTCTAATTTCTTTCTGTATTAGGCATTCCAGAGAAGATCAACAGCTAGTTTAAACTGTCACTGAAATCAGATGAACTATAACAGTTTACACTACTGAAGATGCATTTCCCTATAGATTTTATGAGGCTCTCACTCTTCTCATTTCTCCCCAAAAGTCCTGTGCTTAAGATTTTAGGTGTTTCCAGGTATCGGATGATTCTAGTGATCAAAGTTAAGATCTGATCACTAGAAGGAAGTTAAGACCCGAGTTTCAGCTTATCAGATCCTTAAGCTACATGAA
This sequence comes from Crocodylus porosus, assembly GCF_001723895.1. NCBI lineage: Eukaryota > Metazoa > Chordata > Crocodylia > Crocodylidae > Crocodylus > Crocodylus porosus. The sequence goes on from NW_017728921.1 coordinate 2,785,024, forward strand.
CCTTTGCTGATGTAATATTAGACATACACACTGGTCTCTGGAAAAGTGCTAGATGTAAGAGAGTAGGACACACTCGAAAGGAAAGCAAATTATGGGGCCAAAATAATATAACAGGGCCAAAAGATAGAAGAGGAACATTAAGAATCTGTCTGAATTTTAAGATGACTATTGATACTCTTTGCCATTAAAGCTATTTTACAGGGAATTAGAGGCAAAGGGATTTGTATTACTTTATTGTTCATTTTTAACCAGAGAATCAGGTCTCTGAAAAGCAGCACCTTTCCCCAGCACTTTATACAATTTCCTCAGACAAAAATATTTTTAAGTGTAGTTCATATCATGAGACTTGGATTCAAGTGAATTTTCCTTTACAAATATTATATTAATCAGGAATAGACTAACTTTTAGACTCTGAGAACATTCATTGGATAATGATTCCCACAGGGAGACCCTGGTAACCTAACCCAATCTCAAGGGAGCCAGAAGTAGGGCTGATAAACTACAACCAAGCACTCCCCTAATTAATACCCCAAACTGTGGAACACTGGACTAAAAGCTGTGTCGCTGCCTCCATATACATTTCATAATGATAACCTGACCCTGCACAGTACTAACATTTTAAGCTATTTATTAAGCACACCATTCATTAGGGCTGCGTGTGTACACTTGTCAGATCTATAAGCCATCTAATTTTTGAAGGAAGACTAAAAAACCACTAAGCTATTTGGTTGCTGAAATCAGGAGAGTTTAGCATTAGTAAAATGCAGGAGACATTTAGCTGAGCAGGAGGTGATAAATACTAGAGTTAAGTGCTGCTGAACATGTCCTATTATTAAGCCAATTACATTTTCATTCAAATTCTAGTAAGGAAAACACGAAAAATATTGTTTGCATACATTTGTTAGTGTTTCATCAACAACATTACTTAAATGCCACTCTGCAGAAGTCACAACACATGTCACTAGCATAAGAAGAGCCATGTTTTCCCTGAACTATTAATTTTGCATCAGATTTTGCTATATTTTCCATAGGACTAGACTAGAACACACATCAGGAAAAGCTTACCTCTTTTTCATCTCTAACAACTGGTTATTGAGTACAGATCTCTCCTCTTCCAGCTAAGGAAAAAAACACATACAAACATAAAAGGTAGCAGTTAGTGAGCACATTAAGGATCAAATGGTTTTTTCAGTTTAACATATCCTAATGTATGCAAATTTGTAGAAGCTACTGGACCACGAAATGCTTTCAGCAAAAGTAATTAGCTTTTTCCAAGGGCAACACAGATATGATCCCAAATTGCTCAGTGAGCAGGAATATTCACTAGAACACTTGTGAACACAGCCAGGACCCGTCAGCACAGAAAATGGTCTCCAGTTGTTCCTTCAGCCTGATTCAATGAGTACGCATCTGCAAACTATTTGAGCTTGAGTTCAGGCACCTATAGGCTCATTATCAATAAAAGCTGTGACCATGCTCACCACTTTTGTGCCATGTTCAGTGCAAAATGGCATGTGGACTAAATCTGACTTTACTAGAGAGGTAAAAATCTATATAATATCCAATCCAATGAAATCCTTCCACATTTCAGTAGTCCTTGTTTCAGTACCAAATAAGCATTATCTTGGGTGCAGCGTTGGTAAGGTTTGGAATACTACTGAACTGAGCCCTCTGGGGAATGCTAGGGGCAACGGCACACACCCAAAGAAACTGCTCACAGCAGCAACCATGTCTTCCCTCTGTTTAGTTTCCAATCACATTTTTCTAAGATTTGTAATGAAAACCCAAAGGGGCTGTGAACATACACATTTTAAACTTCTGTCCACTTGATCTTAAATGAGGTACTAAATGAGAGCAAAGGGTGCCTGCTGTCATCCAGCCCTATATTAAACACTCCTCACGTGGATTATTTACTACGGCATTGTCCAACTTCCCAATTTAGGACTTAGTGCTGGGGTGCAATGTCAAAGTCCTTGATAGAACAGCAGCAGAAGGGAGAGAGAAGTCAACCTTGTGAAAGAGCCTTCTGACAGCAGCAATACAAGCTAGGGTGAGATTACTGCTTGCCGTAATGCTTCTGTGAGCCTGCTGGAAGTCAAAAATAGAGATTTCACTGACGGCAGAGCGCACGCCCCATGTTACAGAGGATTTTTTGTCTCACTCCTACGCAGAGGCAGCTTACATTATTGCTTCGAGTATCATGCTTCATATACACTACTGAAAAGTGGGGAAAAGTGGGGAATTTGGAAAGAAGCTGCATTCTGTTTGTGAAGTTTCTTCTCCAAGATATATTTTTAAATTGCCTTCCCTCTTCTGTGCGTCTTCCTCAAACTATTAGATTAAAAACCTTGCACATCAAACCCTTTTATGTTGAATCTTTTTGGACTCGCTTTCCTCCATCTGCAGGCATCATTTGCAGCTCCCCACAGGCAGCCTACACAGCTTTAGCCTCTAACCAGCAAACAATACAGTCCAGTGCCTGGTTGCTTAAATTTCCCCTGGCATGACCTAACTTCTCAGAAGCAAGGCTCTCTATCCACAGAGTCTGAAAATCCCTGCAAGTCGCATCCTTCAGCAGCCATGCCCATAACAGCCAAACCTCGGTATCATTTCTTCATCAGGCACAGCCACCTCGCTCTCACTTCAGCTGCCTTTTGGAAAAACTTCAAGGGTGTAAGAGCTTCCCCCACACCAATCAAGCCTGGAAAATCCCACAGCATTTACGACCGCATAGAAATAGAAGGTAAAAGATAGATGAAGCTGGAGTTCCGCATTCTTATCCACAAAGTTTGGGCCTCCCTTCCTGCTACCTGGCTGGCTGGGATGAGCCAGCAAACAGCCTGTTTTATGGACCAAGGTACAAGGAACAGCCACAGAGTATATCCCATCTTTCTTTCAACTTTCTCCCAACTCCCAAACTGGGTTGCGTACTTTTTAAGCAGCAACATCAGATAAGCAACACAACACGTCTTATTGAGCAGGGATGAAAGAGCTGGACAAGGTAGACTAAGAGATCTTTTCTACAAGATCTCCCCTGAAATTAAAAAACTCATGGGATTGAAATTTTGTTACAATTCTGCAACAAAATATATATGTAGCCAGAAATTCCCCTGCTCTGAGCACCATAACCATCTGACTGGGAACCCTTTAACTAATTACAAATAGCCAATTATTTATAGATTGATACAGATGGAAATCCCTCAGTATCTGCAGTATAAGCCACTTTAACCTTTTGATGTCAGGATGAATCATTCATAAAAGGTATTAATTAATGTTGTAAATGTGTCACATGTGTCCACATATTCACTAACTCAGTTGACTAATGCTTTTGATAGAATTTATACGGTTGCTATAGTGACTGCTCAAAATACTTGCAATATGTGCTTCATACCTTTCTTACTGCATCTTACAAGTCATAAAGAAATCAGAATGAAACAAAACAAACAAAAAAAAATCACCATATTTTGTTCCTTACATTATATTTTAAATAATAGCCACTGGACAGAGAGAAATTAGTTATATGGACAATTATGTGTATGGTCACTTGACATCAAGGCTGCTGCTCCTGGTTTAGACAGCATTTTATTATCTAAAGTGCATCAAATCTACCAATTCTCTATATTAAGAACCCACTTGTATGGATTTTCTTCCTCGGTGTCACTTGGCCTGAGGGCGCTCCTACATTTCCTACCTGAGCTCCATGAGAACAAAGGGGACAAGACGACATAATCTGATATGGTCACTCCGTTCGCCACATTTTGACTCCAAACCGGGCAGTATCCAGCCCCTTGCTGGAGCTCCTGAGCAGTTTTACTGTTACCTCCTTAAAGAAAGGCATGAACCTGCACTCAGGCAGCCTGAAACGTGAGAGCAGCAATGCTAAACAGCACTGGCCTGGTATGGTACAACAAGTGGTAGTAAAATGGAGGTAGGGAATGCATGCCAAGCCTTCAAGAGCTAGAGCTTTTGTGGAAGGCAAGTTGCTTCCACAGTGGCTTCATGATGAATCTCTCACAGTTGGGAGCACAGCTGCTTTTTTAGACTACTGATCTAGACATCTGGGAGGTGCTCTGCAGGGGACTCTGTTCTTAAGGGAAGGCACTACATTTCTCTCTCAATGGAGGCTTGTTAGTAGTTTATGAACCCCCAGGCAAGACTCCAAACATTGTTCAGGAGGCCCCTAGTCTTCATTTCTAAGTAGCCAGTCTCTAAGCAAAGTATATACGGTTCTGCTATGCAACAGTGTAGAGGATACAACTTCAAGCTAAACTATGCTAAGCTGAGAAAAACCACATTCAATAGTTGCGCAGTGTTATAATCTGCATTTTCCATAGCACCATTTTTCATTTGCTTCTTAGTACCATGATAACATTTGCATGTAGCCCTTTGAGTCGGTGCCTCTAGTATTCCATCAGGCCTGGTGAACTACACTGCCTATGGCATGACTTCTGAAAGTCACTATCCTCTGGACAGATAAAGCCAGAAGCTGCAGGGACTACTGCGGTCTCAAGTAAGGGCGCAGTCTGTGCCCTTGGGATACATGGGCAAGGTTCCCATCTCCTTGGAACCTCTTCAGTGCAAGCCAGGGTATCTGGGCTGCGCAGTGAAGATAAGACTCGATCAATGGGATGGCCCCAGTGCTGAGAAGCCTCAAGTGTTGGTTGGTCTGAAGGAGAGATGTTGCCTTCAAAAGACTTTGAAAATATTTGAAGGGTGGGGGAAAGCTTCCACTGGTTGTTTAAGGAGACAGCAGCCTGGTACCACATCACTATTCAGATAGAGCATGAGTCACTGATAAAGTCCCACATGTCTGGGATAGTCTTCAATTATCTTTCAAAACACTCTTAAGATAGAGGATTCCTTATATGACTCCTGTTGCAGCAGCTGGGAGGATCTAGAAACTGCAAAGCCTTATGGCTATCCATCCTCAACCCCTCAGCAAGAAAGAGGTCCTTTGGGGAAGTCTGCTCGACTCCTGCAGGTGCATCAGGTGTTGCAGCAGGGAGGAAAGGAGACTCCCAGGGAAGCTTGGAAACCAGCCACAACAAGCTCTGGCACACAGATACAAGGTCTAAGCTATAAAGATACCTGGTTGAGAGACAGACACAACTTCCAATAGCTTTAGTTTTATATCACAGTATAACAACCTAGAACTAGACCCCTGAGTGACACAAGAGATCAGGTACCAAATGTAACCCAAACCTTCTTCTCTCTTTTTTTTTTTAAATAAATGTAAGTAGCCATATTTCAGGAAAAAGGGGTAGTAATGACTCTGGAGGTGTCCTACATAGAGATTTAATTGCTCACAGTTAAAAGCTGCAGCCCCAGCATCTTTCTGGGCAAGTACTAAATGTCTAAGCTCCATCTACAAAATAAGTATTTTAACATTCTACTGACATGTGCAAAGCAGTAGGGAGCTCTCCAGGTCTTATGCTGCCACCAGAAAAAATCTCATGTCTGTTCCAGCCCTTCCAGCCCTCTAATACCAGCTATTTGGATGCAATGAGATTCAGTTATCCAGAGATGCAGAAGTTTAAGCATGTCAACATGTGTATTTACACCATCATTTTAATACAGAGCTCAATAGTTGTTCTGAACAGCACTCTAACCACCCTGAAATCACCTCTGTACAGTAGGGTTTAAAAAGTCACATTGTCTCTTCCTATGGGAGGGATATGCATCAAATAGAGTTGTTATATTTGAAAAAATAGAAATACTTCCAGTAGAAACACAGTTACATTTACACTTATTTGCAAGTTTTCAAATAGACTGCTCCTTTATAAAGGATTCTTCATGGGTTCTAACACTCTGTCACCCTGTAGTTTTAACCTTCTGATCCAGATGGCTTTCAAATATATTTACATAGCCCCAAAATTAAATCGCTTGAGATTGCACACATGCATTATGATTTAACACGGGCATCAGTGGAAACAGCATGCCTATCACTTCAAGTTGCACATCCCGTCAAATGGCAACCTCCTCTAAGCACAGAACAGGAAGCATTCCAGCCACCCTACCTTTTGGTGACTTGTGACTTCGTCCCTGCTCCTGCCCAGCTCTTCAGCAAGTTTAACGTTTTCCTCTTGCAGGGCTGCAAGCTGCTGGGACTTCTGAGCGGCTGCCAGCTTCAGCGTTTCTCTGCAAGGACAGAGTGCATGGTTACCATAGGAACAAGACAGCAAGGAAAAAACTGGGGGAGAGAATCAGCCTGGCAGCTTGGAAAATTACATCTAGGTCACGTGTCTAATGGGAGCTATAATAAAGGTAACAATCTACACCTCAAGCGCATATGGCAGCTTTAACTCTAAAAAGCACAGCAGTGGGCGCACACTGCACAATTAATTCCTTTTCCTTTAAATGCATCTGATACCCACGGAAGGGAAAGTCTACTCAGAGCATCACGTTACCAGCTCTACATGGCTCCTATGTTTTAAAAATCCCCAGATTTGGAAACTCTTACAAATGGTACAGTTTGACAACTGTTGTTCCAGAGCCGCACCTCTCACACATGCACATAAATACACCTGCATGGTTTGTAGTCCAAGATTTTTATAAACCAAAAGTGTTTATAAAATTAAAAATATCAGTGAAAAGTAACTTGTTTCGATTTAAATCTCTCTCTCCTGCAAGGTCTTACAGCCCAAACATTTAAGAACTTACAGGGTTAGGTGGACCAAAATGTGAAGCTGACAAACTAAATTTTCATTATTCTGACACAGTGAAATGCATAAGAGTGAAACGCAAATTAGGATTTCCAGGTTTCATTAATCCATTTTGCTACTGATCAGTTTGGCTTTTTGTTTCTTTTTTTTAAATTAGACTTAACCATTGCATATATTTATAAAACAAAAACCTTTGTATGTTTTGAGACCCATGAACATATCACTAAAGGAATTTCTAGAGGAATTAGTGGGGTCCTTTTGAAGAGCTATACTTTATTTAATCTAAATTATGTTCTTTTTCCATTATATTCTGTTTTTCTAAAAAGAGACTCAATAGACCTATGTGCCAATATTTCACTAAACCAAACACTGACTAGCATACACAAATATTTTTATGATGACCAAAGACTGAAGTGACCCAGCGGGAAAATTTGTTTAATAGGTTTCATAAAACAAGCTCACTATCATTAAATGAATTTAAACAAGAATGATTTTATACTACATGATAAACACTGAAAATATCCAGACTTTATAGGTTTTAAATATAACCTCAAATATCTTTCAGCATATTATTTCCATTTTATACTCTGGCTATGTTAATTCTTAAAAATCAGGTTCTACTGCAACCAATTTTTGGTGCACTTTTTCCATTTTAGGTGACTAAGGACTAGTTAAACTGGATTAAATGCACTGCCTCACATCACTGAACACTGAATCAAATTATCTTGGTATGAGTCTGCTTGCTAATACAGGAACACATCTATTTTTAACTTCAACTGTCAGCTGCAGTGCATTAGTACTCTGCCTTTTGATTTTGGCATTAGGGTGTCAGCAGCCAGATCCTCAACATGCAGACACATAAATACTGGTGTATTCTTGTGTAAAACTGCAGAACTCCTGTGTCATTCTTTTGTATGTGGAAGTTTTAACTGATGGTCTGAAGAGCATTTGACAGCGTGCAATATTGACAGGCTAAGTAACCTGTGGACATCATCAGTATTTCACCAGTATCCAGTTTTGTACATTTAGCGCTCTTGCAAAAACAACTACCTTACCGAAACGTGTCCGACTAGTCACAGCTTGCACTGAAAAAGCTCACCAGATTTATTCTCCCTGACAAATGTAGGAGTTTTATCATCATCTGCTGTACCTCACAAGAGGCATTTTCGCAACAGATCACTGAAGATGTCAAGAAAAGCTGCTGCTAACAATTCAATTTCATCCTACTGCAACATTAATTACATGGTTTGTGTGTAACCAAATATTTTTGATACCGACAACCAAGACAGATTTAAAAACTATATAAATAATTGATCAGGCAAACTGGATTAGCTTGGGTCTAACCATCGATGTTCAAAATCATTGGTAAGACAGACCAGCAATTGCCTAGGACTAAGGTTCGGTTTAAACAGAATCCTAAAAAGGACCAAGCGAGAGAAATAAATCTCATCGCTCCAAAAATCCCCTGCACTGAAGCAATTTCTACAAATAATTTTTGCCTGTCAAGCCACAGTAGAATGATTTTTAATAAAAAAACAGGAGCTGTAACTCCCTGGTGTTCTAGGATTGGAATAACCATTCTGGAAATAATTACTTGGCTGTGGCAGTTTCTGTAAGCTCCAATGCAGGTGGGAATTGCTCACGGAATGCAATTCTGTCACACCAGAAGGGGCCTCTCTCTCAAAACAGGCCTTCAGGTTTTTAAGAGGACAGCAATAAAATGGGTACACTCATGCAAAAATGTATGAATGCCGTGTTGGTCTCCCAGAAATGCTCTCTCCTGGTCTGGTCTTCCTGGACCTCTGAGCACTGGTCAGGTCTGTGCCAAGTCTCTTGCACTGCCCTGAAAGATCAAGGCCTCTCTCTGCCCTGCAGTCCTAATGACAAGTTCTGAATCTCACCCAGCAGAGATGGAGTGGGATAGGAAAGCTTGTGGTTTAGTGCCAAATCTATGAAGCTTGGGTATCCAAGCTTGAGGAGAGACAATGGATTTTACACCACAGGCGACCAAATGTTTTATTCAGTCAAAGGGCATGTCTACACTGGGGGGAGGAGGTGGCAAATGGGTGTTCTTAACTCAGGTTTGGTTAAACCCAATTTAGCCACCTTGGGTTGAAATAGCAAAGAAGCCATTGCAACTCAGGCTTTATGTCTGGTGAGCAGTTCAAGCTTCCCTAGAGTCCCCTATAAGGTTTAATTCAACCTGCTAGTTCACTGTTATTTTAAAACCAACCCAATAAAGAATACTTCTTTTTTGCATGGCAAGCACATTCAGTGGAACTTGCAGTGGTTTCATTTCACCCTGGCCTGGAGCAGCACATTGTTACTGCTCTGTATATTTTCTTTGGAGTCCTACTGGTTTAGTTTACTGAAAAGACGAGGGTTTAAATGACTGCTGCAAGAGCCCAGAGAATCTCTCTTGCCCCCTGCCAACTCCATCTCAATTTCAGACTCTAGGAGGAGGATCTATGCAGACTAAGAGAGGGCTATGATCAGCTGACACCTGAACGCACAATTAAATCTGTTTGCACCAGAAGCTATGTGGTGTTTAACAATATGTTTCATAGATTTCATAGACATTAGGGCTGGAAGGGACCTCGGGAGATCGAGTCCGGCCCCCTGCCCAAAGGGCAGCAAGTCAGCTGGGGTCATAGGATCCCAGCAAGATAAGCATCCAATTTGCTCTT
>NW_017728921.1:2794472-2796355 GCF_001723895.1 Crocodylus porosus
CCCGTCCTCCATCCTTTGTAGGCTTTCCTTTTTAGCCACAGTAGGTCCGCTAGGTCTCTGGAGAGCCAGGGGGGCTGCTGTGCCTTCTTGCTGCAAACAACATTTGAAAAAACAGCACGCTTTCTTCAGCTAGACATGCCCAAAGAGAAGGCAGGCAAATGACTTGCTTTTCACATACTATCTTGAGTTTACTCTAAAATTAACTCAGAAGAAAAAAAGCAAAAATCACACTTTGCCTGGCAGGACATGGAAGTCCGATAAAGTTTCCCTGTGCACAGAAGTCATTCTACCATTAACAGTTTAATTATAAACCTGTTTTAAACACACTACCAGATTTCTTTGGCTACAAGCATCCTAAAGTAAACTGGCGCCCCCACGTGGCACAACTGTATGCTGCTTTAAAATGACAATACAGAATGCTGATTAATATAACCATTTCAAATATCTGCACAAATAATCCCATAATCTTCAGCGAGCAAGAACTGTGTTCTGTTTTTGCTCCGTATGTGTGTTTCAGAAGCCAGTAGCCGATTTCAACATACTGTTTTGTAATGAACACTATAAAATGAACTGATAGAAAGGACTTTTTCATTAAATTAAACTCCAAATTGTCATACAATAATTCGATGTAAGCATTTAACAGATCAAACATTTAACATACTTACAGTTCTTTTCTAAATTCTTCCATTTTCTTGTTCTCTAGATTTAGAAGTTCTTTTGACTTGTTGAGTTCCTCTTCATTTTTCAGGTTATTTTGTTTAAGTATGTTCACCTTAAGAAAAAAAAAAATCTCCCATTAAATTTGGGGAATTTTACAATTCTCAAAAGGAAAGTTTTGAAAATAGTTTATATTTTTTGTGAAATTTGAGGCCAGAATGTTTGAACCTTTTCACCCTTTTGATTTTTGTCTTGCAAATGAAAGAAAACATGTCGTCTTTTTGCACTAAGAAATATTCATCTAACAAAAAGTACACACAGCTTTCCTATATTCAGTGCAATTTCAGTAGCATGGTAAATTAATCAGTAAAAACATTTGAACTCTATCTACCTTTCACACAAAACACTTCCATTTTTGCATACTTTTAAGATCAACACTTTTAGCAAAATGAAATCAGTCCACAGTATTTCCTAGTTATACCTTATTGTACCTTTATCTGCCAGAAATAAGAGGGTGAAATTTGTGTTTGCAATATCGAGAAATCCATTCTTTTGGGAGGTTTTTTGTTTTGGCACTGATCACAGAGTGCCTTGCAGTCCGTACTGTGCTTGCATTTATCATGTAAATCTCCTCTGTTTACCAGCACTTGTTAATAAATCATATTACATAACAGATAATCTTCAGTCACTCTGATGGCATTACAAGACACTGGATTTCTATTTTAAACAATCCAGAAAAACCAACTGCTTTCATTAAGGGCCTCCGCTTTTAATTTGCAAGCTATCAGCACTTCTTGGAAATAATTACATTTCAACAGTATCCTAAGGCATTAAGTTAGCTGAGCTTTTTCCATTAAAACTGCCTACTGTCCTAAGAACTAAAGAAAGTGTTATGCATGGTCAGCATAGCCTGTACCAAAATAATCAGTGTGCTCAAGTTTGAGGCAAAGGTTAAAAAAAGAAAGTTAATTTAAGATCTGGATCCCTGCAACCTAGTTCCAAGCAAAGAAGAGCCATTAGCCTGCCAGTGAAGACACCTGTCCCCAAAAAGTTGCAGTTTCACAACCGAGGAAAGGTTTCACAACCTATGAGGAGAGGCTACGGGACCTGAACCTGTTCAACCTCCAAAAGAGAAGACTGAGGGGGATCTTGTGGCCTGTTATAAACTAGTCAGGGGGACCAGCAGGCACTGGGGGAGTCCCTGTTCCCCCGAGCACCGCCAGGAG
>NW_017728921.1:2796455-2805380 GCF_001723895.1 Crocodylus porosus
AGCACCGCCAGGAGTGACCAGGAATAACAGTCACAAGCTGGCAGAGGGTAGGTTTAGGCTAGACATCAGGAGGCGCTACTTCATGGTGAGGGCAGCTAGGATCTGGGACCAGCTTCCAAGAGAAGTGGTGCAGGTTCCTACCCTGGGGGTTTTTAAGAGGAGGTTAGATGAACACCTTGCTGGGGTCGTTTGACCCCACTACTCTTTCCTGCCATTGCAAGGGGTCGGACTTGATGATCTGCTCAGGTCCCTTCCGACCCTAGAAACTATGAAACTGAACATAAGAAGGGAGTGTCTGTCCCAGAATTGGTACTGAAGAGAACTCTGTATTTTCAGATTGGAAGCTCTCTGGTCAGAGACTTCATCAGTATTTGTACAGAGTTTTTCACACTGTGGTCCTTATTCCAGACTCCCAGGGAAAGATACTACAGAAGACAGAGGAGGAAAGGTGAAGATGCTTCAGTGAAACTGGAGATCAGAGGAAGGATTTCTGAGTGGACACGTACAAAGCCAGATGACTTTTGCAAGTTAAAATGGGAAGGGAGAACTTGGCACGTTATTGATATTATAGTTATTTAGAACATCTGTGGTGTTTTTTTTTTTTATTGGCATGGCAGTCCCATCCCCATATTGAGGCTGAGGAGGCTAGAGCACCAAAACGGTTGCTGTAAGTGCCTAGCCCAAGGTCACATAGTGATTCACAATGAAGCCAGGATTAGAACCTGGGTCTCCCAAGTCTGACCAACACCTTGGCTACTGGACCATGTTGTATCTTCAAGATGGTGCAAGGTAAGCACTACTGTAGCACCATGAAAAGTTCCATAAGCATACACAACAGGACATTTATAATTATAGCTTGGCACACCACGTCCAAGCTGTAAGGCATATCGTTTGTATGGCTGCATTGGATACAAAGAGTTAAGAGATATAAAAGTATCTGGTATACCAGGGCGAGGTGGCCATATTCAGTTATGTGACAGGACAGTGGTTAAAAAGGTATTCAGCCAATTCTTCTCCTTTCCTCTACTTCCACATTTTTACTATTCTTTTCTCTTCCCCTCAATTTAATGTTTAACACTGCACTGTGATCCTAGGTCTTTAAGGACTTTTGAACTGCACAGTCAAAATTAAATCTGCATCTAGGCATTTTTCTCTTTATATATTCTATTCTTCTATTTTCCATCAAAAAAATGGGATTCAAACATCCCAGGCTCCAGAGGTTTCATCTGATTTGATTGTAGCACCATGTCAAGTGTCAAACATGTCAGTCAATCAGCATGTGTATAATTCAGCATATGACAGAAATAATATCAGACTGGTGGATACATCAGAAGCGCATTCACTGGTAAATTGTAGTGCCTGGTGACTATTTGGATGAAGATTGTACATGACAGTTTTCACATATGAACATTTAAACGTGGTTACTTCATTTTGCAGCTTCTGATTGGTGTGTTTAGAATCCTCCAAAGAGGCCAGAGTTTCAGTCTTCTCTTTATGAAGGGCGTCCTTCTCTTTGGTCACTTGCTCCACCATCTGCAAAGCGTCTTCTGCCATTTTAGCAACCTATATGAGAGAAAAGTTTTACTGAAAGGAATGTCAATAGAGTATACTAGCACCTATAGAACATTATGTATGCTTTATGCAGAACTCAGTTATTTATCAACAACTTTTCTTTTAAATAAAGTGTTGGACAATACATTAATTTCTTTTTAAAATGGGATATTAAAATGTATTTGCCTTCTGACGCTGCATAAAACATATCTCAGAAATTATAAAACCATGCAGAACTTAATTACAACCTCATGCTTGTGCCATCACCAACATTTAATTTTTTTTTTTTAATTCCTCAATGGCCCTAACTGTATCCATTATGATTACTCTTATATGTCCAAAAAAAATGACAACAGTAGTTCAACAGATATTCACTACCAACAGGCTTGTCTGTACTGTCAGAAGGTTAAGGTGCAATAGAGTCAATGGCCCTGAATTTACTTTGAGAGATCTCAAAATCTTAAAGAGTGCAAAAATCTAGCTTGGTAGTTGAGCTAAGTATTATATACTTCAGTACTATTAACTAGGGTTTGTCTTTGTGAACTGAGAAATATTTGGGATTAACCCCCCCTAAAAAAATTCACATCAAATTGTCTTACCACCTACAAGTCAAAAACGGACATGAAAAAGTCCATTTAATACTCTGTTGGTAGTGAATACAAACATTACTGTGAACAAAAAAGAACATGCAAAGTGCCAATTTCTTTGCTATTAACACTTGAAAGCCCAACAAAACAAACCTTGCAATTTGTTTTGTCCAATTCCTTTTTTTTTTTAATCCCCATGTATTTTTAGATTACATTCTTCCTTATTTTAATTTAACATGAAAAGATATGGTAAACCCAATTCTAAAAATTTATTAAATTTCTGCCCATTTACTGTTAGCTGTGAACTAGCTGAAAAAAAAGTTACTACATTTCTTCAACAGGATTTGGAAAAACCTTCCTTTTTATTCACAGTTTAAAACTTGTTTTCTTGCAGCATTCAGCAACAACATAGATCCTTATAATTAGACACAGATTTTTTTGTTTTAAATATTATAGGTGTTAAGATCTTTCACACTTATTGTTACAGACAACGTGAGACAGACAGGTAACATACTGAGATGGAAAATAATTCCACTGAGATAAAGTGCTGATCGTGCAATTAAGTGCAGATACTAAAACCATTGCGTTAGTGCTCAGTGTTAGTAACTATATTTCATTGGTTTAACGATGTGTTTCAATACCTCAGATTTTTGCATTACTGTTTGTGCCTGAAGAACCTCAATTTCTTTTAGTTTCAAAGCAAGATTGTTCATTTCGTTCAGCAGCATCTGATTTTTGTTCTCTGACACCAGTAGCTTGGCTGAGAGGTCACTGTTAGCTTGTGCTAAGGCTGTCATTTCCTCATGGAGTTTGTAACAGTCCTCAGAGAACTTCTCCTTCTCCTTCAGTATTTCTTCCTTGATCAAGATCAGCTTCTTCTGCTCAGCAAGCAAGCTCTCATTTTCTTGGAGCAGCTTTGCTCTCTCCACTTCTGTCACCTCATGGCTGCAGCGAAGGTCTTCTAGGATCTTGGAGAGGCAGCTGTGCAAGTCCTGAAGCTCTGCTTTCGATTTAGACAAGGACACAAAGTCACTCTTTAGCTGTTCAATGTTGGAGGCAAGCTGCTCTGTCTCTGCACTTAGGATTTCCTTTTCTTTCATAATCTCCTCCAGTTTGGATTCAGACCTGTCTTTCTCCTGAACCAGCTGCTGTCTCTCCATCAGCAATTCCTTATTTTTATCTGCTAGCTGCTCTTTCCCCCTCTCCAAGGAGCTGATGGTGCTCTGAAGTGCTGCACGTTCCAATAAAAATGAATCCTTCTCTAGCTTTCTAGCTTCCTTTTCTCTGGTTAAATTCTCCTCCATAATCTGAACCTCTTCAATCAGTTTCTGACATTTTTCTTGCAATTCGGTCCTTTCCTGGGCCACTGCTTCCTTTTCAGAGGAACAGGTTTGGAGTGAAGTTGCGAGAACCTGTTTGGCATGGGATACAGCAAAAAGTTCATTTTCTAGTGTTGTCTTGGCATTTTGAGTTTCTTTCAGAAGCTTTGCAAGTTCACTTTTATAGTCCATCAGTTCTTGATTTTCTTGTTTTTTGCTGTCCAGGTCTCTCTCGAGGGTCTCGATGCAATCCTGGAGCTCAGTCTTCTCTTGGAGCAGCACTCTCGTAGCAGACATGTCCGACTCGTGCTTTCTTTTCAAGTCAAAGAGTGCACTTGCAGAAGACTGCTTTTCCGTAAGAAGCTCCGAGTATTTGATTTCCAAGGAGTCCTTTTCTTTGAGGAGAGCATCATTCTGCTTTTTAAGTTTCAATGATTTTTGAGAAGCCAATTCCTGATCTACGCTCAGTTGACTTACTTTCTCATTAAGAGCTCTCTCAGCAAGGGTGACTGTGGTAAGCTTTTCTGTAATTGCCTTATTTTCACTTAAAAGTTTATCCCTCTCAGCCAAAAGCCTCCGTTCAGATGAAGAAAGAGCTTCCTTCTCTTGTAGCAACTGGATACACTCAGAGTCCGATGTCTCTCTACTCGCCTTAATGTCTTCAAGAAGCTTAGAGAGACTAGAATGAGAAGCCTGCAACTCTGCATTGTCTTGAGTGGCCTTTTTAAGTTCTTTACTCACAGTTTGCAGCTCTTCTTGGAGACCTGCAATTTCTACATTCAGTGTCTGATTCTCGCTCAGAGCAGTTCCTATGCTTAGTTGTAGCTCCTCAGCCCTCCTAAGGAGTGTTTCCTTTTCAGATTGCAAGTCCTGGCTTCTTTGCCATAGATCATCCCTCTCTTTTTTTAAAGCTACATATGTATTTTCAAGAGCCAAATGTTTACTCAAGACTGAATCTCTCTCTACAGACAGAGCAGCCGCTTCTTGCAGCAGCTCCTTTTGATCTCTGGCCAAGTCCTCATAAGAGCTTTTCAGCTTCTGAATGATACCATCTTTGTCTTTAACAAGAGCAGCATTCTCCTCAGAAAGTTTTTTCTGACAATCGTCCAGTTCTTCTTTTTCTTTAATGTGCTTCTGACATTCCACAACCAGGGCATCTCTGTTGGTCTGAAGTTCTTCTAGCTGCTGGAGCAGGGTTGATTTTGAAGAGCGGAGCATATCATTCTCCCTAGTTATCTTCAGAAGATCTTCCTGCGCCGCCTCAATTTCAGACCGTAACTTTTCTCGCTCAGAAATTAAAGTTAACTTTTCTGCGCTTTCCTGGTGAATTCTAGCCTCAGCTTTCTGTTTCTCAGCTAGGATCTTTTTATTTTCTGTATTAAGTTCTTCATTCATTGTCTGAAGCTTTTCCTGGTCTTGTTGCAAAACCAAAATCTTGGACTCCAACTCTACAAGTTTTGATAACAGTGAACCTTTCTCTAACATTAAAGCATTCCCCTCCTGTGTCAGCGTCTCTTTTTCTGATATTAAACCCCTCATTTCGTCTGACATTTGTTCAAGATCTTTTCTGGCTGATGCTAACACAGAGGTTAAGGACTAAAGAAATAAAGTTGGGGAAAAGGAAACAAAAATGAAGTCAAGCAGACAAATGAGAAATGTGGATTAAAGACAAACAGAGCTATTATAGTTTAAATAAAAAAGTGCATATACTGACACACAAGTCCCTGTATATTTTCAATTGCTGAAAACATCAAGGCAATTTAAGAATGATGATGATGATGATAACAACAACAACAATAATAAAAATAAACAACAAACCTGGGGATATAGCTAATAACAATCAAATGAAGAGATGTAGCATAGTTTGAGTGCTCATGTATACTAAAGCTTGGCTTCTTACTAAGGCTACTCCAGTAAAACCCATTAGTGATTTAAATGGCAAAAATTAAATAAATTAAGAATGAAGCAACATCAAAAAGCTACCGTAGAAAGCAAGAATAGCCAAAAAGCCTTATTCAGCCAATAAGTAGATGAATTTTGCCATAATTAACTGAGGCAGTTGTACCAAATGCTAGCTCCAATTCTATGAGTTACTTTTTATAGCTTCTTCCCCTGTATGAAAAATCTACCCATACCCTGTAATATTTTAATTAGATATTTTATTAAATATCAGAATTATGTCTGATACTCTCACTTGTGTATCAATTTATTCACCAAATATTTTGCTAGAGCAAAACATAACACAAAGTTTGAGGCAAATACACAATGAATGAGAGATGAAAGCAAGCAAAAATGTCAAGGAAATGGGAAAAAAAAGTTACTGAAGTAAACCTAAAGTCAAAATAGTTATATACAACATGGAATTGTTTTTACAAAACAATGCAACAGACCTGTAAAGAAAATATTCCTCAATTAACTTTATTATTTCAAATTCAGGTGCTTGTTAAAAAAAATGAGACTCTATTCTATCCCAACTGGTTGTACTGAACCAGAAATGTACCAAAAACTTATCATCATAGTTTATATTTATGCAATTTTTGTAATTACCTAAGTCAGTAGCTTATGTTTTATTCCTCTAATATTCATTAACTAAGTCTGATAGGTTCCTTGAGCAAATACCAAAAAATTACAATTACCAGAGAGGTGTTGGGTTAAACAATGAAAGAACAATTAACTGAAAAAGAAAGTTAACTTCAGTTACTTGCATCAGGGTTATACATACTTTGGCCTGTTCTGCTTGTTTTTGAAGCTCCTCAGCCTGTTTTTCCAAGTCACTGTTTTTCTTTTGTGCAGTTTTCAGCATCTCTTCCACGTCCAGCAGATTCTGTTTAAGATCTTTGATGGTTGTATCATGTTTAGCAATCATCTCAGAATTATATTTTTCATGTTCTGCCTGCAGATCTTTATATTGATTTTGGATCTTCTCTAATTGCTTTCCCTGTCAGAATATAGAGCAATTTGAAAGTGATCAGAATCTAGTTTTGTAATATTCTCCCCCTGAAACCAGCTGTCATTTTCTATAATAGTTCTTACCAGGTCTACTAGTTTGTCCTGCATTTTTTTCATTTCATTTTGATGATTCTTATCTGCTTCAAGCTGGTTCTG
This sequence comes from Crocodylus porosus, assembly GCF_001723895.1. Taxonomy (NCBI): domain Eukaryota; kingdom Metazoa; phylum Chordata; order Crocodylia; family Crocodylidae; genus Crocodylus; species Crocodylus porosus. Next base: position 2,803,018 of record NW_017728921.1, read on the forward strand.
TTCAGCTTTCTTTGTTGTCTGCTCCATGCTTTCCTTCAGCTGAGCAGCCCTTTCATTTGCTTTTGTAAACTCAAGTTGTAATTCTTCTAGCTGCCTTTAAAAAGCCAAAAGAAAAAGTAAAATGGACTTTTTGCCGACAGTAGAAACTACAAATGAATGGTTCTCTCTAAATTACAGTATGCTTCGATTAAGCCTTTGGTACCAATCAGAAAAAGGATCATTTGATTCTGAACACATGCGGAACATTTTGTTAAATTACATCATAGCTAGCAAGATCAAATATTTTCTCATGCACATAGCATGCCATCATGGTTAGTTTGGCCCCGAGTTCAGCGTTTTCTAAAGATAAGCTACAAATAAATGCTTGGATGAAATTTGTTTGAAACAAAGTGCTTATCTTACAAGCACTGTCCAAGTGTATGACTCTTACAAATTAAATAGCATCTTTTGAGTACCCAAGCTGGGGGTGGGGGAAAATCAAGCAAGATTAAATGAATGCAAAATGACATCTACTTTTGTCAGTGTAAGAGGTCATTTGATACACACACAGGAAATTGTAATAAGATTTTTTAAACCAGATGTCTTTTTAATCCACTACACAGAGTGCCATGACAAACTGAATTTGATGGCACAAATTCAGCTGTCACATCAATGTGAAAGACATTTGAATCAGGAAAGCTTTCACAGCTATTTACAAAAGCATAGAATAAATAGTGGGGAGGGATGGGGGGGAGTTGCATTAAAATGCTCCAACAGCAATGAGATACCTCTCTTTTAACCGTAGCTCATCATTCATCTTTGTAAGCTGAGACGAACTATCTCCTGAGGATTTCATGATCTCTGCTATGTCATTTTCAAGTTTGGCTTTAGCTTCAATCAACTGCTGCTCTTTTTCTTCCCGCTCCTTCAGTTTTTTCTCCATAACTGAACATAAAGAAACAGGTTTATACTCTAAGTTAACTCAGTACACAAGCCACAAACAACATGCTTAGAAGCTCACTAGAGACTGGAAATGGAGTAAACTTGTTTTATAAATCTACCATGTTGAACGTGTAAAATATTGTGCTTGGGTTTGAACTTAGAACAATAGTCTATGGAGTAATGATAAGGTGCACCACGCCCAGAGGAATGCAATATTGCACAGACACACAAAGGAAAAACAAATGATCAAGAATTCTGTTTTCTCCAGATGCTTCACTTAACTCTTAGCAGCATTCTGCTGAAAGTTAATGAGGTTCTCCTAGAAGAGAATTCCAGCAGATATATTTGGACATACTTCCTTAAGTCAGAGATATGTACATCTAAAAGGGAGAATACTGAACTAATTGTTTAAAAAAAACAAAACTCAATGAATGAGAGTTACTGACAAAAATGGCTCTTCTTGCATCCAGCCCAGATACCTTCTCCAGGCAGGAGAGCAGAAAGGGGACATTTGTAAGCTTGTAAGATCAATTTAGAACTTGTAGTATCATTCTACCTACACTGTAAGATAAAGCAAGCTGAAAGGCCACAAAGTTAGGAAGAACTTGACAACCAAACCAAGTAGTCGATACTGATGTCATGAATCACGTCTTGATCCATCCATTACAAGAACGTGGTATGGGCATGACTTCTTTGTGACCTAAATTAATCTTACACTTGAAGCAAGTTAGTCTTAATTTCCAGCTTTCACTGTGATACATTTCTACTATCATCCCGCTTAGATCAGCTGCTACATTAATACACATTTAAGTGGGCATTTTTGTTGGTAAATGTTAATACTGAGAAATGCTTAAAGCAAGGCTTCAGTTATTTGTCTGGAGCAGACTCACGCAAACAGCAAGTAAAGCCAGAAAATATATTTTATCACTGCTGCCCTGATGTCAGTCACTTTGCCCAGTGTCACTATATATAGTCTTTCAGTTGTGCTTACCGAATGGTCACACAAATGACCTGATTTGCATTTTGGGTTGGGGCTAGAAACTAGGACGGTGTCTGATGTGCTAGCTTCCAAAAAAGGTATCTCCCATTGTGGAGGTATCAGCTACCATGTTATAAGAGGAGTAGGAGGCTGCATGAAAGCATAGGAGGCTGCATGAAAGTGCTGCTCGACTTGGTACTGGCTACGGGGGACGACCTAATCGGCAACCTAGTGATCGATGGGAAGCTGGGTGACAGCAACCACGACCTGATCACCTTCACCATCCTCCATAAAGCTGGCAAGTCAGTCAGCAACACAGAAGTCCCTGACTTAGAAAAGCCAACTCTGACAAGCTCAAGAGGCTTGTCGGTCAGGCCCTTAGGGACCGTGACCCCAGGGAGATGGGAGTTCAAGAAGAGTGGTTGCTTCTCAAGGAAGCGATCCTCAATTCACAAGCTAAATC
>NW_017728921.1:2806745-2863475 GCF_001723895.1 Crocodylus porosus
CCTTCAAGAGTAAATTGGATGCTTATCTTGCTGGGATCCTATGACCCCAGCTGACTTCCTGCCCTTTGGGCAGGGGGCTGGACTCGATCTCCCGAGGTCCCTTCCAGCCCTGATGTCTATGAAGTCTATGAAACTGGCATTTTGTTTACAAATACTCCATTTTCTCATTTCCTTACCTGTCAAACTAGATTTCAACTGTTCCAGTTCTGAGGACATAAGTGCAAACTGCTCTTCTTTTTGGTTTAGTTTTTTAATAGTTTCTATGGGAATAAAATGCAAAATTAGTCACCAGCTTAACAGCAACTCAACTTTTTGAGCAAGTCTCATTGACAGGGCATGCATATTACTCTCAAACAAAGAGACCACAAATAATCCTGTTTTATTCCTAATACTTGTCAAACCAAGTACTGTACTGTTGAATTACGCCATGTTCATGAAAAATTTAAATTTTGCAAGATACAATTTTCTGAAGCATTGGAAAGGTTGGGTTTAGATTTTAGGAAAACGTACCTTGCATAGATTTTTTAACACTTTCTGCCTCATCAGCGGCATCTGTGAACTTCTCTTTCTAGAAAAGAATGAAAGCCCAAGACAAGTTTACATTTGATAAAGAGACATTATTTTGAAAGTATGGGCACTATTTACCATTTACCAATGATAGAATTATGACTGATGACTGTCACAGACATATTGTGAATTTCTGACTTGTAGCATTAGGTATTTTAAATTTGGCAGGAAGAAAAAAATCCCTGTACATATTCTTCCAGCTTCTCTTTAAGCTGGGATAGTGGTACAGAAACAGTGCAAATTTGTATGGGAAACATGGTTCACACACAGGCCTATCAAGACAAGTGAACCAGTTATAACTCAATTATAACTGATAACTCAGTTCATCAGTTATAAACTTCTGGTTCAAAGATTGTGGTGGATTCATGACCTCAACCAACTTTTGCAAGCTTATGACCCATCTCATACCAGACTTTTCTTGCCTTACTGGGAAGACAAAATAAAAAAGTATGGATATCTAAGAAAAGGCCAGGATACAGAGGAAGATTCCACAAGGGACCTCTTCACATCAGCTTCTTAAACAACTGTGACCAAGAAAGGACCAGATGGCAAAATAAAACCACTATATACGTATCTTGGTTTCACTTAAATCTCATGATAGGTCTCAGGAGGAATTACCGTATGCTTTTGAATATAAGAAGTCCTTGAATTTACAACGCACCTACGTTTTCTGACTCTTAAGAAATATAAAGCCATTAATAATAATTATTTTCAAATGGAGTTGTATGATGCCTATGATCTGGCTCAATGTTTTATCTGAAGCCAGTAGAAGCTGAGCTCTGCTTATGTAAAAATTTAATGCAATAAAAAGTACTATGAGTATCTTACCTTGAGGTGAGATGTACTGAAAAATTTTGCGTCAAAACTTAACTTGGGCAAAACTCCCTTTGAAATGACCTTAGGCTTTTGCCATGGCGAGGGCAGTTCTCACTCGTGTAATTCAGTTATGATTTTCCCATAAAAGAACAAAGTGAACCCAATGGCTAGAGAGAATTTCTGAGAACTACTCACCAAAACTTGCAGCTCCTTTTCCAAAGAATCTTTAACTTGATTTACTGCACTTAAGTTTGTCTCAAGGTCTAGAAGTTTTTGCTCTTTGCTCTGCAGGTCTTTGGCCAGATTACTAGCCTAACAAGGTGATTAAATGGCATAAACAAAAATTATGAACATGAATAATATAAAAAAAATGAAGCACCTAAAACAATGAGTTTCAAAGAAATTAAGATGTTTAAACAATCAAATAAAAAAATTAAGATGATGAACAAAAACTGAAGGAAAAATGTTCTGTGTTAATTAAATAAAAGTAAATTTCTGCTGAAGGCTGCATTAACGTATTAGCTGCATCTCTGAATCAGTTCAAGATAATAAGCATAACTCATAAGTTGTCTAAATGTAGTATTCTTAGAACTGTGCAGCAGATATTTTAAAAAATGTTTTTGGGATATAGTCAAATATTTTAAATTATATTTATAGCCAACAGAATTAGGGTTTTTTATTACTAAATAAAGAGAACTGTACTGAACTGCCAGCATAACACTGAAAATGTTTAATGCTTATACTGCCCATTGACAGTCCTGGGAATTGTGGGCATTCAACATTATCTCCAAAAATCATGCCAAAATGTTCAAGCAGATGTAGTATTTTGGCACCATTTGTAGAAAGGTTTAGGAAAACTACCAAGTCACTTATACTGCTACTGTGATTACAGAGTCAACTTGCTGGGTCTTGGATAAAGGAGGGGAAAGCTCAGATATTAAACCATGCCTTTTCCCCCCGAAACAAGAGAACTTCTTTTCCCATCTACGGAATTCAAACCTAGACCAATGCTTCATTAGTTGATAGCCTGAGCACAAGCAAAACTACTGAGCCATGCACCATGTTGCAAACTTTGCTTCAATACACTTCACATGATGAAGCTGTCACAAAACACATGCCATCACATAGATGCTCCATCAGCATGGTCTCACTGATTTTATGGCTCTTCTTAGTTCTTAGATATAGCATGATCCCTCATCTCTTTCTCTCTCATATCTGCTAAGATGAGTAACCCTTTTCTCCCCTTTCTGCTTCTAGGTAATTGAGAGATAAAGAATCACTCCTTCATCCTTTTCAGCCCTTTTAAATAAGCGACTGATTTTAGAGACCACCAGAAGACTAAATTTAAAGACTGATCATTTCCTAGCTCGCTGCACTGGTCTCTCAGCTATAGGAAGAACAGGACATACTTTTTCTGACCAGCAATTTACTTTTGCTTAGGACCTAGGCAGAGCTGTGAAGCCTTGATTGCAAGACCATCATTCAAAGAGGTACTCAACCTTTAGGAGGCATCAGTAATGCGAAGGAACCCGTGTCCACATCAATACAATCATCAAGCAGGAAAGACTTTCCTACTGAGTTTCATTTCACTTAACCTAAAATATGTTCACCATGAGAGTTGTAACACATGGAATTAACCCATGTCAGCTTTTCTTGTTCATTGGACCCATATGCAACACAGCTTGCCCCAGTATAACTTCAGAACAGGAGTCTTAAATCCATGGCAAAACACACACAAGACTTAAGTGTCTGGCAGTAATCTACCAAACAAGGACCTGTGGAGAACCTGCCTTCCAGATTTAGCGTAGGGTACAGTTTCGCTAAACCTCCTCAGATGGCACAAAAAATACCACAATTCATAAAACCCGCATTTTTCCTCTGTGATGAGCTGACTGCTGAACATTAAAAGTGGTATAAGGGTAAAATAAAATAAAACAAATTAAAGTAAGATGGATGTTGATACAAACCTTGCTACTTCCATCACTCTTTTCTGCCTCTAAGATCTGTATCTGTTTCTCAGCTGTCTCAAGCTGCTTACTAAGTTTCTGGATTTCCAATTTACCTTCAGAATTGGCTTTCTGAAGTGCATCAAGGTCCAAAATCTTTTCTTCAGCAGCTTTGATCTGTGTTGTAAGACTATCAATAACCTTGGTTTGTTCACTGAACTTGGCTTGCAGTACCTCTAGCTCCTTTACCTTTATTTCAGCTTCCTGCAATTTGTTTAAAGCATCTTCCATTTCTACTAGATGTTGATCTTCTGCACTTTCCAGTTTCATCTTCAGGTTTTCCAGGCTTCGCTCCCTCTCCTCTGTGACTGCCAACAGCTTTGCTTTCAGCCCTTCAATCTCTTTCAGATTATAAGATCGTTCATTCTCATGTTTTAATTTTAAATTGGAGGTTTCGTTTTCAAACTCTAATTTCATTTTCTCAATCTGTGTCTTCAGCTCTGCAAATTCAGCAGTCTGAGCCCCAACTCCTTTGCTGAAAGAAACCTTTAGTTCTTCCATGGCTTGCTGATGTGAAGCAATAGCAGATTCCAACTTTGACTTCCACAGCTCTATCGCATCTGAATTCTCCTTGTTAGCATGATCTAGTTTAGTTTTCAATGACTCATTCTCTTTTGTAATTCTATCGTTTGAAGCTGAAAGTGTTTTGATTTCTTTCTGACAAGCTTCTTCACTGATACCAAACTTCTCTTTCAGTGAATTCATTTCATTTTGATGCTCTTTGCTAATGGCTGCCATTTTTTCTTGCAAAGAACTTATTTCTTGTAACAAGGCAAGAGAAGTGTCCACATCACCAACTGGTTTGTTAGACTCTAATCTTCCTTGGAGCTCTGCAACTTCCTTCACACGTAATGCTAGATCTCTTTCTAGTTCCATGATGCGAGATTTTTCTGAAACTGTGGCCACCTATGATCAACAGCATTTTAAAAGAAAGAAATAATTATAGAACATTTAAGACACAAAGAAATTTAACTTGTTACTGTAAACTAACCTCATTCATATAGCCTAACTAGATTTTTTGACAAACTGGACAAAGTCAGAGATAATCTAATCCAAACTCCTCCTCTTCTCGACACTGGTAATGGAACATGAATTAAAGCATAGGCTGTCTTTACACAGAAGGCTATGAAACACAGCAATCCAAAATACTTGATTCAGTTTACCCTGATCCTTTAATTTTAAATCAAAATACCAGTCATTTTATGTAACCCCTAGTACATACATTCCATTATTAACAACAGTTAAGTTGTACTTTATGAAGTTACTCGTTAAGCAGTGAACAATTTGTTAAATTAAAACTGCGTCTTCTGCAGGTTATCAAGGTTCAGTAAAATGCTTCTAAAAGCCATTTTTAGAAGTGACAAAGAAAGAAGGAGAATTCTCAGCCTTTATTTGTTCAGGAAATTCCTTCCCTACACTATGTATACTCACTTTGAGACTGGCAAAGAAATGCAAATCTGGTTGATCTCCATGTAAACACAGATGAAATACACATTTCCCTCATCCCTAGTTCATCTGTTGATACTACCCAAGGCTTTCACAGGATGTCAAAGCCTCATTACTTTTCTTAGCCTTTGGAATAAAGCCTATGTAAAATCCCTTAACAACTGTTTCTGATCACAAAGTTATTGTCTCCTTCCTAGTTTTACCTACATCACAAATAAGGATACTACTTACCTGCAATTATTTGTTTAAGTATTTTCTATAGATCCTATTCTTGGTGTTATATGATTCCAATTATGACTTCAAGAAAAAAAAATCTGTAAGCCCCTCCCACAAATTCCATCAGGCATGTTTTTTGCAGTGTACATTGTGACCCCTTTCAAAAAACACTTTCCTGAGCTCACCAAGAACTACCTGCTATCAAAAGGAGGTTGAATAAACAAGAATGAATGGAAGAGGAGACAACAGTGCCACCAGTGGGATGCATTACTGAAGCCAGAAACATTTTGTAGAAGTATTTAAGTGACTGACTGCCGTTTCTCATACAAAAGCTGTCAACTGTATTATTGCAGAGTCAACTTATAAACAGAGCAAGAAAATACACAACATGCAGATAACTAGTTAGGTGGTCTTCTTAGATAAATGCTCACTTAATTAAAGAAAAAAATAAAACAGTAAGAACCTGAAGAAACCAGTTGACTGTTTAGCAAAGAATTGTAACACGTTCGTCCATTGGAACTCTCTGGCTAAACCAAAAGCTTGATAGGAATTAAAAAAAAAAAAATACAACCTTGAGGACTTACTACATTAATGAATGAAATGCAGAAGCACTTTTCTCTCTCTCAGGAAGAAAAATTGCATTAACTATTTAATGATTTTCCCAATGCATAAAACAGAAAGCTCATCTGAGCAACAAAAAAAACAAGCTCTCAATGCTTTCCAGTTTGAGGAAAAAAGATGAAGATAATTATCAGCTCTTTGATTCATAGATGATTTTTAAAAAGTATCAATACACCAACTGGTCTTGAAATGTGTGTTGCAAATGTGTCATAATAGAAGTAGTATTCATCAGGCCATTTCCACACCTGGTAGATTTCTTCACATGGGAAACTGATATCATTCATCACTTCTTGGAGCAGATTTGCAGGCTTTCGGGTATTTTCTTTCAGCACAAAGATTGGCAGTGTATTATTAAAGTTATCCTCATCTCTCTGTTACTGATGTTCCACAAACGTAGAAGCCATTAATAAAGGCTTGTCAACCCAGCATGGCTATAGGCATGCATGTGTAAAGAATTCAAGAACAAGGCAACTTAACCAGTCTGTAACAAGACCCAGAATCCATTCACGTAACAGGTAACCTTATGCTCTGTCTTGGGTAACCACTGACTTCCTGGTAATATTTGGGCAAAAATATTAACATCACTTGATCAGGTCTGGTGAGGCTTTTCCTGAGTGTGGCCAGAAATTGTGAACATATTAATAAGCCCAAATATAAAATTCTTATTAGTTTTTCCTCTAGAGATGAAGGTTTCTTATCTTATCTTCTCTCAGTAAAAATGTTTGGACCAGTTGTGCCCCAAAGACCAAGGTTTTAGGCTGTATGTTGCCAACTTAATTGGGTAGAATCAAGCATACCTAAAGTACTTCTCCCTAGAAATACAGATCTCACATCTCCATAGCATGGACCTGAGCATTTGTGTATAATCCTCTTGAAATCTCTCCACATATCAGTGCTGTCCCAGAAGGGTCCTAAAGGTGCAATTGCTCTGTATTTTTCTTTAACATGAAATTAGGTAAAAGTATCACCTGTGTGTTCCTCTACCATTCAGGTTCTTCTATCATCTTAACAAAACAACGAGTTAGGAAACACCTGTTCCTCTTTTGCATAAGTTGGAGAGCCAGAAAAGCTTTAGTGTCTTGCTGTTTTGTTTTGAGTAGTAAGGGCCTGACATTTTTTTACACTTCACAAATATGCACAACTCCAGCTAAATGGAAGTTCATTCTCTGCAGAATGGCCCTCCCACCCCGCGAGACAATGCAGCTAGTTTATGTTGCACCTACTAACTGATAGCTGGATAACAAGAGGATCCAAAATGAGAGTGTAATGTTTTGAGTGAATGATGAAGAAACCATGCTTAGAGCAGAATATCATATTGCCTATAGGAAGGCTACAGTATCGTATTCATATTATAGACAAGCATAATTCTTATTTATCTGTGGGAATTTTAATGATTTTCTATTTTCCAAATAGCTCAAAATCACCATGAAAACCTGGATCCATTAATCCCATCAATTTACTGGATTCCCATAAATTTAAAGGATTGCTCCCTGCTACATAGAAGCAATCCATTCTTTCAGTTTTATAATCCAAGAGTAGGATCTATAGAATATTCTCTTCTCAGAAAAGAGGTCTTACAGGACTCTGGCAAAACCCAAATTTAAAATTTCACACTGATACTACAAAGTTCTGCCTTTATTCTTTAGGATCCATAAATGCAAGCCTTTTGATAGGCAAACGTTGGGATTAACTCAGTGGTAATTAAATTAAATAACTTCTTATTAAAATTTAACAGGAACCAAAAAGTAGCTGTCCACATCTTCCTTTTCTTCGCTTAAATCTTTTGGATTTAGAAAAATAATTAGCTGCCAATCCACAGTCACTGATATGGTACCATTTACTTGTCATTCCATCTTAATTAATTATAGCATTTTCTGGTTTGGAGAGAAGATTCGGTTTCAATTAAATCAACAAGCTTTAACCTGACAGAAGAAAGCTGATTGGACAACTGCAAGTTCATTTTAAGAACAATGACTGCCAATGATTTGATATTCATTATGGACTGATATTTAAAATCATCTAAATCGACCTTAAGCAAGCAAAGGTTTAGATCTGAACAGAGCAGTTTTAAATTACTGGAAAGTTTCACAACCAAAATGATTAATGCTTTCAAGTACAAAAATCAAAAAAGTTTCCTTTCTTGTATCTGCACAGAGCACCAATTAAGGAACTTTAAAAAGTATTTTTTGATGCTTCCTGGAGCTTGACCATAAAGAAACCTCAGGTCAAATTATGATGTAGAAGAGCATGTTCTACTAAAAAGATCTGTATAAAGCAATACTGGAATCAGCCATTTAGCTTATGTTGCCCCTGTCTCCACTAAAATTTGATACAGGGTTAATACCTTTCAAGAGAAGGATTAATATGGTTCTTGCAAGAAAGATATTAACATAATTTCAAGTCTGAGCACAGGCAGAGCTTTTACACCTTTGACAAAGGCATCACAAAAAAGTCTTAAAGGTGTAAACTGATGGAAAGACCACACAGGTTGAGAGGGAGAAAAAAACTGTATGGCATTATACGCTTGTATAAATAACTATTGCAACTTGTTCTCAAGGGCCAGATAATTGAGAACTTCACCCCCTACCCTCCCACAAGCTTCTCAACTGGAAGAACTAAGAAATGAACATGTTGGTTTAGACCCAGAAAGTCAGTAAATTTTAGCATTTCCTGACGAGCACAAAGAACAGTGCTATCTGCTACAAGTAGATAGTGAACACTGATAAATGAACTCACAATTTTGTTTGTGGCTTTGGATCTGTATTCAAGTGATACTTTTCCTGTGTGAAGAGATCTTACCTGGGTTGAAGAAATATCTATATATTAAATATATAGATATTTCTTCAAAGGATTCCTTTGAAGAAATATTTATAAATATATATGCAAGTTACTAACGGTCACAATCATTTTAATGGTAATGTTAGGGGTGTTTTGTGCACTTTCGTGGATATTCTGATCAAGGCAGAACTAAGGCACTCCTGCAAATTTGTATTTACCCAGCACTGTGTCATGAGAAAGCCTCCACATTACAAACAGGTCTCGTTCATTTAAATAGCGAAAACCATTACCCTAGTGTCTTCTAACTCCCTCTGGAGTTTGTCAGCTTTGGTCTTTTCAAAGAGCAGGCTCTGTTCAAGCTCCTTAATGCGGGCATGCTCCAGTTTGGTCTGCGTCTGTTAGTAAAAAGGGAAAGGAAGAGAACACAACAGTGCCACCATCACATGCCAGCACAAAAGGAAGGAGCCACATGCAGGCCGTGCTGCCAGTATCTTCTACCAATGATGAGCAGAGAAGATGCAGTGGTAAAATGAACAGGGAAATGCTATGGATGAAAGCAACGGACTCAAAGTGTAAATGGACTGACAAAAAAAAACAAAACCCAAAACAAACGAGAAGAAGTATGGACAAAAGGTAGATTCATGCAGCCAAGTAGAAGTTATTTATCAGTACGTGAAGTTGATCAGCACAAATTAGAATAGTTAATTCTTGTTTTTACAGAACTATACGCCCCTTCCCTTGCCACTTCCATTAACACTGACTTTGTTTTTAACAATTTATTTATGAATCAAGGGGTGGAAAATTCAGACCTGGTTTTTAGTGGCTGAAGTTCATAGAATAAGAAACAGCTCACAACAGGTCTGAACTTGGATATTTGTTCAGATTTCTGCAGAACACTAGTAGGCTCTCATGGTTTCCAAAACTTTGCCACAAAAGTCTCTGTAGCAAGTCACAGGAAGGTCAAAGTATTTTTCACTAGGATATGTGCAATGTAAATTCAAATGTAGAGAATGTGGGTCACTCAATGTCTTTTCCCAACTCTTCCAGAAAGGAACCACAGACAAGCATCATTCTCCAAAACTACTGGGAGGAATGCAACTGACTTAGTCTGGTTGTTTTGTAACTAAAATGCTGATTTTTGCCCACAGCACATCACTCAAGTCTAAACTGTTTAGGACAAGTAGCAGTAGTAACAAAGGACTTGGGCCTTTTGTACTTCTAAGAGACGCCGTTCCAAAAAAATAAAAGAAAAAGAAAGAACCAGACCAAGCTAAACCACCGGGTAACTTCTGCCTTTTGCATCCAAAAGCAGTACAAGTTTTATAAGGGAGTAGGGAATATCTGAATGCTTCATTCCCAGATATTCAACAAGGAAACTTGCAAGAATTCCCAGAAATTTGCAAGAAAGCCTGAAGTTTAAGAGGAATGAAGGAGAGCCCAACAGCTGTTCCATTCTTGGCTTGCACAAGAGGGAGCAAGGGTGAAAGCAAGAAGAGAAGTGCATCCAGAGTTAAAAACTAGGTGTCACACTTCTCTATGAATTACAAAATGGGGTACATGGTCTCATTCTTAGCACATGCCCATAATGAACTATGGAAAGTTAGTTTTAAAAATACAATATTCTTGCCTGTTGGTTTATCAGAGAAGAGATGCTATTTGAAGAGACCTGACCACTTCAACAAGAGAGAGAGCCCACCCAGGTGGTGATAGAAAGAATTCAATCCCATCTGTGTATGGCAAAAGATATGCCTCACTTCAAGAATACCTGTCAGGCAGGGGCAATGCTCTTCTACATACTTTAACCACGGCAGGTAATTTAGTGCAGAGCAGAGTCGATAGATGGAAATAGCAAGGGAAATACCGATTAGAATGGGTAGGTCTACAGCATGCAGAACCTGCCATAGGCTGGAAAGACTCTGAAGTGAAGAAGAAAGTAGGGGATCCCAACAAGGCACTAATTCCACTTCAAACCATCTTATATGCATATGGTAGTACAACCAGTATAGTAAAGACAGTGAGAAATCCCTGAAGAGTAGCATTTAAGAAGGAAAAAACAAACACACACATACCACACAATAAGCTGATTAGGACTTCTTCAAACCAGACCTAACTGTCCAAGACTATTAGGTTGTCTTTGCAGAGGAGGTGAGATGGGGAAGGGAGCCCTTATTTTGCTTCAAGTTTATTATTCTCCACCCATCAACTAATCAAATTATATTTTAACCTGAGTATTTCAATCTGATGCAATCAGGTTGCTTCTCTGTCTAAAAAGTTGACAGTTCACTAGTGCTTTTCCAAAGAACAAAAAACAAAACAAAAATCTGTATCTGTCAAGGTAAAACAAGGTATGCTAATTCTACTAATATAATTAATAGATGCAAAATGCAAGGATCCAAAAAGCAGTAAAACTTCCTTCAAACGATAAGCATTCAATAGTTCCTTGTGTTAGCTGAGTTTCTATAAGGCTCCATGCCTGCTTTGTTCCTGCACCAGTTGTATATCAGAAGAGAAAGGATTGTCTTTACTGTCACCAAGAGCCTTATACAATATGGCTAGATATTCTCAGGGGAAATAACAGATGCTAACAAAAGCTGTAAATACCTAATTGATCTAAATACAATAGCTTTAATTAAGACCCTTTGTGTGACTGCACAGTATTATTTGAGTCCACTAAACAAAAAGACAAAACCAACAAGTCATCCTAAAATGTTTTAATTTTTTTAGCCAGTGGTTTAAAATAAATTCTTACGCATCCTGTACCACATTCCCCAAGGAAGATCTATATAGAAAGCATATATACTTCTCCAGAGTCCCCTGGAATTCACTGATAGAACCCTTGTCTATCACACAGGAGACTGGGGTTCGATTCCATCTGGACTCAGTCTGGTCTTTGGATTTTATCTCAGCGGGCTAAAGGGAGGATGGACGGTCTGGGTTGCCTCCACTCCTCCAAAAATTCCTGCCCAGGCATATGCATCAAAGGTCTGGGTGGCTCTCATGCATATACAATAATCCAGGGGGATCAGTGGTCACCACCATAGAGTTCTCCTCAGATAAAAAATTTCTCTATCAAAATACACTACCTTAAGGTTTTCTCTTGCACTTATCCTAAACTAAAAGCCTTCTTGTTTAATTCATCACTTATAAGAATTGTAAACCATATATCTAGCTGCTAATACTAGACAGACATCAATTCAATCAGAACTGATTAAAAAAAATCTCATCTATTATTTAAAAACATGCAGCTGACAATAAGAGAAGCTCCATGCAAGAGAACCTTCAGCAAGATTTTTGAGAGTTTATTGTTTTTATTACTTGGGATTTATCATTCAAAAGAGTCTGCTTTCTATGACAAAGATTTATTGTAGTGTACTGTAAGGGAGAGAAGGATTTGAACTTAAAATTCAACCCAAATGTATAAAAAGCAAAAAAGCAAACAAACCAGCAAAAATCCCCAACTCAAAACAGGAGCCTCTCCTTTCTCTGAAGTGTTGCAATCAGAGATGAGCGGTGAGAGACAAATCCTAACTTGGACCTGATTTATACTCTGTACAACTCCACTAAGTGACTGCAGAGCCATTAGTCACCAATAAAGTTCAGCATCTGTACACTGTGGGTGCTCTCCTCCTCTCCAAGCTGAAATTCAAAGTCAAGTTTTGCATCTCTTGATCGAGCTGTCAAAGCTATGCCACTGTCCAACTGTCCTGTGACTATGACAGGAGGTCCTCCTGTTCCCCACACTGCCTCCCATGGTGGGGTGATCACTAAACAATGCAACCCGAGCGGTTTCTTAGCTAGGGCTCCATTAAATAATTAATACCACGCTCTGCTCAGATGGACAGCAGCAAAGATTTTTTTTCCCCCCTCAGGAAAGAAGAAGGCCACATGCAAGTTTACTTCCATCACACCATGGAGCCAGACATGGAAGGACAGAAGAGACCCAGATCACTGAAGTAGTTTTAGAAAAGAAACACCTAGGAATGCATAGTTGGAAACCATTTTTAGTCTTGAGTGCTGTCTACTTGGGATAGGGAAGGGGAGTCTAAGCAAAAGGAGAGAGATTTGGAATTCCATCAGTACCAGAGAAAGAGCAGAGGGCATTTATTTTAATTACTTGCAAAGCAATTTTCCCTAACCAGTGTAACACAATTCCTCTCCATGACTCAGGGCTGAAGTCCCATTATACTAGAATGAAAAATCCATTTCTTTGTTCACTATAAATAGTGAGATAATTATGGTTCTCCTAGCTTAAAGCTCTCTCATCAGCATTTCATGGGGAAAAAAAAAAAAGGTAATGAGTCTAAGGCATGTGGGAGGGACATCAAATTTGTTCTCAGAAGAAACGTAATAAAATGCTGTACAGTGTCCTCCACTGAACAGTAGTGGGAGCTCACGGGAAAGCGTTTAGGATTTTGTGATGAATGCAAGCTGCAGCCTGTTTTTAAGTGAGGGACATTTCAGGGAGCGTGACTAGTTTCCTACAAGCTCCTGTTACTTTCCAATCATTTCCACTGTATTAAGTTTGTGGTTTCATATTTGAAAAAGACTCTAAGGATGATGCATTCTCCCACACTTCAGTTAAGGGGGATTACAGCGTTTAGTCATTACATACATTCCTTTTGATAAATGTTGTAATTGCTCTGAAAGCAACATGCACACATACTACAGTCAATGTTTCAATAACAGATTATGCAGTTAGTGATTAAGTTTATCAATAAGCATTTATTTGTACACAATCTGTTAATGGGAATATCTTTGCACACGCAAGTGCCCTCTTACATTCTCAGGATCTTCAGAAATCTGCCTCTTTCGCTATCAGTAAAAATTAAAAACAAAAACAAAAATATTTTACCTCAACACTTAACACTATTATTTCCAATACAAGCAACAGGAGACATTTAGTTAACCTGAATTCAATTTAAACTTTAAGATATGCATCTTGACAAACCAACTCTGGTCTGCTGTGATTTCAAACACTGTTTTAAACATAATAATAATAATAATAATAATAATAATAATAATAATAAATAATATGTCATTCACTAAAAATAAAGAAGATTTCTATGAAAAGTTTAGACAGTTATTTTTAAATGGATGGAAGACTAAAAGGTAGAACTAAAAAGGAAATGTTATATGAAATGGACCACTTAAGGCTAGCACTTTTGGGCATTAAGGGTTCATAGTGTCACAAGTCAGTTTAAATTTGTATTTCTCTACATCCTGGGATAAGAGCATTCAATATCTTTCAGATTAAACAAGAACATGTTAGAGATACAAGAGGGAATCCAAGAATTTAAATTTTAAAATTTGGATTATGAAACTGGCAGTGTTTACACTGACTCAGACCATTTCTTGCTAATTAATCCTATGTACATTATAACGTTAGACTAGAGCTCAGCACAGGGACCAGAAAAAGCAGGAAGGTAAACAGTGGGAAGAGCAAGTTTTTGACTCTTCAGTGATGCATTCTTAGTTCTGAGCTCTTACCAAAGCGCAGTGTGATGGTAAGCTTACTGAGAAGTGTACAAGGATGAAATAATTTTTCAGTGTCAGTCAGCCAGAAGACAAATGTGATTCATTTTCAGTGCCCATTTAACTGGGATGCAGCTAACAACTGTCAGTTTCATAAAACTTTAACACTGATTTCTGTTTGTTGATTTCACTAAAAGAATTTTGGAAGCATTAGCAAGACATACTATAAAACAGCAAAAAGGGTAGAATTTTACCAAGAACTAAAGTACTCTGACAAAACCCACCACCATTCAACTCTAGAAGCCATGCTGAGTAATTCAATTTGCTTAAGGGTCCAATCCTGAAATGTCTGAGCATTTAACTTAAACAAGGACTGCAGAATTGGGAACGATCTTCATGTGTTATGTGCGCTTCTGGACTACCAACATGCAGTTTTAATCATTTCTATTATTTTCTGAGACTACTTGTACTACTACCTCTAGAACTGTTTGCATTTCGAAATCCTACAGCATGTGAAGCTTACGAAGTTGGGGGTATTTTACCTCTAGGTCTCCTTTGGTAATGGATTCTTCTTCTACACGGAACTGAAGGTCCTCTACCTTCCTGTGAAGCATAAAATAATGACAATTTTGAAAGAGACTGGATTTTCACACTTGCTTTTCCCAAGAAATAAAGTCTACAGTAAAATTACGGATTACTTCAGTCTTTAGCAGGAAAAAGTGGAAGAGAAGAAAAACAACATGGGAAACTCTATGGAGAACTCTGAATGACAAATTAAAGCCAAAATATGACAATAATACCTTTCTGGCAGTTCTACAAGTAGAAGACAGAAAATATTTCAAGGTAACTGGTCGCCAATTCATTCATTCCTTAAATCCTTCGAAGGTTCTCAGACTATCGCCTGGACACACAACTTTATCTAATACACCATTACAATCTCTAATTTATGCACAAAATGAGGAAGAAAATAGGAAATGTTAAAAAGATGAAAAGAACCAGATTTAAGAGCATGTAAACTAGCAGGCAAACCAGGGTGATCTTCAGAACATGCTGGATGCTCAATATGATGCATGGGGCAAATAAGAAAGGAACCAACTCTTGCTCAAGTACAACTGGCCTTGTCTATATTAGATTTTTCAGAGATGTAGTCAGAAAGTGTTGGCCAACAATTTAAGAAACCCATTTCTCCCTATTTATATTTTACTAAGTGACTTGAATGGTCTAGGGATGGCATATTTCAATTAGAGGGTTCTGCAGTCAGATTCTGAGCTATATTAGACTAGCTCCCTAGTCCTTTCAGCTCCACAAAAGAGTGCAAAAGAGAGAAAAAGGTGCCTATTACTCCTTGAATGGCATGTACCGGCTGATAACTGGAGGTTGGCTGACTGACTGGGGAAGCCCACATTAACATCTCCTTAGTCTAAACAGGGCTCATTGGAATTAAAGGACTTTTTGGAGAAAGAGGAAGAAAGGAAAAGTACAATATGTATTTAAGTTTATACAAAGCTGTATATGGCACAATTTTATATTTTTTTTCTGAGCAAAGCCTTTATCATTGCTGGATTTCAAGCTGCTGCATGGGTCGTTCATACAGAACAGAGAACTTTCCTAGAAAAAATAACTGTAGACTGTTTAGGAAGGAGAGGCAGAAATATTCATGGCTTCAGCAGTGTAGTATTTCCCAAGTGGTAAAATGCCACTTCAGTTAATGTGTGTCAGGCATACACAGTGATCCTGTTACGTTGCCTAGCAACGTGGTGAAGGTGAGCTCAAGGCCAACGAGGACCAGACTTAAAGTAGTCCCTGCTGCCCTGGCATTCACAACCAAGCTGCGAGACGGAGAGCATCTACTACATGTTCATTTCTAGGGGTGGATTCAAACAACATTACACTCACCGAGAACAGTGAGCAACACATTGTGACAATCCAAACAGACCAGAGCTAATGGGGCCATGAATGCTGCACAGAGTTGGCTGAGATTTTTTTCTGTGATCCATACACCAGGAATGTTGAGTTTTTAAGAAAAGCAATTTTCCGCGACAGTTTTCCATAAAGTCAGTTTCACAGAAATGGGTGTAACTGGTGCAAAGCTAGAAGCCTGCCTGTGCTGTTTCTAGATAGGCTCCTGCTTCTCAAGAGATTCCAAAGAGCACTCTGAATGCACAAAGACAGCAAATTAATTAAGACCGCAAATTAATCACCTTCCAGCACTCTCCAAAACATACCCAATTCACCACTGTTGGAACTACATGGAATCAGGAATCTCAACTCCTTTTTCACCAACAGTTCAGGATGGAAGTTAGGAAAGACGTAAAGCTTAAAAGGGTTTGATGATTTTTCCCCCCCGCCCCCAGAAAGGGGAAATGAGCATGCACCTGACAGAAATGAAGACTAACTTATAAGTTCCTGATTTGGCCACCTCAAGAAACAAAACTATAAAGCTATCCTGTGACGTTGGAGAAATTACCCTTTCAGGAATCAGAGCATGAGCTAAAAACACTTTATTAGGAGGAATAAAAGTCCTTTATAAAAAAAAGAGAGAAGTAGTATAAAGGAATGATCTGCTTGAAGTTCAGGTGGAGGCTAAGTAGAGAGAGAAATTTAAAAAAGTCTCAGCAAGGCAATCTAGTCCAACTCTCTCCCTTTGAAAAGGTGAGGAATAAATGAGTGTAAAACTCCAAACATGAACAAACAAACAAAAACTTCAGAAGCATATGCAGACTGTCATCTGATATCCTTCGTACCTGACTATTAACATCAAACATTAAACTCATTGAAACCTCACAAAATCCGTTTGCCAGTCACAACCTGTTGGTCTAAGCAACTCCATAACAGCATGAATTATGTTGGAGTTCTTATACCAACTACATACTTGCCTATTGGGGCAGGGAGCATGTTTTTAGTAGCATTTTATCAGAACAGCACTGGTTTTACAAAAAGCACTCCCTAGATCACTAGGTCACAGCTACAATTTGTTTAAATATGGAGTTAATCTGTTACTTGTAAGCCACCACATTTGAAACACAAAGCCTTGACTGTGACAGAAATACTGAGTAAAACATTTCGGGTTCACCTTTTCTCTTCTTCAAGTTGGTTGAGAAGCTCCACTTTCTCCCTATCAGCAGCTTCAACCATAGCCCGTAACTGATCCATCTTCGCTTCCACTTCCACCACATGCTATATTTGTAGCAATGACAGAATTCAGTGAGTAAGTGAAATCATACATTAAAGCAATTTAAGCAGGAATATATCTAAGAGGAAAAAGCAAACCACCCAGTTCACAGGAAAAGAAAAGTGGATGGTTAACCATTTTCTATGGAAGCATATCAGGAAAGAGGAGCAACAAAGACATATAATTCAGTAAGTGATCACCCAAAGGATAACCCCCTCACCCCCACCCCTAAGGTGGGTGGGGCCCCAAAACCTTACTTTCAACAAAGCCAGAATCATGCTTTACCCGGTCATGTCCATCTCGAACAAGTGCTAGCTCCTGCTCTATTTCCCCAACATGACTAGTTGCTTTAGCAACTTCTGCTCTCTCCAGGTCTCTCTCTGCCAGAAGCTGTTCAATGTGCTGCTGCTTCTCCTTCAGGGCCTCCTGCAAGGCTGTGGTGCCAGAAATTTTTCTTGCATATCGGGAAGATGTTTCTGTCAACTTCAGAAAGTGAAGTCAAAAAAACCCACAGTTATACAAGTGGGGAAAAAAAAATCAGGAACATCATTTGACTGCACAAGAATTTTGGTGCACTTGCTACCTAAGCAAATGTTATCCATACCCGGTAACAGATTCCCTCAATATGTCATATGCCAATTAAAGAAAAGAAAAATAGTCTACTTCAATTAGCTTTTCTGGAAGTTAACAGCAAACATACCCCTGTGGCAAGACTGTTAGGTGGCAATCAGCAAGTGCTGTGTGGGAGAGAGAAGAGCTCAAGTGAAAACAAAGGGCTGGCCTCAATCTTGTATCACTACTGGAGGCTCACTCAAAGGCTAGCTTATTAGGTTGCTAAACATCTTTTTATACGGGCACTGGCTAGAGTTAAAAATGTCCTCACAGTAAGTTAAAGACATTTTTCCTCTACTCACTCAATCCATCTTGGGTCACTTGCAGAATCTAGAAACATTAAGTTTCCAAATGCTGTATGAAACATTACTCCTATGAACTCTCACTCCCATACTATCAGTTTTTATTTAGAGAAGGGTAAATATGTAGGGTCAAATTCTGCTGTGTACTTGACTTGAGCTTTCCAAGGCCAACACAAATTTACCTCAAATAAAATGACAAATTCTATGGTCCTTGTAATGCTACTTAACATTTTGAAGCAGAATCCTCAATTCAAATTGCCCTGAGGATGAAGATAGCTTTCAGAAAGAACTACTTTGAAGGATTTGAATTAAAAAGTAGAGAGAAAAGCAGAATCAAGCTGGAAAATGTGAAAACTTCTGAAGTGAGACTGAAGGTTTGGCCTGGTTATGTTGCTTCATCCGAGGAATTAGTCATTACAAATACTCAAAGTTAGCATCTCTTTATCCTCCGCATCAAGACTTTTTAAATGACAAAGGGAAAAATGGAAGAACTAAAACTACAATAGGAACTGGCACTAAAGTGAGCAAACAAGTTGTGGGTTCAGGAGATATGACTGTAAGCCTGCAGACACGTAAAAACTGCCCTGAACTTCTGTAGTTCAGACAGTTTCTTGTCAAGTGTTAAAATATGACATCTTTCATCTACTCCTCAGTAGATTAGTCTTAAATTCTACCACAGCAGACTTAGGCTGTCTCCTCCAGAAAACATCTGCCCATATTTCCCTTTCCATGTTCTGAGCTAAACTTCTTTATACCATTCTCTTCTTTTAGAGCCAGCTCTTCCAGAACACAAAGCAAGCAATGTACATCAAGTAACCTGAGAAACATCAGGAAGAACTGCATTAGCTTCTTATAAAAAAAGATGGGTTCAGTTTGATGTTTGGATGACATGCTACCATATTTCCTCAGCTACCAAAGCTGTCAAACTCCAGATCAGAGAGAAAAGTTACACAAAAACACTGCTTCTGGAATATCAGAGTAGCAGAAACCTGCTGTGACTAATGTTTGAGTATAAGCAAGGATATACCGGGCTTCGTCAATAATCAGCATTTTACTCCTCATGAGGAAAACGTCAAAAAGGTTATTTTGAAAAACGGAGTCTCCACTTGGACACAACCAAAGCATTCATGCCTATTGAGGACAGCATGCAAGCAAGTGGGCTGGAGCCTGCACTTTGAAAATATTTAACTGTGGAAGAATGATGTTTATGGTCAAAACATCCGAAAGCACTGAAGGAAAGCACTAGAGAGAAAAATCAAAAGAGTTATTATAGTCTGCAGCCACTCCCATGTCAACAGGAAGCTAAGCAGAGTAAGTTCATGCTTGTACTTGGATGGAAGCACTTCAGCAAATACAAACATAAAATTTCTTCTGAGGCAATACAGATTAAAATACTAGCCTGGGGGGCACTATGCTGCTGACAGAGCAACTTTCAAATTACTTGAGAGTCATCCAGCTCCAGCTGAATAAAGGTGCCATGAGCTCTCTCCTAAACGTACTCACCCTGTTGTTCTGAGAAAGTGGTGGATTTGGGGAAGTATTTCTGCTCAACTCCCTTGCCCTATAAAAGATGGCTGGTATCCAGCTTTAAAGTTTCCTTTTTACTACATGTGACCCAAGGCTGGAACGTTTCTTTAACAGACGAAACTCAAAATAAATAAATGAATAGAGCTTTAAGTACATTAGACAGAATTAGTGTTATGTTAAAATCTATATAAAACAGTTTCTACTCTATCAGCTCATGAGGTTAACATTCAACTGAAAAGAAAAAGAAAAGGGGCTTATTTCACCAGAGGCACACATGACATTCTCACACTGCATCTTTTCTTTTGTTCATTACATACAAACTTCTCTTTGCTGGGGAAGGAAGCATTTCCATTTTGGCTTATCTGATGCCCCCCTACTATTGGTTTTAATGAAACAAGATTATCTCTGGAAGTTTTAACACATGCTAAGTCTGCAAACAAACTTTGTGTCAACACAGAAACAGCTTCAGAAAAAAATGGATCATCTACAGTGCCAGTGCCAGGCAGAGCATGACGATGTAATTCATTTTGCTGGTAACATAAGCCACTTTCCTACTGCAACAATTTCAGTTAGTCTGAGTTAACTGTTAAGCATACAACAAAACACACAAATATTTATCTGTTCTTCAGGGCTAGCTAAGATTTCCTTCATGCATGCTTTAAGTGAAAGAAAGGGGAGGGGGGAGAAAAGAGCACAATAAAACAAATACGGTACTCTTCAAGATCTGTTCTATTCTCAGTTTAATTTCTGTAAGCAAGCCACCAGCATATGCCATGTGGATTCCTGCTGGGGACCGTAAAGCATGCAGTAGAAAAACAGCTTACTAGTCCTGTACGGCTTGGCTTGCTGCTTACTGATGATGCCACAGAACTGAGAGAACTAAGGGAGGATGCACTTGGACTACGTTTCAGAGTCGATGGCGTTGCAACCACTTTCCTCACAGTTGTCTTGGCTTTTGCTGGTGTGGTTGATGGAAACCCAATCTTGGTAACTTTGTGGACTGGGGCAAACAAACCATATTTTGCCTGACACTGAAAATACCTTTAGAAAAAAACAACCAGAGGAGAGCATTAATAAGACTGCAGACAGCTACTTTCTCATGTAGAGTAAAGCACCTATTAAAGAAACACAGGTCAACAGCCTAAAGAGGCAAGGCATAGGTTGGTCGCAATCCAGTCTGTATTTAGACTGCCCAGAACTTTTTACAATAAGATTTTTTCAACTTTTCTTTTTTGAGAGAGAGGCTTTATCACCACTTATGACAGACTTCAGAAATTTATATAGGAAAAAACCACTGGGCTAGAGAAATGCTCATGTCTCATGAAATCCCATCCACATTTTAAAGTGTGCATGTGCATTTCTCCAAGCAGATGAGGACAGATAACACTTGGATAAAATTCTGATTTTAAGTTCAAAATTCAGGATTTTTTTGAAGTACATTTACAAAAACCCAAATAAATCTTTTTAACTATAAATGTATGACAGCCTGTTTTAGAACACAACCTTAGTATAACCTACCAATCATTTAAATATGCTACATAATATATATGCTGAATTAACAAACATTCTTCAAAATGCTGATGAGTTAAGAGGTCCTTTCTTTTTTTTCCTTTAAATAAATAGAGCAGTGATTCTCACCTAGGGTGCTGCATAGTATTAGCTATTAGGTATGCAAACACCTACACAATTGACAAGATAAACCCAAAAGTTCCAGATAGGAATCTATTCGTGTCAAACAAATTCTGCCTTCTTGTGATCTTGCTGCATTCGTTGCAACAGAATTGCTCGGTTATTTTTCTGTAGTTAAAAATGAGTGAAAGCTAATAACTGGCTTTTCCTGAGGGGTGCCTTGAATTTAAAAAGGTTGGGAACCATTGAAATGGAGAATTCAGGCAGAAACACCTAACCTGTGAGGTGAAGTCAAGCTTTATACATATCAGTGTCACATACACCACTGTAATGAGTGAAGGTATTGATAACTCTGAAGCGAATGGTAGTAAGTACTTCCAGTTGCACAGAAAAGCTTTTACTTCATTTTAGCTAGAAGGTGCAGAGTATTTTCTTTATTAGGATAAGTTATACAAGGTTGAGAAACCAGTTAGGTGACTGAAAAAGCTGGAAAGCTTGCTTTGCTGTGCAATCTATAAGGAAAGATCTCATCCAGGTGAAAAAGGATGCGATCTATTCATTCTAAGAACTTGAAGGGCAGGGGCCCATACTTTCAAAGAGATTTAGCTGCCTCAATATGCAGATATATGTCCAATAAAATTTTCAAAGTTCCCTACTCAGATCAGGTACTTGATTTTTACTGATTTTGAAACATACATAAAACCAAGATTAGATGCTCAAGAAATCTGGTTTGACACTGGTGTATGAACTAACCTTGTTCCTGCCACCGCTCCATCATTCTTTCCCAAAGGTTCATCTAATTCTACTCCGCACCACTCTCCCTTAGCAAAGTCAGTTTCTCCTAGAAAACGTACTACTCCAGCTTTTGTTCCACCAACCTGAAGTGAGAAAAGAGATCCAATTATTTTTACTGAGTTAGCAAATGAAGCGCCAAACCAGATGTAAAAATGTTCAGCATTATCAAGTTTTTATGATCACATGAGTTAGGAATACAATATTTAATCCAGGCTGCTCTTATTTATAGATAATCCAGCCTTAAGCACAGCCTTTATTTTAATATGTTGAATATTTCTTCATTACAAGTTTGTGTACGGGGGAAAAAATGCCTTGGAGGCAGTTTGGCTCCTACAAAAGACATTTTAGTATTCAGCACAAGCTTTGATGATCTACAAGTCTGTCACATGAATTGATAAAAACACAACCCTGACTGCATGACTAAAAATACATTTACTAAGACCTGCTGCAGACTATATGAATTGAATGCATTAGAACCAAACTGTATCCGTTTTTCACAGGCACCTATTTAAAACACCTAATTAAGCACCTCTCCAAAATTATTTCATGTACTGAGCTCCTGGGAAAAGGCCAAGGGAAATTAAAGGAGAAAAACAAAGCTGCTCATTTTCCTCAGCAGGCTAATTCAGATGAACTATGTAGCAAAACTATTCATGCATTAACAAAATATTGAAATTGTAAGGTTTTGCAGATTTATAGATAAGAAGAATCTATTTGAATTGTATAGGGCCAAAAGCAATTTCTTGGCTTTTCCTTCAGTGTACAACTCTTGAATGATGTGTTATATACTATCAATTTTCTATTGGAAACATTCTTAGGAAGCCTTTGTAGACCCTGGGATTGTGCTCCACTCACCAACAAAGCACCTGTGCAAGACAAGATTATCCAAACTAAGAGGGAAAGGAGGGGAAAAATAATGTTAAATAAGTTTGACAGGAAACAGTCTGTGGCTAGGAGAGGCCCAGACCTGGAACTGCAGCCGCAGCTCTGCAGGTCAGAAAGACTGTGTCATGGTCTAATTGTGAAAGGGTTGCGGAGGGAGAAACAGGGAGGTAGAAGCCTACAGTGCCTGCCATGAAAATTTCAAAAGCACCAAATGTTAATGGGAACTCCTTTTTCAAGTGGTTACCTGCACATACACCATGGACATTTTGGGGGTATTATTTACACCTACAACTCCCAGTACACATTAAAATGAAGAATGAACCTTGTAACCTTGACAGAAAGCTTAAAAGTGATCTCCCAAGACAAAAAAAAAAAAGCCTGTGTGCCACTTTCCTCCTTTATCATGTGGAAAACCTAATCATGCTTTAAAGCACAACTCTTTATGTTGGTATTTCAGATCTCCTGGTTTTTGCTTGGAAACTTGGAGAAGAGTAGCTTAATGAAGGGTGTGAAACGCATTTGAGAGAGAAGTTATTTTTATTAAAAGTTTCTGGTTGTGTCTGGAGAGGATCAACAGGTGCAAACAGCTGGAAGAACCCTGGAGGTCTGTCTGTACAACGAATTCCTGTGCAATAAGATAAGGTATGAATTTACCCAGAACAGGCTACGTGTTAATTCCTCCTGTGGACAGCATCCTTGCAAATGGAGTGAGCTACCTTGCACATGCAGTCATCCACTTTTACTACGTAGAACATAACCACCATGCAGCTAGTGCCCTATAAACTCACCCCCAGGTCTACCATACAGGAACTTCCCTGTGCAGACAAACCTTTGTTAAAAAGTTTACAATCAAATGTTTCAAACCACCCCATAGGTCCTTTGATGAATTGCAAAGGAGGCAGACAGGTGTTTCCCCAGCTTCTGAATACTGTTAAAGATGCCCTTTCATCTGTTTACCTGCTGGTATAGCAAGTCATTTTACCCTGTGGATGAAAAACACTTGAAAGTTACAGTTATCAAAACACAGGTAAATACAGCACTAGGAAATCTTTGGTATATAGTGTTCTTGGTTCAGAACAGCAAGAAGTTCTCTCATTGTTAAAAGTGCTGTATTAAGAAAACAAGACTAAACTGTTTGGTCAGATGGGCTCTGCAACCGCTCTTACACTACTGTCTAATAACCACACTTCACATTCAGTATTGACTCTGAAGCCCTCATTTGCATTTCTACTCCCTCAGAATCATTCTACTTTTTCTACAGTAGAAACAGGAACACAAGGATAAACTATTCTCACAGGGAAATCTAAATTCGGGGATAGGAGTTAGGGGGAGTGGGACAGGACACCAGGACCCAAGGTGCCCCCTATTCTGCCTGAAATTTTCCAGTCATTTATTTTACAGAAATACTAGCTTTCAGTTTCCACTGTAAATCCACTTGCACTGAAGATCTATTGTATCTCGTAGAAAATCTGCCTCAAAAATAGGTTCTAATAGGTTATTTGTTAAATATTTTGCAAGCAACAGGAGATTACAAGTGGTTTTAAAGTCTATATGTAGAAAATAATATGCAAAGGGTCTGTCTTGCTTAATATTATTTTGAAAATTATTTTCTACTTACCAACTTCAGAACCATTTGTAATCTCCTGTTGCTTGTAAAACATTTAACAAATAACCTATTAGGATTTAATTCTTACTAAAGCTGACTTGGCGAGATAGTGTAATTTGCTCCTGTGGAATACGGGAAACCCTGGCATTCTTCACGTAGGACTTACTGCTTCAACTATACTATACCTATATACTTAACAGAGTATTCCTACTGCAAATGCAGTGGGGCTGAGGTAAAAATGGTTAAAATATAAAAAGGAAAAGAAACTCAACAGCATGAGTCACCTTGTTTTGGTATAACTGCACCCAGGCCAGGGCTTTTATCAGTATAAACACATTTTTCAGAAAAATCCCACCCCTACGTGAAGTAACTTCTGAAGGGTTAGACTAGACCGTACCGTCATACGACTAAAGAGCGAGCAAGTGATCCTGTTATTAAAATATTCCTCGTTGGGGAGAACAGGGAACAGCATTTACAAAAGCAACTAAAATAGGGAAAAGGAATAACTGGAGAACTCCACAAAAAGGTGTGCAATATGCATATTTGCTGCATTTGGTTGCCTGCTTATTTCTAATGGGGCACAAATGAGTTAAAGCCTTGTACAACAGCTTGAAGGCTTCCAGGAAAAACAGGGCATCATTACCATATCATGAAGACAGCCACTTCACAACCTTCCTTCACAGAGGCAGGTCCCTAAATAATTGAGCACTGAAGATGAGACTTGCCAAATGTTTTTTAGCTGTGTGTTGTACTCTACACACTCAGAACAGATGATATAAAATAATAATACAGTATATTAATATGGCAAGTCTAGACAGCTGGCCTTTATGGGATGTAAAAGTTTAGACTGGGGTTTTATTGAACATGTGGGAAAATGATGTGATTAAACGTAATTTGTCACGTATTCTAAAACTACTGAGTTTACCACAATGTGGGATTAAAGAATAAACCAAAGGCAAATCAACCCTTTACTCTAAAAATTTCCTGCAAACAGGTTGGCACAGGCAAGCCAAACCAGACATATGAACATCTTCACAATTCTGTTTCTAAACAGAAACAGGAAGCAACAAAACCCTACAGATTTTTTAAATAATGGAAATAAAGAAAACCCTCACTCATTTGCAGATGGCTAGAACTGCCTCCTTTTAGACTCCCTCATTCCCATGGGGTAAGATATTGAGTAATCAACAGTGAGCTATTAAAAGGGAAGTTATTTACCTGCTGCTGGAGCTCTCAGAGTATCCCATCCTCTAAAGCTCTGGGGAACTCTCTATCTTCCCAAATTCAAAACAGTTTAGACTGTTTCCTGATGCAAGCCTGTTAGGCTTTCCTCACCCATTCCTCAAGCAAGGGAAGAGTCAGAAAAAAGGTACTGTGAAGGTGCCAGAATCACCTTTGCTCTAGCAAGCAACCTTCCTTTCTTGTCCCTCAAAGAGCCTGGCAGTGATAAGAAATACAAGGCAGGACAATGGACTAGTTAAAGCACCTGAAAAAGGTGGTGGTGGGGGAAATCTCTCACTTAAACTTACACTGGGTCTAAGCTGCCAGCCAGGCCTTTCAAAGAAGGAACCAAATGAAAAAAAAACGTAAGAGATCCTATGGGTTGACAGTTTAAAAATACAAGCTTATCCAAGGGCTCTAGGACACTAGATACTGTATAGAAGTGGGCACAGTAGTTGTCTTGAAGAACTTCCAGTCTAAGGAGACAAGCAGCAAATGAAAGGATGAGGAGAGGGATGAAAAAGCAGCAGAGGAAAAGGATAAGCAAGTACAGCTCTGTGCAGAGATGCTTCTGAAATTCCCCTTCACGAGTAGTGTCAGTCTGCTCTGCAACTAAGAGTGCATTGCCCACAGCACTTTGTTACAATAAAAAGTTCTTGGCAAGAAAATCCATTAAAATGACCACATTCCAATAAGCGATTCCAGCAATTCCACCGTAAAGTCTGTAATCCAGAGATCAAAAGTTTGAAAGCAAGCAGGTGAATTTCAGAAACAAGACAACTATTGAGATACTAGTATTGAGATACTCTTTGAAAAGGAGAATGTACTAGTGGTCATAATCTTCCCTCGTACGTTTGTCAGCATTTAGGCAAGGTGTTCCCAGTTTAGATAGGTGTCTTACTTCCAAATATTCAATTTTAAGACAAGAGAAACCATTAAACCAACCAATCTAACCCTCAGTTTTACCACAGGCCATCCAATTTTGCTGCTATCCCTGTACTACGCTCAATAACTGTCCAATTAAAGAGACAGCAAATCTTGTTTTGACATCAGAAAAAAAAGACCCACCACTTTCCTGGGTGGCACGTTCCAGTGGTTATATCACCTTCTCTGTTTAAAAAACACCACCACAAAACAAGCAAACAAAACAAAGCTAGCTCTTGTTACACTTTTCTTCAGCAGATAAGCGAGACCTTCAGTGATCAGTATGTCCTTCCAAGACAGGCACCCGCACATTGTAATGAAGTTCACCCCCCAGTATTCGTTTGGACAAAATAAACAGATTGAGCTCTTCAGGTGTCTCAACACAAGAGGCCTTCTCTAGCTGAATCCTGTTCAATTTTTCAACACTGTTTTCAGAAGACAGGCAGCAGAACAGCATGTAGTTTTCCTGCATTGTAGATTCTGACCTTGTGTTCCTGGGACATCTTTCCCCTTTTGGGGGAGGTTGGGGGAAAATCCACAAACCCCAACAAAAACAAAATATTTATGACTGGGTATGAGATTTTACTTACTTATATGGCCCAACTGTCATTAAGCATGCCACCTCCCACATACATTAACATTTAACAGCTGTAAATCATTCAAATTAGATGACTCAATTTGACATAATTCATACCTTTTTGCAGTGATACTGAAAAAGGCATGCATCTTATTTGCTTATCTAAGTAGAAAGCAACAGTAAAGTGAAAAGGCTGTTTTACAAAAAGAATCACCAGGATCTCATGATATGCACAATTAAGGTTTTATTAAATATTCTTGAATCTAGTATCAGAGGACTGGTTAACTGCAGTATTCCTACGTACATAGTATCTAGTGAATATGAGGGGTGTGGCAACTACTTTGACCACTTGATGCTACATCTAATCACACAAACGGAAATATAAAACTGCACATTGTCCTCAAGTTAACATAAGCATCACCAAAAGTACACTGAATACAACTCCTGATGCAAGAGCTTGAGTCAACAGTTAAGCTTCTCAGCACTTCTGCAAGGACATTAAGAAAGACAGAAGCAGGGGGGAAACCATGGCAGGGCCACAAATGCAGCTCATGAAGTTCCCTTCCTGCTCTCAGCCCTCCCTCTGCCTGGCTTTGTGTTGCTCCACTGCTAAATTATGCCTCTGAATTTGCCTTGCTTTTTCAAAGAACTAAATCCTGGCAATTTTTTTTTTCTTAGCAGAACGAAATTTCAGACCTTTGCCTTTAGAGCTGCATGCAGCTGTCATAATGCCAACACGGAAAGTTCATCTCTAGGCTGTCATGTTGATCAAACGGCCCTGCTTGCCAAGACGCATGTTCCCTTTTTGTATGCATGCTTTAAAAAGGATTTGGTTTTTTTATGGGCAAAAATCTTTCACTGTGTATTAACTAGATTTTTGGCATATTCACTTGGAAAAAATGATTTCAGGAGGAAAATGACAAGTAAGCAAGTCCCTTATGTAGTGGACAGAGACTGACAAGGAAATGACTGTTGCTAATAACTTACGAGGAGTAGCAAATCTGATAAAAATGAGAAGAATTCACCAGGAGCCACATCAGCATATGCTTGCAAATCTATATTGCAAAGATATGGAGACTGGCTCAAGTTGCAGATTTACAAATCATCTGCAGCCACGTCAGATTTGGCAGGCCACAACAAAGCTGTCAGTAGTTAAATAAATGCAAGATCTTGAATCTTTCAAGGTTGGAATCCTTTACCTCGACAAGTTTTTAATACAATATTCGGCCCACTCAGGTTTGAGAATGTCTAAGATGAAGCCTTTTTTGTTTCAACCCTGTGGAATATGCAGTGCTCTTAAGCAAGGAATGTCCAAAATTATTTCCTCGCTAATGCTGGTACTGCAGATGGCAGGGCAGCATGGCAACGTACCGACTAACACATTCACAGAAGCAGGAGTTTTCATAAAAGGTACAACCAACTTTGTCAGATGCTATGAATTAGACAAAGTAGGTGGTGGCCTACAAAAAGCTCATTCCTTTCTAAATGGAGTTGTTAGTAGATTCTCCTTCCCCCTCATATGAAGTTATCATATTTTACAGTAACAGTAAAGAGGTAGTTAGCTGCCTTAGTCTGAAGTTAGGCAGAAGGCATGGCAGTGTGACACCTTACAGACCGTCCCCCATACATCCAATAAAAAGTACTTTTAGTAACAAACTCTGATTTTCAGTAGGTTTAACAACCTGCTATTCTCAAAAATCAGGACAGTATCAGTAATCCAATTATTGTGGAACAGCCCAGGGAAAGAGAAAAGAATGCCATCAACCAATCTTTGGTATTTTGCAATAATCCAAAATCATAAGATTTCAGGCTGCCTAGAGTTAACCCTCCCCCCCATGGAAAAAAGCCTGCTGAATGACAACCAGATTTTGGAACATACTTTACATACCGAGTACTGTCATGGTCATAATTTCCATTCTATCTGAACTACCTCAGTGCCTTACTACAGTTCCCTTCAGTTTAACTATTGTTTTTTATTAAGAAGTCAGACACCAGAAAAAAGAATGCGAAGATCCAAACAAGTCACCAGCATTTAAGAGTGGGAAAATAAAGTGGTGCCTTTAACACATTTCCATATACTAATAAGCTGCAACATATCTTTTTGCTAGAAAACATTTAAAACATTAATCACAAATACACTTTAAATCAACCAGGTAGCTAGACAGTCTCACTGGGTCTGGCTCCCTTCAATCCTGGTTTATCAGGAACGAGAAGGTATTTCAGTTACATCAGTGATCTTATCTACTGCTGTAACTGAATCCTCCCTCTTCTGAGGAGTAAATTACAATGATCCAAGGCCAATTTACTCTGAAAGGAAGCATCCACTCAGGGATAGAACAGGCTTTAATTTATGTGCACTGACTTCACCCCTTGGCTGATTCACTTTAGCGGTCCTTGCAGTCCCAGTGCAGGCAAGTCCTAAGGAACCACAAGTTTGATTTCTTAGTTATTCTACATATTTAGTGCTAAAAAGGGGAGAAAAATAATAAACTATTTTCTAGTTGTAGTGGTTGCTTCTAGCATTAGTGATCTGAAGTCCATCTGCCTCAGCTAAAAGATGGAAAAACTGTTGACTGGTGAAAGCAAATACATCCTGGAGATTTTCCTACAGCCTTCACTATGCATGAGAATACCATTTGGCTGAGATACCACATGCCCTGGAGCACTGTCTGCCTGCCTCAATATTCATCAAAGTTTTTATATGCAAGACCTTTAGGGACAAGATGTTTTCCTCCCACTGAAAAATAAGTCTGCATTTTAGCAAAGAGCTCTGCCTCTTACATGCCTTGTTCACTCAGGTGTGACACTGGTTCACATCACCTCGCCATGAGGTCTTCCCAGATGATTTTGCAACATCAACAGTGCTGAGTGATGGCCTCACAATACAATTTGGTTGTTACAGTTGCATTTCTTCTCTTCCCACAAGCACTAAAACCAAACAAATGTCCCCAAGGCTTACCTTGCATCTATCATCACTCTTAACAGAATCTTAAGTAAGACACTCCTTTAGGGCTTTGTCTTTGGGTCTAAAATTATCATCAGGGACCAATGCATATTGGAAACTTGTTGAACAACACTACCTATGTTTGCTTTACAGAAGGCAAGCAGGGTGGTACCTTATAGAGTTAGTCTTACAGACCTTATAAGACACCCGGCCTCCCTTCAGCCTAACATAGCTAACTGCCTCTTTCTGTATTTCCCAGCAGAATTATTTGAGACTATGTGCATATAACAACGTATAGCATTATGAAGTTCAGCTTGAAAAATGACACAAACACATGCATACAAAAATAATAATAAAAGCCACCAAAACAAGGATGAAGCATAAAAACCTCTCTCCATTTTGAATTTGCCTCAGAACTGGATTTCCTTATAAAGTACCTAATGAGGACTCCCAAATGAGCAACTGTCTGAAAAGAAACTAGACAGCTCCAGGGGATTATAGTTCTGTATACTTGAAAGCTTACCATTTTTGTGCTGCAGTTTGAATTGGGTTCTCCTCTGAGAATTGGAATGGGACGTAACAATCATCTTCACTAGGTCATTGCTATTATTAGCACATTTACACAGATTTTCAACAGCTGGTGGCCCGACTGGCAGCAACAGAGAAGAATGCAGCCTGTATTGCAGTTTTAAGTATTTGTGTTAGCATCAAACTATAGAATACCACATGCATCCCACAGGCTAAGAGATTATGCCATCCCCTGGAGGAGAAATCACCATCCTGTAGTGAGGTGACAAAAGAACAAACTATGACACCTGCAGTGTTATACTGTGTAAGAAACAGCGCAGAAAAGCTGTCAATGTGGACGACAGCAATACTCCGGAGTGGTCCGGCCACATTTATATTGCCCAATAGAGACTGAATATTCAGACAAATTATAGTAGGTGATGGCCTGGTCCTTCCTAGAAACTAGTTCTGATGGATAATTCTGAAGACTGATCTCCAGTGTTCAGACAACGAGAGTCTGGAATAGACTGACTAGGAAAAAAAATTGCTTTTAAAAATGGACACAGCTGCAGTCTTCAGTTGGGTTTGCTGATTTTTGTCCTCAAGAAATCAAGTCTGGAGATTTAAATTAGAAGTCTTGTTTGGGGGTAACATCTACAAGAGAGCACACCAAATTCGCCCAGGAAGTTAGTTTTAGGCTCTCCATTTTATGCTGTTTTGTTTTGAAGATGTGCACATCCCCACACTCAAAATGCAAGCTGTGAGGTTCATTTCTCCAAAACTCAAAGGGTTGAAAAACAGCAATGGGGAGGTAAACCCTGACTACTTAATGTCTGTAGCTTATTTGGATTACAGCTAGTCTAGTGTTCCCATCAAAGAATAGGACCCCATAATGCTGGGCATTGTGCAAAAAGACATTGCCTGGCAAATTTAATCACGAAGTAGGGTGAGGCAACAGGAGTATGAAAGGCAAATGAAGGAGCAAGGAGGATGAAGCAATGGGCATGTTTTGCATAATAAACAGCACTCTGCTAAGCACTGGAGTAATCATTATCAGACTGTGGCATTCAGCAGGGACAATGGTAGGGAGGCATCAAAAGGAAATATCTGGAGAAGGGCAAAGTAAGGTAGTGGTTATACAGAATCTGATAAGAAATTTCCTGCCTGTGCATAGGCAGCACAGAACTCACAAATATTCTTAAGAAAGAAATGGATTAATAGGTGGGCAAGGAATGGGCTGGCATTCTTAAGGAGAAAAGGCAGGATAAGGTTTACAATAAGATCGTAAAGTGATAGGTGCAGGACATGGGGAGCAGGGTGGGAAAAGAAGAAGGGACTGATTGTTTTCTTTGCCATAGCAGAAGAGACCCATCTCAGCTTCAGTCCACCAGTAAAACTAAACATCACTCACTTCCTTTCAAATCTCCTTTGCACCTTTTGTTCACACTGGCTTCATACTCAGACACCCCTCCCTATTCTAATGTGCAAAGCAGTTACTCCCACCTGTCAAATCCCTCTTTCAAAAATGCACCTCTCTCCCCTCCATGAAGTGCAAACACATTAACCCTCGTCTTCAAAATACTACCATCCCACCTAAATCTCATGTGAAGATAAAAGGTTCTTTGCTGCCAATCTAATTAGAACATAAGCTCCTCAGGTGAAGAGTTTTATAAACACCAACTCCACACAGCGAGTGTATAAATAACTCTGACTAGCAAGCAGATATTCTTTATGGAGAACTGCCCAAGTCCTCTTCCACCCATACATTGTTTTGTTTTGTTTTTTTAAAGATAGGAGACAAAAAAGTTCCTATTTCTTTTTAAACATGAGTAAGCTTTGAAGCGGACCATGGTTTACTCAATGCATGCAATAATACTTTGTCAGTAGTACCCCAGGGTGTCAAGCCACAGACACCGCATGGGTGTCCATGCGGACAAAGGAGTAAATACGCATGACATTTTCTGTAAGGAACGGTCACAGTTTATTCTGAGAGGCTCTCTATTCCAGAAGCAATCCTGCCCACTCCGGATGTTCTCCTTCCCCATCTTCGCAAATAGAAATTTAAAGTATTACAGAGAATAAGGTACAATATCCATTCTAAACACGAAAGTTATGGTAAAGTAAATCTAAACTTCCTGCTCTAAGAGTCTATTGCTCAAGTTATTTATTTAAACAAATGACTGACCAAACCCCAAATCTAACCTATGGTAAAATGACTATAAATGTGGTGATATTTACCCTTCACCTATCATTTTGGTTTTATTTTAAATATTCAGCTTAGTTCCTTAGATTTTGTAAAACGTCCTGTAAAAAAGGTGAATGCTTAATTTTGGAGGCCTACCCATAAACAGTTCAGGGCTCACGTGCAGCAGCTGAGCAGTCTTTCCAAACATGTGCTAATAGGAGAATGGCACAGATTCACCAAAGAGGTTAATGAAAGGGGCCATGTTCTACTGCAGCCTACCAACTAGAGACCAAAACTAAGCAGGTAGAATTTTAAAGCTTTTAAAAAGTTCTACTCTCAAGGGACCACAACTATCTTAAAAATTACTATTATACTTGATAGAAAAGATTTGGATTCCAAAGCTTATGAAGTGCATTCAAAAAGTCACGTAAGCACCAGAACATGTAATCCCCCGGTGATCACTGGTATTAGGAGACTGCTTCTGTTGCTGCCCAGCACTACTAATAGGAATCATTAAGCACTCTACTGCGGGAAAAACGGCTGGAGATGCTGAACCTTCAATGAGGAAAGGAAAGACTGGCTGGAAACCTGGCAATTTTGCCATTTGTATTTAGCATGATTGCAATTCTTAGAATTAGGGCAAGATTATAAGCTATAAATAGGTTGTTAAAGCACAATTAAGGGTTTTACTAAACATTGGCAGCTTTTCCTTGATTGCACTTTTGCCAAACAGCTTCTTGTTCTCCACCATGGCTAATCTGCATGGCAAAAGGACTGAATTCACTCCTAGCTCATTCTGCAGAGTGTACAAGTACTCTGCATTAATTCCCATGGGGACACTGACCATATCAAGTGCAGAACCACCTCTGAGGTGAGGAACATGTCCTGCTCAGATATGTTCCAAAACCTGGGATCAGGTCAGATCGTTTAGAGTGGCTTTAAGTGCACACCACAAAGCATACCTGAGAGCACACAGCACTGGGGTGCACCCTCAAAGATGCTCTCACATGGCTAATTTTGGGGCATTGGTGTTGTTCACTGAGCAGGCAAAATATGCTTCTTGACAAAGCCCTAGGCTCAGTGTAGACAAATCAGAGGGGAGTCAGAGACTGAGGATTTACATTGTGTAACTGAGATTACACTGCAATATTAATAACAGTAATGCCAACACCACTACTAATATAGCTGATGCACAGAAACCCCACCTAGAATAACTTTATCTATGCTGTACTATTGCTAAAAAAAAAGTCTACTAAACAATGGTTCAGCTGTCATTTAGCAGAAAGATAATACAATAGCCAACACATAAGCTACCTTGGGATAGCTATACATCTGTCCATTTCTGATCCCAATATAATTTATACTGGCATACACATCAGAGTAAGTCATACAGGGGTATATATACACACATCTGTCAGTTTTATTAGTCTACACTAGCTTAATTCCACTCTTAGCATGGGGCAAAAATGTCCGCACAGTGAAATGACTATCCGTTAGTTTTTAGCAGTGAGGGTCTGATTCAGGACAGCAAAAAAATCAGACACCAACCTGTGCAGCTATGTACACTATTATTCTTATTTCCCAGAGCAGAAATCTCACCTCTGAAGAGTGTTATAGTTTAAATTGCAGTCCATATGATTTTTAGATCATCAGAAGATATACTGCATTAGGTAGAAACTAAATAATGTAGGAAGAGCCTTACCAAAACTCGATCCCCGATTTTTAGTTCTCTTTCCCCTTTCTTCACAGATCCAGTTTCAGAGAGGTTTGATATAGATTCACTTGCAGTTTTTGAAAGGTTGCTCACTGGGGAAGGAGTCGAGTGTTCCTTAGCAGCAGGTGGAGAAGTTTTATGGGGAATTCCTGTAGGAGGAGCTGGTGCAGAAGAAGATACCACACTAGCGGCTGATGTAGAGGTTGGAGAAGTAGCTCTAGATGCATGAGCTGTCTGCGTACCATTGGCTTCATCTTCTGCCACCACTTTTCTGGTCAGCTTAGATGGCCTTGTAAATATTCCTCTTAAGGGTTCACATTGGAAATACCGAACTCCAGCCACAGAACCATCATTTTTACCAATTGGTTCATCTAAAACGATTCCTGCCCACTGTCCTGGAGCAAACTGTGTTTCACCAAGAAACTGAATAAAGCCAGGTTTGTTTCCATTGACCCAAACACGCTCCCCAACCCTGAAGTCATCCACAAACTCTTCGTGTGCCTCTGCAGCGGGTATGCTGGATGACTTTTCACTAGGTGCTGCTTTTTCTTCAGGAGCTGGAGTCAAACATAAAAAGGAAATATTATCAGTGAAGAAACATAGCTAAAGCCCAACATTACACAGTTTCCACTTGATGAACATTTAGTAAAGTATCATTCTAAAAAGAGAAAGCAACCTGGTATTCTCTTACTATTGAATATACTGTAATCATGGTGCACAATTTCTTAACTAATTTAAGGAATTAACAACAAACTCCTTTATACCTAATCTCACAATACCAGCCCAACCCAGGGGCAGAATAAACATCTTCTCAGTTTAGTGGGGTTTCCTGACAAGGCAGTCAGGCAGCAACTGCTACTTATAATGACTACACCTTTGTCTTAAAGCCTTTCTGCTTTGTGTCCTAGTTCGTACATTTAGTGTCATAGTATTGCCGATACATTTTTGATCTTTCAGAACATTCTGTCCGCTGAGTTCAAAACGCCTACAGTTATTTCAGTAACTGCTAAGACCAGTTTGCTGTACTGGCAAATGTATGCTTCCAAGTAACGTACAACTGATAATATGTATGTAAGCATGTTATCTACCTTCCCACTAGACTTCATTTGTTGCTTACAAATGATAGCTCACAGTTTTTACATCTGGAAATATTGAGATCAAAATGCTTTTTCCTAAACTGTACAGTGCTTTGAACATTATAGCTTTTTTAAAGCATCTCTTCTTTCAAAGTAAATTATGTTCTATTTGTAAATCCAAATGTTACTGCATATCGCACATACCAATTTAGTTAGACAAGACTTATGAGCAGAAGTAGATTTACATACAATCACAACCTTCAGATTACTTTTTGAGAACATGATTAAAAAATATATTGAAATGCTGATTATCATTACCAGGCACA
Organism: Crocodylus porosus; assembly: GCF_001723895.1. Taxonomy (NCBI): domain Eukaryota; kingdom Metazoa; phylum Chordata; order Crocodylia; family Crocodylidae; genus Crocodylus; species Crocodylus porosus. The sequence continues at coordinate 2,842,670 of NW_017728921.1, forward strand.
GCAGCTGCAGACGCCTTTAGTAATGTACTTCCAGGCTTGCTGATCTTAGTAGGAGCCTTCAGTCCACTTGGTTTCAACATACTCATCTTCCTTGTGCTGTCAATGTCTATTCCCTTTGTCTGTAGTAACTATCTTTTCCCACACATGGATGCAATATGTACTTTTATATTGTCTGCCTTTAGGTTAAACCTGTATAGAAAATGTCAGAGACAAGATAAATATAACTCCTACAGAACAGGAGATTGAGAAAGAAACTGGCTTACATAAATTTTGTATCCCAGCACTGCAATAAAAACTCATTCCTCCAGTTTGTACCAGGGATAGACAGGCAATTCTCACATTTTAGATGCCTGTTTCCTAATAAGAGAGGTCTCAAGTCTGCAGCAAAAACATTAAGAGATCTCATGGCATTAAAACACTGCTCTGTTCATCTTGAACTTTAAACCAAAGGGCTATTTTAAGAAGGAAAAACAAAGCCTTTAACAGCATTACTAACAACACTACACATGGATACAATCATTCTGTGCAGTCAACAGTGTGAAGTCACATATTTTTCAAGTGTTGCAACAGCTCAGCAAAAGCAAATTTAGATGAGCAAGAAGGCTAACAGCAAGATAGCAAAAATCCTGGAGCTATTAGAACAAACAGAGCCCTTTTAAAATTGTATTTGAATTTTAAAGCTAAAGATGGATCAGCAGACAGTTAGATGACAGCTAATAAGTAAACACCTACCTTAATTCTTTGAGAATCCCTTATTTAGGATCACAAGACTCATTAGCTCATTATACAGTCCCCAAATAGTGCCCCAGCTCCAACCCTCTGAATCAGAGTTCAGAGGAGGGATTTCTTTCTAGGTTGCTAGGGTAGACAGCAGCTCTGACTTGGAAGCCAGCTATAGGCTTTTCATGCAGGCACGCCATGAGAGTTTTGCTCCAGGAGAAGGCATCGTCCTCCTTATTACAAAAGCCTTTGAATCTGTTTTGTACAGCTATGCTGGAATTGAAACCCAAGCTTTTGGCCATTTTCTTTCCTTCTAAAACTACACACATTTCTGCACCTACTACATCCTGAATATTTCCTACATTTTACAAAGGCCATGACAGAGCAATCACAATGGTTATTTAAAGGGGGAAACATTCATGTTAGGAAGCTAAACCAAAGCCTGAAAAGGACAAAAGAAATTTAGGCATGTAGAAATTGCACTGTGCTTGCTCAACTGTTTTCTCTGAACATGACAAGCAGGAACCGAAAGGCAGGTCTTGACCCTGCCGTTTACATAGCGTCTTGGGTCCAGCCTGTGCATGTGTGCACTTGCTAAAAACTCTCTCGGTACAAATGCTACAAGCATCCATGCCTTAAAGTCTTGCACACTATAAACTCTAAAAGCAGAGAAGAAAAGCAAATAATAAAGGAGAGATGTCTATTCTATGGTAACAAAGGCTAAGGAAGGAGAACCATCAATGCCTTCTACCTCCCGATGTAAATGTTACTCTTCATGTATTATTAATGGACAGCAGGCTAGATTTGCTTAAAAAAGGAAGAAAGAAATCAATTCACTGTGAAACAAAAAGTATCAGTTATGCTGCCTCATGGACTTAATACGTGAAGCACTCTTTTACTATTTCAAGGTCAGCACTACCAAATTCAAAGTTCCACACAATCTGTGAAAACCTTGCACTTTCAACTGCAATTACCACCGCTTCTGCTTGCCGTTCGCCTACCATTCAGATTATGCACATAAATAAGAATATTCTGAAGCCACAAAAAGTAATGGAGTGCAGACTGTGGGGTGAACCTTTCCCTACTGAGCCTGTTCCCAGTAGCATGCCTCCTACCCATTTGTTAGAGTTAGGACTAATGAAAAGACTCTCCAGGGTCCATTCATTGAGAGAGGCACAGTCACATCTCCCATTAATTTTAAAATAGGAGCTTTCATATGCATCAACAGAAGAGAGCTCTCTGAAATCAAAGCAGAGAGAGAGTGCTGACAAAAATACAGATGGAACTGTGAAAGAACAGAAAGGCTTGGTTCAAAGGAGTAAGTCACCGAAGTGTGCCCTTTCTGTGGCTTGTACAGGCCAGGGGACTGCATACCCCAGGGATCCTTGTACTCTAACTACTCCACCCTCTCTCCTTCATGTCGGGGCTGAGATCCCTGGTCCCCCCCACCCCATCAGAACCTGTCCCATATTCCTCTCTGTGCCAGCAGCAGATTTATTTCCCTCCATTGGCAAAGTGCTGTGTGAATTCCAGACACACTCACAAGAGGCTCCATTCCCCTTTTTCTCCCCCCATGCCAGGGTCCAAGTATCTACATTTTCCCCATGCTATTCTCATGTCTTCCTCCCTCCTCTGCAGCTCCAGTTTGTTGTTCTCTTGCCATGCCAGCCAGGGATGCTGTGTGCCCCTTTCTCCATCACATATCTATTCTGCCTGGGAGATAAGCGATGCAGGCTGTCCACATCATTAAACCACAAAGAAACTTTGGCAAGATCCAAGATGCAGGATCCTGTTATGCTGACATTATGGAACTAACTGGATGTGGAATTCAAAAGACAAAATGTTCCAGAAAGACAGGGTGTGCTGCTGAATTTCATGCAAGATTACTTAAAAAAAAATTCAAACAGTTCTCAATATCTCATCAAGCTCTAAAAAGACTTGGAAATAATTTAAACCTAATTTAGCTCTTCTCATACTAAATCAAGAAAGATTCTAAATCTATTTTTAAATTACCCATCATACAACTGACTCATCTAAAGATGTCTATACAACTGTGAACAATTAGGAAACAGGCTCATTTAACTTACTCAAAGACAGTTATTGTTATCCAAGTAAACACACGTAGCTTAATGCATCCCTGATTAGTTGTAGCCAGCTTTAACAATACACTTATACACTGCATTATGCAGGGCAACAAAACACTTGCTCTTCAAATAGTTTCAAATTACAATTGCAAAAATCCTCATTAATCCCAGCCGCAGAAGTGAATTTTTATAGGCTCCTGCCATGTGGCCAATTCTCACATAGGATGGGCCACAGAGAGAGAACACACACAGCTTAGCATTGAACCCAAAGTGAAGGATGTTGATGCTTCACTAAAAATGAGCACTTTAAAAATCAGAGTTCACTACTTCAGTTCATTCCCAGGCTCAGAATAATAAAGTAGTTCATAGGCTTTTCTGCCTACATTTGTCTTCTCCCGCGGGTTTCAAGATATTTTTTGGAAGATCTATATATCTCCATCAAGATTCTGCTACATAAAAAGCATCTCTGGATCTTGCTAAAATCCCACAGAAGGGACAAAGAAAAGATGTACGGTTGGACAGTACTTAACCGAGAAACTCAACTTGGAAAGTAATTTGTACTCAACCCATCTCTTATTAACAGCAATTAAGTGGAAAGATAACCTTATATAGTCCTCCGAAAAAGGTCACAAGGACTTTGATATCATGGGATGAACACAAGAGAAGGACAAAATGTCAAGATCTGTGACATTCACAGATTTGAGATACCAGGTCTTAGGATCATAGAAAATAGGGCTGGAAGTGACTTCACAAGGTCATCTAGTCCAGCCCCATGCTCAAGGACAGAATCAACTCAATTAAACCATCCTAGTCAAGTATCTGTCCAACCTGCTCTTGAAAATTTCCAAGGATGGAGGATTTCATAACTTCTCTAGGTAGCTTGTTCTGACCATCCTCCTGGTCAGATCTTGATGCAGTATACTGACTTTTCTTGAGGCGTTCAATAACTGCATGCCACAGGTTAACCTGGAAGAAAATAAGCAGGACAAAGACAACAATGCTACCTGCACAGACCTAAAAGTACTAGTGTAGTTTAGTATTTTGTTTAGTTTCACTTTATCTGATTCTGCCATTTAACGTTGCAAGTCCAAGTTACAATAAAGAAAGATTCAAGAGGAAGGCAGAAACACACAAAATGCCATACCTGAACTAACTTTTCTGTCTAACTTGATTCTAAGTGCAATGACAACCATGGAACAACCTGCACCCAAGGAGAGTTGCTTCCCACAAACCAAGTTAGAAACTGACTCATCCTAAACCATGGGGGTTTTCCCCCCCCCACCTCCATTCCTTACTGAAATTGTCATTACCAACATCACTCTTTCTTGGAAACCTACTAAACTCTTTCAACTCAATACAAAAAAAAAAAATCTGTGGCTTCAAGTCCTACAGATTAACTGTGTTGTATTAAAACAAACAAACAAACAAATTCCCTGAATCTATTTTAAATTTACTGCTTTCAATTTGCATTAACTGCTTCCCTCTTCTTGTACAAAGAAAAATAAACCAGGTGTTCCCAATTACCTTCTCTATATCATTTATCATCTAACAGATCATCTCACATCACATCTAAAAGCCCTTAAAAGCCACTAATTTTTCCCACTCTGTTCACACATGAAACTTCTAATAATTTGGTTGCTCATCTCTGAAAGCTCTATTTCTGTTACAGTTCCTCACTGTACACTGCTCTTCACTACGTAGTCCAGCAGTGGATTACAGGAACTGCACATGGCCACCAAGGAGGGAACTGCATGGCTCAGCAATTATGAACAAGCTGAATGACTTACTCTACTACCCAAGTTCCTTTCCTTTGTTGGTTTGTGCTTCTGTCATCAACTCCATTTTAAAAAGTATGTTCTGCTGTTGGAGTTTTTAAATTTTGGCCTATCCAGACTGAAAACTTACAACAAACCTCTCCACCATACGCTATAGTATATATCAGTTGTCCCAGTAAAAGAGAAATCTCTTCAGGAAACAAACAAAAAAAAAATTATTTCCTTCCAAAACCAGCTTTTTAAACTCTGATGGAGTTAAGTGAGCTGAAAAGGGTACATTCTTCTCCCCAGGGTCAGATTTACATGACTTGTGTGATCAGTCTTGAAATTATTTTCAAGATCAGTTATTAAAGAAACATACAAGCTACTTACAGTAGGCTATGTGTACACATGCATGTGTGCATGCATAGCCATGTTACATGAAATTCAACATCTGACCTTGACAACCATTTCAAGACACCAGGCAATTCTGTAGAAAGAGTCAAAATGCAAAAAGCCCTATTTGTAGTTTTCTAATGCTGACAGATGTTGATTGGAACTCTGTAGCTTTTCATTGTCTGGGACATTTCATTTCTTCATTCAGAAAGGCATATTTTTAATACCTTCCTTGTCTCCTTAACTTCAGGAAGAATTCCTCCCTTCAAGGGAGAGACAAAGACATTCCTTGCTCTCCTCCCCTCCCTCGCATGAAAAAGCTTCCCAAGACACTTACTCAATAGTTGGCACAATGGTAAATGCTGTGGTGCTGTTCACTGCTTTCCTCCCAAGGGAACAATTAACAAAGCAGGAAGCCCATACCATGTATGGTAGGAAGATTAAGGAACACTTTTCCACAGACTGAAGCTATTCCTCACCTGACCAATCAAGACTGAAGTATCAGACAAGCTTCACAGAGTTATCCTGATACCTACTTCATGGTATTAAGTTCCTACTCACACCGGCAAAATAAATTCTACTTTGCCTTCCTGGTGAACAAATAGTGGTATTTTCTATTGAAATAATGCAAATGCACTAAGTGTCAGATAATCTGCACTGTTAATTAAATCAAGGCTAAAAGCAGCACGACTAGTCAGCTTTTTAACCTGTACTGGAGAAAAATCTCTTCAGGAAAAATGTGCCCAAGAACTCTAGGGAGCCCATTTCACTGATACAAAAAACCCCAAAATGTTTACTCAGGAATTAAGCAGGTGAAAGCACGTGGATAGAGTTAAGCAGTCATTATTAACCCTCCCTCCCTTTTTTTAATTACAAAATTGAAATTAATGTACTAGTGGACACGTTATTTTAGGGCTGTATTCCCCCAGCACGCTTATTTGCAGATCTCCAACATTAAATCATTGCCTGCCATTCAAAGCAGCCATTCAGTCCTTTGCTCACCGGTCTGCTAGATGCAAGACACCACACTTTTTAGTTTAAACTGGTACACTCCAGCTTCTGTTTTTAAGGCAAGTCAGAAGGAAAGATCATATCCATAGTATACTGTAAAGCCTCTCCCAAGCCATAAACACCCTAAAGCGGACAAGGTTTCCCATTGTGGCTTGCTCCACCTGCAATATTAACTGAGCCCACTAGATTGTGTTTGAACCAACAAACAGCACCAGAGATTAGGGACTGAGTCACTTTTACCTTAGTTCAGAGTATGCACTCAGAACTACAGATCACGAGTGAGAGTGACTTCATATTATAGCACAGAACCATTCAGCTGAAAAGCAACAGCTCAAGACACTAGCAAAGCAGAGACCTTTTCACTGATAAACTCAGATGAGTCTAATACAGTTCTTTTCAGTTCTAATAGCTCAACACTTCGCCCACCAGTAGCAACCTAGGACAGCTGGGGTCCAACCTGAAATCTCTGGCAAGGTATTCCACCTTAAAGGAGACATTTAAATTCCCAAAAGAGGAGCAAAAACAGGTCCTGGGGCAGGCAGGGGGGGTGCGAGAGAGAGTCTTAAACAAAAGGCTGTGGTTTTGTGTGACATTTCTCCATAGGAATGTCCTGGCAACACTACCACTCTGGGGAAGGTGCAAGCTTCATGGGTGGTCACAGAGATGGGAAGGGACTGGAGGATGTTGGTAATAATCTGTCAAACAGTACAACTCAAACTTTTGGATTCCCCATTTCTCATAGCCTTTGACTGGTACCCCTGCATAAAGGAAGCTGAATAAATAATTGTGGGGCAGTTTAGTTGCCATGTAATAGTTTTATTCCAAATGCTTCCCTACATGAGAATTAGTTGAGAGAGACCTGCTAGAATACGCTTGAAGCAGGAAATCTGCCTTTTAATTTTAGCATTCAGAGTAATTATGACACACACAGTTATAACATAAACCATATTATTATTACAAACTCAAAACCATTTAAATTTTGTTCTTATGGTTTCCTCTATAATATTCAATGAACAGCAGAATACACGAAACTTTCAGGGAACAGAAACTGCACCCTATTTGTCTAACTAAATCAACCCTTTGCTGGAGACTAGTATTTCTCTACTAATAGCTAGGGCAAGGGAAGATGAGATCTGTCACTTGATCGGCCTCCTTATGGATGCTCTTGCTGCATTACACAGCTCCATTTCATTAGATATCCTACTTAAAAACTTTACTAAATAACATACTTAAAGCAAACTATTTTGAAATAGAAGTCAGATTCTGACTATTTTTCCTTAAATATTAAAAAGATTTACTTTTTTAGTGTTGCAAAGAGCTATTAAATAAAAGAAATTCTGCAGTAAAAAACAGTTGATATTTTTATCAGTGTATTCCAGCAACACCCAAATACTGATGGAGATATAATTCCTCTCCATAGGATCTACAATCTATCCCTCCAATCCAGCAACTGACCCATTAGGACAGACGCCTACATCTGTGCAAAAGCTCCTTGAAGCCAATGACACTCTCAACAGGCCCAAACTATGGTGTATCTCATTCCAAATTAAGAGGACAAGCTACATACAGAGGGTTAGGGTTCAGCCGATACAGCCAAAACAAATACTGTACATTTTAATCTACATTCTTCTCTTCAAGAGACATCAGCTAAATATGACTGCTTTTCAGACTGTTATTTCAGTCACTCTCCTGTGGGTGTCACATTTTAGGAGTTGAAACTTCAGATTTGCGGTATCTTTTTAACCATTAAGAAGTAAACACAATGGTTGTGAGCAGGTAAAAAGTGAGCTGTCATTTTGAAATGGTGCCAAATTAACTAAACATGTAGCACTGAATATTACAAGTGTATTGATAAAGAAATGAAAATCTGATCTTCCTTCTTTTACCTGCCAAGTTCTGCGTACTCGCTAGTCACAAGACTAATGCCCAGAACAGCAACCAAAAGGTACAGATGGTTGTATAGCATGTAACAACGTCAACTTTGGCAAGCAGAGAACCCCTGAACTTGGGCTCTTAGGGTGCAGCCATAGGCAATACAGAAGTTAAGAACGCATTCATAGGATTTTTCTCTCTATATTGTGACCTCATTGGATCTGATGTCATAAATAAGGAGACTGGCTGCCAGAATGCCTGCAAGAACTCTTCACAGAATGGTACCAATGCCACCTTCACTTTAACAGATGCCTTATCCCCTCCAGTTTAAGAGTCACATTAGCCTTTCCATTCCCATCTTACAAGAAGAACAGTGGCTGGTTGAAATCTGAAATATTTGGCTGTTAAATATATGTAATTTTGGAAAAGAAAACAGCATTTATTGCTGAGGTTCTCCAAAGACAGAGCTTAACTGACCAAAGGGAGAATTTTTCATGTTTCTCTGAAAAAGATTATATTAGCAGAAAAGCTTTCTGTGCATCCACTACTATAGATTTTAAAATCTATAACAAATACATGAATTTGCAGAGGATGCATACTGGCTTTTATGTTGATTATTTTGTACCTTAAAAATGAGGGGGAAAAAACAAAAACAAAAATCAGTGCAAACTACAGGTCAGTGTTCTGCTACATTCTTCACGCTAGCATTTCTTATTTTTAAACAAGGAAAAGAATTCCTGGAGGGATAATTAACTTTTGTAAATATCTGTGCTGGTTTTCTACAGTGCTCACTATATTAGAGACTGAGATTATCAGCAACCTGTGAAGAAATACAATAAAATGGAAGATATAATCTGTGGGGAAATTTGAAGGTAGCAAGAGTGCTGAAAACATAATAGTTGGTAGACTTTTCTCCCTGGGAAAGAGACTGAATTAACCTAAATCAGAAAGTTTTCTTTTGTTTCTGCCAAAGCATGATGTGCTGGAACAAAAACAAAAGGATGCAGGGGCCGAGAGAAATATAAATCTCCTTTGCTACAAGAGGAAGAGGACTTTTGTCTCCAGTGCTTACTGAGTCCTCCTTTTCTTCCAAACCAAGGGGCCAAGCTACCAGCAAACAAGGTTTCTACTTACATGAGCTAACAGCAGCATCACATCACCAATCTTTTTAGTAATGTAGTCATCTATCTTCTGTCTGGAGAGGTATAAAGCTCTTATTTCTACCAACTTATATCAAACACGGAGAACGTTGCATTTTGGTTTTGCATAGGTAGCTTCCATGAATAATTTTCAAAGAAGTCGTTAAACTTAATGTAGACAGGATGCAAGAACATTCTAATATTGAATTTCTTGGCTTAGGGTGCTCATTCATATTTTAATCCTGTTCTCTGCAGTCATGGCTTATATATCTGCTGTGTCATTTGTTTTCTTCAATATATAGGCCTTCAATCTGGCCAAAAGTAACACAATCCCTTGTATACTTAAGTCCAGGGAACTCTATGTTACTCAATATACCAAGCCAGCAACAGCAATAAAATTTACCAAAAATGTATCTTTACAGTTAGAAGTGCAGCCATATGTTAAAGGGGCAGCACCTTCTTTTCCCCTTACCATCTCCTAGTGGAGCTTAGGACACATGGAAATGTTTTCCTTTGCAAAAACTGACTTAAACAGTTGTACACTTAATTTTTTTCTCTGGGGCCTGACATAATATTCTGCTTCTGATACCTAAAATGATACAAGAACTAACTTGCTTCTTTGATTTTTATACTCTCCTTTCTCCATTTCCTTTGGCTACCCTGCAAAATAATCTTAAATAGGAACACACAGTATGTTGAGCCAAATAACATATAAAGAAACAAGCAGAAAGTTTAAGGTGGCTACCGTCACATGCTGTGCATTGTTTCAGCATTACAGAAACAACACGTTCCACTGAAATTGAACAAAAGCTAAGAAGAAACTCTGGGTCTGTGATGTTACCAGCTGGGAACCCCATAGGTACCTGTATCTGTCTGCTGGATACAAAAAACCATGAACTCAATATAGACATTGGATTTATGACATTACAACCTGCCTGATATCTGATTCACCAGGTACCTGCCTGCCCTTACCATTTATACCCCACCCTTCTTTCCCTCCTCTCTACCCTTTGTCTTACTAATTTCCAGCTATTTACTTTTTTCCACACACTGCCTCTTTTCTACCTTGGAGAACTCAATTACATCCCAGTCTCCTTTGCTTACCTTTGGCATTCCTTCACCCACTATTTCCTTGTTGGTTCCACCCCACCCTCCCTTCTCTACCCCTTGTTTTCCTAATTTCCACCCATTTACATTCTCACCGACCTTCTGCCACACTTTTAGCTTCTTTCATTCTTTGGAGATCTCAGAACAACAGCAGTCTCCTTATACATGAAGAACGGTGCTTGTGCCTGAAAGCTCATAAAGAACTTTTTCCCAACAACTCAGTTGGTTTAATAAAAGATATTACATTTACCCAAAAACCTCACCTGCACAAATAAATTGCATTTGAAGACAACAGCATAGGATGCATCCACACATGACCAAAATGCAATTCCCAACCTATGAATGTACTGAACATTGTAGTCCATCACACTCCCATCACCACAGAAATGCAAAAAAGAAAGAAAATTACACTTAAAAAGATCTGGCCGGCGAAGCGTACACCAGTTGCCTTGATGCAATTTTGCGGTCTGTGTAATGTAGGTAAGCTCTCCAGAACCTCAGTTTTCACAGAAAATGTTTCTAACCCTCATCATAAGCGTGAGCAAGCCTTCTAAATATAGATTCATGAAACAACATAGCCATGTTGCTCGAGCTTGCAAGGATCCTGCACGCAACATGACACAATTTTGAGTGTTAACTCTCCAGATTCTCAATCATCTCCTTGGAACGTCAGCTCCTTAAACCCACAACAGCATCTTTTTAAAACAGACTGCTATAAATATTTATATTAGGGTAATGTTCACATGCTCTAGCTGGCACTGGGGCCCCATTAGGCTGGGTGGCAGACAAACAAGAGTTGAGCCATGTACCCAATGGTATTCCTGGTCATCCTAAATGGATGGGATGTGAAAGATGGGTTGGGACGCAATGTCCTCAAGAAAGGACCAGAAGCTGCTACAAAGAAAAACAAATGTAAGAAGAAACACAGCGAGCCCTGCAAATATAGGGGAAGAGGGAGAGAAAGAAAGGTCAAATTAGAGAGAGCACTCAAACATCAGTGGCTTAAAAGGAATCTGATTTTCTTGACAAGTGATGGTGAAGAAACACAAACATTAAGTTGCTACAGAAAGTCCTGTAATCTCCTTCCTTTAATTAATATCTGTGGGGGAAATCTGCTGGAGTTCAAAGAGAAAAATTAAATTCTAAATTTGCATCCCATCTCTCAGACCAGAATTAAACATACAATTTGACCCTTTGCAAATGGGTCTGACACTCCTACTTCGAGGCATCTCCCTTAATTGGCCATAACCTACAAGGTAATAAAAGATGAACCTTGTGGCCTTAAGACTAGGAACTCACAATATTAAGAAGTATTAAATATCCAGAGACATCACTTTATTTTACAAGGCATACATTTTTAATTAAAGTGTTTTCTCTCCGGACTTGGTGCTGCAGATCGCTACTTTCTCCTCCCCGTTTTTGTAGGAAGATGCATTGTACAAGAGGGAGAAACCACAGGAAAACGAAAAACACTGCCATTACTTTTTCCATAGTAACTTGATTTATTTTAAAATACAGGATAGCAGAAGAGAATGTCCAAGAGAATAAATACTCTTATATTGCCAAAGCAAGTGATTTCTCTTCCTGCTATCAGCTTGTGATTTGTTCTTTAAAATACACAATCCTAAATTAGATAAAACAACTTAATCGTTTGTAAAGTTTTACCAATCACTGTTAATACCAAGGATGCTTACAGCTCTTGAATTTTGCAGGATAAATTTTGAGATGAAGAGTATTTTTAGAAACCTAAATTTTCATGAGTGATTGCTAACAGAGGGCCTCAAATTTTGGGTGTTCAATCTGAATAATCTTTAATCTTCCAGAGGTAAGACACTCATTTTCTGAAAAAATCCATCTCCTTCAGGAAACTTGAGTTGGGCACTCAAGAAGTTAGAACGTGAAAAATCTCTAGGCGTTTTGAAAAATGCAGGCCAGATTACAAAGGCACATTACAAGATGCACATTTTGACCTAGCAGATCATATAAACTGCTGTTAAAATTCAAAATACGTATTTCAGCATGTTGATATTTTATAGCTATTATAGTCAACTGCTTTAAGTTCCAAGAATTTAGTCATTCCCCTTAAGAAATTATAAGAAGAGAGATTATAGAGCTATAAAAACTTAGCTGACAACACCCAACAGAGCAGAGTACTGTAACCACTCCTAGACTCTCTCAAGGGCAGTACTGTCACTGATACTGTTTTACTAGTAACTGGGACCTTGAGCCTTGTACAATTCAAGGTAGGAACCTTCTTTGATGGTGTTGTGGCTGACTTAAGCCACAAAATTAAATGTAGATTCCATGTGGAAACAGAGAGTGTGGAGAGAGAGATATGGAAGAGGACTATCTAGCATGAAACAGCACAATGCCTGAATCGACTTAAAACCTGCACTCCACGTCAGTCTCCTACAGACATTACATCTACATGCATATGCATACACCTTAACTCTTCATGCCTGCTCTTAGAGCACCACTTCTCATGTGCAGTGTACTTGTAAAATTAGCTACGGGTGACAATTATTTTATGTAAATTCATCCATAATTGGTCATGCATGAATTCTTTAAAATATTAAGATTAAAATTAAGCCAACAGTTTAAGAAATGAAATACCTTGGCACATGTTTCTTCATGCCAACACATTTCTAAATTCTAAGAGTAGAAACCACTTTCAGCCTGTTAATTTTGTTAATCATACTGATTCTTTGTGAAATATGCATGAATAGTATCTACTTTATGCACACATCTTATTTAATCAACTACCCATAAAAATTCACTACATAATTGGTTAAATATGTATTTCTCCACAGTGCTATGACTAGCATGAGTCTGAAAGAAAACTCTAAAAACACTGGAGAAAAGTAACTATAATATGTAGGAAAAAAGCAAGTGATTTATTTTGTTTAAGGTAGCAAAAAGTTATGGGGAAAAAAAAACACTTTAACATCTCACAAAGTGCTTATGCTGCCAACTCTAACATCATGACATTTTTCTTAAAACCCTGGCAGCTTGTTTCTAAGTATCTAGCCCTCATGCCTGCAAAGGAAAGTATGAAAAATTGAACCCAACAGATGAAATAAGCAAGAATGCAAAGTTAATAAAAGGAATTTGCTTAAAAACCTTAGTTTTTTTTGGATGCTTGGGGTTGGCACTCTTGATTTGCAAACCTGCAAGCTTACTGTTTGTTATTTAACGTGTCCAACTTAATACAGTTTACAGGGACCTAATGTTACTGAGGTACTGCACACCTACCTCATATTAACTTGTGTACTGGATTACATAGGAACAATTTTAACATTTACTATTTAATTATAAATAATTCTGAATAAAGGAAATCACCCCAGAATCTATGTGTACGTATGTATTAAAGACCAATATCCCAACGGCAACTAGATGCTTTTCTGCACTTGAAGAGCACGAGGCTCCGCACAAGATACAGCATGCATTTTCAGCTGCAAAACTTTATGGAAACAGTAACAAGTTGAAACTAGAAACAAACCAGGAAGAACAAAGCTTGTGTGATGCAACCTCCTTTACAGAAGTGGTTACTTTTAAATCCTCATTTGATTGTTGCTAAAATTTTAATTATATTGTTAGTAATGGACTAGGGGTACCTACAGCCTTGGCTACACATCTTTAGGTACTACTTAAATTGAAATGCAGAGAATTTATGACTGTATCATATACAGCTTGGCCTTATTTGGATAGTCATATTTAACCAGGAGTAACTAGAAGAAAACAGCAATGAATGACCCAGGTAATCCATCTGGTATTATGAATGACCCCAAATGTCTTACAATTTATACTTATTTGAATATGCTGTGAAATGCAGGGTGGGGGGAGATGGACTCTATCTCCACACATTACTTACCTATATATTTCTATATCTATGCGTGCAACAGTAAAATACTCTGCATCATGCTGCCCCAGGTTTGTTTCTTAGTGACACTAGATCACATTTACTCAGTTTACAAGATGTTTTGCTAACTACCCGCACCAAGCATTCAGCTGAGTATACGACTGTCAGACGATTGAGTTTTTTGTACTTCATGCTCAACAGGAAAGATTTTGCATTTGTAACTTGGTAAACAATTTAGCTGATTGGGCATAAGGCAAAAAGGAAACCAGCTCGTTCCCCTTCAACAGTCCTCTGCAAGGCTGCAAAGAATACAAACCTAAGTCTAGGCCCCTAAAAGTTATTTAAGCACCTAAACAGAAATTGGGTATGGATCTGGATTCAAATTTAACCAGCAAACTAAGGATAACTGCTCTCTTAAAGACAAGAAACAGAACTGGTGAAGAGAAGTTATCAATGGACCAACTCACTTCTCTAAGCATAACTGCACTCAAATATATTCCAGTCAGGTCTACAGTACTTCTACCATCAGCTAGGGAAATATACTTGGCCTAAAAACAGACATCCATCCTACTTGGAGCACAGGACATAAATTTCTTTTGCTACTTTCTAAGACTTGGATCAGAAAAGCATTGCTAGCGATTCACATTTTATAAGATAAGTTAAATCCATTCTTTAGGGATTATTCCTGGATAAATGCACCTCTGATAATATAACAGTTATGTCTAGCTAATGTAAATGAAATTAAATTTGATTTGGTCTTCTGCTTCTCTGAACTGCCTTTGAAAGATACTGTTATAATCACTGGAGAAAGATGCATTTGCTATGGAGTTCTTCATATGTGTACAGACTGGACTAAATTATATCAATTTGTTTTAAAAGAGAAATCAAAGATCTTCACTATCTGGCTAAGAAGTTCTTCCATAAACACTGCACACTCTGATTAATAACACGAGTTATGTTTGAACACAATAATACCACTCACAGGATAAATCAGTCAACAGAATTTCTTCTGATAACTGGGTAACAAGTCTTGTGGGTAGGGGAAAAACAGATTTAAATTAGGCTTTTGACACTGCCTAATTAACTTCTCATAAATAAGCCAGGAAAATGTAGACTAGATTAAACTACTATAAAAATGGGCTTGAAAATAACATTCTACATTTACAAGATGGTTGCCTCTCAGACTGGAGGGTGTTTTAAATGGGGTTCTGTCTCAGGTGAGGTATTATTCAATATTGTTAATAATGACTCAAATGATGAATTACTAAATTTGCAGCAGATACCAAGCTGGGAGGGAATCAAGAACTTTGAAAGAGAGAATTAGAATTCATAATAATCTTAAGTAGAGAAATAGTCCAAAATAAACAGGACAATTCAATAAAAACAAGTGCAAGGAATTACGTTTTGCTAATATCAACTGCACAAATACAAAGTAGGTATTTGCTGATTTGTCAGTACTTCTGCAGCAAATCATACTGTTGGAAAAAAGCATATGCTATCTTGGGATGTATAAACAGGAATGCCACATGCATGACACATTTAGTAATCCTTCCACTCTGTTTAGCACTGGTAAAGCCTCATCTTGAGTATTATATCTAGTATTGGTTTAAGAAAGATGTAAACCAGTTGTAGAGGATCTAGAGCAGTAAAAGTGATAGGAGGTCTAGAAAGCATGACCTACGAGGAAAGTTTGAAAGAACATTTTTAGTCCAAAGAGAATGTAGAGGGGAGACACAGTAACAGCCTTCAAATCTGTTACTGCAAAGAGGAACCATTCCTTGTGACCACTGGAGAGAGCACAAGTAGTAATGGACTTAGCTTATAGGAAGGGATATTTCAATTACCATTCAAAGGGCGAGAATGTTTAAGCATGGGAATAATTACTCAGAAGTCTGTGAAATCCCAATTACTGGAATTTTTAAAGAATATGTTAGATATTTGCCAGCAACTGTTTAGATATAGTTGATCAAGTGAACAGATAAACTGACCTCAACGCCCTTTTCAACTTTATTTTCTATCATTCTCTGTTTATGGACACTAAAGTATAACATGCATCTCACACTATTATGATCACTTGAGAGGACGCTACAAATCTTAAAGTTAAACAACCAGGCCACAGGCTTAGACCACAGGTGCTCAAGGCCTGGTCCACAAGGCAGATCTGGCCCATGGTGCATATTCAGCCCATGGGGAACCCTGTTGGCTGTAACCCTGCATGCTGGATCTGAGGTGCAGGGTGGTACAGGGCCCTCGGCCTGGCATAAGGAGCTGGATGGAGGCAATGCAATTTAGATCCAGGCATGCAGGCCCAATCCCACCCATGGACACCCACAAACAAACAATCAGACACTCCCATTTTAATAATCAAACATTTGAAAGTTGAAGAAGTCTGCAAGGGATAAAAATTGCTTCTAGCTAACAACATTATGAGTAATTATTTGCCATGCTATGTTGCTATTTGAAGACAATCTGCTAAGATTTTGAGAAAAGTTCCCACCTTTAATTAACAAAAGGGGAAGAACTGATAAGTGCTCAAAAGCTAAAATTTGCAGAAAGCAAGGTGTAAATTATAACACTCTGCTTCAGTTGTTAATGCAGAATCTTGGTTACTTAAGGCCCCACAGATGTTATAAAATCCATAGCTGCTATCATCTATTAAAAGGCTACAGGGTCCCTTCTCAGTCCATTCCACTCCATCCAGACAGTCAGAAACTGTTAAGAACTTTTTCCTGGTTTCCAACCTAGAAAACAATTCATACTAGCCCTTCAATGAGAATTAGCTATTCTTTCCAAGAGGAACTCCAGCAAAGCATCTCAGCCTTCCACATAGGTATTTTACGCTGCAGAAAACAGGCGTCTTTTCCTACCTATAACCAGGGATGGAATTACCAAAACAATTTATTTTCAACATTTAGTCCTAATGATAAAATACTAGTCCAGGAGCAGAATGATAACAACAGAACAAAGGGAAGAGAGAACATAACCAACTGAAAGATCTTTGATCCCATTAATATACAAGCTAACAACCATTTGCAACCCATTTTTAAATAGCAACCTCCCTTAACTTCCTCCTGAAATCTTATGGGAAGAGTAAAGAGAATGAAAAATCCTGCAAGTCACTAAGAGAGGACTTGCTATAGTCTTACATTTAACTCTGTGTGCATATTCGTACACTTACACACATGGCTGGTTTGTTTACCTACAGAGTTTGGTAGGCTCCTGGGAAGAAAAACAAACTTAATCCTCCTTGCTAATAAGTACATTCAGTCCATGAAGAGACCTGACTTGCATCACTCTGAGCATCTCTCAGTTGTTTAAAGTCTGAAATTCTGACAGAAATTAGACATTAAAAAATGATTTAGAAACAGAAGGTGGGAACTGGCTTCAAGAATACCATTTCCCGTTATTCTCAACTACAGAACATGTCTGAACAAGGACATCCAGGTCCCCAGGCATCTAACTGATGTAACTGTAAGTGAGGGACTAAAACAAGGAAGCCACAGCAAACAACACAGATAGATTTTTGGTCCTGGGGCACAGAAAGTGGTTAGGTCAATTCATATTGTCAAAATAAGACTCCCTCCCTTCCTAGCTCTCAGCCTTCTTCCTAGCTCTCAGCCTTCTTCCTAGCTCTCAGCCTTCTTAGTCTTTTAAATTAGTGGTGTCATAATCATGGAGCTGCTATGTAAGCTAGCAACTGAGATGGACTGTATAATTTACATGCTCGTTATATGCTTGTATTGACTGAATTTACTGGGCCCTGGTGGGGAGTGGAAAAAGCACAGAAACTGCACAAGGGACCTGGATAAACCACCTTTGAACAAACAGTCAGCAGGTAATTACAAGACAATGGAAGAGGATATCAATGTCAAGTATCCTATAGCCTGTCTCCAAACAAGATGCGGGCCCGGTTTTGCCCCACTAAGAATTTCTATGAAGAAATCACATTTCTTAGTTAAAGAAATGTATTATGCCAACCAGCCTATAGGGCTTTCAAAAGGGTCTACAGAAAACTTGGACTTATCAAGAGCTACTTATGGAGGATGTCCGGACACCGGGCAAGACAGACATTTGCGCATTTTATCATGTAAAAGCCATTTTCTACACAGGGTTCAAATTACACTTTGACTCTTGGAGGGGGAAGAGGTCTGCAAAAAAAGAGGGGGAGCTGCCCATCCCAATGTACTAATAAAATCAGAGAAGGTTATGATTTTCAGATCTTACAGAGGGGCTCTCATCTCTTACGGAGTGGGGGCTCACCCCCACCAAGGTCCCCTGTAATTCAAGCCCTGATCTTACATGCTTTTACTCTAAATAAGTAATTTGCTTTAATGAAACTACTTAGTTAGTACTCAGCATTATCACTGCTCCCAGAAGGAAGAGAATTGGCAAGTGCAGGACATAAGGCAGCCCTGCTAAGGCAATAACTGCAATCCTGACCCAGTTTCAAAGCAGAATCGAGCAATTCCATGTCACAAGTCTAGGGAAGTGGTTCTCAACCTTTTTAGACTTGAGGCACCTCTTGATAACTTTGAGACATCCTTCAATAGATGCAAAGCACCCTTCAGAAAATACCTGCTCAGCTACAAGGTTAAACTAGTTCAACTGAAAATTTAAGAGAGACAGTCTATAATACTCCAACTAGCTCTGACTCTTCAGCATCCATCATTTCTTAATTGAATTGTCTCCAGCAAGCAGTACGGAAGAGCCCCAAACACATCAAGAACTGCTGAGCAAGCAATAAAGATTATAACAACTTTAAGCTATTAACTGAGGCTTGCCAGCAGGTAGAAGAAATGTAGGGTGCAGACATTCCACCATTTCCCCCTCACTTCCCTTACTACCTCCCAGACCCTCAAGCTGCAGCTGGCATAAGAGTGTCTGCTAGATTGACTTTGGACATTTCATAAAGAGAGGCAGACTGGCTCAATTACTCCATTAAGTACTGAAGCACAGCTCAGAGCATGAGATCAGAACCAGTATTATACATACACCTATTATTAAATAACAGAAACCCAAACATTTTTGGGATCCCAAAACATTTTTAGCATGCATACCTATCATTTTCATGCATCAGAAAAGTTGAGTTAGGGTTATATGGAAAGCATTTGACCAGAGTCTTTCAGACAAAGACAGAAAAAAAAAAAAAGGAGAACAGGAACAGTTCCACAGGGAAGACTGATGACTCAAGTTCTTCTGAAAGGAGATCTAAAATGAGGTATTCATAATCAATACCAAAGAAAACCTTAGACTAATTAACAGAATAAAGGAGGAACCACTAAAATAGCTGAACAAGTGTAACCTACCATTAAGAGAGAAGCTGTCCTGGATATTGGACACTGTCAATGGTCACAGCCGAAGACAGCTTGGGCTAGATCAATATTTGGGCAGGAAAGGAGATTCTCCCCTCCTCCATGCCACCAATTAATACCCAAACTCTACATCAAAGGGTTCTAAGGATCCTGTAAGTACACTTTCCCCTAAAGTTTGTAAAAGTAAAAATGTTCCCTTAAAGTATTTAACACCTGTACTCTATAGCAAAAAGACTCAAACACAAGCATTAAAAAAAATAATCAACCTATCCCCCAAAATAAAGCCGTAAAGACCTTTTTGGTGTTCACATCTTTAAGCTTTGCTCAAAACCTTAAAGGCTAGGAATGCCTTAACAAAATACATAAAAACTCATATTCACAAATAGTCAACTCACTCCAGGGCTCTAAGGAAAAGTGCCAACTATCACAAGACTCCTGATAAAAATCAGCAGAATTGGCAACACTGAGAAGCTGGGCCTAAACATGAATCCTGAGATGCTTTGACTGTTTAAGCAGAAATGAACAAAATAAGTTGAACTAAAACAAAATGTCACCTTTAGTGAAGCTGCTCGTTAACATGCCTTTTTTTATAAATAGAAACCAAGTCTACGCAGCCTTATGCACATCCTTAACTTTACTAAGTGGGTAGTTCTATTGACAGCAATAGAACAACTCGCACGTAGCAATTTGAGGCCATGAGTAAGCATTTCCAGAAGCAGGACCTAAAACTGGTCTGGTGAGGCACACAGCAGAGAGCCACCCGGCACTTGATGGGGAAGGGAACAACCAGACGGGGCATCGCAGACCTCCCCCATCCCCCCCACAATGCAGGGATGCCGTGCGGGATTTAACAAAAACAGGCTGACTCCTACAGTTTAATGTGTGCGTGCGTATAGTATGTATGTATGCAATTCTATCCTATATATATGTATATACGTGTGTGTGTGTTTCTTGACATTACCCATCTTCGTCCCAACTACCTGCACTTAGCGAGCCTTGGAGAAAAGGGTGCTGTCAGCCTGACAGCACTTTCAAAACGAGACTGTCACACTACTGCACTTCCTGTCGCATCGACTACATCAACGCGGCCGGCCTGCCGGCCAGCCCTCCGACTCCTCACACCTGGCAATGAAGAGAGCGCACATTTTGTGTCCCCGCCACCCATAGCCACCTCCCCAGCCCAGCCCCGAGGCAGGTGTGCGAGGCCAGCCAGAAAACCACCAAAAACACGAGACAAAAGCACGGGCAAGGCCGCGCTGACACCAGTCAGCCAGGGCTGGGGCGAACCTTTGGTGCTGTAGGAGAGACAGATGCAGACCCACACACGGACTGTCACCCTCCCGCGCGACGCGGCCCAAGAAACCCTTCAGCGGAGGCACAAAAAAAAGGCAGACTGTCTGGCTGCCATTTCAAACCGACCCCTCCCAGCCCCTCAGCCTGGGTTTGGGGGGAAAAAAGAAGCGGACCGGGTGGGGAGGGGGGGGCTGGCCACGACCGTCCCTCGGCCCCGCGCGCTGAGGGGGCGGCGGACCCAACCTGTTGCTCAGCGTGT
>NW_017728921.1:2864690-2871013 GCF_001723895.1 Crocodylus porosus
CCCCCCCCCCCAAGACCTCTGTGTACCAAGTTCTTATTAATGCAGATATTTTCACTGAGTTTAATAGAAACCCTCATGGTTTCTAGAACTAAAGGTTGCCCTTTCTAACCACAATTTTGTATTTGATTGCATGTGGTATTTTATAAGGCATCCATCATTCACAGCCTATAAAGCGGGAGCCTCACCCATGGACCACAATGCCTGGGGCTGTACAGGGACAGAACGTGCCACATTTGGTGGATAGACAAGCAATGCTCTATATTAGCATGGAGCACTTTTCAGATTGGATTTCATGACAGTGCTGAACCAAAGTATTTTCTCCCTTTTAGTCTGCATTTATTTTCCCCTTGTTCTTTACACAGGATCTTAACTTACTGCACGTATAAAGTAACTAGGGTTTAGATTTGATTGAGTTTTAGACTCGTCTCTACCCTCACAGCCTCCTAGAAAAATCTACAAATGAATACAAATCAAGGTGTAATACCCAAAAAGCCAAGTGAGATGGCTTAGTCCTCCTTCCATTGAACTCAACAGAAGCAAGTGTTCAGCAAATTTAATTGGGAATAGGTCTTATTCCCATGTAGGAAGACTAATTCAAGGGCTGAATAGTGTTTATTGAATGTAAGATTGATTGCTATTGTCCTATGCAGTTGAAACAAACACTCTTCTTTTTTTTTTTTTTTACATGCCTTTTCCTGACACTTTATGAAAATCCAAAAACCTTAATTATTCTAATGCATAGGGATTAAAGAAAAAGTAGTGACTAATAGAAGATATTACTTTTAATTTGCCAGTTTTAATAATGTATTTAAGCTCAGGAAAACGCAAATAGTAAAGGACAACAGTAAGTGCTGAAATACACAGAAGTAACTTGATGTAAATATTGAGTTTGATATGTAACATTAAACATATTGTAACATTAAATAACATGTAAATATCTTATTCTTCCATGGAAACTAAGCTGGCTTTGAGAACTGGTAATGGCTAAAATAGCTTGTGCTGATAAATATATCTTGCAATTGTTTTGCATGTAATGCCAGCTGATTGAATCACAGTTTCAAGAGCAGAGCTATCTTGTGGGAATAAAGAGTGTTATATATACCCAGAGAGCTAGAAGTGATCACTCCTGAGTTTTTCAAGTTTTATCGCCATCCAATTAAAGTAGACTTTTAAAAGAATGTTGAAGTCAAACTTCTGAAAATTGTGGATTCATCCACATTACTGGTGGTTTCAATCGGTTTATATACAACTATACATGCATTCATTGCAAAAATATCCAGTCTGTATTCAAGTACTGTGCTGACCTGTAAAGAATTCACATTAGTGACAGCATAGTACAATAGTGGATTAGACAGGACTGGAAGCCAGAAATTCTTGGATTCAAGCAAAATTGTAGAGCTAGCACTTATCTGTACGACCTTAGGCAAATCATTTAACCCATACCTTTTTTTCCTAACCCCTTAAAAATAGGAATCACTCAACATTTCAGTAATAAGCTCTTAGAACACTGCCAGCATCCTAACCACATAATAAAATGTCAATAAAATGGACTGGTTTTAATCCTGGGGGACTTTCCCCTTAACTAAATGCAGCACAATGACTCATTCCTCTTTCTGCCATTTTTGCCTCTTTCTTAACTTTACTAACAAAATGGCTAAGGAAAACATGGGAAGTGATCTCTTTAGAAATCTAGCCTACATCTTGAGACAGTTTCCATTATAAATAGTCTAGTGTCCTTTACAGTTTTCTTACTATTTTCTTAGAATATGTATATTATTCCCTTACTGCCCTTTACAGAATTGTAGGTTATAGTTGACCAAGTAGAAGTAATCCTTCTCTAGCAATGGAGCTCTACTATATAAACTACAGTACAGAAATCTGTAGTAATGTCTGTCCTAGTGCTCACGTCCTATAGATTCTGTACCCTACTGTTGCTCCAAGCAAGCATTAGTATTGGTGCTCAGAGGTCCCATTGTGCTGGAAATTACAAAATTATTAGTAAGAGATTGACCATATCCCTATCATAGATTCAGTCTTGGTTATAAGGAAGCATGGAATAAATTGAAGGATTGTATCTGGCACAAATTAATCTATTTTGGAGGTTACAGGTAGTATTTGGATGGGTTTTATATACCAGTTAGTGAAGCACAGTTTTAGCTCTTCAGTTATAGTTGCTATAGTTAATCCAAACAGAACTGATTTTTTGTAATTACTATAGAATATGCAGACATTTCCAAGTGAGGCTGTCTTACCATAACGAGGGTCTCGATGTAAAAAAGTTTTATTAGAAAAAAATAAAGAGCAGTTTACAAGTGACCTATACAAAGCCAAGTGTGAAATCAGTAGTCCTCTGAAGTAAATGATATAGTGTTGGTTTATGCCAGATGCCGTTTTTTTCTTCTATAACTTGAGGAGTACAGAATCACATTCCAAAATAGGACATTGTGCACAAAGAAGCAAGCACAGACAATGACCATCTATGAAGAGGCTTGCCCACTGTAGACTTTCATCAATATAAGCAGCAGCACTAGGCATGCAAGAGAAAATATTCTGTCAACCAGAAAAATAGCCAAGCTTGCAGAATGTAGCATAAGAAACTAATTTCCACTTCATGTCTTGGCTACCCACTCTTCTGCCTCTTCTGACATAGTGCCGAGGCAAGGCTGAATTATCTGGGATTTCCTATTGTTTCCTCCTCCTCTGTAATAGGCCTCTCTATTTAGTACAGGCAGGCTCTGGAGCAGGTTGCTTGTTATCCCGTAAGTACCATTTGATCAAGTTATAACAAATATGATAATTAAAAGGCAGGCACTGGTTTAATTTCCATTTTACTTTCTGTTCTGGTTTGTATTTAATCACCTCCTTGCTTCCTCCATAGCTTGTACATGCGATAGTTTTCATCTGATCCAGCTGAATGCTACTGTGCTAGCTTGAAAAAAAATCAGTAACAGGACGACAATTCTTGTATTACACTAAGTTGCATGAAGTCCAATGAGCAGAGCAGAGCAGAGCAGATAAAACAGCAGGGAGGAAAGGAAGAGAGAGCAAGTTTTTCGAATACATACCAGCATGCCAAGTAAGTTTTTATTTGCAAACGAGGCTCCTGAAATACTAGACTTGGGGAACAAGCCAAAGAATCAGAGGGTTAGAAGGGATCTCAGCAATCATCTAGTCCAACCCCCTGAACAAATGATATGCTAGTTCTGGATGAAGACAAATGCCCATCTAGCACACCCTTGAAACTTCCAGGGAAGGAGATTCCACAGCTTCCCTAGGCAGTGTGTTCCACTGTCCTACTGTTCTGACAGTAAGGAAGGCTCTCCTCCTCCCCTAAAATGAAATCTAAATTTGCTTCGTTTCAGTTTAAACCTACTGCTTTGTGTCCTGCCCTGTGCACCAGGAGAGAACCATAGCAAAAGCAAGTACTCAGAATTTTCTTTTCCCTACAAGGCTTCCCACATTATAATCAAATCTCATGCTTCTAGTTCAGGCAAATAGTCTACTAGGAAAGGAAGGAATTATTTTTCAGACATACAATTGTCTAAAGGTATTCTATTCCTTAACCTCACATTCCTCCAAAGCATTAGAAACTGGCCATATGTGGAGGCAGGAAACTGAGCAGGGTAGTACCAAGAATCCTTTCGCCTAGATACCTGGCTGACATCCTTCTTCTATCTTCACAGTTATACTGTTGGCCATGAGACAGCTGACTCTCTGGAGGATGGAAATAGTCTAATGCCTTTGGTTTTATATTCGGCACCCAGGTGAAATTTGATAGCCTGTGATATATGGGTGTCAGACTAGACAATCCACAAGCTTTTCAGTATACAAAAGCTAGGGATGTTGCTGTTCTTTGCCGTCGTCTCATGTTTCGTCTGTGGTGCTTAACCATTTGGTGTAGAGATCTGAACTTACCCAAGAGCCTGACATTCCCCGTTTTGTACAGTATGGCACACAGAACTGGGTAAACAGCAACCAAGAACTTTCAGGGAATTCGTGCCCCTGGTAAACCAATTGCAGACACAAGCATTCTTCTTACAGCTAAACTAGCTCAAAAGCCTGCATAGGCTTGTCCACTTTTGACTCTCCTAAAAATTTTCCTTTCCTCTTTCTGTTCACCAATAAAAAGCCAGTTTTCTAAATCCATGCCTCTGTTTTTAGAGTTCTCCAGCAAAGACAGTCTATCCAATATAACAGCATTTGAAAAAAACCATGGGTTGGGGGTGTAATATAGAATCACTGAGTTGGAAGGGACCTAGACAGATGGAGTCCGACACCCTGTCATGGGCAGGAATGACACTGGGGATGGCAGGGGTCATAAGACTCCATCCAGGTACCTGTCCAGTCTCCTCTTGAAGATCTCCAGGAAAGGTGAGAGCACCACCTCTCTGGGAAGCCTATTCCAGGCTCTGGCCACCCTTACTGTGAAGTAGTTCTTCCTAATATCCAACCTAAATCTGTCCTCCCTCAGCTTGTGGCCACTGTTCCTGGTGACTCCAAGGGGGGCCCTGATGAACAGGCTTTCCCCCAAGTCCCTGCTGCTGGCCCCTGATAAGGTTGTAGGCAGCCACAAGACCCCCCTCAGTCTCCTCTTGTGGAGACTGAAGAGATTCAGGTCCCTCAGCCTCTCCTCATAGGGCTGGCCACGGAGGCCCCCAACTATATGAGTGGCCTCCTCTGGACCCTCTCCAGGTTCTCCACGTCCTTGTTGAAGTGCGGCACCCAGAACTGGACACAGTACTCCAGCTGTGGCCTGACCAGTGCCGCATAGAGGGGGAGCAAGACCTCTCTGGACCTGTTAGTGACGCCCCTGTTGATGCAGGACAAGGTGTGGTTGGCTCTGCCTGTTGCTTCGTCACTGGAGACTCATATTCATCCTGGAGTCAATCCTGACTCCAAGATCCCTCTCTGCCTCTGTGCTGCCAAGGGGGGCAGCCCCTAACCTATAACCATAATGCTGGTTCCCTCTCCCCAGGTACAGCACCCTGCACTTGTCCTTGTTGAACTGCATCCTGTTCAGATCCGCCCACTTCTCCAACCTATCCAGGTCTGCCTGGACGCGGTCCCCGCCTGCGGTGTATTCACTTTACCCCACAGCCTGGTGTCATCAGCGAACTTGAACAGGGTGGTCTCCACCCCCTCGTCCAGGTCACTGATGAAGATGTGGGGGACTCCACTGCCCACACCCTCCCAGGCTGACATCGACCCATCCACCACCACCCTCTGGGTGCGCCCCTGGAGCCAGTTTGCCACTCACGTGACCGTGCATTCATCCATGCTGCAGCCCCTCAGCTTGCCCACCAGAATTGGGTGGGACGGTGTGTCGAAGGCGTTCTGGAAGTCCAAGAAGACAACATCGACTTCCTCCTTCCCATCTAAGCTCTTTGTTACCTGGTCACAGAAAGAGACCAGGTTAGTCAGGCAGGCTTGGCCTGTCATGAACCCATACTGGTTACCCCTCAACATCACTTCCCCTGCAGGGCTCTCACAAATGTGGCCCTTGATAATGTTTTCAAAGACCTTCCCCAGGATAGAAGCGAGGCTGACTGGCCTGTAGTTGCCAGGCTCTTCCTTCCTCCCCTTCCTGAAAATATGGACCACATTGGCCCTTTTCCAGTCCTCAGGGACTTGGCCCGAGCACCAGGAGTCCTCGAACAGCCGTGCCAATGGCTCCGCAATGACACCAGGCAATTCCCTCAGCGCCCATGGATGAAGGTCATCCAGGTCCCCCGGCCTGGACACATCTAAGCCCTCCAGGTAATCCTTAACTAGGTCTGAATCAACAGTCGGGGGGACTTGCATCCTTCCTGGGCCTTTCTACACTATCACCCGAGAGCACCCCATTGTCAGCAGACAGGAACATGGAAGCCAAGAACTCATTGAAGAGTTCTGCCTTCTCTCACACATCCGTCACCATCTGCCCTGCCCTGCCCCGCCCCGTTAAGGGTCCAATGTTATCCTGAGACTTCGCTATCTATATACTTGAAGGACTTTTTATTATCCTTAATCCCAGAAGCTAATCTAAGATCCAGTGCTGCTTTAGCCTTCCTCACCAAATCCCTACAAGCTCCAGTCAGGGAGGTGTACTCCTTGTTTGTCTCTGCCCCCTGGTTCCACCGCCAGTACGCTTTTCTTTGCCCTCAGGCCAGCCTGGATATCCGCGCTCAGCCATAAAGGTTTCTTGGACCCTTTTCCCGCCTTCCTGCAGAGGAATTGTGTCCTGCTGTGCCCCAAGGATAGCCTCCTTGAGGAAGGACCACCTTTCCTGGACCCCCAGACTAGCTACCCCCTGGGCTCCGAGTGCCTCCCTGACTACTGCCCTG
>NW_017728921.1:2871113-2881004 GCF_001723895.1 Crocodylus porosus
TGACTCCAAGATCCCTCTCTGCCTCTGTGCTGCCAAGGGGGGCAGCCCCTAACCTATAACCATAATGCTGGTTCCCTCTCCCCAGGTACAGCACCCTGCACTTGTCCTTGTTGAACTGCATCCTGTTCAGATCCGCCCACTTCTCCAACCTATCCAGGTCTGCCTGGACGCGGTCCCCGCCTGCGGTGTATTCACTTTACCCCACAGCCTGGTGTCATCAGCGAACTTGAACAGGGTGGTCTCCACCCCCTCGTCCAGGTCACTGATGAAGATGTGGGGGACTCCACTGCCCACACCCTCCCAGGCTGACATCGACCCATCCACCACCACCCTCTGGGTGCGCCCCTGGAGCCAGTTTGCCACTCACGTGACCGTGCATTCATCCATGCTGCAGCCCCTCAGCTTGCCCACCAGAATTGGGTGGGACGGTGTGTCGAAGGCGTTCTGGAAGTCCAAGAAGACAACATCGACTTCCTCCTTCCCATCTAAGCTCTTTGTTACCTGGTCACAGAAAGAGACCAGGTTAGTCAGGCAGGCTTGGCCTGTCATGAACCCATACTGGTTACCCCTCAACATCACTTCCCCTGCAGGGCTCTCACAAATGTGGCCCTTGATAATGTTTTCAAAGACCTTCCCCAGGATAGAAGCGAGGCTGACTGGCCTGTAGTTGCCAGGCTCTTCCTTCCTCCCCTTCCTGAAAATATGGACCACATTGGCCCTTTTCCAGTCCTCAGGGACTTGGCCCGAGCACCAGGAGTCCTCGAACAGCCGTGCCAATGGCTCCGCAATGACACCAGGCAATTCCCTCAGCGCCCATGGATGAAGGTCATCCAGGTCCCCCGGCCTGGACACATCTAAGCCCTCCAGGTAATCCTTAACTAGGTCTGAATCAACAGTCGGGGGGACTTGCATCCTTCCTGGGCCTTTCTACACTATCACCCGAGAGCACCCCATTGTCAGCAGACAGGAACATGGAAGCCAAGAACTCATTGAAGAGTTCTGCCTTCTCTCACACATCCGTCACCATCTGCCCTGCCCTGCCCCGCCCCGTTAAGGGTCCAATGTTATCCTGAGACTTCGCTATCTATATACTTGAAGGACTTTTTATTATCCTTAATCCCAGAAGCTAATCTAAGATCCAGTGCTGCTTTAGCCTTCCTCACCAAATCCCTACAAGCTCCAGTCAGGGAGGTGTACTCCTTGTTTGTCTCTGCCCCCTGGTTCCACCGCCAGTACGCTTTTCTTTGCCCTCAGGCCAGCCTGGATATCCGCGCTCAGCCATAAAGGTTTCTTGGACCCTTTTCCCGCCTTCCTGCAGAGGAATTGTGTCCTGCTGTGCCCCAAGGATAGCCTCCTTGAGGAAGGACCACCTTTCCTGGACCCCCAGACTAGCTACCCCCTGGGCTCCGAGTGCCTCCCTGACTACTGCCCTGCGCACAGCAAAGTTGGCTTTCCTAAAGTCAAGCATTTGCACTGTGCTAGTTACCCTCCCCACCTTTCTCTGAATAGCAAACTGGATCATTTCACGATCACTGTCCCTTAGCCTCTGGGGACGGCCTGGTGGGGGATGTGCTAGTACAAGGGAGGCTAACACCAGATCCAGTATGGCGTTTTCCCTAGTGGGGATGAGTACCTCCTGCACAAGGTGTAGGTCCTGTATGCACGTCGGGAACTTTTGTGAGTGGCTAGACCTGGCTGACTGCTCCTCCCAGTTGATGTCGGGGTAATTCATATCACCCATGGCCATAACATCCTTCGCATGCACGGCCTCCCCAAGCTGCCTGCAAAATTCCTAATCTAGTTCTTCCTCCTGATGTGGTGGCCTGTAGTAAACCCCTACCACCAGATCCCTCTCCCCCTGCCCTCCTTGAAGTTTGACCCACAGGATCGCAGTTAAGTCTTCCTCTGATCCCATTTGGAAGGTAAAACTGGTATACTGTTCCCTAACATAGAGCGCAACACCCCCCCACCTTTTTTCCCCTTCCTGTCTCTTCTAAACAGCCTACAGCCCTCTATGTCTACTGCCCAGTCAAATGTTTCATCCCACCGTGTCTCCACTAGGCCAACCAGGTTGATTTTACTACTTAATATGCTATTAAACGTCCTTGTTTGTTCGTCTCTAAACAATATACAGTTACCATCCATATTATTTCTACCTTGATGCAACTTGAAGTCCTTTCCTAACTTTCCATATAGAAAGACTGCAATGCAACATAGGGAAGATAAATCAGAGACATTCACTTAAAAAGTGAAACTTTTCTACTGGAACAAAATACAACTCAAGTTAGTTACTGTCATTTCACTATGACCCTAATTTAGCCTGGCACATCTTAATTAAATTTGAACTTTTTTTTTTTCTATTGAGCTTAGCCTCGCTTTGTTGTACAATATATTTATTGCCAGAAAAGTTACTGTGCTTCTTACAAGTCTTTTAAGAATTTCAGCTGTGATTCATTTCATCACATTCAAAAGCAACGAACTAACAGTATTAAAAACAGCTCATGTGACTAAGTGTTATAGGAATAACTGAAGATAGTTGTCACCAGACTGATGCATTGAAATTACTTTAGAGATTGCATTTTGAAATGCATGCAAATTTTGTGTAAGCATTTTTTTAATCTTCTTAATGTTGATAGCTTTTGTTGTTCTAGATGCCCTCAGTAGAACATATTTAAAAAATGGGAGCAACAGAAGATTTTATCCCTAGTTACACATCACTTGGGAGATGTTCTCCTTTCCAATGTGAATTCAGTAGATGGAAAACATACCAGATTGTGCGCCCTGGAAACTGAAGTACCCTATTCATCAGTAGAGCAAGCACATGCAGGAAGCACAAGTGCAGATTTCTCTTCATTGCCCCCAGCAGCTTTCATCAACCCTGTTCTAGAGCACAACCACTCCTACATGTGGTAAGAGAGGGTAGTATCAGTGATGCAATCCCTGGCATCTGGTGAGATTCTCAACAAGGGGCTAATTGTGATGCCTGTTCCAGTGCGATTTCTGGCAGGAAAGGATTTAGAATGACACCACACACCAAATACCTCCAGCAAGCCATTGAACAGCCAGCAATGAGTTCCTATTGCTTCTGACTTGACCTGAATTCAAGTAGTAACCAAAGCAGAAAAGGTCCTGTATCCTGCTGGTAGTCATCTGAGTTAGCTCGTCCCCTAACAGAGATACCCAACCAAACCAAAAAGTTGAAAACTGAGGCAAAAAGGGCTGCTTATACACCTAACAAATCCAACAGCATGTTAATGAATAATACACTTGTCATCTTAAATGAGAAAAAGTGCATTCTTAATGTCAGATAATCCACATGGCAAGTCTAACATATTGCCAAAAGTCAACGCATCTCTTCTGAAGCAGCAAGTACAAACCATCACTGCTGTAGGTAAGCAACTGGCCAGAAGAGGTCAACGATCCGATACCGCACCAAAAACAATGCAATGGTTGTTCCTTCCTTTCGCACTTTTCTCCTCCTGCACCCTTCCCCCCCCCCAAAAAAAAACCAAACCCAAAAAGACACTTCTAAAGAAGAGAACTTTCTTTAATCTTTTATTTAAATTTGTTCTAATTTGAATGTATTTAAGAATTTGATTTTGTTTTTAAGCTATACCCTTGACTGATGCAACTTTCTAGGATACTTTCCAGGTACATTTTTTAGTGCAATTTTTCTGCTACTCTTATGGAGACTGGTGGGAAGCAGGTGGCTTTCAATATAGAATCTTATGCATTAGTTTAAGGAATAAACAAACATATTCTGCTTCCTACGAGACAAGTACCCTCATGTCTATAGTAAAAAGAACACTAAGGCTAGAACTACAGGAGAGTTTCAGGTCAGAACTGAATTGTGGTTGTCAGAGTCTGTGGGAAAGTTTGAATAATGCATACTTATAATGTATCCATCTCATAAGTTTGATTACTCATTCAGTTTAGTCAGCTTTAAATTAGATTCCTGTACCACACCTATCACTACAAGAAATAGTATTAAAACATCAGGAAAATGCTTTGGTGCCTCAGCAAAACTTAGCAACTAAACCAAAAGATACTTTCTGGTTAAAGGCTGTATCTTGCATTTTTATTTGAGCTCAAATAAGCCTTAACATAAGAAAAAAAAAATAAATAAAAAAACCTCTTCAAAATATGTAACATGTTGACTACAATGGGTGACAAGACTAGAACAATTAAATACCTCAATAAATACCACAATAATATAGACCTTTGCCAAATTTGATCCAATTGTCTAAGAATTATTTGGAAATCAAGATTTCACTCAGTGATTTCTGTAGGATCAAGGCAGTAACTCTTATGATTGTCGACATGATTGTAGTGGTGTTGACTTCAAGTTGAAGCAGACTTCATGTGAATTTAGCCCAGGTTTTTTTGTAGTTCCCCCCCCCAACTCAAACTGGAGTGCTGAGCCTGTCACCTGTTAACATAAATCAATTTAAGACAAGAGGTAGGCAGGCACCCAACTCTCAGTGAAACCAATAGGAGATAGGTGCTTAGGTATCTTTATAGGACTGGGCTAATGTGACTATTAAAAGGGTAGGGGGCGGGGATGGAATTCTGGTGGAAGATATTAGCTATTCCAAGACTGCAATAGTTGTGTTATAACACTGTCCTCCCATGAGTTTGATACAAAACATCTTGTTAAACAGTCCCTTTAGTGTTTTCACCCCCACACATACACACAAATAAGGGAAATAATCCTACATGCCAAAAAACAGAACAGAAACTTTCTAGTTACATTGTTGGATTGGTCAGGCAACTCAAAAAACTCTTTTTTTTTTTTTTTTTTTTTTTAAATCCAAAAGTCACACATTGCAATTGGTACAGAACATTGGATATAAGGATTAAGTTCTAGCAGCCTCTGTTTTGTAACAGAAAGTATCTAGAGGTATTTGTTTAGTTGATAAAGAAAATCTGGATTTAAAAAAAGAGAAGAAAAG
Source organism: Crocodylus porosus (assembly GCF_001723895.1). Classification (NCBI taxonomy): domain Eukaryota; kingdom Metazoa; phylum Chordata; order Crocodylia; family Crocodylidae; genus Crocodylus; species Crocodylus porosus. Next base: position 2,876,066 of record NW_017728921.1, read on the forward strand.
GCCCATAATAAAAATTAATTGACAGTACTAACTCTTAGGAGGATAAAGGAATATTTTATCTTCTGTATAAATCGGACTGCTTGGAGAGTAGTCATTCTTGCAAATTTATGCCTTAAGCCTCTTCTCTGCCCTACGATATATAATGAATAGCATTAAATTATATCAGGATTACATAATGTGTGTGCGCGCACATATAAAAAAACCAGGGTGGCTAAAACTAAACGAAAAACAATTCATTTGTGAGAGAAATTAAAGCATAGGACACTTGGATTCAGTGACCCCATTTAAGTGTTGTAGCTAATAATTGATGTGGAACAGATTATAAATACAGTTCATAAGATTCTGAACTCTCTATAAAAAGATTACTGAGAGCATAAGTTTGGTTTAGCTTTAATGAAACTAGAGCTGTTTGAACAACTTCCCTTTCCTCCTTCTCCCAATCCCCTTAAAACAAAGACGAGAATTCACAATTGTGTTCCTTTTTTCTTCCTACTCCTACACACTGGTTCACTGGTTTTTGAAAAAACTTGGCTTTTTGGAGCTGTTAAATGGAACAGCAGACCTATTATGAAGTGTGTGTAGTTAAAGGGCTAAACTAATGCTAGAGGGATCTTTGCATATAGGTTAGCAATTCCAAGTTTCTATAAGTAGTGTGCACATGTCTGTAAAATTAGGCCATACATTATGCAACATTTTTAACACAAGTGGTTAACATTCCTCTTAGAGGTGCAGGAGAGACTTGAGAACTCTAAGTGAATGTCTCAGACATGAATGCCTTAACACACCCAAGGTGTGTACACTGTAGCACTTAATTACCTTAGTGTCTTTCATCATCCTCTGCATGCAAGCGAGGCAGCATCCATGACACCCTGGCTAACAGGGTTCTGGGTTCTCCTGAAGTTTGACAAGTTAGAAAAGCTTGTAAGAAACTATTTGAAAAGAAACAAGACAAAATTGTTTTGTAGCTTCGTAAGGACAGCATGTCTCCACCTACCAAGAAAGAAAAAGTGATGCAATGTAAAAAGCTACTTTTGTTTTAGAAACCTGTATTTCAGCTTTTCACTCAAGGTAGTTCTGAAACCAAACCAAACCACCCAACTAGAACCATTTAAGTGTAAGTGCTTATTATGACTTTCCACACCTAAACAGATTCATCACAGTGGGTGGAGCAGTCTATGCTATATCCACCTCTAGTATAAAGAGCCATCCAGAAAAATTCCCTCTGTTTAAAGATTCTAAATGTGCCTATTTTGAAGCACATATCTAGTTAAAAATAAAGATTTCTGAAGTATTCAAATGCAGAATGCTCTGTTGCCTCAACCTCTAGAGGGTCTAGGATGGTTCTGCCATTATTACCCAAGCTGTACCTGTTCTTTAGATAGAGACCTGCAGGCTCCAAAAAGGCAGTCAGAACCTTTGATCAGTGTTATACATGCTTTTGAATATAGTCATTGGAGTCTCTTCACTTTCTTTTGTAATAAGATCTTAGAATCTTGATAATAAATTGCATTTGCTACACCATTGATTTGGCCCCACTGATACTTATTTCATGGCAAAAAAAAGGTCACCCAAGCTAGTATAACTGTCCATCAAATCCATGTTGCTTAGTGCTTCCTGAATATCCCACCCATAAATCCTCCATTAAAAGAAAAAAGCAAGGTAGGATGATTTTAATAGTTATACATTTAAGTACCTTTTAAAGGCAAGTAATATTTTCTTATCCAAGCGTTATTACAAAGTACAGATTTGGTGCTTTTATAAGCTACATTCATCCCCTTTTTACCAATTAATTCTGTGTCAATTAACTTCCAGATTAGATTCATATCCATGTAGCTTTAAACGTCTAACCAGAACCTGAAAGGCTTGGAACTCAATCATTAAAAAAAAAATTGTATGAAAAACATATTTATTAAAACCTCTGTACACAAAAACAAACAGGTATGTACAGCAAGTTTACATGAAGAATGGTGTTACAAAAGATAGAAGTGGTACTTAAAAAACTGACCCCACATAAATAATTTATAAAAATATCTGAAATGGTGAGGCGAATGCTGGTAATCCCTGATTATTTCCATCTGGTTGCCAGGATTTAACATGGGAAATTTAAAAGTGGCAGATCTTTTAAAAACATTAATATATTAAACTTATCTACAGGGTAATTAGCAAAAAACGTAGAAAGAGCAGACTAATGTACAAAGGACAGATAAAAATCACCATTCCACCTGACCCCAGTCAGAGACATTATAAATCTTAACCAAAAGATTCAACAGCAAGCCACGACTTCCATGTATTACTGGGTATAAAAAATTCAAATCAAACCAAAACAAATCAATAGTCTTGTCATCTTTGTGTAAGGTTTTGATTTCAGCAAGTTCTCCTGTACTGAAATGGCAGCATTGGTCCTGGTTAAGTGGGAGCCCTGAATGGACTTAAGTTGATACCAGGAAGAACAGATGCAGAACTGTATTTGTCCACTCTCCACAAGCATTTGAAAAGCAGGGTGCAGAAGCATATCCAACTTGGCGGATACTTTTAATTTCTTTTGGGGCCCAAGGAACCACAAAAGGAAGACCAGTCACACTGAAGGCGTTTTCTTTTTCTGCAGGTTTCTGGGGGAATTTTTTAACACGCTTCTGATTCGAAGATACACACCAGTAGATTCTGCCATATTTTCAAACTCAAATGGCGTTATTCCTGCAGCAAACTTGCTCATGTCAGGAACAGGACTCAAATTTTTTGTAGATGATTCAGTGCTGGTCACCACGTCAGCAATGCCTTTGTTTCCTTCATCATTCTCCTCACTTTTGGAGGCTGTAGTGTTGTCATCCAGCATGCCTTCTGAATCCATAGGATCAGGGTCTTCCTTTAAATCAAGCAACCCATCCCCTGAACTAGGACTACTTTTAAAGTGCTCATTGCTGGGGATTTGCATATTAATGCCCGAAACACTAGTTTCCATTGCAACTAGCTTCTCAGATGTTCTTCCTTCTGGAAGAACTTCCAGTTCATTCCTAGATGGTGATGATGCAACAGAGTTCCCAGCTAACGGTGTGTCTGCAGGTATATCAGAGTCACTATTTGTACTGTCTGCCTGCTCTAGTGCAGCCCAAATCAGTCTCTGCTGCTCTTCTAATTCTTCTAGGGTCAAAGTATCTTCATCCATAACAGGTTCTCCCACCCTGGGGTGAGACGAGTCACTGGAAGAAGTTATTGGTGGTGTATTCCTGGGAAGAGGAGGGGGAGTAGGTGTTGGAGGCTGAGGAGGTGTAAAGTTGGGTGGAGTAGCAGGAGGTGTTCCTCGTGGCAATGGAGGTGGTGTTGAAATTGATGGCGATCCAGGTGGCAGAGGAGGCTGGAACTGAAAACTATCATAGGCTTGAGAACTCTGTGACATGTCCAAATCTAATATTAGATAATGAAAAATCTTAATTAGTAGTATTGATGCTTTAATTCTTATCTTGGCTGATTTCAAACCTAAGCTTCAATTAAAAACAGCACATTTGTATTAAGTGTTTGTCATCGTTGTCCCCACCCCCATATCCTGAATCTCAGGCTCAAAACCAGAAAGTTATATCCAAATGAATGTCATGCAAGATAGGTTTTTGAGTGGGTTTTTTTTTGGCGGGAGAGGGAGAGGCAGGAGGTGGTCATAGGATCCCCAAGGAACCTTCACAAAGATGTCATTTTGAATCTCATGGGAAACCATGATGGTAGTATAAAAAAGCCACACATTTTTAAAACAGATAAACACTTAAGGTTTGAAAGCAAACTTTTCAGATTTGTGCTCCCAGATGTATAGAGGTTCTCTCCTCAGAGAGAACCCAAAAGCCACTAGATTAGAATTGCTATAGAAGCCAATTCATTAAAAAAAAAAAAAATCAGTCTTAAAAGAGGCAACAGTTTCTACACATGCTTTATAGATGGCCCCTCCTGAAAATACCAAAGGTGTTGTCTGTAGCTAATATCGATCCTTCAAAAACTGAAACCAGACCAACTCAAATTAGCATGTTTGTTATTCAGGACCCCTCTACAAATTAAAGGTATTTTGCAGTTAACTGGTAATGTTCCCCCTGCGCTGGCAATAAGATCCAATAAGTGATTCCACAATTGTGCTTCTTGTCATACACATGCAGAAAGGCAAAAGGCATTATTGTGCAAATTGCACATTAGATCCCATTGTGCCTTCAGCTTCAGAGGAGGCCTCAGTAATCCCAGTGTTACTACTAGGAGCGGTGACCTAAGATTCCAGTTTCCTTGAACAGACCATTCTGTTACAGAGTAAAATGCTTCGAAGAAGAAATGGTGGGTGTTACAGCCCCAAATATGAGCCAAAAATAATGCAAATATTTGAGCACCATAGCTAGTTTGCTTTAGCTGCCAGTTCCAATACCATCTAAATCTCCTCTTAGATAATGGCTTAGTAATTCAGTGTCAGTTATAAACACTGAAGAGAAAGGAGCAAATCCAAAATATTAAAAAAGTAAATTATACCAGAATCTACATCCATGTCAGCTGCTGAAGCCACCACTGAATTGTCTTCTCTTAGCTTCTTTGAATTATGAGGGCTTGTCTGAATGGCAGGCCTTTTATTATTAGATTTTGGACTTGGCTGAGGAAAGAGTTACGCAGGAACAAGAAGAACAAGTTAAGATTTTATAATACTGCCATACGAGACAAAACAATAACACTTCCTACCACAGAATTATTTACACATTGTTATAAGCTGGACGAGCTCGTCCTCCTGCTCAGTGCAAAGAAATATGATGTCATTGGAATAATGGAGACCTGGTGGGACTCCACCCATGACTGGACCATGGGTATCGAGGGCTATACCCTATACAGGAGGGAGCGTGTTGACAAAAGGGGCGGGGGTGTAGCTCTCTATGTGAAGGAAAGCTACATGTCCCTGCAAGCTGATGTTGGCGACCGGCATGGACAG
>NW_017728921.1:2881104-2970175 GCF_001723895.1 Crocodylus porosus
GGTTCAAGCACCTACACTGAACACCTTCAAGAGTAAATTAGATGCTTATCTTGCTGGGATCCTATGACCCCAGCTGACTTGCTGCCCTTTGGGCAGGGGGCTGGACTCGATGATCTCCCGAGGTCCCTTCCAGCCCTAATGTCTATGAAATGTCTATGAAAGCATAACAGCCTCAAGCGTACTCAATTTTTCAATGTTTTCTATCTGGATCTTGTAAAGTGTCCATGCCACACATACTAAGCATCCCCTTTGCATCAGTCTTAGAGAATGTTGTGTTTTTGTTTGTTTGTTTTTTTAAAACAAATCACATGAAGAATATTGGACATGCTTTCATCTCACCCCTCCCCACCAATAAAGATCTCGTTTACTGTAATGGACTGCCTAACTCAGGGAAGAGGAACGTGAAGCCTAGAATTAAACAGCAAGTAGAAAATACCAGTTACATCAGAGGTATTCTCAGAGAAAGCTATAAATCCAGGTTGCCATAAGCACCTATTAAACATAGACATGGTTTACAATAATAATAAAATGCACCTTTTTGCATATTATGGAAGCATGTTATTTAGACAGCCTACATAAAACGTGAATTCCTAGAAACTGTGAACAAACACTAAAGTCTTAACATAGCCTTTTAAATCAAGTCTGTATATTTCTAATCTCATGAGGCTATCTTATGTAAAAAAAAGTACCAATTTTTATAGAACAACTCTGACTTGTTTTCTTTTGTGGCTATATTATTTAAAAGGCAATCCCCTACTTATGGGAAGAGTTTGTCCTGAATAGCCTCAGGATTTCACACCAAAACCTACTATTCTGAGGCAGTTCACTCTGAATCACCTTTGGTCAAAGTTGGAAATGTAACTAGTAATCAACATCTGGGTAACACTAACACAAAAAATACAAGTGTTTTTTTTCCATATTTGGCATTCAAACAAGAGAGAAATATTCACCGCATGAACATTAGAAAGGTAGCTAGCAAAAACATCCTTCTGTTGGGATTGCTGCATGGGTATGGAACCAAATATCCTCCATTCCTATAGCAAAACACAGAAGCAAGGCTCAACATTCAGCAAACTGCAGTTAGTAACACGACATGTTTCAGCAAATTGACTTCATGAATAACGTTGACCAGTATTAGTTAATACACTAACCAGAAATATGTCTAACTGGAAGGCAGGAAGAACCTGCCTTCTAACAGATTGCATTTCAGATGTGCATTTCTAACAGATGATAAGTTCCCTTCCATTTGGAAACATGAATGGCTGATGCAGGGAGCCAACTGGCTAAACAAGAACACTGCTTGTGTGAAATGCAAATATCTTGTTAACAATTTACTTGCAACTAGTATTTAACATGGCTATTAAAATTTACTTCCACAGAAAAAAGAAAACATGCACACCTAGGGTGACTTCCTCCTAATTAGCAATAGTTATGCCAGAAGCTCTGTGACAAATACATTAAAAAGACAAGAAAATGAAATGATCCAAATATCTATTAAGATACAATTAATTAAGCAAATCATGGATGACTGAAAGCAAAATGTGATGGTCAATTAGAGGCAGAAGTTTAATAACGAGGGGCAGTACTAGTGGGCTGGGTTTGTTTTTTGTTTTTTAGAAACATGCCAACTAAGTATAGCAAATCCACTTACATCTGGAATCCCACTTGGAGTGGACATATTAAAACCTGGATAGTTTATCAATTTAGTGACATCATAAGTGACACGTTTCTGTGGATAGGATCCTTCTTCCTCCTCTGTTTCACCATCTACAACAGAATATAACTTTATAATGCTTTTGTATAGAAAGAAGCCATAGCAGAGAACACATGCATGAAGCGTTTAAATGACTGTTACAGAAAAACCTGCATCCTGCAAAGTAGGAATAGTGACCAAATATCTCCTTAGCGTACACACAGAGATTTGACCAAAGGCCTGGTTTAGAGACTGAGATCAGTACCCTAACCCCATCACTGAGCACTCCAGATTTGAGCCTAGAAATGTTATCTCTCGAGTATTAATTTTACTGTTTGTCATCACCAGCTCCTGGTTCTTGTAAGTTACAAAAATGATGAGTACACTTATTTCCAAATTTCTTTCATTAGCTGTGGAAATCAGTCTATTACCCCTGAAAAACGGCAGATGAGGACAGGAAAGAAAGCAGAGCTAGACAAGGGGTCAAAGAACCACCTTTGGAAATTATAGCATCACTGACAGCATAGAATCTGAATTCACTACTGTTTTCCTGGGGGCCGGTCTCTCTGATAGCACAGTAACTTAAGAAACCCAGAACGAGGTTTTTTTTCTACACAGCCAACTAATTTCTCTATAAAAGGAAGGCTACAGAAGTTATGGTTTTTCGCTATTAGCAAGTGAATTTAAATATTAACAAAACTAATTTTTGAAAACATCACAATTCAAATCTTCAGAATTAACTGGGTGTTTGATAAGATGGAAAACAGAATGAATATATCTAATAAGTCAGGCATGGAGCACCACAGGCCTGAGGCACCAAACCTAGACACTGAAGGCAACTTTTAGGTGACGGTTAATGAACCATTAACATGGGAACCCTGATTATGAAACGGAGTATGAGGAGTTTAAATTAATTTTATTAAGGATCACTCATAAAGGTTAACATGAAGTTTTAAAAAAAATTCTAAAATGCATACCAAACCAATGTCAGAAGGAAAAGAAGAAACATGTTAATAATTCACCTAGACGAAGCCTGGACCAAAGTTTTTTTTGTTTGTTTTAAGAGAGAGAATGAGCTAGGGGAAGAAAAAAAAAAAAAAAAAAAAAAACCAACTGATGAAGGACAGTGTCAGTCTGAAGGAGAAGAAAAAAAAAAATTCTCTCTTGTTGCCTTAAATGCCTCTGCATTAGGAAGAACAAGTACAAGGAAATAAGGAGACCATGCGTCATTGCTACATAACTGTAAGGATGGTGAATAAATGATCAGCCATTATATATAAAGAAACCGCCAAATTACTTAGTCAAAAATTAGTTTTTTTCTCCACTGAAGAAAAGAACTGTGGCTTTGATTTATTGCTTTAGACAAGCCTGAGTAAATGGGCAATTAGATTTTTCAATGCTTTAAATTATTGAATATATGCAAATTCAAAGTCAGAATACAAAACTAAAACCAGCAATAATTACAGAACTTTGAGGGACTATTTTTTTCTTCCAGAAAGCTTATACAAGACTTCATGAGAACCTATGAGCTAATCAAAAAAGTGTGATCAAGCAAGAGCTAGGCTGACACAAGGCCATTTAAGAAACAAATGGCTTCACATGAACCCCATGGTCTAATGTCAGGTTGAAAAGACAGCAAGTTCAAAAGGACAAAATCCCTTCAACCATGTGATTAAGTTATTGCAGGTTGCGCAGACTGTTGTAGCATGCCTAGATGATAAGCAATAAAAGAATTGACATGGCTAGAGAAAAGAAGAACCAGTCCAATGCAATCTTGAGGTGAATCAAGTCCTTCCACAGTCAATGCCAAACATCACTAACTTGCATGTACTTTAAAGGTGTGTAGTCTAGGTCTTCCATCAACTAAGAAGTGAATGCATGACTGGTATAGTGAGCCAGACCTTGACAACACACTTCTTACCTCTTCCATCATAAAGGGCAAGTCCTGAACCCTCCAGTTCAGCTTCTTTGAGCCACCCTGGGGGGTAACCCAACTGGCGCATGCGATATATAAATGGAGGAAGACTCTTATCAGTGACACCAAGTGCATCTTGAAGTTCTTCACTAGAAAGGAAAGAGAGAGAGGAAAGCTATACGAGATCTGAAATTCCTAGAAAAAGATAAAGACAATGATTAGGTGTATTTACTTGAGTTAAGGAGTATTTACTTGAATTGCCAAGTTAAAACAAAATCTAAATAAACCTCTTTTAAGATTTTTTTTTTTTAAATCCGAACACTTTTACTGTTAATCTCTGAACTATTTTCAATGTAAGAACTGTACCTAAAAAAAGTTAATTTAGGAAGTGTTGATTTTAGCTCTCTCATTAGGATATTAATTTGCCTACATAATGCAAATGAATGTATGTGTAAACATACACCATGTCCACATCCCCACGAGCATGGGCATTTGGATCCCCAAGGACAACTAATGGTGGCACACCTTATGCCACTGCTAGTTGTCCCCATGGAATGCTCGGTGCCACGTGCCTTCTGGCATATGGCAAGTTACCCAGGGTGGGGTAGGGGAGGCTGAAGACAGCAACAGGCTGGCCCCAAAAGCCTTACCTATGGTCTTCCTGGGGCTGTAACAGCAGTGACCCTGCCACTTGGAGCCTGGCTGGCAGTTAACAGAAAAACAAAACAAAACAAAAACTCCACCCCAAAACAACCCAGTGCTGCTCCGTTATAGCACAGAGAACAGTTGAACATGTGGTATGTGGTGCCGCAAACTTGTCTGCACTGCCATATACTGTGCAGCAGTGCTCATCTGGACACAACCCATGAAGGTTAACTTTATTATGAGAATGACAACTCACTCTGATCTATGCATTCATACCCAAATCCTTAAAAGGTAGCCTATCTACAAAAGAGGAAAAAAACCACAAACATCCATCCTTCCTGTCAAGCTAAATAAACGAGACAAAAAACAGCTCAAACTGCAGTCATCTCTTTGCCGTGAAAGAGAACTTTTGTTTAAAAGACTAGATTTGCACATATCTGGCACAAATAGTTCATGATTCTAAAATAACCTACAGAGCTTGAAACACTTGCAATCACCCTTGGAACAGCTGTCTTTTCAACAACCATTTGAGGGTTCAGTCCATATCACCACTAGGTCCCAAGGTCAGGAATATACCACCCTGCACAACATTTTTAAAACAGAATATTCCAGCACAAGAAGTAAACTTGAGGAATTTCATAGAATCATAGAAGTAGGGTCAGAAGAGACCATGTAGGTCTTCAAGTCCGACCCCCCTGCCTGGGCGGGAGAAAAGACTGGACTCAAATGAGTCCAGCCAGGTAGTCATCAAGCCTCTTCTTAAAGATCCCCAGGGTAGGAGCCAGCACCACTTCCCTAGGAAGTTGGTTCCAGCTCCTAGCCGCCCTGACCGTGAAGTTGTTCTTGCAGATGTCTAATCTAAATCTACTCTCTAACAACTTGTGTCCATTGTTCCTTGTCATATCAGGGGGCGCTAGGGGAAACTGTCTCCCCTAAACCCTTCTGGTCCCCCTAGTGAGTTTACAGGCAGTCACCAGGTCCCCCCTCAGTCGTCCCCCCTTCAGTCCCGCAGTTTTTCAATGTAGGGTCTGCCCTGTAGTCCCCGGATCATGCGGGTGGCCCTCCTCTGGACCCTTTCAATGTTGTCCACATCCCTCCTGAAATGGGGCGCACAGAACTGGACACAGTACTCCAGCTGCGGCCTGACCAGCGTCTCATAGATTATCAGCTCATGTAAGCATTGTTAGCAGGATGAGTTAACAGATTAGTTAAGGCTACCAAGAGAACACATATACAATAGTTTTGCCAAGTGACGACCCCATTTAATTCCAAACAATAGGAAATTTATGTATTTATCTATGACAAGCAGAGTGACAGTCAATGGCAGGAAAATAAATACCTAATTACTCCTGGCTTGAACTTTCCAAATCTCTCTTCTACCTCTTCTGCATGATATCGTTGCAGGAAGTTCTGATTACTTGCTTCACCACAGGCTTCCATAAACTCTTTCCTTTTCTCACTTATACGGGCATTATTTCGTGGCTTAAAGACAATACAGGTGGGAACTTCAGCATTATGCAACCTCTAACTTTTGCCTGTACAGCTCAACACAAACCAATGGACTGCAAATGTGTGGAAGGTGCACTGGTGGTTATACACAGACTGTATTTAAACATCCACTAGCTTAATAGGGGGAAAAACCTATAGATGAAGGCTTTGGGTTCATTTGTTGTTTTTTTTTTTTTTTTTTAAAGAAATGTCAAACAGGAAGTTATGCTATGAAAGATTCAATTATTCAAATTAATGTAATATTAAAATTTCTAAGTGTAATGGAGATATATAAATTATCAATAAAAAAACCTCTTCTTCCATCATGAATTATACATGATTCCTCTAATTCTATAACTATTCTGTTACATCAGAACTTTGGATAACAAACAAGTAATTCTTTCCATACTGAACAAAATTCACCTGTGGACAATCCTTCATTTGATGGTCTTCAGAACCACAGTTGAAACAGTGAGGTTTTGGCCTGTTTAAGGAAAGGAGAAAAAAGTCTATTTATCCCTTTAGAAATGTACTTCCATACACATACTTAAATATTTTTTATATAGACAGAGTACAACAGAACTGTCATTTGCATCACAATTGTCCACAACACAGCAAGTTGTAAAACTAAGGATGATCTGCTCATTTTCAGCTGTTTATTACAGCTTTTACTTCAAAGGGTGCCACTCTGCCATTCAGCTGGGGCTCATCAGCAGTTTAATTCTCTGATCTCCTGCATTGAAGGCCTCGGAAATAAAAGTTGCAGCGAGTCAGCAGTTCTGTTCAGGTCTACTGTTGCTCTGTGTACCTCTGGTTAATTTGTAACCCCCCCCCCCCCCCCCACACACACACACACTGCAGCAGTGGTTAGGAATATAACCCTCCAAAGTATCCAGGATTTACAGTATCAACTCAAATACTCAAATTAACCACATGCCTCAAACAATGCATACAAATTTGCCTCCCTAATCTCTATAATTATAAAAAAAATCCTTACATCTTGTTAGAATTGACTGGTAGTTCCCTTTATGTCTGCACATTTGCCTTTGCCACAAGGACAAGGGAGAGGCAGGTAGAAATGGACATGCTAGAGTTACATAATTTAAAATAGGCATGGTTTTCGTGTAAGACTTGAAGGAAGAAGAGGCAGCATGTCTCAAAGGAGGAAAAAATACAGGACCCAAAGTTTCAGATTAAATATAAATTACTATTTTTCATATGGCATCATCTGTAGTTAAACATGGTTGTCAAATCCGTTTTCCTAAACGGAAATATTTTACTTGGCTATACAGTACTTTACAGAAAAAGTAAGCTTGCCTCCTTGCCTTGCTACTTCCACCAAACATGCATTTGAAACTTAGAAGGAAGTTTTCTTCTTCCTCAAAACAGCTAAATAATCAACTCCACAAGAAAAAAAGTCTGTACTCTGTATTAGATGTAGAGGAAACAAGCCAACTAAGGAAAAGCCAGATAAGAAAAAGCAAGGTGACAGCACATCAAGGCAAAAAAAAAAAAAAAAAAAATGACAAGACCAATATAAAAAGTGCTAACAATAAATGAAAAAAGTAAAACACTAACAAATAAGCTTAAAAACAGTTTCTTAACAGTGATTTTAGGGCCTTGTGATTGACTGCCTCTCTTTACAAGTTATATTTTCTTTTTTACTGCAAAAAACTTAAAATTGCTTACTTTAATTGTTGGCTACAATCTTTAGTATTACCCTCATACACCACCTCCTGTTAAAATGTTTTGAAATTAAGAGGCTTAGAATTAAAAAAGGTAAATAAACTAAAAGTACAAACCTTTTTGGTTTTGCTACTTGCAATTCTTGCCCCTCTACAGAGAGGATCTGGCTGAACACTTGCTGGTATCTTAGATGTTAATAAGGAAATGATATTTTTTGTTCCAAGCACAATCAAAACCTAGCATTGTTTTATATGGACTCTTCTGGAGTGAGCTAAAAGCACTTCCTCAGGTTACAGAAGTCACAATCCACTATAAGCTTATCCATCAAAACGTTTGTAGAGAACCCCCTCATTCAACTCTACGTGATAGTTAGCCTTGCTCTGTATATTTTCCTGTAGGGAAAAAAAAGTTCCACTTAACAGGTAGCTGTTTCACTAAGTAACTTACAAGGGAAACCTTCTCTTGGCCTAGCCTGTAGGAACTAAACTAAGCTGGATGTCATCCTTTAAGTTTGCAGGTAAGCATGTCTCAAGAAAGCTGACACTGATGTTCAGGCTAACAGAACATCATAAAAAATGCCCTGCCCCATATCAACTGCATCAAGCTCTCTATCTTCCTTCATGCCATCTCTCATTCGTGAAAGTTACTAAGGTATTTAAATTGAGGTTTTTGAAGTCCTAGATAGAAAAGGAGCTTTGCTAATTTCTCACAAGAATGTAAACTAGAAGAACAAATTACAATGCAATATACAGTCCAAAGATAGGTACACAACAAATCCAGGTTGGCTGGCTCCTGAACTAATGTTTTCACTCATGGTGGGGCATCAATTGCAGATCAATTTTATTGTGGTGCATCAATAAGCAAAACATGATTTCTCAAACTGATTTTATATGGTTGATTTTTACACAGTATTTGCAGATCAAAGGAAGCAATTCTTCTGCTCTATTCAGCACTGGTAAGGCCTGAGCTGAAGTCCCATGTCTAGTTTTGGACTGCACACTTCAAGTAGTATGTGGACAGTATGGAAAGAGTCCACTGCAGGATAACAAAATTGATCAAGGGCCTGGGAAGCAAGACTTATGAGGAAAGGCTGAAAGAACTATGCTAAGTCTGAAGAAGAGAAAACTGAGGGGGTGGGATTTGGTAACAATCTTTAAATACTTGAAGGACAATTATGGAAAGGCTGGAGATGGGCTTTTCTTTGTGGATGCAGGGCACAAGACTGGGAGCAGTAGCCTCTGGCTGCAACAGAGGAAACCAAGGTTGGAGATTTAGGAGGAACTTTCTGACCATGGGTGGGTCAAGTATTGGAACAGGTTATCTAGAAAAATTGTGGAATCTCCATCCTTGAACGTTTGAGAGGGTTAGACATACACTTGGCTGGGATGGCTTAGTCAGTAATGACTCTGCCTTGGGCAGGGAGCTGGACTAGATGACCTTGCGAGGATCCCTTCGAGCTCCCCTTTCCTATAATCATACAATCATGAAGAAACCAGTTTTTGGGATAGTGGAGGCAGGTAGGGGGAGACTAAACAAAGAACAAAACTACTATTTTAGTAGTTTTTTCAGCCAACAAACTGATGAGATCCATGCAAATTTCATATTTAAAAACCTTTTAGAAAAGAATTTAAGTCTCAAACTTTGTCCAATTGTGCTGTTTGACTGCATAAACAAAATAGAAAAAAGGCCTCCATTTCAAACAAACAGGATACTTTGGTATTTCCCATCCTTCTGTCAACTGTGGATTTTCATTTAATATAGGTTGTCCCAGTTTATCAAGACAGAAGTTGGTAAAGTATAAAACACTCCCTACAACCTGTAGAAAGATGGAGAAAATTGTCAGTTTTTAAATACAATTAGAATATTATACATGTCTAAAAATTATATCAGCTAATATTTTAATGTAATATATTTAGTTCTATAAAATTACTTAAGAGATTTCCTGTTTTGATTATCTGTAAATCCTTAAACAAATGCATGCTTTCTGAATGTGCACGTCATTAATGTTTTCTGGTTATGTGGTTAAAGCAAAATAAATCAGTGGCAGACATCTGGAATTGTTGATAATTTTGTGCAGCAAAAAGGTGCAGAATGCAGATTTAGAACTGCTGTTAAACTTACACTAAAAGCTTCTTTAATTTTTTTTATTGAATTAGAGCTTGCCACTCTATGGTCCTCTTCCAAAAGAATACTGGACGGCTAATGAGAAAAGCAAGAGAACAACATATTAAAGATGTAATCCTTAGTTGCTGAAATGTACAAAATATATATTATAACTCCATTCCCATATACATGCCAATATCTACATGCTAGTGTAGGAGATCTGTAGGCTAACAGCAGTACTATCTATAACAGGAGGCTGACATGGCTTTGGTTCCTGGCAGCTAGTTCTTTACTTCATGGGGACAGGGAATACTGTGAAGAAAATGCAGCATTTCAGGTAAGTAGGAGGAAAAAAGCCTCTTTTCACTTGCCTGTTCAAAAGCAGCAGAAGCTAAGGACTGACAATGACAAAACAAGGGAGTCTTTTCTGCTTCTCAGCAAGGGAAAGAATATGGAAATGTCAAGAAGCAACAGTAGACTCTTAATTGACCTCAATTTCCACATGAGTAATGAAGTGCGGGGTGGGGAAGGCTTCTCAAAAAACTTAGTCCAAGGATGTCAAACTCACTTGGCTCTAGTGGCCATATCTGGACTGTGAGTGACAGTATTAACTCCCGCAGCTGCCACAGTCACTGCATTAGCACAGCTCCAGAACCAAGGGGGTTAATGCAACTGCTGCTCACCCTACTTCACTCCTCCCCACAATCTAAACTATGGACTAAAAGCCCCAAAATTCAGTAGCAGGTAAGGGAAGAGGAGAGAACAGCAGCAATATAAATCCCCTGGGTTCCAGAGCCATGCTGGTAGAACATCTCTAGCAGCTGCAGCGACAATGGGTGAAAACGGGCTATCCAAGCAAGGCATGAGAAACCCAATGGACTGGATGTTTGACAACTTTCATTTAGACTAAAGAAATGTACAGAGTTATAAAGTTAGAAAATTCTATATTTTAAAGCACATTTGGGTTCACACTGTGACGTTTAGAACCCTGCATACTTTAAAAAAAGTCCCCCAATATCTGGAAAGAATGTTTTCAAGGAGAGTGGGTGCTTGCAATTGGTTTTCCTATTCTCCCCCCCCTTTTTTTTAAACTGTTTAAATCATCACCATTTTTACCAGTATAAACATTTGATAAGGAGTATACTATTTTAAAGTAATAAGGAAAACTCTTGAATTTAAATATTCCAGTAGTAAGATACTTTAACAAAAGACTGAAGTTAAAAAAATAAAATTACCTGAGGCTTAACATTGAAGTGGGTCTTCTCTGATGTAGCTCCCTGTTGCTCTTCATACTTTTGAACTAGATTAGAAATGAAATCCTCAATTTCTTGATGGTATTGCCTACAAAAGATAATAAAACATCAGAAGTAAACATATAAATTGTCTAAACACTTACCAAAAAACTGACATGAAATCTAAATGCTATAATGCTATGACTTTGTATGGTGTTCAAAATAAGAATGGTTATAGAAACTTTTGTTACTATACATATGCATCTAAAAAAGGCGTACTACCCAATATTAATGTATTTTCTCCCTTCATAACACTTTCTTGTACAGTAGCAGTAGAAAATTCGGCCCCCCCACCTGCAAATATAGCTGAGGAAACTTCTATGATTAGAAGCAACTCTAGTGCAACACATGAGCACGTTTTCAGTTACTTATGAAGTATAGCAATTTAGAGGCAGTTGCACTCCCATCCTCATCATAAAACTCAGCTCTAAAGGAAAAATCAAATACACACATCCCACACTCTACAAACAAACACACACTCTCTCAGAACAGACAAATGACTATGAGTTTCAACTGGATAACGAGTGTGTTTGTACTGCTAATCTTTGGTTCAGTCTAAGGAAAGGACTATCAACTTGGGTGCCTTGAGAGGCTTTCAAGGGTGCCACGTGGGGCTGCATAATGTTAGCAATGTTAAGTCTGCAAACACAATTCACAAGATAAACAGATTTTTAATGGGAATCCATAGTTGTAGTCTTTCTGATTTTTTTCACAGCAGAAGTGCTCTATTATTTTTCTGTATGCAAACAGGTGAAAATGAAATTTTGGCAGTTTCCAAAGAGTGGTGTGAATGTAAGAAGTGGGTTAAAACCACTGGTCTAAGGAGACTAAGCATAAGCAAAGAGACACTTTTTCATGTAGCACTTCAGGATGTATTCTTTAAAGAATGCTCTGACATGCATTTTTCCCAAATTAGTTACCATACAGAACTCAAAATTACATATCCATGTCCTGATGCTAATTTGACAAAATTATATTCACAGACTGTATATATCAAAACAGTTAACCAATCAAAATCTGGGATATTAAAGATATTTTGCTAAACTGAATACAAGTAATCAGAGAACAACAGATTTATATAAAGAGTATTCAAAACACTGCCACTAACTGCTGAATACAGTACACGCACATCCACTGTACACTAACATACCCCAAATAAAGGCAAATCTCAGCACAAAATCAGAATTAGTAGCTTTGGCAAGAGAAATTACTTACTTTGATATAACATTGTTCATAAACAAAATTTGTAACAAAGGTCCATCTAACTTAGAGCTGTCCAGTGTTATTCCACTAGAAGAACAAAGAGTCAGAAATGTAAATAACGAAAGTAAAATGTAATTGTATCATCCCATGTCATGTGATGTATCCCAGTTATTTAATCAGAGCAGTGATAAGTCAAGAGGATGAGCATCATCTCAAGACAGACATGCAGCAAGTCCAGGCCAATATAAATGTAATTCGTCTTTCAAATCACTCCATTACTCTATGCTACAGTTTTTGCCCCCCTTGGTTTCAATCCGGTTTTACTTCCTCAAGCAATGTAGCACAGAATGCCGACTGCTTGAAAGACTTATTGTAATTGGGGGGCGCATACAAGAAACACAGGGCACTGACATTTACTTAAGAACTGGGAAAACTTCACAGAGAATCTGATGATCAGAAATCCCTCAGAGAATGACTATTAAATAGGCTAGAACAGGGGCAGACAATTATTTTGGGTGGAGGGCCACTTACTGAGTTTTGGTAACCATTGAGGGCCACATGACAGGCAGCAAGGGGCAGATTAATATTAATTTTCTACATTTTTAAGGGCCCCGCGGGCCAGATAGAATGGCTTGGTGGGCTGCATCTGGACTGCAGGTCGCATTTTGCCCACTCCTGGGCTAGAGCAACTAACACTCTACTACTAGTTTTCAGGGGGAAAATTATTTGCCAGAAGGCCACATTCATACCAGTAGTTATACAAGTGACAGCATTAAACTAAGTTTTGTATATAGATGTCTGAAAATACAGATGTTTAGGGGGCATTGGCATTTTAGAATCCCCAGAAGGCAAGCAGTTACAGAAACCTTTTCCAGAAGAGTCTAATGCATGTTCAGAGAGCAACTGCACAAGACAATAATTAGCTCCAGCAACCTTCACCTCGACTCCGGAAAGCATCTGTTTAGAGATCTAATGTTGAGGACTTACATTGCTACAAGTTCTAGACTGGAAAGACAATATTAACATACCTTGGTCGAGTCAGAATGTTCAATTTTCTTTTAAGTTCTTGATGTTAACTATTTGTTAAGGAAGATTACTTTTTCTTTGCATGCACATTGCTAGAACTGAAGGACATTTTAAAAACCTAAAATCAATCAACTCCTACAACAACTGCACCGAACATAAGGCAGGGCTTCAGAAACTTTCATGCATTTTACTAAACTGCACTTCAGGTAATTCAAGAATTTGTTTACCAACAAAAGGACTAGAGTAAGATGAATACAAAAAGCTGGTTGGAGTAGGGAACAACTACTGCGTTCGAAGCAGCAATCCATAATAATAAGCACCACAGCAAAGTCCTGTTGCACATTCTGTCTCCGCTTGCTGGACATCTGTGTGCATCACCAAGTACTCCATTCACAGGTGCTAACAGCAAAACCATTTAGTTTATAGATAGAAATCACTAAAGTAAGCATCAGAGCAGGATGAGGTAAAACAGGAAAAAAACCGACAAAAACCAAGGGGGGGAGAAACAGGCCAGTTCAAACTATAAATTTGTTATATAGGACAGAGAAATGTACAGAGATTGAGTTTAAAAGCACACATACGAGGACAGAAATATGCCAAAATTATAAGACATACCAGGACTCACAAAAGAGAAAAGTTAGAAGAAATGCCAAACACTATACCCATTTCAGGAGTCTCAGTTTGGAAGAGGCAAGAAAGAGCTGGCAGTCAGACTAATAATAAAAAGTTAATTCAAAAATACAATTCACTTTAAAACACAAACAAACAAAAAAAGGCCTTTCAGAATCCATCTCATCACAACACTTCGCAAGGCACCACCAGTTGACTGTTTCCACCTCAAACATAGCCAAACAGACCAAGATTTTAACACAGCAACATCTGAGACACGGGTACTATTGGTACGCTGATTTATACCTCAGACCAACCAGATCAAGATTTTTAAAAAGTCTCGGCTAGAGGATGCCCCCTGCCTCCTCCAGAAGGGACGAGTCAGGCAGGAGATGGGAGGAAGACCTGCCTCCCCGGCAGCTCAAACTAAACTGAAAGAAGAGGGCAGGAGCCGGGGGACCTGCCAGCTCCACTCTCCAGCTTCATTCAAAGCCAGAGGCTCTTCAGAAAAGAAGCCCTGGGCCCGCCCGGCGACCCCGCCGCGCCCTTGCTCGGAGACACGGTGATAGCCGAGCTAGACCGCCCGCGCCCCCACAGCCGCCCCCGCGAGGGAAAAGCGGAGGCCGGCCCCGCCGCCCGTCCCGCCCTGTCAGGATATTCTCGGCCCGCAGCCGCCGCACCGTCTCCTCGCAGTCCCGCAACCGCTGGCGCAGCGCCGCCTGCTCCTCGTCTTCCTCCAGGGGGGCGTCAAGTGGCTGCGCGGTCGCGGCCGCAACCGCGGCCGGAGCCTCCTCGTCACCGTCCAGCTGCTCGAAGAGCTCGCGGTCCCCAAAATCCACCCCAGCCGCCATCTTAAGCTGCAGCAGGAAGAGGGGAGCGGGGCAGAGGGCAAAGGGCAGAGGTCGCGCAGAGGTGTGTGGGTGGGGGGAGCGGGACCTCTAACGACTCGTCTCCGCCGCGCGGGGGGCCTACAAGTCCCGGCATGACCCTACGCACGCTCGTCGTAGCGGCTTGCGGGGCAGCGGCGCCATGGACCCTGGGATCTGTAGGCCAAAGGCAAAGTCCCCTTGGCGCGTTGCATGCTGGGCTTTCCGGTCTCTGCTAGGAGCGCAGCATGCTGGGAGTTGCAGTCCTGGGGGAGGGCTAGGCCCAGGCCTCGAGCTGGCCTACAGTTGGGAAGCGGCCGGGAGAGCTGCGCTGTTCGGAGAACGAAGAACCCTCGTTCGAGCACCGCACCTGCATAGGGCAGGGCAGACTTGCACCTTCCAGACCAGCCGTTCTCAACCAGGCAGCTTCAAGGTCCTTTTGAGGGTGCCAAAGGTTAGCACTAGCAGGTTGACAAACATAGGTCACAAGATAAAACCCAGCACTTTTATAGAGAAATCCATAGCTGTCGTCTTTCTGGGTTCTTTGCAACAGATTAAGAAACAAACCAACCCTGCTCTTATTCTGTAGCTGGAGTGAAAACAAAGAGCTGGCATTTTCTATGGGGCACCTCAACTTAAAATCACTGCTCTAGATGAACCATAGTGGAGCACAGGGGTTGTCAGCTAGGGGTACGTGTAGTTCTGGGGGTACCTGAAAGCCCCAAGGGCACTTGGGAAGGCCCCAAGGGCTACGGAGCATTCAGTGCCCCCCACCACTTATCCACTGGCTGCCCAGGGACCTCATCCAGAAGGGGGTATGCACCAGGAGAGGTACACTCAAGAAAGGTTGAAAATCCCCACTATAGCACAACCAACCTTCCATAAGCCAAAGCTTGTGTCCTGTGGTTCACCACATAGAGGCAGGTTAGTCCACACATTGACCCGGCCTTCTGTTTAACTTCAGAGTAACACAGCTAACTATGCCTGGTCTTCCCCTCATTTGCAAGCCAGGTTTCCACTTCCACGCCTTCTTTATTTCCACAATGCAAAGCAAGAAACAGCAGCTTCCACTGAAGATAAGTGGCAGGACTGAGGATGGGGTGAACAGCTATGCAAATAACTAGCAAAACTCAGGTTCTGATAAATTTTTGTTAAGAGTTGTTTTTCCTTGCACTTTTTAAGAAAGTCTTGTTTTTCTTCAAAGATTAGTAAAATGGGTCCTTCATGGTGGGAGGAAAGGGACTCAACGAGTGCTAAAGTAAACACACTCAAGGATCTAACATCACTGCTTAATAGCACTCAGGGGCTGAAGCTAATCTTATAGAAGGGAACGAGAGAGAGAGAGAGAGAGAGAATACTAACATTTCCTAAAAATAGAGAAGACTGGGCTTTTATTTAGTCTGTGGGGTCTAGGGTTCGAATCGCAGCTCCTGGTTGCTGTCATTACATGGACAGTACTGAACTACACTGCTCTCCCCACTATCCTGTCCTGTATCCAGAACTTAGCTACAAAAACTGCTTTTTTTGCTTTTGAAAACTGGGCCAGAAAGCAGCCACTAGACATATACACAAGTAGCAAGCATAGCACAGGCAGCAGCCTATTTCTACTCAGTGCAAAAACCTGGTAGATTAATTTTTAAATAAAGACAAGTTACTTTCAGGATGCAGACTTCTGTATGTTAAATTTGATGCGCTAAAATTAATCAGAACTGATAAAATACCATGCGTTACTAAAACTTTCTGATACAGCCTTACAGCACATTAACTGAGCCAGTGACAGTTGAGATGAGTGTACTCCCTAGAGCTCCACTTAAAATTGAAGTTAAATTTAATTTACAGGTTACAGCCACAGATCTTTTAGCTTTTTCACATATGGCTTACCTGAAGGAAAGAATTAATTGCTAGTTTTATAAGCCAATTTCTCTACCTCTGTTAAGTTGTACAATTCCATAATATGCCCAACAAGTTTTTGCTCCATTTCAGAGTTTAGTTTAAATACAAGTTAATAATATAGTGGATACCAGTAATAAGATGACAAGTTTCTTCTAACACATTCTATCACAATAAAAAGCCATGCCAGCTTTTCACTGCCCTGCACTCTGAATTTTGAATGCTGTGACAGAAAACTGAATGCCAATTAAAACTTGGCTGCCTAATGATTAATTTACTTAGAACTTTGACTTGTGCAGCTGCAATCACAGGCATTCTCTCAGAAAGCATAATTGTGTGGATAGCAGTTTGGCAGTTATTTTAGGAAAAGGACTACATTAGAATGCTCACTTAAGAAAAATCATAGGAGGAAAGTCCAACTTTGCCCCTACTCTTTCCTTCTATATTTATACTCCCACGCTTCACTTTTAATTCACCTCCTGCTCTATAAGCATTAATTAACCATTCTATCTTGCCATGTGAAAACTGAAAAAAAAACCCAGCATCTGTTTTATCTGTGAAGTTTTGTATCACTTTATAGTAACAGGACTAGAAACTCAGCCAACTTAGGCCATGGTTAGATTAGCTTTGGAAAGCATCAAGAAGTTCCTCATATCCCAGGTATCCTGTATCAGCTAGAAGTCAGTCTAGCCACAATTTGAGGGGTGCTGAAAAAGGTTGAAAAAGAGTTATGCAGATAACTGGCCACTTCAGCAAAGGAGGTAGTAAAAGTGTACATTTTTCATCACTTCCATCTAGAACCCATGGATTTCAGGAAGTAGGGCTCTTACTCCAAATCTTTTTGTTGGGGTAAAGGGGAATCAGGAAGCTAGCAGTTCCTGGTTCCTCAAGGTGGCTAGAGACTTCCCGCTTGTCAGTTCAGTTCCATATTTAAGCCATAACACCGGAGATGGATCCAGGGAGAGGGAAATTTTAGGTCTCTCTGCCACCCCAAAGGACTTGCAAGTCAGCATTAGAGGCATTTTGGATGGAAGCACCCCCATCATTTGTTTTGTGTGCAGGGAAAAATGATTTTCTTTGGTCTAGTGGCAGAAATAGCTAGGGGTTGAGGACTCCCCTAATGGTAGATCTGAATTTTTAGGTCCAAGCAATTGAAGGAGGGTAACCTAGTTAAACAAAAGACTAAGCAGAAATAAGAACTAGGTGGAGTAGCATATTTCAGCCAGCAAGCCAGAAGAATAACACTGTATCTTGTAGTAACAATGGTCAAACAACAAACCTTTTTTTTTTTTTTAAAGAAAAAAAAAAGGCGTGCAAGGTCAATATCCAGTACTTGTACTTTAACTGCACACTCCATGGCCAATTTCTTTCCCAGTTCCATTACAGAGCTCACCATGACACTTTTTGCTAGACATCCAACATAACTTAAAAAACTTAAAAAATTGGACAAACTTAACAAGAACTAATTAAAACAAAAAACTTAAGTGAATTTAAAAATACCAGTTTAGAGAAAAAACATCTTTATTATTAACCAGGTTTTTGCACTGGATTATGTGCCTATTGGCCCAACCTGCTGGATAACATCTACACAATGCTTCTTTCATGTTTCAAGAATTGAAAATAACTGTACAAGGTTAAAGTACAAAAGTACACAAGACAGTGGACACGAAATATCCATGTATGAGTTTACCCCGTCTGCTGCTTTGTTTGAAAAGTAAAATTTTGAACTAAAAAATACTGTCCTTCTATAGTTCTGTCAAGTTTAATGGAAGTGGGTATAACCTGATTACAACACTAACACCAGTATCACTGATCTGATATTTACAAAAAAATTGTACTTTTTCAATAAATTAAAGTCAATGCAACACCCATGCAAGCTAGAAGGCTAGCTTTTTGGTGAACAAGGACCCAACATCAGAACAAGAATCTTCCACAAAGTCCCAAACTTTAAAATCACATCTTTCAAACTGCATCCATTCCTCGCATGGAAGATGTAAACCCCAATCCCATTCCTCTTTGTGTGTGGGTCTGTGATCTTGCCATCTCATACTGGGCATCCAAATTTCTGAATACTTCTTCCTGTTGCTTCAGAGTTTTATAACTTTCTTCATCAACTGAACTACAGCCAGCTTCATCCTCACTCTAGAGATCAGACAAAAAGAAATTAGTTATAAATGTTTTAAATGCAATAACTAGCATTTTCATACACTGTACCTGTTTTACAGCTACACAAGATGTACTTTTTACTCTGATGTATTTAGAGGCTGGGAGTAATTGTCATCAAAAGTATTAAACATGCTCATGAGAACACTCAAATATAATGTGTAATTTATAGAAATAATTATGCAAGTTCCTGTCATTTGATACTCATTACACACAATCAACATTTTGCTCAACTTTTAAAAAAAGGCAGACAAATTAACCTGATCAACATTTGGATGTAACTAGTATGAAGTCAGAGATGAAATCCCATGGAAATTGGAATATTTCTACTTTACCAGTCTAGCTATCACTTGAGGGTTGCTTGTATATTTTTAAATTTCTCATGAATGGTTACAGGGAAACTACCATCCTAAAATTAATTCAAACACAAATTTGGAAAATATTTACTAACTGCACGGTCCACACCTAGACTATGAAGTAAGCCAAGTTAAAGCATAGTGCTTTTTCCCATCCCCAGACCGGTTTGTTAGCAAGAAACACCAGAAAGCAAATTCAAAAACTTCTGAATTCTCTGAGAAATATTTCTGATTGAAGTCACTAGCATCTTAATCTGAATTCAAGTTGATCTTGAAACCGTGAATACCAAGTTAACCACTTTAGCACCAGAAATTGGCAACATTAGCCTTAAAATATGTTCTTTCAAGGATTAAAGTATTAAATAGATCTAACCACAAGTAGGGATTGCCTTACCTTAATGCCCATTAACTTTCTAAATTTGACATTTTGGTCCTTGTTTCCAAAATTCAATTTTTCCCATATTTCCGCAGACTGCGATTTATCCTAAAAAAAAAAAAAAAGAGGACAGATTACATTAAGATTAAAAGCTTTTATAGAAAGTTTCCAACAATATTACAACTGAGGTAGTAACAAACAGATAGAAAGTGCCACTAAGGATCTATCCAGTGGAGTATGTGTAACAGTGTTCTCCACTGCTTCCTGGAAGATTCTCTACTTCAATTTTCAGTGTAGCATTTGCATTCTTGGCATGGGGCACATCATGAAAGAATTTACTCCCCTCACGTTGGGTTGCACCAAAGGAAGTTCTGACCATCACCTGAACAAGTACAATAACTTCCAACAAGCTCCAGAGTTTGATTAATAAATAATTTCTCCAGATAATGGTTACTGCTCTGTAAAAACAGGTGGCCACTGAATAACCTCACCCTGAAGATCTTTGTTACAACAGAGCTAACAGCACAGGCTAATTTAACTTTGCATACTTTGTATTATGTCCTCTGGCAGGGGTTTCCTGAACTCAGAGATATCAGAGCCTGATATTCCATTATGTTCTTCAGTCCAAAAATGTAGCTTATAATAATGTAGAATATAAGTGAACACAAGCAACATCATTCAGTTTAGTTCAGCTTGAGACTGCAGCAAGTAATATACTTTGAAACTATTAAGTATAAGATGCTTCTGATTAAATGATTTCATGAAAATACTAAGAATGGGTGAGAGGGGCAAGAGGGAATTACCCCTTCCTTTTTGCCTTGCCAGAGCATTTTTCGTTTTTTCTCTTGTTCAGCAAACTTCATTGGATTGACTGCTGCTGGGTTATAATAACTAGGTACAGCTATTCCAGTCTCTGCCAGTGCTTTTGCTTGCAATGCGGCCATTTGAGCTGCCATGGCTATTTGAGGAGTGACTTGTGTTCCTGATGCCAAAAGAGCAGCAACATTGATGACAGAACCTCCAGTAGCAGCAGCTGCTGAAGAAAGAAAGGATAAAAGAAAATTAAATACGAAAGTTTTGAACGTTTTTCACATACAAGGAGTAAGTTACAATTTTAACCTCTATCTCCCTTGATTGGAAACAAATAGGAATATGTCTGGATGTGATGCAAAATGCATTTGATAGAATAGCTAAAGTTTCCTAAAAATTGGAAGTTTCCCAGGAATTTTGACAAAACAGCAGTCAGTTAAACTGCACTTTGTAATGTAACCACAAGAAATCATCTCATTTTGTTGTAATACTTTGTATTTCAGAGTCAAGGTAAAATATTCCCTTGTTCTCTAGCTGCCAATACACGATCCAAGTTACAATTCTTAACTAGTAAAAGAAAAAAAGGCCAAGTATTACCTGGTTTGGGAAAACTGCTCAACCTACGGTTAACAAGCAACTCTTACTTTCTCCATAGGTTACTCTGCACCCAGTAACAGTTCATAAAGAATTACCTGCAGCCATCTCCTGTTGTTTCTGCTTTTCAACCATTTCTTTTTCTCTCTGTTCTTGCAATTTCTTTGCTCTTTCCAACCTACAAATAAGTGACATGAGGAATAATTGATTTACACACAATTAACATGCCAAAGACTAACAAAAACTGGTATGCTTGCATACAAATAGCTGTTTATTGAAGTAAAGTCATAGACTGAGCAGGAATTTTTATTATGCACAAACGTCCTGAAACACTGTTTAGAAAGTTTTGGGGAAAAAAAAAAAAATACATTTAAAAAAATTTACAGGGAGCAACAAAATGGTACATCTCCACCCCCACTACTAAACATTATAAAACAGAACAATGCACAATTATAAGCCAGCAATGAATTAATGACCTCAATCCATTTCCATGTGGACGTGCTGTCCAAATCCCAAGATATTATAACTGGTGTAAACTGGCTGGGTCTTCCAGATAAGAGACTTGCATTTGACAAAATGGCACAGGGAATCCTGTACTGTCACACTATTTGTTTTATCCGTAGTTGGCAATAGAAAGTACTTCAGTTCATTCTGTAAGATTGGTTAAGAATTTTTTTTAAGTTGGGAGAAAAAAAATTAAAAAAAAAAAAGCATCAGCCTCCCAACTTACACCAGTTGAACCAAAGTATTGAACTAAAAATTGAGTTGCATGCACAAAGGAATACTACACAATTCATTAAGATCAGGAAACCATTCACTCTTTAGTGATGCATCCAACTCCAGTAATATCCAAATACATATTCTTGAAATGTTTCTATTTTAAAAAGCAATAAACAGAGCAAATTCTAGAAGTGTGCTATAAATAAAAATAAAATTAGCCTGTGGAAGGGTTCTACATACTTTTAACATTCAAGAAGTAAATTTTCTTTGAGGGAATTCAGCAAAGTATTTTCTGTTAATCAGCTTAGTCTGTAGCTCCAGAAAATGCAGACCAGTTGCTGATCTTCAGCTTCTGATTACCATGGGCATTCGTATATATGCATGCACTCCAGCATCAGGCGCTTTTAAAAGTGCCCAGTGGTGCACTGCATGCATTTGTATAAGTGGCAAAATGCACATCAGCACTGAGAAAATGGCAGCGGCGCACTTTTGAACTAAAACACATCCAAGGTGTCTTAGTTCAAAAGTGCACCACTGTCATTTTCTCAGCACTGATGTGCATGTTGCCATTTATACAAATGCATACGATGCAGTGCCAGGCGTATCAGCTCACATGCAGAGCAGACAAGTGTATGTGTATAAATGCCTCACGGTATTTTGCTATATCGCTCTAGTCACTCACCACAGCCACTCTAGTCACTCCCTGTACTTGGGAACAAAGACTGCCCCTTATTCCTAATGCACTTTTGTGGAATCACATTGCCACCCCTCCTTACCCCCAACACATTCTTTCTTACTTGGGAACAAACTATAGCAGAATGGCAATGGCTGACAAATATAGCTCTTCTAAATTACTTTCTGTTATTTGCACACTACAAATTTATAACTGAGCTACCAATCAGAAACAAACAGAAGTCAAACATTTATGTAAAGCTCAGTGTCAACAGCAAAACTAAACTCAAGATCAGAGTCTTCAGCTGGAGTAAATTCCTTATTTGTGATGCAACTTCTACATATGTGCAAGCTGGGACTGACAGAAATGTGTTTAATTTTTTTTTGTATCGCTTGCCAACATATTAGCATCATTTAAACAGGGGTGATGGCCCCACCCACTGTTCCTTCCAAGAGCTTGAAGGGCTATATTTTTGCTACCCCTTATTTAAACAAAAATAAATGTATTACCTTCTGGCCAGAGCTTCCTGTGCATCCATTGCTGTGTTTCGTCCCCTAAAGGGTGGAGGACTTGGACTCCGGCTATGACTCCTGCTGAACCTTCGTGGTTTTTCAATTCTTTTCTTTCTTTCTCTGTAAATGATCATTTTATGAAGTCACCAAAACAATGAGGCTACATATAACTTAATATTAAATTATCTACGGACTAGTCATCTTTCAATGTCTCCCCAAAAGTGTGTTCAAACATTAAAATACTGAACATGTAATTGGAAGTATCAGTATTATTTATACTGTACACACAACTATGAAATATGATTCTCTGAAAAGCACATTTAAGTTATGGACTACTTGGGCAACTAAAAACATTAATGCTACATGAGCTTCTCTAACAAGTCCCTGGCCTCCCACTAAATAACATACATTTCTGATACTATCAAATCTTCCCAGACATGTTTCAACAGTGCATCACTACTCCTCCTCCTATACCATATTATTGATAACCAAATTTTAAGAGAACAAGGTAAGTCTATATATATACACACACACACACACATATATATATATACACACACACACACACACACACACATATATATATACACATACATACACACATACATACACACACTGCTCTGCATTTGAAATAGTATTCAATTAGCAAAAGCTTTGCTAGACTGAAAAACCTCACTTTTTTCTACAGTCGCTACTTCAGATAGTTTAATTTTTATTCTTATTCAGATAGTTTAATTTGCTTGCTGAAAACAAAGTCTGTTTTGGAGTTTACATATCAGTGAAGGGGTGGGAATCATTAAAATATAAAAAAATTCAAAGTGATACTGAATAATTTCCACATTTGACACAAACAGCCCAGAGTAAGTTACACCTTCATTGAGAACTAATATTTTCCACTACCCATATTCTGCCCTCAGCAAAAAAAACCCAACAAGTTTATAAATTCTTTAATAAAGTATCAGTAGGGATGTATGCATCATGAAGTGCACATCCAGCTACATTCCTCAGTCTACTTAACAGGCAGTGCTTGCTGAAACTAGCAAATGGATAAAACAACAGAATTCTATATGATCTTAAAAGATAAAAATCTGTTGAACACTTCCTACATGTTATTAACAGTATCGCAACAGTGCCCAATGTTTCTAATAGACCATGTACCTGGAAATGCTAAACTGCGGTAATACTAAAACAGTCACTATGTGATTTAAAATGATTATCTGAATTACAAAGAAAGAAGAAACCAGAACAGGACATCACAGGGGACTGAGGGAACAGTTTCACATCGAAGATTCACATGCATATTTTTTCCTCACCTGTTGAGCACCACTCATATTAAATTAAGTCAAACATTCTTGTAAAACGCATTCACAATCCAATAAGAAACACTTAAACATGTAACGTATTAAGAACATACAGAATACAAAACTTACCGGCTTCTACTCCTAGTCCTACTTCTGCTTCTAGTCCTATGTCTGTGTCTAGATCTTGATCTAGAACGAGATCTTACACGCCGCTTTCTCTCTCTGCTTCGAGATCGTGACTTTTTTCTGTCACGGCTTCTACTACGATGACGTCTGAAACACATATCCCAAATACTTACAAATTCTTGAGGGCCTGTTCTGACTTCTACTTAAACCCTTACCGAAAGAGTACATAATCGTTTTAGCTCATCTATAGAAAACATTTCCCAAAATAAAAATTACTAGAAAATTTTTAAGTGAGGAAAGCACGGGATGAGAAACAAAACATGACAGAATATGTATAAGAAAGCCACCACATGCATTTAGAACTTTGTATATCATTAAGTAACGTTGAATTCATCAGTTATTTACAGAGTATGAATGTCTGGAGTAGCTCAAAGAACTGAGTGCATCAGAACAATACAGGAGTCCTACGTTTCAGCAATCTCTCCTAAAAACATCAGTTCTTGATAAATTAAGGACAGGAACTTTAAAGGGCCACATATGGAAAAAAAGAATGTTGACATAAGGAGGAGACCATGTACAAGGGAACATTTATAAAATATATATTCACTGTACTAGTTTGCATTTGGATTAATTTTAGATACCTTGACTATCCAGCCTTAGGCCAAGTAAATGCAGAAAAAATCTTGACTAACAGCGCATGCAGTATACAGAGTGCAATCTTGCCACTGTGGCTTTAACAATATGCAAAAATCTCTTTTTTAAATTGCAGACAATTTATTTGTATATGGAAAAATCTAAAACAAAAATAGTTTATTTTTGACAACACAATTAGAAAAAAGAACAATTGCTGAATATAGATACCTTACCTTTCACGAGACCTGGATCTTGAATGACTTCTACCTCTTGATGATTTTCTGTCTTTGCGCTTATTATGTCTGTCCTCACCATTTTCTGATGAATTTAGACTGTCTCTCCCCTTGTCAGAAGAATGTTCTTTGTCATTATGGTCCTCAGATTTGTGTTTCTTGGAGGACTTCTCTTTGGACTCGTGTCTTCTTGCCTGTTTTAAGAAGAAGTTGGTTCTTTCAGGAAAATAGTGCAACAAAGAGAGTTAGTATGGGTATCAGAAGATAAAAATGATATGTTGTGATGCAACATTAGTAACCTTAGGAGCGTGCCTCAAGAATGATGGCTATTTTACTTAACACCGCCAACTACCTAATGTTGCAGATGCACACTATCATTTTTAAAACATGTTTTTGGCTCCCCACTTTCTAAACTATCTTTAAGACTCCCATGAGAGCACTGTTATACTGTTTCCTGATACAAGTTCACAATACTGCAATGAAAAGGGTAACCATTTTCAGTTACTTGTTACTCCATCTATCCTGGAGCAGTAATAAAAAGTATCTAACATGTTCCTGTCTCTACAAGTTATCTATTACATGTATAGACACACATACATACATAATAATGTGTCTAGAGCCACACCATTTTACACAAGCTTTTTTTAATCCATACGTATAACCATCATAAATTAAGTAGCATCACTGATTCAAACTAATATATTAAACTTCCCCATTAAAAAAGTGTTTATGAAAACATACAAGGTTGACATCCTTGTTTTCCATTCTTAAAACATTCAAGCTTCACTTTGAGGTCTCACACTTCAAATTAAACTAAAATGATACCCTGTTATGCTCTACTGCAACTTTTTTCTGCAGTGCCTTTTTATTAAAAGCAGACTCATTCCTTTTATAGCTGCAGTGCCTGGAGTACTCTGCAAGGTCAGTTCTTATTTTTGCCTAGGCTTTCTGTGGAACCTAAGCTATGACATCAACAACTCTTAATATATCCAATTAATTTTGTACGGTTTCTTGTTTGAACTACTGCAGACCACTTAAGTCTTGGTTTCCACATAAAGGGTTAAAAACAACTTAATAAATACGAAATGTTGGCTCCTCAGTGGGAGCTAGTGGTCCTCGCTGCTACTGCAGCCCAGCCTTGTAGCCCATCTGGAGGCAGGGAGGAATGAAGGGCAGCAAACAAGTTGGCAGCTGCCCCCTTGTCCCTCCTCCCCCTCCTAAGGCCATTCTGCCAATCGGTGCCTGGGAGAGGGGCCACTGAAGCACATCCGGGAAATATCTGTGGAATTTATGCATGCCATGGACTAACCTGTGAAAATTGTTTAGTTTCTCCGTGATTTAAGTAGACCCCTAAAGAATATACAGCAAGTCTATGTATATGCCAGCAGTTTAGAATCCAGGTTCACCTAGATCTGCCCTGATCTAATGTTGCATATTTAAGCACCTCTCCCACAACCACCAAATTATTAGTTAAGACACAAGTCTGATAGAGATTGGTCATAATTAGAAAGTACCAAGTTTTGAATATTCTCTCAACCAAATCTCTCCAACTAAACTTGGGCTGGTATATTTTATATTCCAGACATATACAAGAGAGTTCTTCTCATAATTGTGTACATGTCTAATATTAAAGACAGACATGTCTTCTTTGCCTTTTTTCTCAGCAATGTTTCCTTTAATTCACTAAACAGTTAGTGAAATCTGATATATACATGCAATTAAGTCAACAGTTGTTTGTTTTTAAATGTTCGCTACCTACAGGAATTAATTTCAAAGCATGCAATTTAAGTAAGATATTTTGACCTACACATTCAAAGAAGCTTTAGCCTTGGGCCATTCAAAAGTTTAAAAAAATTGCAAATTCAAGTGAAAAAAAAATGAAATAAAAAAAGCATTCAGCAAGATTCTAACAAGTTATTTTTCACTCAATTAAAAAGATGTAAAAGTTTCACTTAGCCCTAATATGGCAATAATTACAAGTGAAAGAAAACTTTCTGAACCTAAGAATGAGAGTTTCTTTTTGATCAGTCTTCTAGACACACACTTAGTAATAAACACCATTATATCCCATAAAGGATTTAAGATATTTTTAAGGGAAATGAGAGTTTGAATGACTAATAGTTACCTTATCATGAAGTAGGCTTATATTTTTGCTATCTGAGTCTGCAGCGTCTTCAGTTCAGTCTCTTCGCGCATTAGCACGCTGAGTATGATTTATTATAGAAATGTTATCATGTGATCTAAACAATATAGTCAATTTTACAAAAACTCTCCTACATCATTTTTTTTTTTTTTTTTTTTTAAACAGAGCTTCCATTGGAATGAGGAAAGGAGAAGTTCCAGACCCACATTACAAGTTTTACGAGTTCCCCATCTACCCAACCTGTTCTTGCCCCACATAACTTAGCTTCTCTTCTGGCTATTTCTGCTGCTCCTTGCTTGTTTGTTTGATCTCTTCTCCGATGAGTAAGCCAGTTATCTCCAATGTATCATTGTTGATGCCTTTTTCTCATTCCCCTTGCCCTAAGGTTATTTTTCTTATTTTATTTTTTAAAGAGAGCTTTTGCTATTGCAATTTCTAGGCGACTTGCTGACATCGGAAAGGCTGCAGCAGTCTTTAAAATTCAAAACGACAAACAGAGCTTAGCCACTGGGGAATTTTACTTATTTCGTTTTAAAAGAATTATTCTCAGGTAGATGGGTATCTAACACTGAAGTCCTGAGCAGTGGTCAGGAATCAGAAGACCAAAGGCCTTTGGTTAATGGAAGCTCTGCGAGACAGTCACCAAGAATACCAATTATATTTCTCCATATGAAAAGCTCATTTTGCTGTTTCCACAAAAAGAAAACTAAAGTTACTAGATTCTGAATGTACTTTTGCTATTAACTATTACCTTCTTGTCAAAATGATGGCTTCAATCATGCTTCGCTAGGACAGGTACTCCATGCCCATTTAAGTTTATGAGTTCCAATTTTTTGTACTTACCATTAAGTCACTTTTATATAAAAGTTTACACATGTGCAATATTACAAGATACTTTTAAAGAAGTATTGTACAATTACCTAAGCACTACAAAGTGTTAATTACCTCTTTGCTTCTGCTCCGACTTCTGTGTTTTCTTCCTTCATTATCTGGAAAAGAAAATGTTTATTATTCATCAGATAACTATGAGCCCTTAAAGACTACAATGGTCTAGTATTGTTAATATGAATTTAAGCTGCATCTACTTATTGCACTTCTTCCCCCACCTCCATGCCAAGGCAAGAACAAAAGGTTAAAGATACGTACTTTGCTAGCATAACAATGATATTTTAAATCTACTAGATTAAAGAAGTTCTTAAAATTTTTTTCATTACTACTACAATTTCTTCTTTGCATTTTATTCAACTCTAATGGGGAAAGACTAGCCTGTTTCACACTTCCATACTCATGTATTGGAAAGAACTCTTTAAATGTTGGATAGAAACCACATGGGAAAAAGTGGAATAACCCACATGTGCCCAATTAAAACAGAAGTATATATGAGATTTCCTAATTATTTATGCTATTTTGTGCATCTCCAAAAGAGAAATACCAACTGATCATTTAGAAGATTTTTTTGTTGAAGCACATGAAATATTAAAATTTGCAGTTTAATAGAACAAAAAAACCCCCCAAAATTTAAAATTACTTTAGATTCAATATTAACTTAATACTAAACTTCCCCAATCTGGCACCATACGAGAGCAACTTTCCCCAAAACTATATTAAGAGAGATTCAGGTTCTGCAAGGATGCGTTTTTATGCTTTTTGTTCTACAGTATTTTCAAATGATGCATTGAACTATAAGAAATAAAATACAGAGTTTTAACTAATTATTTGCCACTTTACTTCTACATGATTTCCACAGTATCACCAGGATGAAGTTCACACATTTTTGCTAGAATCCACCAAGAACTGGCACAAGAAAGTTAGCTTGCCTTACTTGGATGCTTTCATGTTACCCAGTTACAATAATATATTATCTCAAAAAACCTGAAGTCTGGGACACCTGCCATATGATAGGATTGTGCAGTCCACTGTAATTAAAACTGAACCAATTACAGCAACATTCCTTAGCAGTGAGCCATACCTGATTTTCGTTTTCTTTCCCTTGATCGTGAACGTGATCTTGAGTAATGATGTTTTGAGGTTCTAGGAGAATTAGATGCATCTGACTGTTCCTTTTTCTTCTCTCTCTCTGGAGATGACTTTTCTGCAGCTATTCCATCTCGTTCAGTATCACTACCCTAGATGGGCAGAAGAAAATATTATAAAGTTTAAGTACAGAAATCTCTTTGGTTCTGAAAAAAATCACGGACAGTCTAGCACTGAAGAATGATTTCTTTTCACCATAGCACTCTTTTAATAACTAAACAAATATCTGTTTAAAAATAGAATGTTTTAGGATATTTAACATTTTTATTAAGGTAACAATATGAATAGAATTCTGCCTCATTGACATTTGTATGCTAATTATATAGTGAAAGACTAGTTTATCAAGAGCTGTTACAGACTAGCACCCAGAACAGAATTAATAGCTTCACCCCAAACCAGCTCATCTGTAAAAAGAACTCGTTTGTAAAAGCAGAATTTACCATTTTCAGGTTTTTGGGGTTTTTTTTTAAAATTTCAGTTATAAAATGCAGTGTGAAGCAAAGCCTACCGTGCCAACCTTATAGACTTTTCTCCAAATAGCGTCTATGTATTCAAATACTATTTATGTAAGTTCATATCTCAAAAGTTACTGCTCATGGATAATGCTGGCCATACATGGCTGACTAAATGACATTACAGATTAGGGTATTACAGCTAGGACACTGCTGTACATCAATGTTCAATTAATGGTGAGATAGGAATCAAGCACAAAGTTATTACACATTTTCTGTATGATAACTTTGTGGCTTATTCCTTGTTTTATGACACCATTAATTGCTGAGGGCTCTCAGCCACTGGAGTGCATGGTGTACCTCTGCAGCTGGGAACCCAGATCAGCTGATAAGACTCCTAGCCATGGGAGCTTCCTGCTTGCCAGTGGTGCAGGGGGATCACAATCCCAGGCTCCCCTTGTACCAATAGTAAGGCATGATGGGATCAGAGGCTGGACTTCACCATCATGCCTCTTGCCATGTACGTGTGGCATGGCAAGAAGCACAATTGTGGGGATCTTGCATCAGATCCACTGTGCCTTTACTTGCACAACTGCCAGGGGTCTTAAAGTCCTCCAAGCCATCCTACTATAACTGTCAATCTTATAGTAGCACTGTCTCAATGACCACCATAATAAATCTGATTAAGACTGCAAGGCCACACTTTCCCTCATCTTCTCTTAATTTTATTGTTAATTCCACAAACGGATCTTCGTATATAAAAAAATTCAAACTGAGCTCTCTTCTCACAGTTGACCATCACGTAAAACACATTCTATAATGACAGATGATGCTGTTATTGACTCTTTGCAATATCACTGGTTTCTGTGCCTTTGAACAGATGAATTGAAAGCATATGCAAAACCACCGAAGACAAATGAGTTAGTTGCAGGTCTCATTAAAGGGCATAATTTGGCTTGCAAAATATGTTACTCATGAAAGGGAGAATAATCTGACTAAGTACGTACACAGGGAGTTAGAAAAAACATTTTTAACTTGCAAACTGAGAAAACAGACATGGAAATTAATAACATGATAAATAAAGCACATCAGTTAGGGTTTTTTAAGGTTTCAATCTCTGGATAGAAAAATATTTTAAAGAAGGGTTAGTTGTTCTGACTACCCTTTAGAAACTTTGTTATTTTGCATACATGATGGGTTTTCTAGGATAGTCCTGTAACTACAACCATCTCTCCTAATATTCACATTTCACTTGCTAATATTCATCCCACCCAGGCTGCTAATTTTTTTGTACCGCTTTTCCTTCCATCGTAGACTCTTGGCACAATTCTAGTAACTAGGCCTAAAGTGAAAAGTAAGGCAAAGGGGTCATTATTTTTACACAATCATGGTAACAATACTACCAAGCTCTTACATAGAACTTATGGTAACCATGAAGTAGATTTTGTGCTTGCAACATACTGGTGGTAATTGTTCTTTTTTGTACAGGGATGCAAACATACAGAAATCATATATAGAAAACAATCAACAAGAAATGGCATCTAGGAATTGGCTACACCAGGGGTGGGCAATTATTTTGGGTGGAGGGCCACTTATTGAGTTTTGGCAAGCAATCAAGGGCTGCATGATAGGCAGCCAGGGGCAGATAAATATTAATTTTATAAATTTTTTAGGGGCCCCATGGGCCGGATAGAATGTCCTGGCGGGCCGCATTTTGCCCACCTCTGGTCTACACATTATTGAAGCAATATACTGCATGATACCTCTCTATAGTTATAGCTCTATAGCTGAGTGTGTCACAGATAAGTGACAGAAATCAGAAATAAAAGTGAGTGGTCCCCTCATTTATCATCCTACCAGTCCCAGTTATCCTGGGCATCCCACAACTCCAAAGTTAATTTCTCCATTTCATTTTTGTCCCGCTCTCCTACCACTATTGCCAAAACAGCAGTTATGTGAGATGTTTCAACACAGGTACACATGGTTTCAAAGGGCGATTCAGATCCCATTTCCTTAAGATGGGAGAGGGAAGGGGATGAAACCCAGACAGTTTTAATTAGCTGTCTTTTTTCATATCAATAAGCAATGGCCAGTAGAAAGTGAACCTGTTGGACCAATTTCCAACTCATTACAGTCTTACTACTCATTTCTGACATCATTCCTTATTACTATCTAGCTGGGCTGCAACAAAGACTCTTCTATACTACGCAGAAAGGTTCAAACCCAGAAATAAAACATGCACCTACTTATAACTACACACAATGAAGACAAATAAATGGGACTATTCACAATAGGCAAGGTATGTGCCAAGACCAGGGTTGAATTGCAAGAGTCCTTCACCTTTTATCAAAAAATGCAATTAGCTCTGGGTCAGTCATCAAATCATTTACTGGGTCAGACTCTGTGTCCATGTGCCCAGTGTCTTGTCACACAGCAGGTGCTGTCTGGGGGGCTCTGCTCACTGTCCCCCCTTGCAAAACAGGGATGAGAGTGATGGTCCGCATGTCCTTTGCGCTAATAAATTAGCTCTTTCCTTAGTGGACTCCCTTTTTAAGGGAGCTTACAGGTGTTCGTGGCAGACAACAGCCAAGTAAACAGGCCTGTGTCACATAGTGGCAGACAGGCTGCTGAAAAAGGAGAGTGACCGAAGTCTAACCACAGGCTTTCCCCCCTTCCCCCCCCCTCCACTTGCAGCCTCCCAACATTCAAATAATAGAACATTTCAATTTGGACACTGTGCCCCCCCCCCAATATCTGCTCCTAGACACTGATACCTGTCCTCCAAGAGCATGCCCAACCCCTTTTCGACTCCAGCCACACCATCACACCTGGGAGCAACCGGTCGGATTCCTCCTTGGGCGAGAAAGACCTCCCTTAGCATTAGTTTTAAACTCACTGCTAACTCCTTTCACGTCAGGAGCTAGGGGGCTGCCACCAGGAACGCTGGTTTTTGGCAAGCGCGTTTCCTTTGAGGCACCCGGCAGGGCCCCTTCCCCAGGTCTCCGCTCTGAAACGGCTTCGCTTTTTGAAAAGGGCCAGTTATCAGAACAATTCAATGGGACGCGCTGCCCTTTGTACGAGCTCTGCTGGACGGGTGCCTCCACACGCGAGCGCCTGTTTTCAATGGGGAACTGGCGGCGGGAGCAAGCGTCTCCCCCCCGCTGAGCGGTGCAGGGGAGTGTCCCCCCCATGGAGAAGCGAGGTGGGGGGGCCCAAGAGGCCTCCCCCCAGTTCTTCTACAGAGACAGAAACTTCTGGAACAGGACCGCGGGGAACGGGGCGGAGCGGCGCGCCCGCCCCTCGGGCCCCATCATGGCGCCGGCTCTGAGGGGAGGCGACCGGCGCCATTTTGTGCAGCCGCGCACTCGGCTTCCCCCAGCCCGCCCGCGGCTCCCGGCAGTCCGCCCCGCAGGGGCCACCCCACGTACCGCCATGTCCTCCCCCCGCGCCGGGGGGCCGCGCTCCCCCACGCCGGCTCCTGGCTGGGACTTGGGCTCGGCGGGCGGCTGTAGCTCGGGCGCTGCCTAGCTGCAGAGGCGGCCCCGCCCGCTGGCTCCTCGGGTGCCCGGATGGAACAATGGCGCCGGTGCGGTGAGGAGCCGAAAGCACAGGGAGGGGTCGAGGTGCATTCTGGGGCGGCGGGAGGGGCGTGTTGCCTCGGCAACGGCCGCCAAGCTGGGGTGGGAGGAGAAGATTGGCGCGCGGACGTCGTCTCGCGTAGCTTCGCCCCGAGGTTTCTTATCCCGCGCCGCGTTCCGTAACCGCTGGAGGGAGGGGGCGTGGTTCCCGCCAATTTGAACCTGAGCGGGTCTGAGGTGAGGGTTGAGGCTGAGCATCCATCTGTCTCTTGAAACCCTATCTGTCTCCGCACGCAGTTGCTGGTCTAGGGACGTGACGGCTCCGCTGTGGGGAGACCTGGTGCTAGGCCCGCGCTGCAGGGGTGGGGCTGGGGTCAACCTGCGCATCCCTCAGGTTGATGAGGGATGAGAGGTCTGGAAAGCGAGACGTATGTGGGAAGGCGGGGAGAATTCGCAACCTGTAGTCTGGAGACGGGAAAACTGGGGGAGGGAGATTGATACCAGCCTTTGAAGGGCAGCAACAGAGGGGATGGGGACAGGACTAGGGACAGCGTCAAGCTTCAGCAGAGGAAATGGAGGTTGGAGATGAGGAGGAACTGTCTGATGGTCCAGCATTGCCCAAAGATGCTCCATGCTTGGACGTTTTGAAGGGCAGTTTAGACAGACCCCTGGCTGGGGCGGTTTAGACAGGGGCGATTGTGCCTCAGTGACCTGGTGAGGTCCCCTCCAGCCCTGCTCTCGTGTGATCCCAGACTTGGCACTTTACTTTACTGCCATTTTGTTCCGTTTTCTGCTCTAGATAAAGAATTCAGCATGTGGAACGAGATTGATCTTCTCATAAACGACGACACGGGAAGTGGACGACTGAGCGCAGGTTCGGGACAAGAATGTGGAACTGCTTTGTACCAAGTGGATACCCTTGTTAAAATAACATCTTCCGACAAGGTATCAGAGCTATAGTTTTGTTATGCTGAAGCTTATTTCAGGCTTTTTGTACAATGGATACGTTCTGTTTGCTTTCTTTTGGCTAGTAGGGTATTACCAGTTGTGAGTTTACATAGTGTTTGAAAAACATCTTTTTTGGGAGGAGGGGGTGTTAAGGTTCTTTGGTTAGTTATGCTTCACAACTCTTTGTTTCTAAGGTTTTGGTTAATCCAGAATTGCATGCAGTCAACTCAACTGATGGCTGTATTATTGTGACTGACAGATCAGTGGCACTTCTTGACAGCATTTGCCAGTCTCTTCAAATGCACATTCAGTTTGGTAAGTTTACTGCTTGGGACTTAAACTGTAAATCAAAATAGGCTTTGAATTCAGTTATAATGTGCAAAAACCAATAAGGCTGTATGTTTAATTGTTGGAAATAAAGCAAGCATGATGCCTATCTATGTATCATGGTATGAGAAAGCATTTAGACATAATAACTTTGTAAACAGTACTAAATTTCTTCTGATTCTTGCTTCTCAAATGGCAACGGCAGCTATTTTACTTGTTAAAAAAAGAAAGTAGTGCTTTACCAAGCACCCTTCACAGAATGGAGGTTGTTAATAATGAATGGTTTTTAGCATGTGCATGGCAAATATCTAACTGCTGTTCACATAAGGAGGTTAGACCCATAGTACCCAACCATATTGGTTTTAAATAATAAAATTTATATTAACACCAAAGTTAAAGAAAAACATGGCAATATTGAAATTGTACTTTGTCAATTTTATGTGGACAGCAAACAGAATTGAGGAGAAGTTTTAGAACCCAGCTTATGGTGGCCTCAAGACTGGTTTCTTTGTCCCACAAGCAAATTGCTATATTTGTGTTTTTAAGTTATGCTAAGGGCTTTTAAAATATATTGAAATGCTAGGAAGGAACATAATTATATTCCATAAATAATTTTGAAAGAATGTGGGATACTTCACTAGCAACGTATTTATATTTGCACTCCACTGCTTGTAATAACATAGTATTTGAAATTTTCAGACACTAATGTGGATGTTGTTGGTTTGTGCCAAGAAGGACAGTTTCTTGTAGTGGGTGAGAGGAGTGGCAACCTACATCTTATTCATGTCCCATCACAGCAAACCTTGCTAACAAAAGTAAGAGACATTTTGTTCCATTTCATATTTATTGAAACCCATCCTTTTTTTATTGTTGCTTGTTTTCATTTTTA
This sequence comes from Crocodylus porosus, assembly GCF_001723895.1. NCBI lineage: Eukaryota > Metazoa > Chordata > Crocodylia > Crocodylidae > Crocodylus > Crocodylus porosus. Next base: position 2,916,389 of record NW_017728921.1, read on the forward strand.
TAAAATGTATAAATATTGGTGGACTGTGTTTCTCAAAAGTGGTTTTGTTTGTTCGTTTTCTTTTTCTTTGATTTAAGCTGGCAGATTATGCAGGAACAAAAACTGTCCCTAAAGTTCCTGTAAGTATGTTTTTTTAAAAAAAAAGCTGCGCAAGGAAAAACATTTGTGTAAGGAGATGCCAGACTGAGCTCTAATATTTGTGTAACTAATCCTACATTTAAAAAAAAAAAAAAAAAGCAAAGTACAAAAATGATGCAGAATTTCTGGGGGAAAAACCCCTAAGTTTTTAGTCTTATGTGCTCTTTTTAGTAAACATGAAATAATATCTGTTTTACATTAACGTTCTTCTTAGGTTTTGGTTCAGGAATCTTCAAATGAAAAGATGTATTTAAATCTGATTATAGAAAAAGACAAGGCAGAGCCAGGTAAGCATTCCGTAATGCTTCTTAAATTTATATTGTCTTCTTTTTCAGAACAACCTGATTCTACACCACTTCAGCAAAAGGCTTCCACAAGAAATAACCAGTTTTTATTTATAATAAAAGTAGGCTTTTGATGACTTCCTTCAATCAAGCACCCCTTCATAGGAGTCATAGCCCAAGTGTCCACACCCCTATTGCTGACTCCTCAGACTGATTGACTGGGGCTTTACACAGGAGTTCTGAAAATACAATTGCTCTTCACTGAACAGATTGAGCACAAGGAGGGCAGATGGGTTTTTTTCTCAACTATCTTCTGAATGCAGTACCTCTCCCTCTAATCTAGCCATCTTGTGGAAGTCCAGTGAGTTTGTCTACTATCACAAAGAAAATGTTCTCACTGCCTCATTGGGCTGCTAATAAGTCTCTAGGACGTAACAGCTCTTGCCCTTTTAAAACCTTCCAGTCCATTCTGTCCATGCAACTCTCTAATATGCCTTGTCAGTTCAGTGAAACAACCTACTTGGGGATTTGTTGCTTAGTTACCATCCATCCAAGGTTCAGATATGAAAAGCTGGTTTGCTCTGAGTGGCAGCTGTGTCTTTGGAGTTTTAGTCCAAGATGGAAACAAAAAGTAGATAGGTAAAGAGTAATCTTACAATAAAAATGGAATCTGCAGTCTGACACAGATGTGTGTAAGATTCTTAAGCTTTATATATGTCCCTACATTATCACTGCATGTTTGTTTTGTTTTTAAGTGATAGAGCTACTATAAAATTATTTTGGACTAAATTATTTCCTAATGTCCCATTATATAAATGGGATATTTTTTGCACTCTTAGCAATTGAAATTGGTATGTTTGTGTCCTTTTCTAGGTGTCTACCATATGTTCATTCTCACAAGTAATGGCTGCTTTTGCATTATGTGCCTCCCACTTGCAAAAACTCAGGAAGGTAAGAGGATACATAAGTCAGGAAATTCATTTTAAACATAGGTGATATTAATTGATCATAACTAAAAAGACCCTTGTCTACTGCTTTCTGTATTCATTAAGGGGCCAGTTCTGTGATAGGCAGAGCAGTTTCAACCCACAAACTACTTACATGTATGTTCCCATCAATACTTCTGTTTCTTTTGGAGAGAATTGCATGTTATAGGAACAGAATGCCAAATCATAGTATCATTATCATACTGAAGAATATAAGACATTGCTTAAATGGAACATCCAACAGCACAGGATGAGCCCGAGCTTAATTTCAACTTAATTTTCTCAAATTGCATACTATAACCAGTAGAAATATATGTGAACTCTGATTTAATGGTTAAAATGTTTCCAGAATTCTCAGCTTGGCAGTACAGCTATCCAATATGATTCTTTTTAGAAAATTATTAAGATGTATTATTTTGTTTTTTTACACTGTATTTTTCCCCTAATTTTTGTAGCTATTGACAAGATGGACATGATTACAGCAAAGAAGGTAAGTAGCAGTGTCCACCCATCTACTTTGTCTTACAGATCTGTTATTTCTAGTAAGCCTTGGATCTATATAGTTTGAGGTGGGGAAAATCCAGCCTATGGGTTGGATCCAGCCCACCAGGCCATTCTGTCCGGCCTGTGGGGCCCCTAAAAAATTTAGAAAACTGTTATCTGCCCATGGCTGGCTGTGTAAGCTGATGAGGCACCGGGGTGGCAGCAGTAAGACTTGCTCGGCCTCTAGAGGCTTCTAGCCTGGTGACCCTAGGGCTGTTCCCCCACCCTCCCTCTGTCTGAGAGTGCAAACTCAGATAAGAACTGGGGCAGCTGGGAACTGTGTTCTGTCAGACCGGCAGGCGAGGGGGTGGGAAGAAGTGGTATGAGCAGGCTTGGGGCTCGTTGCGACTGTGCACTGTTGAAGGTTTTCCTGCTTTGGGCCATGATCGTTCCAAGGCCTCACTGCCTCCTGCTGCCGCTGGTGGCAGGGAATGTATGCAGTGAGGGGTGGGGGGGGGTCCCCCCCCCACCTCACCATACTCGTGTACCAATACCCCCTCCTTGCACCACCATGCACACCCCATACCCTCTCACACCCCATCCACTGTCCTCCCCATGCACTCACAGCACCCCACAAACCCCATACCCACCCACATATCCACATACACAACCCCATATATACCAACACCCCCACAAACCCCACACACATCCACAAACACCTACAGCCCTCCATAAACCTATACCTACCTACCCCACAATATATAAAAGTAAGACTTGATTTTAAGCTATTATACAATCACTTGTGTTCTGTGTATGCTACACAAATGCACATAAATCAAGACAAATATTTTTTTAAATCAAATTAATGTATGTTGTAGCAGATGTCTGATTGTTAGAATGTAATTGGCTTTTTTCCGGTTCCAAGATGGCAAACCCCCTTGCCAAAAGGAGGAGTACTGGGGGCAAGGTGAGGGACTTCCAGTCCCAAGATGATGACCAGGAACAGGGCATGTGTCAAAGGGCGGGCTTACCCATGTGGCCCTTGACAGTTTGCCAAAACTCATTAAGCGGCCCTCCAGCCAAAATAATTGCCTGTGCCTGATATAGTTGGATCAACACAACTCTATTTTGTTGATTTTTAGAGAAATAAAAAGAATCTCCCAAGTTATACCAGTGTTTAAAGTCTTCAGCTTTTACATTTTAACTAAGCTTTGTTTTATTAATAACTTTTTTTCACTTTTCCAGTTACAAGGAGAGATCAAGACTGCTTTCATTTCTACAAAAGAATATCATGCCTTTGGTTGTCTGAATTTTATAATTGGTGATTCAAAGGATAACATCCAGCTGATAATTGGGGTAGATATATTCACTATAGTATCAGGTTTTTACTTAGAGAAACCACTTAAGTGGTTACTTTTAAGAATGTGTATAGCCCACTGACTTCAAGGGAACTGATCGAAGAGTTAAAATGATCCACATACTGAAGTACCTTGTTGTTTGGACTTAGAGTGGTTCCACAGAATATAGTTTCTATGAGGTTAATCCCAAACCTATTGAATACCACGTAGATTTTTTTGGAGGTCAGTGTGCTTTGATGTGGGCATTCCGTCTTTGGATGCGAAGCCGATGTTTGTTGCATGGTTTTGGAAGAACCAAAAATGTCCTTAAGACAAGAGTATTTTTTTTTTTTTTATGTTGAGATTAGTCTGTTCTTGAAAACAGGTATCTTGATGTTTGAAATGTAATTATTCTAAATAAAAAGACTGTGTACATGATCCACCAGACTTGCAACTTTCCCAAAGCCTTTATATATTAAAGGTCAATTAGTGAGACAAATGTTTCAGATACCACAGTTTCTAACATACATTTTGCTTTTACTTTTATTAATAGGGCAAAGGTAATTATGTACTCTCCAGATGGGAGGTAGACACCACTAAAAGGCTGGTTTCTGTTCAGAGTTTTGCTGATTCAAGCATAATTAAAGGTAAAACTATGTATTTGTTTGGCAAAATATAATCCTAAGATTGTAGGAACTTAAATAAAAACGTTTCATGATACTAAATATACTGCCTGACCCAAGTTTATGCTTCAAAGCTGTTAAGATTTTCAGACAGCCTTTTTGTCATAAAAAATAGCAAGATATATAGTCTACAACTGGTTCTCCACTTTTTCTGTCTTTAACTTGATTTCAAATATTTATGTTTAGTTGGGAAATGAGCAGGTGATTTTTTTTTTGTCCAGTTATGTCATTTTTCTCCTTACAGACTTGATCTATTCAGTGCCAAGCACTCCAGCTTGATCCAGTAAAGCACTTAATTTTATGCATGTAAATATTTTAATTGAAATCAAAAGATTAACAGGCTTATGCAGATGGGCAATGTTAAGCACATGCTTATGTGCGTTCAGGATAAATGGAATTGTGCAAGTAGTATGACTGGTTTATGGTGTCTTTTAAAAATTCCAAACAGTTTTAATGGGGTTTCTATAAAATAATTGCTATTCAAACACATTATCCATAGAAAAGTATTTCAATGTGTATAGAATGATCATTTGTTTGCTTTTTCTAGATGCAACACAATTCCAAGTTCTAGACAACTTATTGTTTGTCTTGGATAACGAGGCAAGTATCATTTCATTGAGTTTGTTTGTTTTTTTGTTTGTTTGTTTGTTTTAAATTACTTTTACAATGACTTAGGAATTCTATTTAGTAAAATTATTTTTAAAAGAATTGTTTTTTTTTAACAAGATAAAAAAGGTGCCCCTCCTTGATCTTAAGCTCTTTAGAAATACTTTTAGATACAGAACATGTACGTACTGTGCTATAAATACACAGGTTTTGTTTGTCAGCCAGTCAAAAAAAAAAAGTCTTAATTTTGGCAGGAAAATATGAAATGAGTAGATGAAATGTTTTTGTTCTCTTCTAGAACATTTTGAGCATGTGGGATGTTTATTCTCTTACGTTGATTTGGGATTGGCCTTCAATTCATATTAAAGAATTTCTTCTAACTACAGAATCAGATTCTTCCTCAGTCACGCGGTAAATGAAGAATTATAGTATCACTTTTTGACATGATAAAGTGGGGAGGGGTCTGTCAGCACTGGAACAGTTCAACACTCATAGAGCTAGCTCCCAGTGGCATTGCCTTCTAGGAAGGACTAACACTCCATATAGCTTGTTCAGGGTCTGGAAAGCATCAGGAAACTTGAAGACTGAACGGTGTCTTAAAACATGTTTTATTTGGTCTCTCCTTGTATTCCAGTGAGTCTTTTCAGGGTCCAGAACTAAAATTCAAGTCTAAGCATCCTAAGCAATGGTCCACTGATAAGAATTGTTACGCCTTCTTCTTGGTGACTTTCCTTCTCTTTCTTTTCATTGATATTAAGAAGTTCAGATCTCTTCCCCAGGGTAGAAACATCATTTTGGCAGGATTCCTATTCTTCTGAATAAAGGGCTAAAAAGTTGCTCTCAAGACTAAGATTATATTAATACTAGAATTTATGTTGTATGTTCACCAGGTAGATAAATGGTATCTTCATTATGAAGATGGAGAAACAGGCAGCGATTAGATGAATTGGTTAAAACTACAGGAATTGATGACAGGGCGGAGATCTGAGATGCAAGAATTCTGGGTCTTACTCTAGACTAGTGCTAGTCTTTCAAATTCGCTGTTGTGTACAGTGAGAAACATTACAAGTTTGGAAATGTCACTCTTATCCTGTGCACGCAACAATGTTGTTTTAAAACCATATATTGTGGGACTTAACCTATCAACATTTTCATAGAAGACCTAAGTTGTTTTTTTTTGTTCTGTTATCTTTTTCAACAAAAGGATACTGAAATCTTTAAACTTGAACGCTTCATAATCTGAAATAAGATTCATGCAAGTATTTTGGCTTTTTTTTCCCCTTCTCTTTAGACAAGGGATTGCTGACCTTAAACTAATAACTTTGACAATACCTGATAACAAACAGGTACGATTTTTCTGTATTTTCTGTCTTGTCTTGTTTTTTCATTGCTGCGTAATCAAAATACGTCTGACTATGTATAGCCAAACTCTACTTCTAGTAGAATTCTTACTCAAAAGAAATCCCAGGTGGTATAAAAGGCAACAGTACCAGTGTTTGTTTGTTTTTTTGCTTTCCATTAATTGCTTACTTGGAACAGTCATTGGGAAAAGAATGTCGTGTTGAACTTGTTAGACAGTCATTTAAAACAGTATTATAAATGTATGTGGCATGTGCGAAACAGTATTCTAAACCAGCAGATTCTTAACTTTCTCAAGTTGTTTGCATGGGAGTTTTGGGCTCAAAGTCCTGAAGAGATTCTTTAATTAGAGAACTGGAGTGTCTGTAGAGACCATCTAAAAAGAGTCCTGCAGATGATATTGTAGGGGTCTGTGCATTTCAGAAGGCAGCACTGTGTTCTTATGATTTACATTTTTCCCCTGTTTTTATAGAAGAGAAACCTCCTGGTTTTTTCACTGCCTGCAATGCACCTGCTCTATTCTTTGGAAGTATCTGAAGTTTCTTCACTTGTTCAAAGTGGGATCAGTACAGTATGTTTATTCGTTTGAATTGTTTTTATTATAAATTAAAGGCAAGTGTGCTGTGTCTATGCCATACCTATTACAGATAGGTATGGGACTGACAATTTTTTTTATTATGTCAGTGCCGTACTTTAGACCCTGAGAATTTTTATTATACAATATGTGATCATTCAAGTAATGCATGAACACAAAGGGGCCAAACTGCGCATTTGGCTGAAATGGCCACGTTTCATTGGTTTGGATAGCAATGGTTCTGTCTCAGACAGGGGGTTGCACTTGGGGACCTCTTGAGGTCCCTCCCTTCCAGCCCTACTTTTCTATGATTCTATAAACTCCTAGCCTGAGGGTATATTTAATAAGGCTAAAGAGAGAGACTTGTTTTGAAATTAGCAACTACTTCATTAACTTGTAGGTTGTGCACTTGTCCAATTTTGTTTATTTTTTCCAAATTCTAATTTCTAATTTTTGTCTTGTAGGATATTATATACTTTTTGGAAGGAATTCCTGAAAATCGCCAGAAGTAAGTAATATTTTATGTTTAATTAGATTGCTTTTACATGAAAAATATGTGAGATCCTATATATGAACCAATTATAATATTAAAAATTCAACCATCCCTTTCAGGTCCCCTGAAGGCTCAGTGTCTGTTGTAGTAATGAGAAGTTTAACAGAAGCCTTGCCAGAAAACAGGTATGTATTTTTCTTTTCTTTCTTTGAAATTTTGCTTTAAATTTATGTAATTTACATAACATTGAGGTACCATGTTACATAGTAGAAGTAAATGTTATACTTTATTTCATTCCTTAGATTAAGTCGCTTACTCCATAAGCACAAGTTTACTGAAGCTGAGAATTTTGCTATTCAGTTTGGACTGGATGTTGAAGTAAGTGGCTCCTACTTGCCAATAAAAGTGCAGTTAAACTTGTGAACAAAGTTTCTGCCTCCTGATGCTTTTTTCCTAGGATATAAAACATTCACCTCTTTATGTTACTCTTTAAAATCAAAGGCAGATTTTAAGATGACTCAGGTATGTGACAGAAGTGTACTTTCTTCTGAAATAAATGACTATCGTTGTGGGCAGAGGTAAGTCTTGTGTTCAAAATAAAAAAACTGATGGCATTCAAACATGTATAGTTCTGCAAGCCAAAAATAGACTTTGTTAACTAGGTGCTTGGAACTTCTACTGTGATGAAAGTTCACTTTAGCACACTTAACCCGGAAGTACTATTGTGATCTGACAGAGGGCTTTCGGATCTAGGAAGAGATTACCTGTTTAAAGCCGAAGTATGCTAGATTTCAGTGTTTGTCGTCTTCTTTTTTTAAACAGCTTGTTTACAAAGTAAAAGCAAGCACTTTTTTGGAGAGGCTGGCTTCAGCTTCCATTGCGAGTTGTGGTCAAACAGTCTGGCTAGATCTTGTGAGTGAAGCTAAAGAAAATCTGCAACAAATACAGGTACATGATGTATTTGTTGAACATTTCACACTCTCTCTCTGCCTGCTCTCCCTCCCCCCTTTCTTTCATTGAGATACAAAGGATCCTAATTTAATTGTAAATTGCTTCTTCAATCAAACAGGATAACCAGTTTGTTGTAGAGTACTGCATAAATGCACCGTGGCCAACGTATGAAACAACTCAGGAAATGTTAAACTATGCAAAATTCAGAGTAAGTTGAATTAATTTGATCGGTTTGCTCATACCAGCACATTCCTATTGCATTTTTCTCATGTAATGTGAATGATTGTCATACTATAAATGTTCCAGTACTGTTTTGAAGGAGTACCATTGGGCTAAACAAAAAGATGCACAAACTAAGGGCTAAGTGAAAGGGAAAGATGCTGTGGTGGTTACTTCATCTGGGTTAAAGGAGCAGGAAAATATTTTAACTAATGCTTCCTTGACATAATAGATTTGTGACTCATGAAAATCACTTCTGTCTAGAGATGTGGTGCATTAGTAGGTTCTCTGACTGCTTGTACTCAAGTTTTATAGTGAGGCTTTCTGCTTTGTTGCATAGGAGAAAGAGAAGAGCTTCCTTTTCATGTAGATTAGATTTAGTCTTGGGTAGAAAGATCTGACACCTTCCTTTTTATTTAGCAATTCCAAGACTAAAATCTGAAAACTTGTTTTATTTTCTTCATGTTTCATAACTTCCTACCATACTTAAAAGAACATGGCTGATATAATATGGATATACTCCCATAGATGCAGTATGCTTGCAGAAAGCTCATGGAAAGATTGAGAACTGTACCTTTTCAAAATACTATATTCATATAAGCTTTTATGATACTGTGCACATTATGGTGTATTCTGCATCAACTGTTTTGCTAACTATTGTCTCCATTTCAGGTCTTTAAGAGAGATGATAAAATTATTGGTTCCTCATCTGATGAGGCTCCAGGATCCATAATAACGGAGGTAGAATAAGTACAAACTCCACAGATTTTTAAGCATTGATTAACTTAACAATTCTGATGTGCATTATTTCCATTTTTTATAAAATTGCCTAAGTTTTTTTTTTAAATTGAAAATATAGGTATTGTCAAGATCTAGAAACTGGCACTTTCCATAGTAAATGCTTTCTGTTGCTACAGAAATAAGTGATATATATATATTTTTTTTTAAATCTGTTTCATAGACTTATCTCTCTCTTTCTTTAAATCATCAAAAAAAAAAAACAAAAAAACTTAAACTATAACTTTTTTTTTTTTACTCCAGCCTTTTAGTATATAGGAGATTTGGACCACTTGAAATGGGATGAACAGCAAACCTTTTTAAAGTTTTGAATTTTTGGACTTGCTTTTAGTTTAAACAAGCCAATTTGTAATCTAGTTTTTAGATTTCAGAAACCTTGTCTACCTAGCACTTTACATAGGTTAGTCTTAAACATTTCTAATATGGAATATCTAGAGGATCCTCTTAATCTAAAATAACTCTTGTCTCCATATAGGTACTGAGAGCTCAAGCCAGGCTAACTACTTTCTATGGAGCCTTTGGCCCAGAGAAATTCAGGTTTGCACTCTTAAATTTGTATGTAAATATAGTTTTAATGAGTAGCTCTTCCTGGAAGAAATGCATGTTTATCCAGTTAAGAGTTTTGGAGTTTAAAGAAGCTCTACATGCCTTGTTATCAGGGAGAGTCAACAAATGAACTCTTTTTTCCAAGTCTTCAGTACCATTTATACATATTAGGGCAATAACCTATGTGAATATGGAGGTTTTTTCTCTTAGAGGTTTCTAGTGGTTCCGCTTCATACATAGTAGTGATTATATATAAAAAAAAAAAAAAGTAGTGGAGAGGTGCGCAAGGAGAATGAGGAGCCTACCGATTTTTTTTCTGTTACAGATGTTCTATTTTACAGAAACTTAGGTGTGTGTTGGATGAGTTTCATGGACGAGATTTAGTTTCCAAAGCCTGTAATTATTTCTCCCACTATCCATTTGCTCCTATAAAACTTGCTCTCCCTGTGCATGCATGCTTTTCCTCATACAGTAGTAAAAATGCTAATTGGTACTTCTCATTTACAATCCTAGTGGCATTGCTTGGACTGAATTCCTGAATAATGAAGACCTTTTTAAGAATGTCCTTTATCAGCTAGAAGAGGGCAGTCTACCTTGTGCACAATACCTTTGGCTTAGACATCAGGTAAGAGGCCTCAGTTTACAATCCCTGCTGTTCAAGACCTGTGATCAGACACCTCTTTGAATAGAGGGTTTGTGGTAGAATTAGGCTGATCGTCTCTTATTTGCATACTGAACTTATTACTGGTTTGAAAGAATGGCTTCATTTTGTAACATAATTTATACTTCTTTGTGGGTACAGAAGAATCTTGGGTACTTTGAAGATTCTGTCATATTTGTCACCCTGATGTGCACTTTCTCAGATGAATCTTTTAAGTGTTTTTGCATGTTTGACTGATTTCTTGCAAATACCTTCTCAGGTATAAGGCATCCAAAATAGTGACCAAGCTATTACATTTACTGCCTTAGAGTCATTACTTTTTACATTTTGAAAGCAGTGAACCACTCCTGTATCCCCAGAAGTGATAGCATCAGGAATATGATCTATAACGATAGTGTAGAACAGATTTAATTTAGGTCTTGTTTAATTTAATAAGTCTTCCCCACTTTACCCTCCACCCAGTCACCACAGCTACTTTTCAGCTTGTATCTGAATTGGTGAGCGGTTCTGCTTTTATATAGGTATTCTGTAGCCCAGTACTATAACATGCAATTGTTTTGTGTTTATGTTGTAGGCAGAGTTTGAAAGCAGCTTTGATGAGAAAACATTGGTGAACATGCTTAATACAATCCGTACCACTGTTCCTCCAAAAGAACTCTCTCTGTGGTTTAAAAATGTTGTGATTCCTTTTGTTAGAAGAGTTGTGCCAAATGGAGAGGTAAGAATATTAAGACACACTCTTTTTCTCTCTCTCTCCATTGTATGCATTACAAAAGCTAGTCATTTCACTTCTGTATTAATGCATGTTTCACTTTATATAAGATTTCTGTAATGTGTTGTTTTTTTATTTCAGAAAACATTGGCAAAATGGTTGGAACAAGCTGCTCGTAATCTTGAATTAACTGATAAGGTAAAATAGTTGCTGTTCAAAAACCTTGGTTAGCTTTTATTTCTCTAACCATGATATGCTTTCACTAATGTTTCTAATATTTTTGAACAGGCAAATTGGCCCGAAAATGGACTTAACATGGCAGAGGTGTTTTTTACAAGTAAAAGTCCAGATGAACTGGGACTAGCCTCCTCCTGCCACTGGATTCCTTCAGTAAGTACTATGGTTAATTGGTAATATATTGATGACTGATATTTACAATTTTTTTTTTTTTTTTACAGAGCTCTTGGCCTACATAATCTTTATTATTAAGATTATAGTAGATTATATTTTAAAATGATATATTAACATAATAGCAGTTAAAGCACAATAATAAAATATATGTTTTGGGAGAAGAGACATTTTTCAGCGAAGGTGAGAAATTAGGCTCTAGACCTTCTTTTCCTTTTTTTTTAAGCTGTGTTAATTAACAAGTGATACGTTTGTCCCGAAAGCATTTCTGAAAGTGGAAGCTCCTGCCTTAAGGGAAAAATTGTTTATAATTTGTCAACAGATTCCCTACAAATATTCTTTTTTCCCCCTGTGCCCCTAGCCCAGCTCTTTTGGTCCTCCTTTTTTTTTCTTTCTATGAGCAACTTATGTATCTGCTATGACTCAGCTTTCCTAAACAGCAGCACAAATTTATGAAATTCTTGATAATTTCATTGCTGCCAGTTGGGTTTTGAATTACAACAGTGAAACAAGCCAGTCCACTTTTAACTTGCTGCTGTCTGGCAAAAATCTGAACAGTCTCAAAGGCAATGAAAATGCCTCCATATAGGATCAGAAGAACAATGCTGGCTTGGTTTATTCTTGGTTCTTTTTCAGAAGTAGGGTCTATAAAGTTGTTAGGTTAGGGGTTTTGTTGCTATTTTTCTTTTTTCAATGATATCTCAAATTGTCTTGAACCAGTCTAGCCACATGAAACATGAGTAAATGTAGCTTATCATCGTTGATATCCTATGGGGAGTAGCATCTATAGCTAGGGGTACAGAGGAAACGAGCAGTAAAGTTAATAGCAGGCTGCTTCTCATATAAAAATTGATACTATGGACACTCCTAGTAGAACGAACTTTTTCCAGGTCTACTGTCTTCAACCCACTGAATCCTACATACTAAGTGCTCAGTAAAGTAGATGAGTTTTCTTTCCTGCATCTAACTTTCAGTCTGTGGCTTTGATTTTTTTTCATGCGCCTTGTGGCTATAGCAGTTCAGCAAAAGCTCTGATTCATATAACCTGCAAATTCTAGAAAATTATATACAAAGGTTGTTTAAAAAATCCTTCACTTTTGACATGCATTACAGAAGTGTGGTGGCTGTGAAGAGGTGTATCGGTTAAAGAAGCTGGTGCTCGATTTACAAGAGCTGGTAAATCTCTACAGAAAGTATAGCTGCAGGCTGGCACTCAGTGATTTTGAAAAGGTAATACTACAAGCATTTAAAAATTAATAATTGAGCACTGAGTGTTCAGTCTGTACATCATAAGCGCTCAGGCAAGAGACCTGAGCACTGTTGAGCATGGGATTGGGAGTCAAGAACCACTTGGTGTAATAGCTGCTGCTCTAGCACCAAACATTGAGCTTCGAGTGAATGGGTTAATCTTCCTCTGTCTTTCCTGTGTGTAAAAAGGGATAAGAATTTTAAACATCCTTTGTGGTTATGAAATCTTAATGATACAAATGTTCTGTATAATAGGAGGCGGCATGGTTCCTGACCCTAGTACTTTCTGATATAGAACATGGATTGTTATCCAATAAAAGTTTACAGTGACAAAGAAATCCAGAAGTAATAGCTCAGCACTGAAGGATTTTGCAGAAGCATGTAGGTGTTTAGGCCTGAACTCTTTCCATTTGGTATTGGGTTATGCCTTTACAGAAATTAGAAAATACTGTATATTGTGCTTTGCAAAATATTTTAACATTTCTGTAACTACTTTTCTGTTGCCTAGGAGAATGCAAGCACAATAGTGTTTCGCATGTTTGATAAAATTTTGGCACCTGAGCTTGTTCCGTCCATGCTGAAGAAGTTTATAAAACCATACATCCAAGAACATAATCTACAAGAGGATGAACTTTTCTTGCAGTATATAAAGGTATCTACATTTTTTAATTATTTTTGAAGGGAAAGAATTTGAGTAGGAAAGAATTTTAAGTAATTTATTTCCTAATTACTTAGGGCCAACTTTGACATCCCTGTTCTTGTGAGTAATCTTACTGGGTGTCTACACATGTCTAGCAATTAGGCCAGTGTAGACTAATGTACTGTGCCATCAGATAGTCCCATTGGGCATAAGTACTATCCAATGGCAGAGTAAATCACTGCACTTAAACGCATGTATAGACAGTGATGTTCAGATTAGTTTACTCCAGATTGCACCGGAGTTTATTCAGTTGCATTAACTGCACGTGCCCATGGAGTTGGATGTTACTGTTTGAGTAGTAAGATACTTGGTACAAGTAAGCCTGGCAAAAGCTGGCCCTTTAGTATAAAATAAAATAAATTTTTAAAGCTGTTTATTTAAATCATGAGCTAATCCTTCCAGGACTCCTTATTTATATATATTTAATGTGTTGTTGTTTTTAAATCAAAATATTCAGGATTTGTTAGAACGTTGTTGTACACGATCCACATCGGTGTTTGAAACTGCGTGGGAGGCAAAGGCAATAGCTGTCATAGGCTGTATATCTGACACAGATGTAAGTTTGTTGGATAACTGAATGGCTTTTGCACAGTCTGTCTCGTTATGAATGGGAAAAATTGTATCATGAAGAAGGCATGGGTCAGATGCTATTCCGTCTTTCAGTCTGTCTTAGCAGTTTCCTTCTGTGCAGTGAACGTTGCCTGGTCTGATAGCATTTTTGTATTTCTGTTACATGTAGCTGTTCTGTTTTCTGTCTTCTCTTAGTAGGTAGTTAGGAAAATATCCTTCCTCGAGGTGCTGAGCATTGTCATTCTCCCACTATTTCAAGGGGGATCACTAGATTGGGACAGCAGTGCCATTTGGAGAGTGTGGTAATGTGGTATGTCTCTATCAGTGAGCTACCTGAGTCTCTTTAGCCTTGCAGTTCATAAATTTATCTTTTGGAAGCATTGTGTCACTAAAGTTGCTCATTATTTTAAGTACCTTTTTAAAAGTACTTGTTGGATTCTCTGAGAAGTACAGCAATAGTTTAAATGCTATATTAAGGAAAATAAAGTGTTTAAATGTATAAGTGGTTAACTTCTGCTTTCAAGAACTTCATAAAACATGGTAGGAAATCATGTGTGACTTCCGTATCTTGTTGAACAATGGAAGAAATTGGGGTATGCATCTTTAAAGGCTTAGCATACCTGCCGAAATCAGTGGGAGTTTGGCATATGCAATTTTAGCCCCTAATTATTCTGGCAGATAACTCTTCTGGGAGAAACATGCAATGTGAAAATGAATGTGTGAGTGAATGAGTGGAGTTTGGGGAGAGAGAATTTTTCTACATGTAAGATGAATAATAGGTAAACAATACCTGAAAGTAATAGTGTTTAATTTTTCATATGAGTGCAAATCCTTTTGCAGCTGAAATTTGACGCAGTGTTGCAGATAATGCATGGTGCTGTGGTACCTTGGAGTGCAGCAGTGGAGCAACTGGTAAAGCAGCATTTAGAAATGAAACACAGCAAGTAAGATTGCTTTCCTTATATTCCATGTGTCCTATTTTTATTTGTTCTTTTGCTTTGAATGACTGAATTGTAGCTTGATGTGACAAATTTTCCTCATGTTTGTTGTTGCTTATTTATATATAGAGTGAAGTTATTGCAGGAGAGTTACAAACTGATGGAAATGAAGAAGCTTTTGCGTGCCTATGGAATAAGGGATGCCAATCTTCTAAAAGACAAACAGATGATAATGGTAAGTGGCCAGTGGCTGCTTCTGTTCTAGATTTTTACTTTGTTTCTATGACTTATATTTTTAAATACCAATTCCTAAGCCAGTCTTTGAGCATTTTGATATGTTAGGGGCCAGATATTCAAAGGCTCCTGGTACCAAGATGATCCCATTGCTTTTAGTGGTTTCTAAAATTGCCAGCACATTTTATAGGAAAACCCATGTCTGTTTTCTCATTTCAGAGGCTGGCGAGATACATTCTTAAACAAGATACTCCTACTTGTTTAGAAGATGCTTTGAAAATTGTAGCAGCCTGTATGTTGCCAAGTGTGGAAGTCTATATTCTGAGGATGGTGGATCTGATTGATAAAGACAGGGTATAAAAATATTCAGTTATGTGATTTGATATTCTCCAAGACTTTTTTCCAAAGGGGTATTGTTTCAAAAGCTGCATACACCCTTGCACAGACTGCAGTATTTTTTACGTGCAAACTACACGTTTCTAGTAGTGATGCGCAGCTGTCATGATGTATGGTATTAAAAAGATTGTATTTATAGCTTAAGATACAACTAAGTTGATTTATCCTTTCTAGGCTATAAACTAACACTTCCATCACAGGAAGTAGTGCATGCTTGAGAAACTACCATGTTCTGCCACGGTGTAAAACCTTGCAAATGCTGATTCATTAAATGTGCGAAAGGGTGAAAAATAGTTTTCACCTGTGTGGACAGGCTTGGGATGAAGCCTTTTCTTGAAGTATGCCAGATGTTTTTGAGTGAGCTTTACTATTGTAACTTCTGAATGTGCTTGACCACCTCACTGCCAACCAAAAAAAAAAAGACTTTCTGGGTGGGAGATATTGCCATATTTGGCACCTAATGTCAGTAGTGTAGCTAGGGGTGGGTGACCTGAACACCAGCCCAGCTGCTACTGCTGCCCCTACTGCCTAGGGTGTAGAACCTGGTTGTTATGCCTCTGTCTGATGTCAAAACCTGTATGTTTCTGTCATTACAGAGAGGCTCTAAGAAGAGAGGATATTGCAAAGCATTTCTCTTTGAGGGAAGGGTATTGAGCTTCTCTCCTGGCATAGTTGTCATGCATAGAGACTGACAGACAGACATATGGGCACATGTGCATGTGTGCACACACTGCAACTGTCCCTAGCAATGCAGTTTCTTTTGTAGAATTTAAATTAACTTATAAAATGCAGCTTAAAAAGTCTCAGTCTTGGGCTACCCTTGCCAACATAGTACCAAAGTAAAGAAATGTAACTGACAGAACTGGTGAGACTAGTCCATCAACCAGACTGTAAACAGCAAATATTAATTCTCAACAGTTTTTACTATGCTTTATTTCTGCAGGGAGAAGAATCTCTGAACTTACTAAAATCTCTCCCTGTTGCTGAAGCTGAGGAAATTGCAGAAAGATTGACTATATGGGCAAGACTGACATTACAGAAGGAACCAAATAATTCTGAAGAGGTACTTAACCAATTTAACTTCATAAAATGCATGTACTGACTGTTCCAAACACTGAAGTCTATATACATATTGAAAAGAGTAGTGGTTTGAAGAATTTCTAAAACCTCATAAACAGTTCAGATATTTAAAAATTGGTGCTTTTTTGCTTTATTTATCTAGCCATCCATGTATGAAAAAGCAGATAACATGATGTAAAACTTCTTTATCTGAAATCATTGCTATACTTTATAAAGGCACATTTTATTTTGGTGGAGACTTACACAAATGACTTCCACTAGTGCATTAGGATTGTTTTTGGTTTTTGGGAGATTTTTAATCCTTACTTCAGCCAGTTAGAAATTCTACATATTATCTATAATAATCAGTATTATCTGACTGTTGGACAAAGTTAACTAATTCTGCTGCCATCGCTATTAGATTACTCTTAGCTGTAAACTTCCAATTCATCAAAGGCTAAATAAAATTAACTTTTCCTTTTTTCAGCGCAAAGCACAAATGTGTATAACAAAGTCACTTGTGGATGTTCTTAAATTCCTTCTCAGCATTCAGAAAGGTAAGTTGTAATCTGTTTTTTATATTTTACCCAATAAGTAGCTTAGTAAGGAACATATTTCTATCTTACAGAAAATCCTCTGAAGGACGAGTGTGAAATGAACTTGAAAATGTTTGAAACACTTGCCAGTCTGCAGGTAAATATTTTTAAGTTTTAAGAATCTACTTTTTACCTTGATGTTGCACTCAGTAATATTATTAAACAACATGAATCCTACTAAAATATATTTGCAGTTAACATTGTTTGTATTAAACTAAAAGTGCTTAATGACCAGGATGAGAGAGAAATTACTTGATTGATCCATAGATTTTGTTTATGTTATACTTTAAAAACAAATTTTACATTCTTATTTAGGGAGAAAGAAGGGTGAATACAATGATTATTAGATTTTAATATAATTTTTAAAATATGTTGTCATAAATTAATCATAACTATGTTCTGTCTTACAATTGGGATAATCTACTAAAATCACTTGAAAATATTGCTTAAATTAACTCTAAAATTTTAGTGACAAAGTGTTGCTTTTTAATTATATATGGAATCTGGTAAAAACATGCTTCAATTTTGAAATTTTTGCCGCTTTATAACTATCACAGTTCGTGTACAACCTTTTAATTATGCTATTTTGTGTTTTTACAATTAAATTAATCCTAGCATTTTGGTTTTTTTCCTAACATAGATAGATACTGTCAGTCTGTATATTACAGAAAAGTATTTGCCTGAATAATTTTGGTTTGAGTTTAGCTGGCTTCTGTGGAGAATATTTTAAATAATATTCGAATTTCAGGTATTTTGTTTACATAAATATTTATAGATGGTGGTAGTTTTCCAGATTCAATATAGATGCTATATATAGTTGTAAATCATTGTGTTTTTGATGGTTATTCTAATCAGAGTGAATTTTTCTTTAGGCCGATCCCTAAAGTACAAATACAAAACAGGATTAAAATCAATATTTAAATAATACTGCTACGTGCTGATTTTTAAATGTGATTTTAAAATTAGTTTTTTTAATAAGTCCACCATGGAATAAAGATACCAAACCAAACTTGCTTTTTAAAAATACTTCTTAACTCTATCACTTGATTTTGAGTGAGAGATCAGTTTTGATACCGTAGATAAAACTTCACAGTATCCCTTTATAGCGTCTTCCAGTGCCACTCAGTTATTTAAAATTCAGTCTTTAAATTTATGAGACTAGATGCATGGTTTCTGTTTTGTAAAATATTTTAAACTGCTAGTAGAACCTTGCTAATGCTCATTCTACTTTTCAGCAAAGATTTGCTAATAGGAGACGGCTTATAAAGATTATATTACATTTATAAAATGTATCTGTTTTGATTGTAGTTAAACAATTAAACCTATATTTTGATGCAGTGGCCTTTTAATATTTATTTTGCGTATCTGCTAATTAATGAAAGTTCTGTAATCTAGTAAATGCTGCTATTCTAAGAACAGTTTCATCACTAAAGCACTGAATGTGGAATCATGTCAACAAATACAACAGATTTCCAAAGAATGTCAAATTAAATAAGATGACAGCATGCTATTTTACTTTCTGTTGTAGGAGGATTTTGATATCTTTATTTCAGTCAAAGATTATGGGAATCCTTCACTGATGTCTCAGCTCCTTGAGGAGTACATAAAAGCCTATGAAACCATTCAATCTATGGCAGAATCTAGAAAAGTACAAGCAACAAATCACCATTCAGAAGAAGGTGAAACAAAGAACTGCTCCACTAAATCAAGACTTTACAGACTGGCTTTGCTTCTGCAAAAGACAGAGCAGGAACTGGGGGCAAAGCTCGCATTGAGGGCATTAGATACTGGAAAAATTGAAGAGGCTATTAAAATATGCAGGTAAAATCTCAAGCATGTTTAGTTTTGCCTAATATATTAGAGTTAAACGCATGTAGTAAGTTACTTCTAGTACCCTGCAATTACTGAAGGTACTTGCAAAGACATGATCCCATTAGATGGAGGAAGTGCTGAACAGTAGATCTGTTTAAGCAATATGCCACATTTTATGGAAGACTACAAATGTTAGTTTAGTTGTTTCTTTAGATTAGTGCTTCTCAAACTATCTGATGTGGCAGACTGGCAATTTTTTTTCCAGTGGGCCAGGGACCAGTCCCTGGTTCAGCTGGTGGCAGCAGCTGCATGTAACAGCACTACACAAATGCGTGACCGGCTGTTTCTTTCTCTTTCCTCGCCTCGCACAATGTGACGTCACCTGGAGTGTTGGAACGTACAAACTGTGGCACTATGACATATCAATGTTACGGTTCTGAAAATGATATTTGTTTCATAGCAACTTGCTGTGGACCAGCGACCGGTGGCTTGCAGACCGCCACTGGTCTGTGGACCACCACTTTGAGAAGCACTGCTTTAGATTATTTGGCAATTCCTGTGGATTTTGTTATAATGAGATTTATTTAATGCATTCTCTATACTAGGTAAAGGGACGTGGTAACTGATCTAATTCCGCCAATTTAATAGAAGATAAAGAATAATATGGATTGACAAACTAACCAGCCACACACCTCCCTCTTCCTCTCTGCTTCTTGAGTCTCATGAATACATGGAAAGCTCTGGATCTAAACTATCATGTTTCTGATATTTCATCCTTCCCCCTTGCACACTTTGCCTGATTAGATAGGGTTCTGCCTTTACCTACATTTCAGTTTTCTTCCTTTAAAGGAGGTGCAGAATGAAAACGTAACTAAAGTAAGGCTAGGAACAAAAATTGCACTTGTCCCTGAACAGGTTGTTCCTGTGTTTATCCCAAAACAGAAATGTTCCAGGATTGGAGTATACGCACATCACCATTCTAATGATGGAATCCAGGTTAACTATTCAAATGCACCTTGCGATATCCTGGGATAAACTCTTAATAGTACTTATCCCGTGAGCCTTTTTAGGATTAACCCTGGGACAACAGACATGGATGTCTGAATGATAACACTCTTGTTCCGGAATAAAACAGTTTATCCTGGAACAAATGCAACATCTGTTCGTATTCTATATTATCCTAAATAATATCCTACATTTTTATAACCAATTACTTATTTTACACTATTCAATAATCATGTACAAGGGAAACTCTGCCTATCTTTTAATTGTATTCTTTTATTCAGCTCTTGGGTCTGGCTGCATGACTTACTAATGAGCTAACTAAAATAGTTTTCCATCCCCTTGGAGTCCCTACTTAGATTTTTTGTTGTTTGGATAACTAAGCATCTCAAAAGCAACCCAAGTTATAAATATGATCTTAAATAAACATTCTAACCATTTATTTTCCCGTCCCTTCTCCATAAAGAGACTTATATGAACATCACTGTAATGAAGAAACAGGAAAGACACTGTTTTTAGCTTGTCAAAAGCTTTGCCATATGTTGGGAGCTGACGTTCCA
This sequence comes from Crocodylus porosus, assembly GCF_001723895.1. Classification (NCBI taxonomy): domain Eukaryota; kingdom Metazoa; phylum Chordata; order Crocodylia; family Crocodylidae; genus Crocodylus; species Crocodylus porosus. The sequence continues at coordinate 2,936,742 of NW_017728921.1, forward strand.
ATGATTACTCCTAAAGAGTTGAACCTTCCTGCAGTGATAGATGAGCTGGCTTGCCAAGCAGCTACAATATGCAGTCCAGGTAATCAATATCCTTGTTTCTAATTTGTGTTCATGTTGACACCCAGATTTCCAGACAGTCAGTTTTTGCTATTAAACACGAAATCAAACTGAATCTCTGTGCATGCCTCTTAAAAAAAGAGGATGCTTACAAAATGGTAGTTTTCTTTACAATGTAGAATGTATACATTTTATTGAAATATGATAATGGCTTTTTAAATTCTCACAGATCTGTTACTAGATTCTCTGGAGTTATGCCAATATACCTTGATTGCTAAGGACATTTATGGACAGTGCCAAATAGAAAACTATGGATTTATAGCAAAGGTAATATCTTTTTCAAAGCTGAACATTCAGATAATGAAAGTCACATTTGAAAGTGTAATGTTTTGAATTTTTTTAGCTTGTTGATAAGTATACTTTGCCGCTCCTGGCAAATGTGTTTTATCTAATTGTATTTGTTTCCATATTCTTGATAATGATTTTTATTCAGACAGCATCATTTGGAGCTGATAAAGATCCTTATGAAGAATGGATTTACGATGATTTCTTTAGTGAAGATGGGATAGTTCTTGAACCACAGATGGTGCTCCCAGTTGCATATGAAACTGTTTCTTCCCTTATGCCTTTTGCAGGTAAATATTTTTTTTTATTCATTATGCAATGAGTCACTGTTTCATCCTGATCTTATTCATAATAAATTTGATTTTTTGCTGTGAGTATAAATAAATTACCCACTTTTTTTCTTTTTTTAATTGGCACTTTCTCCAAATGCACCTCACCAAACTCATGCTGTTGCTTAATAAGATCAAGAACTCTGGCTAGAACTTGGCATTGTACTTGGTGCAAAATTGGAAACACATTTTCAGTTTGGTTCAGAATCACTGAATTTTAATTGTTTCCTGTCTCCAACAATACATTTATAAACATTCATGTTCCACACGTTTCACTTTCGGTGATATTATATTTTTTGTGTTATCTTCAGGCATTCTTGATAGAATCAGATCTCCTTTTAAGTGAGACACTAATTAATTAATAAGCTAAAATTAAATTTCCTGTCTGAAAGAGATTGTTTTGGGGCTTTTTATTTTTCCTTCCTTTCTTTAGGAAAATTTAAGGTTTTGGTTTTGTTTTGTTTTTTAATGACAACAAGGTAAATGGACAAAAAATTACAGAAAAGATCCTAGCTCTCAGGATTTAAATTGTGAGTTGTAAATTTTTGAGAACATATAACACAGTTAGTATGTAGCTATATTTCTAAAATGGTTTCAGGTATAATCCTTTAAGATATTTGCAAGGTTTCTAACTTTGCTGAGATGTTAGTGCACTTCTGACAAAATTGTTTTCCTTGCAGAGAACAAGATATATCCTCTGGACTGTACCTGCTTGGCAAACTGTCCATTTGTTAAAGGTAATGTAATGGCAAAGTACCACTGCAAGACTAAAATAAACTAACACATGCTAAATGTTTAATTTTAAACCTGAAAAAGCAAGAACATATCTCCATTAATCCTAAATCACTAGCTAAGACTTTCCACATATTGTCTAAAACTTACTATGAGAGGCAGCACTGAATTGGGACATAGGGCTGGAAGTCAGGAGCCAAGTATCCTGGCCAGTCTGTATTCAGTTTCTGGCTCTGTTCACCTGTGTGACGTTGGGCATAACACCTTTACTTTTTTGTGTCTTAGTTTCCTGATCTGTAAAGTGGGGATAATGATACCTTACTATAGTGCTTTGAGATCTGTGCATGAAGGCTGTTTTTATAAAGGTACAACTAGTAATGCCGCCCTAGGTTCTTCTGTAGAAGGGTGAAGAGCCTGTCCAGAATGACTCTTGACTCTGCTGATCCCTGTCAGGGTGAGCCACTGGTAGCTGAACTAACTACAATTTTTTTGTAGTAAGGTGTAAATCTATGAAAAACAAGACTAATTAAGAATGCAAAAGCTGATCACATAACATCACCTTAATGGAGAAGGAGGGAAGACACTTTCAGTATAAATTCCAAGCGTCTATTTAGGTTTAACCAACATGCATGTTTCAGATATATGCTAACCATTCTTCTGATGAAACTTCACAGGACAGAACCTTCTCTTGCCAGCTCGAACACCCATCTGTGCCTTGCTTCAGAACCTTACAGAATGCAGTCAATACGAGTTAGCTTTGCAGCTAATAGTCTCTTCATTTGGATCCTGCCTGCAGCACTGTGTAACAAACAACATGAACATGTCCCTGAGTGAGAAGGTATGGAGAAAACCTAGACTGGGTTTTGCTGAATATAAACTGTGGAAATCTGCCCAACCTTTCCACTTTTAGGCTAGTTTCCTGAACAGATGGCTGAGCAGATAGGTGTTGTGACACACATCCTCTCACTAGGACTTAGCACCATCAGAGTGGTTCAGTGGCTTGTATGAAGGGAAGGAGTGGTCACCCTTCTGCTTCGTAGCAGAGGGCTGTTTCACAGTCCAATATCACCATCATAAACTGGTACAACTTATCTGTAAGAAGAGCAAGGATTTAATTAATGTTGATAAAAAAGACATACCCTTCTAGTGTTTTCCACTCCCTCTCTAAGATGGTCAGAGTAACAAGAAAATTAGAATTCTTGTGAAATTTGATTTTTTTTTTTTTCTTCTTTTATTAACTGCCTGACTCTGTTTTTGGGATTAGTTACATGATGGGAAAATGATGACTGATGCCAAAAGCTTTCTTATTGCCATGAAACAGAAATCCACTTCAGTGATTATGACTGCTGGCCTGGCCTTGCTATACAAGGTGAGCATACCCTATACAAAAAGCCTTTTGCAAGGCCCTTGCTATTTCCCACTTTTAGTTTCCTGCAGACCCATTTTATCCAGCTTGGGGAGTTGTGGGGTGGAGGTGTGGGCCGGGGCGGCATTTCTACAACAGAGGGCTTCAGCCGTGTGGCAGGGAAAAGCAGCAAGGACAGCACTGTTGACGGAAGCAGTGGCTGCAGCTGTGGTAGTGGTGGAGGTTGGGTTGGAAGCAGCCTACACACAGAAACCAAGCCCTGTTAAAGAATCTTCTTGTTGCAAAACATTGCTAACCCCAACTCCTAAATAAAGGCAAATGTCTATTTACAGAGTATATGGTCCTGATTTCTTTCAGGCCCTATTGGATTAAAATAAGAGCCTTTTATGAACTGTGGGCATTTTCCATCACCATCTACTCAGATCCTGAAATCTTTTTACCTCCATGAGTTAAACAGAATTTTAAAGGCTGTCTGTGGATCCTGAACTATGCCAATATTCTCCTGAAAGATGAACTGTCTACACTATTAGATTGACTTTTTCCTTTACATTGTTACTTTGTGTTTTGAAATATACTGCTAAACTGTTTTTCTTTCTTATTTTCTAACTTAATTAAAATGCTCAATAGACTTTCGTATAACTGGACGCTTAACACATTAAATAATGAAAGTATCAATGTGTAATGCATAACTGGAAGTTTCTAAAGTATGCTTATTAATTATTAAAATACGCCTATTCATTTCCATAGGTTTTCAACTGTCGTCTGATAGATCTCAATCTGGCATTGGGGTACTGTACAATCTTGCCCAAGGAAGACATGTTTAAAAAGCTCTGGGATGTCATAAACAACACGTGGCAAAATTACAATAAAATTCTGGTAACCTTCAGAGGCACTGTTCTTATCTTAACTTAGATATGCTACTAAAGTGCTACTTCCAGATATTAACTGTCTACTGTAGTGGTGCATTAGATTTGTCCTTCCTACACTTTTTAAAACTATTCTGGTAAGATATGAAGTAAACTTGCACCTGTAATATTTTCTTCTTCAAAATTCTCGCTCTAGCAATTTAAAGAATGAAATGAGCCTGCAGGAAAGAAGTGTGTGTGGAGGTGGGGAGAATTAAAAAATAATGAAGCAGTGGAGACGGGATGAAACTGTGACAGTTTTTTTTTAACATAAATAATCTAAGTTCTCTTGAGACGCATCAGACTCTTTGAACTCTGCTTTGAAGACAGATAATATTGTTTTATAAATCCTAATTTCTGCATCACTTAATTTGTTTAAGGCATGGTAGAATTATTTTTAAGATGGCTACTCTAAATTGATAAATAAAGTTTCTTCTTAAAGCACTTAATTTATGGCTATTACCTAATTTGGGGACAGTGGTGATCTGAAAAATATCCCCTACGAGGAAAAGGGAGGCATTATCATTTTATAGCTTCAGAGTTTGAAACACAAGAGTTCATAGCTTGCAAATGGTCATGCAGTGACCTAGATAATACAAGATCCCATTTTTAACTATAGTTTTCTTTTACACTTTTTCTTTTTTTTTTTTTTAAAGGCAGTAGCTCGGGTTGGAGCACAACTTGCCAGTCACTATGGTGAAGCAGAAGAGAGAGAGAAATTCCAGGAATTAATTATTGATGCAGAGTGGGGTATCCAGCTTGGTAAATTTGGTGTGAGTGTTCTTTCTTTTTAACATGTTTATATATTAAAATTGTTTATTTAAAATGGCAGCTCAGTCTGAGAGATGACCTTTTTAATTTCCTTAATCTCAATCTCAATTTCTTGGCAGTTAGTGGGGTTTTTTATTTTGCTATTTTTCATGAACAAATGTTTCATTCTGGTGATACACTAAATGTAAATTTGCAGCAAGCATTGTATTTTATTGGGAAATAATGTATACATGAAAAGCCATTACTAACCCACCTATCCCTAAACTTGTTTTGGGATTTTTTTTCTGTTTATCTGCAGATTTCTTTCCAGTTTGTATTTAGAGAGCCATCAATAAGGAAGAGAGAACTCCTAAGAATTCTAGTACAGAATCCAACTGTAGATACAAACCTTCTGCTGAAATATTGCAGGTAAAAACTGAAGCAAGTTAACCCAGTATTTTATTGCTACCACGATAATAATTGTGTTTGTCTGAGTCTGTTTTAGTTTAAAGATCTGTTTTCTGATGCAGTAAATAAACTGTCATTAACAAAAGTCCCTGGCAGTTTAAGTAATGTTTTGTCTTTTTAGCACTTACATGTTGGACAGTGATACAGCACTGCAGCTTTGCATTGAAACACTCGTCCTCCAGAGTGCAAATATAAATCATGTGGAAGGTGACTCGGCAGGGAATACTGAGAAGCTACCCCCTTCGATATTATTGGCCAAAGCCCTAGGAATAATTCCTTTGCTGAAGAGCACACAGGACCTGGTTATTAGCCTTGGTGGAATATTGAACAAGGTAAAATAGTCACAACATGCACCTAACATCAAACACTGTTTTCTTTACTAACCTCCCATTCTGAGTTGTGTGCCAGTCATGTATAAAACTTCTAAAAAGGAAACCTGAAACCAAACTTCCTGACAACCTTTGCTATAGACTATAAATCTTAGAAATAAAGAACTGTGGTTAGAGTAGCTCTTTTGCTGTTACTACTGTAGCTTGTTAGTTTTTGTTTTATTTAGTTTTCTTGGCTTTTCTAGTATTTTTTTAATAGGTTTGTCACATCTTTTCTGTTTCCTTATTATAGGGTACACTGTTTGTAGCAAAGAAACAGTGAATTCTAGGGATTCACTAAAGTTTAACTTCTTAAAAGGACCAATTTAAAAAATAGGCAGGCAAGGTTCTTTGGGTAGATGTGATTTATCTTTTATTAAACCAACTGAGTAGTTGGAAAAAAGTTCTTAGCAAGCTTTTGGGCGCAGTCACCCTTTGTCAGGCATAGGGAGTCTCTGCTGGACTGTGGAGCAGACTCTCCAAGGAGCCATGGGAGCAGTAGTGGTGGCAGGAGCCGCCCCCTCCCTGAACAAGCTGTGGCTCAGTCCTGCACCCTCCCCGCCCTGTCCTGCCAGTGCTTGCCCCAGCTCCACTCCTCCCTCACCACAGGGCTTTGATCTGTGCCCTGCCATGCCCCTTCCCTTCCCTTCCCTCCCTCCCCTTCCACTATGCCAGATTTACTAGCTGCATGCAGCTCTTCAGGCTCCCAGGCAGGTATCAGAAATTTGGATCCATATTGGCCAGTATGCCTTCTTAAAAATTGGCTATCACTACCAGCCCCAAAAATCTGTATCAGTTCACCCCTAGTAAATTTTTTTTAGAAGGGAAGTAAATGCCAACAGTAAAGAGAAGGATGCTTTTGAAGTATACATTAGAGCTTCAACATTATAGCTACATAGTTGGAATTAAATTAGTAAAATTTATACTGAATTACTGTTTTTAAAGTCAAATTACAAAGTACATAAGTCATTTATCTCTTGTTTTGTGTTTTGGAACAGCTTGATCCATATGACTATGAAACTATTGAAAATGTCCTAAGAGTGATACAAAGTGCTGATGAAAAAAGTATAAGTATCCAAGTGAATCAGGTACAACAATAGATCATTTAAAAGAAATCTATTGTCACTTTATTTACAGCTTCTCTCAACTATTGCTTTTTTATATAATTGAACTCATCCCACTAAATTCTTACATTGCTCAATTATTATAACTTTTATCTCTGTCATTTTGGAAATTTGTATATAAGAGTGAAACAGATTCAGTCAAATAGGGAACTGTAGCTTTTTCTCAAGAGAGGAAAATATCTGAAAGCTATTTTGTAATCATGCAAAATAATATATATACCTACCACTTCTAGGTAGTTATTGGGGGCTGTTATTTTACTTGACGAATATATTAGCTATGTAATACATGTGGTGTGTTTTTTTTTCTTCCTGTTCTAGGCTTTAAGCCTTTTGAAACACCTGGAATCTTATAAAAGAATCTCCCCTCCAGTGGACCTAGAACACCAATACGTTTTAGAGAACGCGATTGCCCTATCTCCAGCTGCTCAAACCAGGCTGCCTTTCCATCTGATATTCTTTAGAACCACACAGTGTTTCTGGAGTATTATATGTATGTACTCTATGTAGTTAGCTAGCTACATAGCTTTTCCTTAACTCTTCCATAACTCTCAGTTCAACAGTAATGTAGTCTTTAATACGTTTATTCTCCCAAAGCCTCTATTTTATATAATAGGGACTTGAGACAAAGATGCATGAACAGGGTTCTTTAACTTCCTAGGAGCTGAGAATAGTTTACACCATCTGAGGTTCTGCCTCCAAAGGACTTGCTTAAGGGAAGTCTATCAGGGCAGGGAATTATCCCAGATACCCCAAGTCTCAGACCAATACATTGATAAGTAGATCTTTTTTTTTTTTTCTGTCACCACTAGAGTCCCATGTCTAACAGTAAAAAGTCCCTCACTCAACAAGAGAAAACTGCACTTATGCCGTGACTTGCACTAAAATATTGTCTGTTTTTCTTGCAGCTGCAGAGTTAAGTGAGGAGTCCTTCCCAACACTTCTTTTGATTTCCAAATTGATGAAGGTAAGGCTCAATCATTAGGAAATTTTATTTGCAAAATACTTCGTTTCTGGAGGGGAGCATGTCTCTGTCTGTGTGTGTCTTTCTTTTTAAGTTATAACTTACTCTTTATCTCTTAGGTTTCTCTGGATACATTATACATGTCTGCAGCCAGGCATGTCTTTGAGAAAAAACTGAAGCCAAAAGTATTTGAAATGAGACAATGTGGATGTTCTTCAGTGATTAACAAGGAAACTACTAAAACTGTGCAGACCATTCATTCCTACTTGTTATCCATAATTAATCCAGAATGGGCTGTAGCTATTGCTCACAAGATAGCCCAAGAACTTCCAACAGGTATGAAGATCATTGTTTTCTTAAAGAGGAAGAAGAGAAAAAGACCGACAATATCTGTGTAGTATGTGGAGAAAAATATGTAGAAGCTTATATGTAGGCTGTCTTAGCTTTTTGTCTCAAACTTAGTTTGAGGCATTACAGTAAAGTTAGGAGGAAAGTAGCTGCTGAATGCAAGTAAAAGCAATGAGCTGTACGTTTCTGTTAAACGCTTTTTATGTTGTCATGCCATCACTTTGCAGGGTGCTTCAGTTATACTTTTTTTATACATCATTTAAACCCTCTGGAGTTCACAGTTTAAACAAGACTAGATAAAGAAAAGGGGTAGGAGAAAGAAGGACAAAGAACAGAAATAAATGTGAATCTTCATAGAGTTGAATGTATTATAAATGCTGGTGAGGGAGTGGAAATCAGCAAGGGAAATCAAAGTGAAGAAATGCCCTTGAAAATATTTCTACTCATCAATTTGAGTTGGTTTATAATAGTTTTGGGGCTTAACTAGCAAGTGTGAGATTTAAAAACTAAAATCTGGTACTAATTAACAGTAATTTCAGATCAGAACTTGAATAGAAATATTCTACCAGACATACAGCATTGAACCAGTGTGTCTCTCATCCATATTTGTTTGTTTAAGTTACCATGCTAAGGAAAAATACTTTGAAACTTGATTAGGAAAACTATTATAATTTTCTGGATCATAATTAAATGCCTTTGAAACCCAAGTGAGAACACTGTATGTACTTTAGGAAAGATTGATAAAAATGTGTATCTGTAATTCTCTTCCTTACTTTTTCTCAGGGCCTGACCAGATTCAAGCATTGAAAGTTTGTCTGTCTTTAGCTGAGAAATGGATAAATAATACTACAGCCAAGGTAATGGCACAAGATCTACAAGACCAATGTCTGAATAGAGAAACTGTGCACGTTTGTCTTTTGTAACTTAAATTGTAACGGACAGTTTGCCTCATAGCAAATTATGAAAGGCATTTTCCACTAATTAAAAAAAAACAAACCCTTCCTTCAATCAAAGGAACAATACCCACTTGTATAAAACAAACCTCTGATTAAAGGAAGTGACTACAGAAACAGCACCTACAGAAGGCTCCTGTCATCTCTTTAATCTGTTATGTTCCCAACAAAAAATAGACCTGCATGTATAAATATTTCTTGGTTGATTTCTTTTCCCTCTATGGGGCAAGGGGAGGGTGGAAGTTTATTATAAAATATCTCTTCTCTTTTTAGCTGTAAGTGTAATCTCACACTTTGCTCTGGGAGAAATGAGTTGTATTCTATTCCTGTTTATAAATTTAACTGAATTATTAACTTGGTACCAATGCAGTCTTTAGGTGGTGATGTGCTACCCAGAAAAAAATTTAGCTTGACTCTTAGATCCCAGGCTAAGTTTGCAGGGTGGGTGTGGGGGGGGCGTGTTTGGTGACATCTCTGTTAGTACCATTCTGTAGTTGAAGACTCATACTTACTAGGCATATAGTTAACCCCCAGTTTTTTCAGTATTACCCATCAGATTTCGTAACTTTATTTGCTAGTGTCTAATTAAACTATTTCCTGACTCTTCCACAATTCTTATCAATGCTCATTGTTCCTACTAATGTATAAGAGCTACAATCTTTCTGCTTGGCACAAAAAGGTCTATCAGAACAGGTGTATAAACACCACAGAACAATAGGCCATATACACTAGACAAATATTCATCTGCAAGATCAAACTAACTATGTGGTTGTTAAAAGCTGACAAGTATTTTATAAAGTCTCTGAATGAAAAGGAATTCATCTCTGTTTGTTTAAAATCTTGCTAAAGGATCAGTCACATCAAAAAGCTGAAGTGCTGCTGAAGAAGTTACGCATGCAATACCAGAGGTCAGCTACAGAAAATGTGCTAATAACCCACAAGCTGAACACTACAGAACATTTGAAGCTTGTTGGGAAGCCAGCAAACCTTATTGTTTTATTGTATGAGCATAGCAGCATAGATGAAAGAATTCAAAATCCAACTGGCAAAGATTATCCAGGTTAGTATGCTTTACCTAGAGCTCTGAGGGTCAAAATGGAATGTAGTTTTATGAACAAATTCCTTACTGAGGAATCTTTAAATATATTTGTATTGTCTATGTTTAGATATTCATGTAGCTGCTAAGGAAGTAGCTGAAATTAACAACATAGATATGAACAAAATTTGGGATATACTGCTTGAAAAATGGCTGTGTCCAAATATGCTGCCAACTGATGTAAGTATGGATTTTTCAAGAGAGAGTTATATTTTACAAAAACATGGCAATTTACACCTGAAACTAATTTTTTTTCTCAGCTGCTTACAAGCAAAGTAGTAATTGGGTTTTTTTCTAATAACTTTAGTTTGCAGGGAGGGTGGTAGGGCAGGCCTTTCCAAGGTACTGTATTTGGTAAGAAAACTTGAATTGTTTTCCTTTCTGCCTTCATAGAGATAAGAATTCTTGTCCCCTGGGTTTGGCTGAGTTTTCCTTAACTTGGAACTAAACTAGAGTAGGGAATGATGAAAATAGCTTTACACACCCTTGATCCTGGGGACAGGTGGCTGTTTTCAGCTCCCATTGCAACTAAGAGTGAGTTCTGCTTGATTACCCAGTACCTAACATCTTCTGAACCTAAACAAATGAGTAGAACCTTAGCTTCAAAACACAAGCCAGCAGGGTGAGGAGTAATTTGACCTTGATCAAGGGGTGGTACAAGAGAGAACAGAACTGGGATTATGACAAAATCAGAATTCTTCTTTAGGGCTTTCTCCTGAGGTGACCCAACTGTGTAGCCCTTTAGGTAAGGTTTGAGCAAGGGCTCAATCAAGCTCTTGAACCTCATGGTTCAAATACTTCTATGATGGTTTTCATTCACTGCTTTTTTTTTTTTTTAAAGAGAACCCGGGAACTCTTCGAGGATGTACAGGCGAATGAAGATCTCAGGAGGTACATATGTTTGATGTCACCTTGCATAGCCCATTTTCCCAAACTGCCCATTTGTTTTGAATACATCCGGCTCCCCGGAAAACAAATACAGTATCACAGGTACCTGGGGCTCAGTGCCACATTCTGCAGTGGGGCAAAATTCCGTTGACAGGAATGGGATCATGGTTTAAGCAAGGAATGTAGTAGTGGATCCACCATGCGAATGTTTTGAAAGCGATTCAGATAACCTGCCAAACACTTGAGGCAATGTAGTAGATTAATTGATATGAATGTGCAGAAATATGGCTGTATGTTGTATGTGGCTGAGCCTATGGGACTTTGATGTGCCCTACTTTGTTGCAAGGGCAGCAGTTCTGAAGCATGCTGAAAAACAATTATAGAAACCAAGAGTGTCACATCTTCAATCTAAAAGTTAAAAGGCATCAGGGAAAATTTCTCTTTATATACTTGTTCTATCTGTATTTCCTGTGGGCAGAGTTAGAATCTTTAAATACTTTATCTCTTGTACAGTACCTTTCTTAGGGTACCACATGAGAGTTCACATGGAAGGAAGGTCTTGCAAGATCAGGCCCATGGTTTTGTCACTGCACATATTTTAGGTTTATTTTATGCCTAGCTCATATTAATAAAGGAATATTTCAGCATGTGACCTAAACTGGGTATACTGTATTTGGATACAAAATCTAGGCAATAGTGGGTGCATCTAAACCAGCAATTAATCCAATGTGATAAACTCGGGTGCAGTTCACACCAGACTTAATGGCTCCCGGGCACAGTATCTACACGTGCACCCAAAATCACAGCAGTTTGAGCCAGGGCGGAGCAGCCCTAGGCTGGCAGCAGGCTTCGGGTGGGGATCAGCCCTGGGCTCTAGGTCAAAGCATCAGACTATGCTGGGGTATGAGAAGCCACACAGCTCTGCTCTTTAGGCATAGGCACCAGGCAGGGGTCTGGTTGCCGGCTGGCTGGGCTGATCTGGCACAAGTTATGGCTGGGTCAGCATTTACACATGTGTTTGAACACAGTTATTTTCACCACCGTAACTTAGTTCTGCCCCCATAAGTACTATTTTATGGTGGCGAATATTAGTTTGCTGAGGCTTAATAGCATTGCCCGTGTAGACTCTGACACTTTACACTGCAAGAAATTGGTGTACTGCACAGTTAAGCGCACATGTAGATACACCCACTGTGTATCTAATAGGGCTCTACAAAGCTTCGGTCGTTGATTCGATTCAGCGGAGTTTCATCCCAATTCGGCAGCCGAATCTCCGGATCTAATTGGGAGACCCTTTAATCTCTCTGAATCGAATTGGAACCCTCCAAATTGATTGGAAGAAATTTGACGATTCAGACATAGACACAGCTTTAAATGTATTTTCTACATACCTCAAGGTACCAGGCAGCTCATGAACGCTGAGATGGTGGGGCAGATGGAGCTTCCCACAGCAGTGTGGGGGAGTCCCCAGCGTGCTTGGCAGCGGACCAGAAGCACTTCCAGTCCACCGCAGAGCATGTGGAGGACCCTCCCCTGGCCCCCAGCTTGGTGACTGGTGCCTCCTTGGTCTGGGGGGCACCAGGGATCCCCCCACAACTGATCACTGAGCTGATCACTGATGGCCTGGCAGGGTCCCCTACACGCTTGGCAGTGGACCGGAAGTAGTTCCGGTCCACTTCTGGATCTACTGCCAAGCATGTGGGAGGCCCCCCCACGCTCCTGTGGGACGCTCCATCTGCCCCACCATCACAGCATTCACAAGTTGCGCCTGGTACCTCACGGTCTGTAGAAAAAACATTTAAAGCTGTGTCTATGTCCAAATTGTTGATTCTCCGAATCAGTATCAAATCTTCAGATCCTGATTCAGCTGAACTGAATCAGGACAGTGATCCAAATCAACGAATTGAATCACTGTCCCCCAGTTCAGGCCGAATCTGAATCCTAATCAAATATGGCCTGTTTTGCACATGCCTAGTAACCAGTTTTTTTTTTTAATGCTTTTTTTGCAGAGTTATACATCTCCTTCAGCCACGCCCAATGGATTACAGCTCGAGATTGCTTTTTGCCATTACGACATCTGCCACATCTGTACGTTTTTTTTGTAAACATGCTTTATATAGCTGCTTAATATTTTTGCTTTTTTTTTTTTTTTACTTCTCATAAAACTCTTTAAATAAATTTGTATTCAACTCAAGGTTCTGTAACTTGCTTTGAGTATAGGCACATGCTAGTTCTGCACTTTCTGATCTTCTGTTTTGGGTTGAAATCCTACCACCATTAAAGTCTCTATGTCCAAGTAGAACCCAAGAATATTAGAATGATAACTCAGGCTATGAATGACCTGGCTTCCTTACTGTCCAGCAAATAATCATAACTTTTCCCAAACCATCTTTTCTCTTTCAGCCTATCGGAGTTAATCAGTTGACATTTGCCCACAGAAGTAGAGCTCTTAAATGTCTGATCTACTTGGCAGACACTAATACTGTTGAATCACTCTTCAAGAAACCCATTGAGAAAGTAAAGTAAGCTGAGGTTTTTTTCTGCAGTGTGGCCTCTTTTATATAAAGCTCTGAGGAACAATTTGTTTTGTTTTCTTACTTTTTTCATAATTGTAAAAGCACACTTGGGTGCTCTGGGTTACGATCCCACATTGGACTGCACCATGTTAACATCGATTAAGGACTATGTGGGGTGTGAAAAATTTGTTATTTCTTTCTTTGTATAAACTGGTATTTACTACTGTAGAATGTGAAGTATTTTTGTTCATGGCCCTTTTGGGGATCCTTCTTTAAGTACAAACCTTCCTTTGCGTAAAAGATACCATTATTAGGTACTTTTGGAAGGATATATGCCTCTCCAGAGAGATGTTGTATAACTTATTTCTTTGAAAGTCTCTCTTCTATAGCTAATTCCACTAAATTTACTGAAAATTTGGACTGGATATTTATCTGGAGACAATATAAGTAATATCTGCACTGCATTATACTTTGCATCTCCCTACATATATTTTCTGTAAACATATCTGTATACATGAAATGTCAGCATAAGAGTTGCAGTAAGAATTCAATCACTAGATGTACTGGAAAATTGCTAGGTCCCGTAGTCTTTCTTTCACAAGGCTGACATTTGTACTATCACCTTACTTTTTAAACAACAGCACATTAAAATTCATCCTAAAATTGATTATAACCTTTGAAAACTTCATGGGTTTTAATATATTACTATAAACATCACACTTCTTCTTATTTTGCAGGTATTTTCTAAAATGCTTCATTTACTTGGCAGAGTTTGAAATCTTGAACATTCCCTACACCTATGAATCTTTCCATAAAAGTCCTAAAGAAGGAATGATTAAAGGACTTTGGAAGAATCACAGCCATGAACCCACGGTATGATTAGGAAGTACCAGAAAATCTGTTGAATTGTTTGTTTTGTGGATGTGTATGCACATGTTAACAGACTGCATACTGTGCTGATTTTATCTTTTAGATTTTTAAATTGGCCCTAAAGATACATAATTTACAGTGTAAAACCTGTTTTTGCAGTGTAAATATCAGTGGATGGCAAGAATCATTTTAAGGGATCTATGTTTTGCCACCATGCTTAAAAAAATACACCTTGGCAAAGGTTTGGGCTGCTGTTGTGTTGAGACAACAACTGCCTCTTGTAATGACCATTGCCTTGTACTCCCCAACTGTTGCCCCTTGTTTTATATTTCAACATATGCCTTTTGGTGCCGGGGAACTGGGTACAGCTCCCAGTCCATGACTAGGGCTCCTGGGCACAAATGTCTAAAATTAATCAAATAATAACGGATGCACATCTTCGGGCACCTGTCACTTACTGGACTCTTATGTCAGCGGTGCAACCTTAGCTGTAGCCTGTGAAACTGCATTTTGAAATTTGTTTAGTATCATTGAACATAAACAAACAGTTGAGTTAGTTAATAACCAAGGACATAGCACGGAGGCAAGTTTTCTGAGGGAAAATTAATGCATGACCAGAAATTACAGTGTCCTATCAAGAGAGCTTCAACATCTGCTTTTGACTAGTAAATGGAAACTGGTCTGTTCCTTATCAGTATAATAGCACACCATTCAAAATGTGGAGATAAGACAATTGGGGTCTGCTTGTCATAAAGTTGGCAGAGACACCATATACAGCGAGTTTTCCCTGCTTAAATCCTTCCATCTAAAGTGGCTCTGGGTACATGTGACAGTCATGGTTTTACATAGACCGTTGTCTCCTGCAAAGCCATTAAAAATCTTGTAGATAATAAAACTAGATAATAAACATTCGATAAATTCAACATCTTTATCTTTTTAAGGCTGTGAGACTGGTGACTGAACTTAGCTTGGAATACAAAGTGTATGATCCCCAACTTTGGAGTTGCTTCCTGCAGAAACTGCTTGGTTTCAAGATGGTAAGAAACCTTTTATGTAATGCCTTAATTGCACTGTTCTGTAGTAAGATGAAAACAGGAGAGTGGAATGAGAAAAATCTGTTTTTGTTGTATTACCAGAACAGCCTCTGATTCCTGAAAATCAGAGATTACTCTGGGCTGTTGCCCTAGCTGTGGCTTAACACTATCACAAGAGTATTTGTAGCTTGTGGGCACTCACAATTTATAAAGCTTCAAGGATTTTTGTATTTAAGAGTATTATATTAATTGTTCTAGTTCATTAATTTGTCTAAGCACTTCAGAGTTAATTGCTACAGCCTAAGTCCTATAATAAAATGAGCAAAAAGACCTCAGTGTGGGATTTTTGCACCCCCCGATATAGATACGTTATTCCTAGTAAAAAAAAAAAAAAAAGTACTTGAGTTGTCTGGATATATTTATAGTAACACTCTTAGTTTTGCAATACAAAGTGTTAGTTCCTTTAAAATTTAGCAAGTAGGACTATGTCCACGTTGTACTGCAGCATTTTAAACATTCTGAGCTACTTTGGTTACCAGTAGCCAAGAGGATACAACCACTAGGGCTTCAACAGAACATGATCAAGTCCATGAGGGACCCTGAGGACTGAGGCAGATGAAGTGCCCCCTGCCACTGGTGATGGTGGTGTTACCTGAGCTAGCTTGGGTAGCCTGTCCCTGCTGCAGTCACACCTCCTTACTGCAAATTCTTGACTTTGCTCCAAGAGCATGCAGATATTTTAATCCTGTAGTTTCTTGTGCAATTCTAAAAATGCTAAAACACTTTGTAACAGAATGTTTTGTTTTCAGATTCGCTATCTAAGGAAAATTTTGATAGCAATTACTGGGATTCATTCATTATGGCAGGTCTGTGAATCTTTTATGAATACATTCTCAGCCCCAACTTCATTTAGAAGGGACCTAGTGGTGATTACCTCCCTTTTATAAGCTGCTTTATCATCTGCAGGTGGAAAATACTATGCATAAGAATGCCTTCAAATTTAGTATCATGTGTGTTTTAACAGGACTGTGTGGAAAGTAGTTTTTAAATCAGTTAATTGCAATGGAAAGTATTTTTTTAAATCATTGAAACCATATACTCTGTAGTTTTAAAACTGTGTTATTGCTTGTTTTAAAAATTCTGAAAAAAGTGTTTACTAATTTGGTGGTAAACAATTGTGTTTAAGTTGAAACATGGCAACACCTCAGAGCAAAAGTGAAGGAGTATATTTATAGGGAACAATCCTGCACTGCCAAGAGGACTAATAGGCTAGATCATTAGGATTTACAAACCTAACTTTTTAGTGCTGTGGTCTCTGGCTACATACAACATTTTAAAATAAAATGTATAGCGTCTACCAGCCCACTGTGGCTACAAGAAATACAGTGTCTAAAATCCTATAGCTCTAGTTCTGAATTCTGGAGTATAACAGAAATTACTTCTAGCTGAAGAATAGCTATTAAAAAGTTTTTGAGCTGGACAATTTTCAGACTTCACAAGTCAACTTTGTGAAGTGCAGGCAGTGGCTATTACTTGAAAAATATGTTTACTTTTAACAGATTCCTAACTTTAGCCGAGCTTGGCGAACCGTAATTCTGGCCCCATTCCTTGCAGGTATGTTTATTAGCCTCTCTGCCTGTCAGATGTATATAACAGCACTGCCAAGCTGTTCTAGTTTGTCATTCTTTTTATTTATCTTATTTCTCAGCTTCATGTCCACCAAGTCCTAAGCAGTTGGAGGCATGCTGCGAATGCTTTGTTACTCTACTGAAGTAAGTAAATGTTACATCCTGTATTTGGGTGGGAAGACACGTAAGATCCTCAGTGTACTTCTATGCTCTCAGTGCTGTTCCGCTGTGCCCAGGCCCTGTGGAATAGTAGGAGGCAGCCACATTGCAATGCAGATGAGTCAAACTGGAGGAGAGGAGAGGAACTGGCAAGTAAAGAGGGTGGCAACAAGAGCTGCCACAATTTGGGAGGGTCAGGGAAGATTTAAGAATGGCAGACCGATGTATAAGTTGTAAAGTACAGTCCTGTATAGAACCTAGGAACGAACAGAGTTCTCGGGCTGCATTCCTGTTATCAAGCTTGCCATTGGCAAAGTAGAATTTTAGCAACAAATCTGCAGAGAATAACAAATCTAGTACTGTCATCAGATACTCTGCCATTTCATGTGGTAAGGGTCTATGCTGTGCATACCAAGTTCTGAACTTCCTTGGTGACTTGATTTGTTGTTTTTTCCACTTCTCTGCTGTGTCCTTCCCTTCCTCTGGCTGTGAAACAATAAATACACTTCCACCATTTTATCACTTGCCAGTTTCAAAATGCCTTTCAGTGTAGCTCATGAACAATGAGTACAAATCCAGGCAACTGTCCAAATATTCACTTTAAGATCTTTTCCCAAAATTTAAAGGGAAGGAGACACATCCATTAATTATCAAAATCACCGAAGGAAACAAAATTCTTTTTATAGTTAAAGTTTTCTCTCTTCCCCTCAATATGTTTCTGCTGAAGGTGTCCTGTCCTAGCTGATCTAGATGTGATTGGAATTGCAAAGCAATATGCACAGTTGGACCTTCCAGCTTTTGCTCTAGGATGCCTGTTGCTGATTCCTCAGTCTGAAAAAAGAGAACAACAGATTCAGGTAAGCAGGAGATACATGCTGCTAAACCTGCCCTGTCAGAGAAGTGCACAGACAGTGACATTGGACCTCTTGCCTAGGGGAACTGCATCTTCCCTTGCTGCTTTATCAATACTGATAATTGCACTTGCAAAAGAACCAAGTTAAGTGGACTCAAGTGTTTTCTTAAGGCAAAAAGCACTCAAAATGTGACAGACTGGTAGAACGATCAATAATGTGAACACAAAGGAACACAGACCATCCTTACAAGAGGAAACCCTGGTCCTGAAACAAGATGCAAGGTCCCTAGTGGCAGACAACTGAACACAAATTCCCAGTTGTGCTGCAAAAAGGTAACACGTTCCTTGCATATATAAATGAGGGAGTTGAGTAGGAATAAGGTTGATCTCCACTCGGTGTGTGGTCTTTGCAGTTGATATCAGAAAAGCAATTCTCTATACAGAGACATAGCAGCGCGTCACATTCTAACCAAAACTCTTTGCCTTAAAGCTTTGTTCCAGCTGCTAATTTGCATCTTCCCCTTCTCACAGCATTTGCGTCTGTGATTTAATGAAGAAGTCTTGAAAGCCTGTGCACCTACTATGACAGCTTTCGCAGCAATATACTAAGAGACATCCATAGCTACGTACAGCATACTCCTACTAGGTTCTGCATAGATCTAGAAGCCAATAGAAGTTCAGATTGTCTACATTTTTTACAAGTTACAACACTTTCTAGATTTGCAAATAAATTACCAAGTGTGTGTGTTTATGCATTACTTCTGAATTTTCCATTTTAGAGACATTGACTCAGTTATGATTTCCCAAAATGGAATCAAAACAGTCAGCTGACAGTAAGAGTTAACAAGTATTTTACCACTTTACAGCAGAACACACTGGCAGCATTAGTGACAAATCTATAGCTTGTTTGGGCCAACAATCTTTGCAGAAAGCTCTGAGAATTTCTAACTTGTACTTTGAAACTGCAGGCATGACTTGCTTCTTACTGAGCCAAATGTCTGTTCTTGGGGAAATATTTTAGACTGTAAAATTCTACACTTAATATTAAATCAATTCTTGAAAAGGGTTTCCTGTCCTCGTCTAACCCAGAAGCTATTCTACAGCAAGTAGATGAATGCATGAACACGGGTGAAGTAGCAGGATTTGCATCACAGGTAAAGAAACTAACTTTAGGTATGGTAGCAGGTAGGCCATTATGTTTCACTCAATCTCCCTGTACTGAACCCAGTAATTTGTTTGACTACGGCATATCTTTCAGAAAGGATCCAATTTTTTTTTTTCCTCTCAGGACAATAAGAAATGGAAGAAAAAAGCATCCTTTCTGTTAGCACCCTGCTCTAGTGGCAATCCTCCTCATTTAATTTGCATCTTCTGATTTCCCCCCCCCCAATATTAAAGGACTATCTAGCAGAGACATAAGAACAACAAGTTCGAAGTTGGGGCCATAGTATTTTCTCCCATTAATGTGTTTTAGTACAATCAACTCACCAAATAGCCTGAGTTCTGAATCTCAGTGCCAGCCATTTTCTCCAGCTCCAGAAACATTTTTTTTATGGTTGTATCTTCCACCCTCCCCCTGCAATATCCTTTTGGGGAAAAATAAGAGCACCAGGATTGTATGCAGTCTTATCAGTGGCATATCTGAGAAGGCACACCCCCTTAACTGCTATTCCCACTTCTCCAAGAATCAAATTAGCCCTTTTGGCCATGCTTTATCCCAGGCAGCACTAGAAGGTATACTGCACACTACCAAAATGTGTGAGAGATGATTATAAGGACGTAGGTTTTTGCAGTCTCTGCAGTTGACGTGACCACATTGGTCACAGTGGTGTTTGCTAGCACATGTCAAACTTACATTGTAGGATTATTTCTAGAATACTTTAAGTAGCAAGCCCTCATTGTTCTAAATTTGTTTGATCAAAAAGGCTAGCAGAACTTTGTCATCTCACTCAGAGTGACTCATTGTGGGCATATTTCTTAATATATCTCCCTGCCTGAAAAACTAAGATTAACAGTCGAGTCTCACAACAATGCTGTTAAATAGCAAACTTTTCACAGTGCTTTGAAAATACAAAACCTGCTTGCTTTGAGATTAGAGTGAGAAAAGGTTTATAGTATTTAACACTTGAACTCACTAAAGTAAAATGTTAAGATCTTGAATGCAATTTTCTAAAATAAATTCTGCTATTTTGCAGATTAGATGTTTGGTTCTGGACAACATTATAAACGAGAAACAATACGAAAAGTTTTCAAAATCTAAACACTTCCCATTATTAAAGCTACAAGTCATGAACAATAACAGAGTGAAAGAACTGGTGGAGTACCTCATCAGTAAGAACTGGTAAGTTCTGATTCCCATCCATTTCCAATCTGTTTGCTGTAAGTTTGTTATATACACAGAGCCCTAGGGACTTATCAGTGCACAGCATCCAAGAGCTTTAAAAACCTAGACAAGTAAACTCTCACTTCTTTTTAAACAAAACAAAACAAAATCTCATAATTCTACATTTGGTGCTAAGAATATTTTGACAGTAATAAGTAACATCCATTATCTGTATTTAAGTCCAGGAATCAGTTTTTTGTTCTTGTACTTCATCTGACAAAAATATGTTCTTCTATGATTAAAACAAGAAAGAGAGCACTTTGCCACTGAAAACCCCACTAAGCTGTTGTCAATTTGTGCATTTGAAATAAAAAATAACCTACTTCCTTTTCTCTATAAACAATTGTGTACTTGCCACAAGGGTGTCTTGTGATCCTGAATGATAGGGGACCACAACCAAGTGTGAAAACTGTTAAAATATAATTGGTAGTAGCTTGAGCCAGTAGTGCTTTGTTACTTCCATTAAGGTACAGTTCTGTCAAGTACATGGAAACTTCCCTCCCTCTTCTGCAAGGGAATATAGGTAAATAGGTGCATAGGGAAGTGACTGATCATACCAAGCCAGGAATCAATTTTGTATGTATACCTGTTCTTATACATGACTACACATTGTTTAACATGCTTACAGTATAGTATTGCATGAGTTGAGTAAGTTTTACTTCTGCCCTTTGCAGCACAGATGACGCTGCAACCCTGATAACAGAATATCAAGAGAGATGTGGAAATTCTATACCAGCAGACATGTTGCCTTGTGATATTCTGAAGGTAAATCATACTTGGCCAAAGATGAAAAGTAAACACTGACCCCAAGACACTTGCTCAGACTACCATTAAGAGCAAAGCCTTATTGGACCCATTAGAGACCCTATGTTTTCTATTAACACTAGTACATTTTCAAGTATTCAGATCTGTGCAGTTTGTCTTTTTTACATGACTCTTGAGCTTTTTTATTAGTATACTAATTTTCAAAAACATTTATCTTGTTTTAAAAGTAATGTCTCCAAAATGTTCAACTTTCACATTCTTCTTCTCCAGATGTTTTTGAGTACACCACAGTAGACCTTCACACTCCCTTACTAGAAACAGCCATCCAAGGAACAAAAACTTGATGTCTCTCTCTTCTCTGCCAGCGCCACAATGATATCTCAAAGTGGAAATGGAATCAAAGTCTTCATCCTATTACTTGCCTTTTTTTTTTTAATTGGTAGTGGCTAATACTTACTAAGCACACAATTTGAATGTGCTGTTCCACATGGAATTCTAAGCTTCACTTACAGCACAACTCTTTTGCTCCCTACTATAAAATAAGTCCAACATTCTAAGATTAAAACAACTTCAAATTTAGCTGGCACTAACTTGAAGTCAGTGTTGGAGCTAAATACAAGTGTCAAGGTTTATCCTTGAAAGTCTTCCTTGGATAAATTACTTTTTATATAACTATGTAAAGGTCTTATAAATATGACTGTAAATATCAATGTATCTTGTGTAAAATATATTTTGTAAACTAATCTTAAATTTGGATTCCTCCACAGGCATAAATAAAATGGATTTAAGTAAAAAGTTTGGACTTATTTAATCAACTTTGTAGCATAACCAAATTAGCCATAGATGAACTTTTCTAATGGAAACTAATATTTCATTTTTTCCTTCTTTTTGACCACCCCAAAACACCCACTTTGTATAACAAAGGCAAGGTAAGCACTCATATCAGCAAAAAGAACATTGCATGACTCGATTTATTTAAACTTTCCTCCCATTTTAAGTTAGACTTTGACACTAGCCATATCACTGAGATATGGCTACATGGGTTAAATGCTCCAAAGAAAGCAAAGCATCTCACTAGATTAGAAATGAAATACTAGCAGAGTACATTTAAAAACAACACAGCATAGGTAAACATAAGCCAGGTTGATTGTACGCCTTAAAAACCTAATTACGGATGTTCTAGTAGTATAGTTAAAACATCTGTAACAATAAGCAGATGGCCTTTTAATTGATTTTGATCACTTTCTATTTTTCAGTATCAGTAAATTGCATGATATGCAGTTAACTAAGGGACTAGGTTTAATAAGCATATTACTTCCAGAGTGGGAAGAAAGCTGGACAACCAGCTCTTACACCATACTAAGCAGTCTGAGAGTATTCTGCAAGAGGAATATCCCTTTCTGAGGTAATTGTAGTACAGAGAGAGATCATTGTCTTTTGGAGAAACACACGCATCTGGGGTCCATTTCTTACTGGACAAGCTAGCACAAAGAAGGCAGGTATGCACAACAGGAACTACTACAGTATGTGGGGCCAAGGTTCCATGTAGCTAAGAATGGGCAACTAAGTCCTGGTCCTCTTATCCTAATAGAGGATTTGGAAAGCAAAATAAAGATCTTCAGACTTTAAGAGGTGCAAGGTGTCAAATTAAACTAAGCAGTCTAAACTCACTGTCCATAAAATGGACCATTTCCATTTTATAACTTCAGGACCAAATGGAATCAGAATAAAAAAATTTTACTTTTCCTTCAAGCCTGTGGTAAGCAAACAGGAACTGGTCAGAGTTAACTGTTCTGTCAATGAACACTAACTTGGCATATGCTACAAAATTATATTTGCAGCACTCCAGCAATTTTAGAGAACAGGTATTTCACAAACAAAGTCTTGAACATGTTTTTAAAATGTTATCCAAATGTTTGTACTTGCTTCTTGTTCAGAGGAATGTCTGTTCAAGGAGAGACTAAGCACCAAATGTGTGTTAAGGTAATGACTGTGGCTCACATAACCCTTACCTTTCATAAAAAGGTTCAGCTGAGGTTAATGTCCATTCTGGAAATAAAGTTGCTGAATTATATTAAATATGAAGGTTCCGTAAACACCGTTATCAAAACAGTACTACCTGGGAGTTGATGGTTTAAAAAATTTAAACAATTTTAAATTGTTAAAAATATTTAACAATTTATGGTTGTTCTAGTGATTATAGTGTGTTTTGCTAACAATTTTTCATTCAAAATTCGGCTTTGTACAAAAAAAATGAAGGAAAACAATTTTATTACATTAAGGGCTGTTCTTTAACAAGCTCAAGCACATTTCCCATAGCATTGTGCACTTAGCTACTTAGCAGAATATTTTAAGAAATTAACCATACAGAGCAAATTACCCGAGTGTCATTATTTGAAAGCTACTCTAAGCTAGTTACATTGTTATAAGTACTTAGCAAGTGAGTGTTTTAATACTATAAACTAGCAATCAAATATTCCAAATAGTTTGCAGCTCTGGAATGAGTTGGTAAGAGGCACCAGCCATGTGAAGCTGTCCTAGGATTTTTTGTACTCGATTCTTTCTACTTTCACATCATCTCCAATTAGCTGATACACATAGGTTACTACTGTGGAAGCTTGGATATCCATCAGCACAAAGGAAGGAATGATGTTGCTGGAAAGAAAAATTGATTCTGTTAATATTTGGTAATTACAGAAGCAGCAACATAAAACACTTTTCAAGTCTAGATTTACTATGACTTGCTCCAAGGAATTTGATTTTTTAAAGCACACTCCACCACAGAAAATGAGGAAGTAACACTTCAATATATTAAGCTTGGTTGAGTCAAATGCATTTAGAGTACTATAAGAAAAATCCCCAACAGCAACAGAATTACCACTTGTAGTCTCCATTCAATAAAGCTTGGCTAACAAGCAGTTGACATGGTTCCCTCTTACTACCATCGCTGCCAGGAGCTCTCTTCTACTCAACAAAGTCCAAGAGGGTTCAGTTGCACTTTACAGACTGGAAAATATTGTTGCTGTAGGCAATAACAATGCATGCAAATCTAAATGCAGCTTCAGCAGTTCATTAGATCCTTTCTTGAGAAGCACTGGAAAATGCAGAGGAGCCTTCTAGAAAGGTGAAGCAACATGCAAGGCCTGTTGTCACCAAGATGATAAATACTTATGTACCCTGGTATTCTACACTAACTTGTATCGATATTCAAATGCAATTAAAACAAATATATAGCATTCTTCTTTTATTCTACTCACTTCTCCAAGGCATGATAAGCTCCTGTAGCTGAGCCTGGGTTGATATAGAACTTGTTTTCATGCTCAAATGCCTCAAACTTGTGTGTATGCCCCGAAATTAAAATGTCCACATCAAACTGCCTTTGTAGCAATGCCAGGCTGGCCACATCACCCCATGGAATAACCTGATGGCCGTGGATCAGCCCAATTTTGAACTGCCCAACAGTTACAACTTTCTGCTCTGGATAATTCAGGTTCTGAAATCAAACACACACAATGCGAAGGTCAGATATACTTCACATTCGGTTATTTTGCCTGCATTTCTTCCACATAAATAAGCATCTCTGCTACTATTCAGAAAGTCTTAGAAATCTTCTTCAAGGCTTTCTTTGCTGCCAAATACACCTGACAGTGCTCTACCCACCCACAGTCAAGTGCATTATGAAAGCCAATTATGTTGCATCTTTAAGTGGGGGACTAGAAATCTCAAGTTCTGAAACAGCAGAACTGTATGGTTTATTTCCAAATTTACAAGACTTCCAATGTTATTGTAAAGTTGCTGAGATCCAACAACTCTGCCATCAAATGCCACCTGTTATTGCTGAATTATTTTAAAAGACTTGGTTAGGTTTGAATTCTTTTATTAGAATAGAATTATGCAAGAAAAGGGACACTAAAATCCAAGAGTTAGCTTTCACCATGTTGGATGACAACACAGTCAATTTTACTCGTTACAAACCAAGGGGTACAGCATAATTCCTTTTAAATTCAAATATTCCCTTTTTGTAAGAAGTGTGTATAACAGAGGACATTACCTCATCAAAATCCCCTCTAACAACATGAACATCCCCAGCCAAGGTTTTGAGGTAATCATAGGTCTCCTTGGTGCAGAGGTTTCCAGTGCAGAGGATGTGTTGGATCTTTCCTGGAACCAGCAGTTTTTTGAACTTAGCTGGGAGGCTGTTGCACCGATGTGGAATGTGAAGGTCTCCTAACACTAGCACCAGCTTATGAGGGATCACACAGGAGACAGAGAGAGAAAGAGAATTACAGATTCTAACTAAGATGAGCAACAAAGTACACATTTTCTTCAGTTTCAAGATTCTGTATTATGGAAGTTGGAAATAAAAGTAAGGGATCTTGAACCTGGATGATGCCACCAGAGGCCTTATCTACAGAAAGAGGGTTTTGCTGGTACAACAACAAAGCTCACTTCTGTGGATCCAATTAGCTATAGCAAAATAAAAATAATTCTATTAGCGTAATTTATACTCATTAGGAAACCTACATGAGTTCCCAGTGTAACTACTTCACACTGGTTAAAGCAGCCAACTTCTAGCCAACCTAGAAATGTTAAACAACCCAAAAATAGAAAAGAATTAAATCACAGCTATTTTCCATCAGAACTATGTTTGTTACACATTTCCCTTTTACTGTAGTAATTAATCCTTTATTCTTGTGTTCTAATAAAAACCCAAACAAATAAGTCTGTAATATATGCACACACGCATATGTACAGAAATATATTTCTGTACACGTGTATATACTTATAGGCTTTTAAACAGAGTTAGGAGTTTGTCAAGAGCCAACAGGCAAATTTCAATATCAACGGGACAGCATCAATGGGGCTTACTTTAAAAAAAATTAGTTTTTAAGAGTTTTACAAGCTGAAAATTAATAGGTTGAGATGTATGAATATGTACAAGTATTAAAAAAGACACAGGATTCAGCATGACTTATTAAAAAAAAAAAAAACTAATATATTTGAGGCTATCCTTTCTAGAATAATCACAAGAGCAAAGGAAATTTAATCAGATAAGAATTACACCTTTGAATCTAAATCTTAATTACAAAAAGGTAGCCTGTGGTAGCACTGGACTTGTTAAATACAACTTATATGAGAAAATTAATGCAAGCAAAGCAACAGGAACACAAGCTTCATTTAATTATACAGTGTGAGAGAAGCATTGTAAAAGCACAAGACCTTCTGTAGCGACTCAGTCACTTGAACACTACGTATAGAGAAGCTGCTTCTATCATCCTGGTAAGTCTATAAACTAATATAGTAGCTTGGTTTCTTGCATGCGTAGTGCTCTTATCAGTACAGCAGCACCAAGATGTAACAGCTACTGAACACAAACACACTCTTCAGAGGAAGATCACAATGCCTGCAGCTACAAGATTAATCCTTTCCATGCTCTAAGGTTGTGTCTTTATTCCGGCAACCAGGCCAGTGCCCTCATGCAGACAGGGAACTTTGTTAGGAAAACCTACTCAGGGCAACACCTAAATTGTAGTGGGGAGCAATTTGGTGAAGCAACAGAGTCTTTAATTTCTGAGCCTCCCGGGCAAGACTGGTCATTTCTCCAGGTGTTCCTAGCAGGCAGACACCAGCCCTATGAGCCTGGTGTCACGGGAGAAGAGAAATAAAGATATTTTGCTCCTTTTAAGATGAATTTCATTTCTCCTCTTAAGAAGAATTTCTCAACACACTCCCTTGTCAGGCACATCAGACAGGACACTGTTAACCAGGACACAAGCAATGCTGTATTCACTACCTCACCCGCTCTCAACCTTCCTAGCCGGCAGCACGCCCAGCTCCTGAAATGCTGCGGCCCAGCTCCTGCTTGTTTCTCGAGCGCAGAAAAGCCACACAACAAATCTGGATTTTGGGGCGATAGGTGCTCACGGCAGTCGCTGGGGTCACCTCACCAGGCCTGCGAACACCACTGGGCCCCTCACAAGAGGAGGGTCTCGAGGCAGCGGGGCTGAGACTCGCTGCTCGACCCCGCCCGGCAGCATCACCCCGCTGCTCAAAGGACCCCCCAGAGCAACGCGGCCCACGGGGCGGCACACCCGCACCGCTGCCAGGGGAGGGCCGGGCCCGGAGTCGCAGCTCAGCTGCAGCCGGAGCCGGGCCCCGGGCAGGGAGGGGGGCGGACTTACTCTGTGCCCCGCCTGGGCGGGGCGAAGGAGTTGATTGCAGACGAGGCGCGGGCGGGGTTAGACCGAGGGAGCGGCAGGAGAAGAAACAGGCGAATGAACGGGGGGAAGTGCCCAACCCCAAACCCCTCCGCCCCCGGCCCGCGCCGCTCACCATCCTGCCGCGCCGCTCGTCCGTCCGTCCGGGGCCCGGAAGTACTGCCGACGGCGGCCGCGCGAAGCCAAACCCCGTCGCCGCGCGTTTCCCTGCGCGCGCAACATCCGGGTGTCCTGAGCAGCTGCGCAGGCCCCACTCTCGCGTGTTTCCCGCTCTTTTCTGAGGCGCCATGAAGTGCGCAGTGGGGGGGTCTCATTTGCGAGGTAGGCCTTGAAAGGCCAGGCAGGCACAACGGGGGCTTGGGTTCCCTGAGAGGAGCCAGCTCCGTCACTGGCCTCTGAAATGTGGGTCTAGTCCGTGGTCCTTTGCACCCACCACATGATGTGGAGATCTGTGCCTGCTTTCAGAGAGGAGCTGGGGGCTTCTGTGCTCTGAAAATGTCCCTCTTCCCCCATGGGCCGTGGCTCTGGTTTAGTCGTGGGTGCTGAGGGGCCTGGACTGCCTCAGCTTGACCTTCCTGCCCCTGCTGTGCTGTAAAATGGGGACCAATGGCTTGCACCTCCATCCTCCTGTAACACCTGTTTAAACCGGCGGGTTGCAGGCTGCTGTCCAACTCGGGCAGCGTTTGGACAGCAGTCTCGTTTGCAGCCAGGGGCAGGGTCCCCACTCCCCGTCGGGCCCCTGCCTTGATGTCTGAGGCCTGCGTCCTGATATCTATCAATCGAGGGGCATCATCAATACCTATAGATGGGTTGCAAGTTTTGAAAACACTTGTGTTTTTTGCTCATCTGAGCAATGCGTGACGCGCTTCACGTGAAACTAAATTGCACCTCGATGCTCTGGATTGTATCAGGAGATTTCTTTAAAATGAGTGCAAGGAAAAGACAAATGTTTCCATCTCATTAGGTAATCTGGAGGCCATGTTGTATTGCTCCCCTATCATTTAACCAATACTAAATGCAAATAGCGCCCTTTTTTCTGTCTTCTCTGACAGTGTTTGGAAGAGCGATACATGCCATAGCCCGTATTAGTGATGAATTTTGGCTTGACCCGATTGAAAAAGGGGTAAGTCCGTTGATTTTAATTGAGTAGCCTTGAGCAGGGAACAGACATTTATGTATTTAATTGATAGTTTGTTGGAGTTTTTCCAAAATCTGCAGCATGCTTCATGTTCTGTTCCTTTCCAACTTTTGAAATGATCATCCTCCATTTTTTGGCATCTTAACTATACCAGTTCATATCAGAGAAGTCTCACTCCTGTTCTTGCTCTATTTTTCCTACTTTCTCTTAATTTTGATTTAAACTGGAGATGGTTCAAGGTATCAGCATTACTGTACGGCCATAGATTTTTAACAGTTACATCTGGTTAGGGCATCAGTTTGATATCTTATCTGAAATTACCTCTTAAAAATTTATGTTGGCATCAACTCAGTTCTAACTCCCAAGGGAAAAACGTCACCTCCTGAATTGGAGGTCGTAGTTTATGATGGTATGGAGCAAGGCTTCTGATCACCAGTTAAGAGGCTGTGTTTTTATATTGAACAGTAAACTGACTTTAACATAAAGTGTTAAAGAACCCCATGCACGACCATTTTGCTGCATGTTGGCTAAAAGGGCTTGACCTATCTGGTTTTCATTCTGCAGCCACCAGTCCAAAAAGCCCTTTCAAATTTTGGCACTTTTCTACATGCTTATTAAATGTGCTTTTGCTAATGCATGTTAACTTTAATACCTCCATTGTGAGATGGTAGAAAAAGGCTCATTAGCCTATTTTAATGCATATTAGTGAAAGCGCATGTTTTTTGTGACACTTCATTCTGCATTAAAATAGACTAATGCACATCAAAGTGTATGTGCTTACATGCTTAAAGGGCATGTCTACAGTCCTCAAGATATTAATTGTGGACTAGTCACGTAATTCAGGGCTTTGCTAGATCGTATCCGTAGTATCTAGATAACATCAGACACTTCTCACTAGTAATAACATTGCAAAAAATGATTAGTTTGAAATATAATGTTTCTGTACATGAATGCATCCATCAGTATTTACTGTTGTATAAAGTGGTTTGCAGTTATGTATGACAGTGAAGTAAAGAGTAAAATTTTAAATAGCCCTGTTATATTTGGGGCTTTATTTGCAGCTTGGTCTGTTGCAGTTTCATATTAATCAAATATTACATCTTCATTTATATTTTCAGCTTGCTCTACGATCAGTGAATTCTTCTAGGTCAGCATATGCATGTGTCTTCTTTTCATCTATGTTTTTTCAACATTACTGCTCTGTGACTGTGTCTGAGGTACATCAGGGAGAGAGACGATTACACTTTCCTTGTAAATTAGTAATGAAGGTAAATGTTAGTGGATTAGTAAATATGCTTTTTAAGCAGAAGATCAGTTCAAGTTTCAAATCAATAGGATGACACATTACTGTGTTTGGGTGGAATTCCTTCCTTGCAGAAGTCCTTTGAAACTTGGTCCTCAAAGATAACTATGTTAAGAAGAAAATTAGCATTCAGTTATTACATATGTGCATCCCTGGGTGTATCATGTTTTTAAATCAGCTTCATCATGATGGAGAGGCAGGCAGTAGCTCCAAAAGCAGGTTTGCTGCAAGCCAGGAGCACTCCAGGTAGTTGCTCAGTAATCTATCTTGGTCATTTCCTGTTGCACTGTAGTGGAGGAAGGAGAAAAATCACTGGTTTCTTCAGTGTTCACTTGGCTTTTGGCCTGTGGAAACAAGGAGAGCAGGGTAGGAGCTTGCTAGAATCTGTTAAAGATTAGGAATACTCAGCAAAGTATGTTTTTTTTCTACCACATAGCCATGTAAGGTAGCCCAAGAGACCAACTAGGAACCAGTTAGATAAGGCTCCTGATTCTCTAACCCAGCCCAGGTTAGAGTGGGCTCTAGACTTGTAGGAGCTGGAGCAGTCAACTGCAACACATCCCAACCATTCTCCTTATCCTTACCTGATACAGCTCCCTGTACCCAGGATTGTAGGAGCTGACTAAATTGGCCCCACACCTACTGGGGAAGGAAACTCTAATATTATGGGTAATTGTTGCTCACTTTATGCTCCTTGAGTGACACAGACAGAAGAGAAAAGGCTACAGAATCAGCCCCAAGATACTGATCTGGGGTTTTTGACCTCCGGGAGTACATTTGGCCCTCAGTCTAAAAGGGTTGACACCCACATACTCAAAATGTTTTTATTGAATAAAAGTACATACATTTTTATATACAGAACTCACAGATCCATCCACCTCCTATGCCATTGCTAATGTAATTGTGTGTTTATACTGATTTTGATTAATACTATCTCAGTTGCTTTTGCTTATGTTATTGTTTATATTCTTCTTTGTAAGTGACAAGCTGAATTCTGTGGATTACTTTATGGGAACATTGCTTTATGTTGTATTAATGCACTTTTTCTTACAGTCTGTCCTTCCCATATTCAGATGTCTAAACACACTAGAGAGGAATGTAGAGAAGTGCAACATTTATACAAATGTCAATGATTGTCATGTAATTTTTCAGCTCTTCTGCAAGCATGGTAGGTTAAATGTAAAATGACTGTATAGCATTAAGTACTTTAAGCTTGTTAATTAAAAAAACAAAGATGACAAATATTTATTATATACAATTGAGTGACTTCAGTTCTAGGTCTAATATTTTCTATTCTAAACAATTATTTCTTAAAATTGACTATTTGACTTTGAAATCGAATCGGATTGGGGGGTATTAAATGTAATTAAGTGT
This sequence comes from Crocodylus porosus, assembly GCF_001723895.1. NCBI lineage: Eukaryota > Metazoa > Chordata > Crocodylia > Crocodylidae > Crocodylus > Crocodylus porosus. The sequence continues at coordinate 2,967,673 of NW_017728921.1, forward strand.
ATTCAATTTTTATCTGTTACAAACATCTCCTGTTTGAGTTGGAGTCCATCAGATAATAAATTCTTAATTTCTATTGGTATCCTCACAGTGTATGTCTAAAGGCATAGTTCTTGGTAATTATGTAAATGTTTATACACGTTTGAGGAGCTTTGTTTGTTTGTTTCTTTAATGATCTTTGAACCAGCCAAACATTAAGGGCTTAATTATGCCTTTCTTCAAAACCCCAACCTTTCTGCAGAATCTGCAGAATAAGCCAGCCTGCTGCTTGCTTCTCGCAAATCACCTGAGTTGCGAAGAAATCTTGAGAGATCCAACTTTTGGAAGTTGACCCTCCAGCTTTTACAATGAAAGACATTCCTAGTAAACAGAATTTAAATTAATTAAATTTCCTCTGCTGTTAGGAAGATATTAATGGTTGGAAGAGGATGGGTTTTTTTTAACTATTTTGTTGTTAACTGAAATTAATGAATTAATAAATGTTAAGCTTAAGATAACATGCAAACATCAATTTTTGTACATTTGTTTGTATTTAGGTGTTATAAAAACTCATAACCTGACTTTTCAAGAATGTGACCCCTTACAAGCTGTTTTTGCAAAGCATATGTGTCCTAACATACTGAAAGTCCAGTCAAGGTGGTAAACTCAATATATTCTTTGTCTTAATAACCATACAGAATGAAATGCTGCACTTAGCCATTAATGGAAATCAGGTTCTGATTAAAGAAACCAGGAACAAAAATATTCAGGGCTGCTGAATGAGACATAATAACAGCTAAAATGTACTGAGCTACACTGAATTCTAGTTCAGTTTGGGGCCTTTGGTCTCTGGGTGAGGTCTAGAATGCAGTTTCTACTCTGTTAAGTGGCTCTTTATAAAAGGTTGTTATTGCGTTACTACTTATAGGTCCTCCACATCTTCCAGATTCAGTTAGCTCATCTAAACAAATAAAAGGATGTTGTGATTTTTCTTTTTACATAGTCATTGCTACACTCCCTATTCAAAACCTGACAGTTTAAGCAGGGTTATTTTTGGCCCTGTACTTATCTATATTATAAAGATTCTGTAATTGAATTTGGTTAACATTTCTGTTGATGAGAAAGCTCTGAATCACCTTATTCTTCTGTAATATTGTTCTGTGTTACAAAAATAACAAAAATAAATGCTGGTAAAAATTTACTTTTATTAGAAAGTAAACTCTGACTGTTTTCACTAAAAAGTTCTACTGAGTAAGACAGAGCCATTTGTGCACAGTCACTTTACTCACCAGTACCACTACTTAAATCAGGGCTGTCCTTTTGTGGCTGAGCTGCATAGTACCAGGGAGCATCTAGTCCTTTTTGAGTAAGGCTGGCTTCAGGTGAGAGGTTAGTGTCTGCTAATTAGGGTGGGTCACAAACATGAGAGCTTTCCAGAGCAGGGGAAAAAAAGGGGAGGCAGAGCATCTCATGCTTTGACAGATAAACATGGACATGTCCGGGTATGGTATCCCATCAGCCTTGCCTAGAGTTAGAGAGGACAGGGGAATTTTGGCCAGACTATAATTTGTTTGAGAATGAAGCTAATTAAAAGAGTCTGAGGCTGGATGAGGGAGTGTAACTGGCTGCATTGTGCAGATGGTTATATTAAACACCCAATTACACATGTTGCTAACAGATGGCATAACTGTAATGAACATATATTATTTACAATGTACACAGCAAATGGATGAAATATTGGAACTGTAGTGATACAGAGTGCTTACACAGTATTAGCCCGTTCTGAGTAGGGGTACACTGGGATTGTTAGATGGATCTACATTCTCTAGACTGCTTTGAAATTTTTAATCTCACTGTTCAGGTACTAGAGGAGCACAGTCCTATCAAACCACAAAACATGACTGAGGTATCACCTGAAAATAATTGTAAGTGCATAGTATGGTGCGACAGAGTACCCCCCTGCATGACAGCCAAATGTTTAGACTGCTGAGCATAGAGTAAGTCTGTGCACAAACATGTGCAGACAATTCAAATATATAATATATTGTATATCAGTTCAATAAACTTGAGAAGTGAGAAAACAAATCCATTAATTGTTCCACTGAGTTCTTTTTAAAAATTAAACCAGCCAATAGTGTAAAATTAATATTTTTGCCAAGATGGAAGAGGCATCATATTTGACTATGTAAACGATAAAAAAATAAAAAACAGCAATTAAAACGTTCTAAAAGGTACTATTAAAAAGATAGTATTGACATAACAGACTGTGCAGTCAGGAGTGTTTTCAAAGGTCTTAATAACTAATCTGTAATAATTCTCTATTAATTTTCCATGTAGACCTTGCAACAAAGCATGCCAGGGTAAAACAAATGGAGACAGGGATCATTTATGGGCTTGGATTTTTGCCCACCTAGTTTCATAGTTTCTAGGGTCAGAAGGGACCTGAGCAGATTATCTAGTCCGACCCCCTGCCATGGCAGGAAAGAATACTGGGGTCAAACGACCCCAGCAAGATGTTCATCTAACT
>NW_017728921.1:2970375-2981501 GCF_001723895.1 Crocodylus porosus
ATAACAGGCCACAAGATCCCCCTCAGTCTTCTCTTTTGGAGGTTGAACAGGTTCAGGTCCCGTAGCCTCTCCTCATAGGGCCTGCCCTGCTGCCCCCTGATCATACCATCTGTTATTATTATTTATTTATATTACAGTATTATATAATACCTCGGGATACCAATCAAGGATCAGAACTACATTGTGACAAATGTTGTAGAGAGGCACAATAAAAACTGTGAAGAGACAGTTATTCCCCCCAGAAACATGTGTGATATGATGCGAGTAACCCCATTGAAGTCTAAAACACAATCTGCTCAGGAAGCCAAGCTGAAGTGTTCTGGAGATGGCTGTCTCCCAGTTTCCTGTTTCTAGAAGGAAGGTTTCTACAGTTACAACAAAGAGTCACTGGAAGTGGGAAAATATGAAGGGTTTCTTGGAGGAAAGATTCTATTACGTGTGATATTCATATACTGACTGCAAAATAAATATATATGGCAAACAAAGTAACAATTGAAGTGTAGAGATCAGTTAAAAGCAAAATTCCTGTATTTCCATTAATTGTAAACTTTGAACAAACCAACATTTAATGTTGCTTTGTGTTCTACTAAAAATTGAGTTGCAAAAATAATGTTGGAAAATCTAAAAAAAAATAAATAAAAATAAAGCAGCCATGTCTTCAGCCAAATTAACTCTACACACAAATACCAAAGTACATTTTCATAAATGGCAATGTTACTTATCCTAATTTATAGATGCAATGTTAATTATACTACTGGTTAGATTAAAATCATATTTATTAAACTTTACAAAGAAAATACAGTTGATAACATTTTAAGTGTGGCAAACAACAACTTTATTTTCCTTCTGAAAGAAGTTTAAAATGTTATGACAAAGTGACATAATTTTCATAACTAATATGAAGAATAAATACTAGATAGTAATTTATTGTCTTTAAAATAACATTAAGATTTTATACAAAATTTCTTAGGCTGCTGGCTGATATCATGATTCATTTTCCAACCTGTCAAGAGGAAGTAACTTTAGCTATTACTCCAATGAAAGTGTGCTTTAAGAGTTATACTGAGGAGGAGAGAGGTAAGAATTAACTTATAATGTAAAGGCTGACAAGTCATTTTAAATTCATGTAATAAGGTACATTTAAAGAACAATGGGAAATGTTATCATGTGGCTGGAAGAGGCTTTCAAGACAGGGAACAGGTCAGGAAGGGAAAATGGAAAAAAAAAAATCACACTTTTAGAAGGTTTGAGGAAAACCTGTAATTAGCCAGACTCTTTTTGCATCAAAATTAGATGCCAGACAGAGCAGTACATCTAAATTCAGGTGATTTGCTTTAGGCCTGAACTATGGTAATTATTTTAGTTTAGTAGCAAACAAAAAAAGACTGGGAAAGGAGGAGCTGGAAAATAATTTTGCACTGGAAAAAAAGACACAAATAGTTAATATAAATATCATCATTATAAATTGCCATTGCGGGTAGAGAGCATACTTCTGAATGCTAGTATACGACAGCAGTGTTGTATGGTAGCTAACTTAATAGCATTGTTGGACATTGCCATGAGAGGACTACAAAGTAATCAATCAACATGCAGTTTGAAAGTGGTGTTCATAAATACATTGCCATTTGCTCCACTCCATCTGTGAAATACCTGTCACTGGAGTTGGAGAGTGAGTAGGACCCCAAAAGTTTGCATTCCTTTGTAATGGGCAGGCCTGATTGATGATAGTAAACTGACGGAGAGAGAGAAGCTTTTGGAGGAGGATGGGGAGATAGGGTTATAGAAGCAGAGAGGATCAAGTAGCAGAGTGAACAAGGAAACAAAATCAGACCAAAAGAGGAAATTACATTTCTCAGAAAGAGGAGGTTTTAGAAACATGCAATTACAAAAGATTTAAGGAAAAACACAAGCAATGAAAACACTAATATCAAGTTATAGAAGAAAAAGGAGGATAAAAAAAATAAGGGAGGATAAAGGAGACAACTTACTAGTTTTTTTTCCCATTGAATATCCTAAGCCATGTTCTGCATCAGTAGTGCCCAACCTTTTAATCGCACAGGCTGGATGGGCAGTGCCAGGTTCATCTGTGGGCTGAATCCTATTGGTGGGCCCAATCTGGCATGCTTGGTGAGTGTGGTGGGGACAGATCTGGCCATGGGGGCTTGGAAATGTTTAGGAATATTGCACAAGTAATAGACAACGTTAATGGTTTTCTGCTTTAAAAGCCTTTTTTTGCCACTGTCTGCCTCTGATATACTTCATCAAAGGGGTTGACAACTATTTAAAAACCTCAGTTCTCATGAGGTCTTTACATTAACTTTAATACCTGTGTTGAAATAAACAGCTGAAAATACAGTTATAATGAATGCCCTGTGAACAACATAGTCATTGGGAGTGCACATAACAGACTGCAGTTGCACCACACAGCGAAAAAAATACAGGTTGCTTTAAAAAGTCTTGGAATATTCAAAGCATTTATTTTTAAATGGCTTATAGCTTCATATTTGTCTGAAAATACTTTAAAAATCAGTTCCAATGGACCAGGATTGTATCTTGTGTGTTTTAACCCTTGCTTTTCTGCTAATGTTTGAACAGATTTTTCAAAGGCAATGCACACTGAGATACAACTTCATCCAGAGGAATTTGACTACTTTCAAGTTGGAGTAGACTCTGAAGTAACATTTTGTCTTAAAGAACTGAGGGTAATATAACATTTTTGGTTGATCACTTCTTGGCCTCTTGAAGGCTCAGATCAATTTTAGCTCATTGTTGTCACTGGTGTTTTTATTAATTCTGTCTTAAAACCTTTCTATTTGTAGGGACTACTCATGTTTGCAGAGGCCACTACTGCTCCTGTTTTGATTCACTTTGATGCGTCTGGAAAGTACGTTTTTGAATGAACTGATACAATATTAATGTATGTTTAATTTAGTTGCTATATCAAATATATAATAACCCCTTAAAGTAGCCTTGAAGGGAAATTAAAAGGCTGTGTTTTTAGTTAAGTGGTCATACAAAACATTGAATAGCGTTTCATAGTGCTTAGGGTCAGAAGGGACCTAAACAGTTCATCAGGTCCAACCCCCTGCCCCAGGCAGGAATGGGTACCGCGGTCATATCACCCCAGCCAAATATCTGTCCAGCCTCCTCTTGAAGACCCCCAAGGTAGAAGAGAGCACCACCTCCCTTGGCAGCCTGTTCCAGAGCCTGGCAGCTCTAACTGTAAAGTAATGTGTCCTGGTGTCCAACCTGAACCTTCTCTCTAACAGTTTGTGGTTGCTATTCCTAGTGAGTTTGTAAATGGCCACCAGATCCCCTCTCAGCCTTCTGTTGTGGAGGCTGAATAGGTTTGGGCCCTTTAGCCTCTTCTCATAGGGCCTGCCCTGCTGCCCCTTGACCATGTGAGTCGCCCTCCTCTACACCCTCTCAATACTAGCCATATCCCTCTTGAAGTGCGGCACCCAGAACTGGGTGCAGTACTCCAACTGTGGCCTGACCAATGCTGCCGAGGGGAAGGATCACCACCCTGGATCTGCTTGTGATGAATCTGTAGCTACATGACACGGTGTGGTTATAGCCTTACTAACCGCTTCCTCACTTTGGCTGCTCATGTCCATCCTGGAGTCAACAATCACTCTAAGATCCCTTTCTGCCACTGTGTTGACAAGGAGGGTGTTCCCCAGCCTATAGGTGTGTTGCTGGTTTCTTCTTAGATGCAGCGCCTTGCACTTGTCTTTGTTGAATTCCATCCTGTTCTCATCCACCCCACCTCTGTAACCTGTCTAGATCTAGCTCGATTCTGTCCCTCCCCTCCAGCATGCCACGCTGGAGGCTCTTACTTGAGTAGGGCTTACTTAATTCAATCCATCACTGACCTGTTTTTCAAGATCGTTGAGCACTAAAAAACCCATGGCAGTTTAAAGTGGTCAACACTGGAAGTTCAGGCCACAACACACTTCTTTTGGAAATAGTCTAGAGAAAGAAGTCAGAAGTGTTAGCACTTGTACACATGTGTAAGCAATTGTATTAAATATTTTAAGCACAGGTTTTTAAGCAAAATTCCATAGGTTTTACTCACTGGAGCAATATAAAGCTGTAACAAGAAGCAGTCTAACAGCGTTCACTAATTAGTGAATAAACAAGTAATCCAACATTTATCAAGCATCCATTCCAGTGTGTATATTTCTGTGTGCACACATATTCACACACACAAGACATGGCTAAAAGTATATGAGGTGTGGCTTCTCTGCCCTAAATATGTGTATATTCATGCAGATTAATTTCCAACTTTGTTCTTAGACCAATTGCTTTCAGCATTGAAGACATGATGGTGGAAGCCACTTTTGTTTTGGCTACATTAGCAGACATTGAACATGGAATCTCTCACCAATCTCAGTGCCTTTCACAAAGGCAGAAAAGGTAACGCAAAATTTGAGGTGTGGGTTTTGGGGACTTTTCGTCTAAGGGGCAAAAATCCACTTGTCTCTTGCAGTTTTCAATTATGGTGAAATTGAGGTTGAAATGAAGAACTCTATTTGTGTTTTTATACAGCATTCATAACTGTGACTCTCTTGTCCCAATATTAGGTGAGATTGCTTAGGGGTAGAAGAGAGGATTAGATTCAGATTAAACAGCTTCACCAGAACAGAAAAAAAATGATAGTACAGTATGAGACCCAAGACAGAGCACCATTTACGATAAAAGAGCAATCTCTCCTACTAGCTGCTTCTGTTCTAAGTACTGTATCTGTGTATTGTATGGCCTCATACTTCTAAAATAAAAGCTAGCTTTCCAACACTTGGAGCATCCCATTTCCTTCTTAGACCTTTACCTATATTGTACTTTCTATCAGTTATGGGTAACACATAGTTAACCCATATGTTCTTGTTTCTCTAGCACAATATCCAGAAGTTGGGTAGTAAATTAACTGTTATTTCCTCAGGTCCACCTTGACAAAAGTTTTTGCAGATAAGACTGAAAATGTCCCAAACAGCTCTGCAGACAAAGATAGTGATTCAAAAAGAGCATCTTCAAAAAAGCTGTGTTGGAACAGAAGTATGTGCAACTCTGCGGAGTCATCAGTAGAATTGCCAAAACTTCCGTCAAGGAGAGATGCAGCAGGTGACAGCACAATGGTGGAAGCAGTAGTGCCAACAGATTCTGATCATCACATGGTAAGGAGAATGCCAAATCATACATATGCTTTAAGCCAAAACCCAACAAAAAATTGGTTTATCCCAGATAGGAAGAGAAATGATATTCTTAAACAGCTAGTAGTTGCATGCTATGTGCAACCCCAGTCTCCACGTTTTAGCATTAAATTTGTAACAGAGTGCTGTTTCAGGGCTCACTGTAGAAAAGGCCCCTTGTACTTTGCAGAACCATTGTTTTAATGCAGTACATACAATACATGTTCTTTCTTCCTTTCACACTTACCTGTGGCTTATAATTGAAAATACTAATTGACAGAACTCTGAACTTTTATCAACTACTGCCACTCCTTAAGCAGTCCCCAAGCACTTAACAGTGTTGTCCAGGAGGCCTGTTTTAGGATAGTCTTCCTCTAGTCTACCCCCAGTGTACATTTGGGAAGAGAGGAGGTTGTAGCAATCAGTTCCACAAGTAGCCCAGCTCCCCCCTCTCATCCCTGCCTGCAAACTGAACTCCATTCCTGATTCTCTGCCTTGCTGATACCTGTCCCTCTGGAACTACAGAAAGAACAAGCACTGTAATCCAATTGGCTCCCCCTTTTGAGGAAAGCAAAGGCTAGCGACAACAGAAGCAGGTCCTGGCAAAGCAGAGGGAGAACAAGAGGCCAAGCAATAAACTTCAGGAAAGTGGCAAATTCTGTAGTAGAGATGTTGAATTCCATAATACCTTGGGCGGAAAAATAAGCTATAAGCTCTGCTGAATCATGGACTCCCTTGCTTCATGACTGAGATGAATCAAGCAGTTCAGGGCAGAAAGTTAAAAGTTGCAAGAATAAAGGAAACATCCCCCATATAGTGAATGCTCAGTTCACTTAATGACTTCAAGAAAACCAAGTTGGGAAGCTTATTTAAAATTGCAATTCTGTTGCAAATGTCCTTGGATGACTACCTAGAAGGGCCCAAGTCTGTAGGTATTTAGTGAGGTCTTTAGTAGGGCTTTGTGTTGGCTGCTGCTTTACAGATTTGACCATACAATTTAGCTCAGCTACATTAGGAACCTGTTCAAATCAGTGGGACTAACCCTGTTAGATAAAATCCCCTGAAAAAGCAGACTTTCATAATGCAGGTAAGTTGTTTTAAGCAGAGGTTGATTTGTAAGAGGAATATTCACAGTCATCACTACCAGCCAGAGTAATGTGGTAGAGTGATAAGTTCAAGAACCTTAGTAGTGTACTAGAAATGACAGACTTTCTGGCTAACAGGATGAGCTACTCCTTCCATCTTCTGGAAGAGTGGGAGTAGTTTAACATTTTCTCCCTACTCCTCTGGCAGTAGAATCAACTGCTCTATTTAACTTATTTCCAGAAAGATTGAGGTAGCACTATCTGCCCAGGCCTTCTTCCATTCAATGTAGCCTATGTTGAATGAGCGGCGGAGAATATGCAGGACTTATACACACTGTGCAGACCACAGCAGTACATAAGCATAGCCAGTGTTTTCCTGAACTAGTATTAATAAATCTTGTAGTAATTAGGAGCTAACCACACATCATTCCCCTTTTAAATGCAAACCCGAGCATGAACTCAAGTATGCTCTCAACTGCTGTCAGAGCCTCTAAAAAATTGCTTTGAAATACTGAATTACAGTGGTTGCTGTTGGTCTGCAACTGACACATTATCATATTCTCGAATGTAACCACATTTCTGGAAGGAAGCATGGATGTCAAATGTGTTTTAGAGCTTGCTGTAAGGCCAAAAGAGATTTGAAGTGTTCTTAGAAAGACTGAAGTAGTAAAATCCCTGGAACATATCACATGCATACCTTCACATTTCTAAATGTTGCATTTTCCAGTTTCATTCCCTGTTCTTTGGAGCAGTGTCACGTAACAATCCAGATGTCAACAGCCACACATTCCATAGTTTGGCAACAGCTAGTGACACTGAAGAGGATTTTGACAACAGGCAGCTCTCTCCAGTCATCCAATGAGGAAGTTCCTACAGAGCCTTTACTTAGAGTGGTCTTTAGAAATGGTTTTAGAACAAGTTGTTGCAGAGTTGTCTCTTTTTAGAAAGAATGTGCACCTCCCTTATGGAAATTTCACCACTATATTTAAATAACAAATTAAAACTGTGACTAGAAACAGTTGTTGCTGAATTCATCACTAGGTTTAAGCCAAAATTCACTCTCCAGAAGGCTAAAACTTCCAGCTCTCACAACAACAGTCCCAGCTGGTTCAGTTGTGCATATGCCCCCACTTGCAAAAAGCACAAAGAAACTGGACTGGCCAGGACCCTATTTAATGGCTTTTCAGAATTCTTGAATTTCCTACTGTATTTACAGGTTAAACGCATGCAAGTCAATATCTATTTCAACTGTTAATGTTAATGGAAGTTTAGAGGTACGACAAACTTCCATAGGTTTTTAACACAAGTGTTTTTTACCGTTCGTAAATAGTGTTGTGTCAGGCATTGTATAAGATGTAGTTGGAGAGCATTTTTCATGGGCTCAGCACTGCCAAAGCTTGAAGGTGAAGAATCTTAGACTGTAGCTACAGAATACCCACCTGCTCTAGAACGGACAGGGTTAGTATGCAAGAGCTTCCAGCTGTCCACCACTTCTGACTATTCATGTGGAACTCTCTTGGCAAGGCCAGACATTAGACAAAGCAGCCTTTTAACTTTGCAAGACTGGCATTTAATTGAATCATGACCTGTAAACTACAGTTTTAACACATACTGTATGGGAGCAAGTGTGATGCAGTCAGGTAGGAGATGGTTCTTCTGTTTTGAAATGGTGGCCTCCCCATTCTCCCTACACAAACCAGGAGTCTGGCTGTTTTAGTGTGGTAACAGCTAGTTACTTTCAGCAGCCTCACTCAAAACAGCCACCTCACCAGACCTATCATCCTTTTAGTAGGAAAAAATTCTCTGCAGAATGAGCACACAACTGTTTTTTCAAGACAGCAGGATAATAGATTAATTGGATTTGTATATTGATACTAGGCTGGCATATGGGCAGTACCTGAGCAGCAGACATCTTCAATTAGTGCCAGAAAAGTTCCATGAAAAATGTTGTTGCATAGCACTTTGATGGACATTTTTGTGAAGTGTCAGTGCTTCAGTCTGTCAGGCAGATTTGCATGTTGTTACAACAGTCAGGTCAAGTGTCCCTTGGAAGTTACGGACAAGGTCCTTTACATCTAGGTTTGAGGTTGGAGTGCAGCAGCTTGTTGTACTGTAGGACTTAGGAAAATTATTTTGGGATGTACAGACCCCAAGACATGGAACACAGTTGTTTTAACAGTTGGATTTTGGCCTGCCAAATGGTTTGTTAGTGAGCAGTCCACACCTGTCAAGAAAAGGGAAGAGAGACTAGAATTTCTCACTAAAGTACAATTCCACAGTTGTGGTGTCAATCACCCCAGCAAGAAATTCTTTGACTTTCCTATTAAACACTGCTTTGCACTGCACACTATATTCAGGTGTCCATCACTTCTCTTGGCTCTTGGACTGCTGAAGACTCATTTCCTTATATTTTTCCTTATACTAAATAAATTCAGGGTAACAGAGCTAGGGAAAGCCAAACAACATATAAGCATAGACCTTGGGACTCAGTCATAGAACCAAAAAAAATTCAGGTTGGAAGGGACCTCAGAAGGTCACATCTAGTCAAGCCCCTTACTCAGAGCAGGACCAGTCTCAACTACATCATCCCAGCCAAGGCTTTGCCCAGCTGGGCCTTAGACAAAAGTCCAGTGACCAGTTTAAGTGGATTTTTTTCTTGCAACTGTTACTTTAAAAAGCACACACGTTTTAGTATAAATACTATATTTATTAAATATTTTTTTACAGTTCATTTAAATGTATTTACAGAACTATTCCTGCATAAGTTATTCTTCAGACATCCAATTCACATAATTGCCTCTTAAGTAAGCAAAGGTAATGATAGTCTCATTTAGCAAAAGCATCCTCATTAGATACAGACTCAGATTTGCTTCATTATTTCAGCTATCTTTGTCAGAAACTACTCCACACAGTCAATTTCTACATGTACAATCTGGTTTTCCATTAAGGAAAAAAAAAACATTACCCATTAGCAAAATACTTGTTGTTTCTTTGCTACATTTTTACACCCCTGCCCCCTCCAGATGGTTTTTTATCATTCAATATGGTCCCCAATAGCCATCACTTCTTTAAAAACGCAAAGAGCAAATCTCAAGGGAACCTGGATGTTGCAGTTCTCCCTAAGACAGCTATGAAAGAGTGGCAAGAAACCACAGACTTTTCAAGCCCCCCAACAGGTATATAACTGTGTACTATTATATCCTAGCCCTTCTCACCTACACACACAGTTATAGCAAAGTCCTGCAGCTGCTCTTACATGACTTGGTAAGATGGATTACTACTATACAAAGATGTTTCATTCTCTTTAGATAATTCTTCCCCACCAAGCGATTCTTGATAAAAGCAAGTCCCCTCCCGCAGCTGGCAGTCAGCTCATTCACCATCCAACATTTCCAAATCAGAACAAACACACCTAGGAGCAGCCCTTCTGCATGTCCCTCGAGACTAATCACCACAATCTAACTCCTAGGAAGTGTTGCGACTTCAGTCATCATTGTAATGTCACTTTGAGTACATGGGCCCTGTCGTTTTTATTTTCCAAATATTGGTTGTGCGCAGACAGCTTAAGTTCATAGGAAGAATTCAGGTTCTGATATGTTTCGAGTGCACATCTTCAAACAGAAAAAAACCCAAAATTCTCAAGCATGTGATAAAAATATTAAATTCTTTATAATACAGTATTGCTTTATAAACAGATGGAAAAATCTATAAGCTTTACTGGTCTTTGGTGTGTCCAGTGAGGGATAAATCTATGATTTGTAAATTAAAAATCGAAATTTGTTCTTTGTTAAAGATCATGATGCGATACTGGGCAGATGGCTTTCTATTTACTGCTCAGCTAAGAAGTGAATGAATGCAAAGAACAGGTTTTTGGATCAGACCCGGCAGGTGGCGCAGTTTAACCACAGACAGGAAGGCTGAATTTCTACAACCTCGGATTCCAGACCCCCGATCAGTAGAGGCAGAGCACAGTGCATGCAGCGTCTGAGCTCAGGGGAAAGCACCTTTGCCATACTCACTTATCTGATCCACATACACCCCTTCTAATTGGTAGTAACAGGGAGGGCTGGGCAGGGCTGTAAACTTGAGGGGAGGAGCGGGAAACAGTTTAACTCTACAGGGACATGGAGGTTCAAGAATAGGGAAAGAGTAGTTGATCAAGTCTGCTCTAATAAGGAACTGTGTAAATACTGGAGAACTAAAAGCAGAAGATACCCTGGATTGAGAGAGAAGCCTCTCCTGCAGGTGTGAGAAGTGAAGCCCTATACTGCAGCATGAATACATTCCTTCCAACAAGAAACAGCTGAGTACAGCTTGTTCAGCTTTTAAAAATAAAGAGGGACTGGGCAGATTGTGCAAAGGTGTCTGCCACGTGCTGTTTCATTTATCACAAAATAAGGATTTTTCTTTGTTAACATCATCCTCCCCACATTCCACCAAAATAGCATTTTGGTCAAGTTAGGGTAGTTAAGGCATTTTTACAGAAGTTAAAGGTGGTTTTGAAGTAGATACCCAACCTTATGCCAATTTAGGAATAGTAGGTAAGTTACTGAAGTGCTCCAGAATTAATCATTCATCCTCATTATAAATGAAATGCCTGTTACAAGCATGATGCACTGAAATATAGTAAAATGACATGTACATGGTACATGTTAAATGATTTTAAATAAAATAAGAGCTTGACATAGTTATGCAAATATACAGTACAACTCCACAAAAAAAAATCTTTAAACAAGTTGAGGTAACCTTGAACTTAACAGTTTTAATACAATAAACCAGGTAGTAAAATCTCCTTTTGAGATAAGGTAAGATTACTTACTGACCAAGTTTAACTGCACTCATCTAAACATCA
>NW_017728921.1:2981649-3005635 GCF_001723895.1 Crocodylus porosus
TGGCTTTAATTTATTTCTAAATACTTCTCTACCAGCAAAAAAAAAAAAAAAGTTAATGAAAAACTGACCAAAATATATATATCTTTACCAGCTACAAGCTTTTTATGAGCCTCAAGAGGAGCAAATTGGGGGAAACAATTGTGAGCTACTCTTATTCATAAGGAAATGTTATAATCGCAAGTGGCTGGGAGATAACTGTAAACATCATTAAGGATCACTCAGAAAACCCTCAGCATCAGTTACTGAAATGTAAGTTTTGCTTGTTACTCATTAACTATTTTCCATTTGTGTCCTTACTGCCTCTGCCACAGCATAAGCTAAGAGGTGCACTTTTGAGAGTCAGAACAAGGATCGACTTAATTTGGTAAAGCATGTTCTAGTCTACATAAAGCAAGAATGGCCATACTAACACAAAGGACGGCTAGGCAGTAGTGAGTTCTCAAACAAAAAGTAAGGAAGTTCAAAGTTGAGGACTACCTGCTCTTAGCGCCACCCGTCTTTCCTAGGGATGGCAGCAGCTATGGCATGTTCTCGCATGCTGCTCAGAGACAGGGTAAGAATCTGTGTTAAACCTCAACTCTGAGCGCTGGCAGCTTTCGCAAGTTCAAGCTACAACTTTCTGATTTAAAAAAAAGTTACCACGCCCAAAACATCCAGAGAGCCTAGGCCTTGTTATGGACAAATGATCTGCAAAGCTTCCACTGATAAGATCACAGTTAAGCATCTGAAATCACAACACACTTATGCATCCGTACAGCTTAAACTAATCTTGTTTTTTTTTTGAAATTCTGCAATAGAAAAGGCTCCAAGCTGACACGATGTATGCCAAAACCAAGACTTTTACAGCAGTTCTCCTCCTGAAAACAATGTTTTTGAAACACAAATCCTCAGCTATCACTGTAACGAGACTAGGTTTAGGAACGTATGCTTTTTAACATATCCTTGGATGAATAATGGATGTTTCTAGCGGATAGAGCAATACACATCCTCTTGTGGAACTTTTAATCAATTATACCTAATTTTGAACTTTGAGCAACTGATGTTCATCATTTGAAACTAGTCACAATTTAAAAAGCAGTAACCACGTGGGTCTGGTTTCCCCCACCTTGAAAACAACTACTAGGTTTCAAAAGGCATGCTTCAAGCCTTGCATTTTTCTTCATTTCTTGCTGGCAGACGGATCAGTGTACTACAGTAGTGGTTCTTAAAAGGATCTCAACACTGCATTGTAAGACAGGCAACAGGCTTGACAATTGGCCATTGAGATCAGCTGCAACGTAAGAAAGCAATCCTGCCAGCAGGAAACAGTACGTGTGAAGCCAGGAACTCTGGGAGAAAGACGGTATCAGAAGTTGACATCTTAAACAATTCAGTCTGTATATTCAGCTACTATAGAAAGAAGGACGGTGATGTCATCTGGTTTTCCCCCTGTAATGCAAAAAATTAATTTTTCAACTAATCAAGAAGCTACCTAAAAATTATAAACAGTGTCCTAAATGCTTTGTTTTAATACCCTTTAAAAAAAAAGTCAGTAACTGTTTTAAACATGCGTATACCCAAAAGCCTTGGCCTCCTTCACTTCCCTTTCAAAAGGAACACTCACCTCCTAAAAGCATTGTGGGGACCACCAATTATTTGGGGGCAGGGGGAGAGAGAGGGATGGAACTTGCGACAGCACAAGATTTATGAAGCGATTCCATAGCTGGGGGGGACACACTCACCTCTCACGTTCAAGCCATTGTCACAGGCAAACTGTGCAAAGGGTGACATGTAGGTAGGGTCATACGCCAGTTCGTGAGCTTGCTCAGCAATACTTCTCGCAGTCTGTTGTATGCTTTCATAATTCGAGTTCTAGATTGATGAAACCCAGCCAGTTATTCTTACAGAAATGAGTGCGGTTCATTCACCTAAGCAGCTACTTTGGAAGAGAGCATGATGGGCACAGGGAGCATTTCCTAATCCAAAAGGAACCTGCCTTCTCCCAAACGTCCAGTTTGTGAGCGTTTGCTTTTCAGGATGAATCCAACCTCTGTGGCTGTGATTATCTGCATAGTTTTCATGAGACCACCGATTGTGGGAAGGAAATGTATCATTTCACTGCTTAGAAGATGGGACCTGGTCTGTTTTTAATATTGGAAATTATCTAAGCTGAGAAACTCAGCTTTCCCTTTACTTGTTTTGACTACCCAAATCGCACCCTCCCTTCACCCAGCCTGACAGACAGGAACCTGCTCTTTCCAAAGGACTTGCAAAGCCAAGACGAGCCCAAAGGAACTGCATTCACTACAGCAGGAGTGCTAAGGCAAAAGGAGGAGAGCAATGACTGAGCAAACAAGGGAAACAAAGCTAGTTTGAGTACTAAGTGTTGAACAAAAGGAAGATTATCTTCCCATAACACAAAAATGCCTGACAACTCTTTAGTCTCGCATAATTACAATATTCATTTTGCTGAATGGTGTCTGTGGCCTACACTGAAATGGGAAAGTATCAAATCAAACTGAAATCTTTATGTCTATGTATGGGCTACAAGTCTGCATACCCAGCAGTTACAGCTTCCACTGCAACAATAAAGTTTTCCTGTCCCCACTCTGCCCTGCTGCTCATCTGAAATTATTTACAAGTCTCAAAAAACAAAAACAAAAAAACCCCACAAAGCCAACAGCCTTCCCTTCACCACCCCACAGCTTCTCCCTCCCCTCCCACATAAGCATCTTGTTCAGTACTCAGAGGTGCTAAAACATGCATTGCTGGGCCTTCTCCGTATGGCTACTCCTGCCAGCTAGCTAGTGGCATGTGCTACAACCACACCTCCATTCTCTAGGGCAAACATGGGGTAAGAGAACAGTAACAGGGGCAGGGCAGATCCCAACCAGCTAACACTGGGTTTTCAACTTTGTCGACATATCAAACAAGACCTTCCTGCTCAAGCCATAGGTGAGACTGAAATGGAGGCTTTCCACATTCAGATCTCAGTGCTATTTGGGGGAAAATGAAAGATTTCTATTGGAACAGTAATACAAGAATCACCCCTATGACCCACAAGAGCAGGACTCCAAGCTCACATTCAGTCTACTCAGAGCATGCCTCTAAATCACTGTCTACAAGGCCACTTGTAGTGTTTCCAGCAAACCCCGGCAGTCATTTTGCTGAGAGAAGGATCAATATGAAGGCCACCGAGAAGTTAACGTGCAAGCTGTCCGTGTCGAAATACCTTCCTCCAGGTGCCTAGTTCCTGTGTCCTTTTGGATTCTGCAGTGGACTTCCTAACAACTCTCCCACTCAAAGTTGTTTAATACTCCCTGTTCAGTGGGGAAAGGGCAAGATCTCATTTGTTATCTAAGCGGAAAACAGCTCTTGAAATGATTAACGGGAAGTAACAGCTATTCATCATATGGCTGAATAAGAACCTGCATTCAGTGCAGGCACTTCATGGCAGTTACCTTCAGCTTTTTTAGTTCCTGAAGAATCATGTAGTCAGGCATGTTGTCAAAAAGTCCATCTGTTGCTGTCAGAATAATGTCTCCGAGCTGAACATCAAAAGAAGTACTGTCAGCAGCATCTGGGCTGTGAAGATGATGATATCATGTTAAAGGAAAGGAATTCACGTCACACTAAAAGGTACAAAGTCCTGTCAAACAACAGCATCAACGGCTTCTGCAATTCACTGCTCTTATAACACGTGTTATGCATTGGTGCAGCTTATCAAGAGAGCCAGTGTGACAGAAGACACAATCAGGATCACAAACATCTGGGGAGGTGCATCAAAACTGCCCAGATCAGGACAATTCCGTCTTATCCACTTCACCAGGTAACCATCAAGTCCAATGGTAGTTCAGGGTTTCCTTCTCACCCAATTTAAACATGTCAAAGGGCTTGAGAAGAGGGAGGTGAAAATTCCTAACTGGGATGAGAAGAGTGATGCCTAGATACTGAAGCACCTTTTATCGTGAATGATGCACCCGCAGCTATACAATACACTGTACAGGAAGGAAGCAGCACACACTTTGGTCACCATGGCAAACCCCAACTCTTAAACAGAATGAGGCCTTTAATGAGGAGCAGCTTGGCTTTCAATGGCAAAAAGGAGTTGGCTCCCCACACTGGATGAGGGGCTGATTTTACCCCACTTGGATTTGAACTTGCAGTTCTAAGATGATCAGCATTTCAACCCAGTGTTTGACATCACTGCCCTATCCCGATACCAGTTTTATATGGACTTGTCCAACC
The DNA here is from genome assembly GCF_001723895.1 of Crocodylus porosus. Taxonomy (NCBI): domain Eukaryota; kingdom Metazoa; phylum Chordata; order Crocodylia; family Crocodylidae; genus Crocodylus; species Crocodylus porosus. The sequence continues at coordinate 2,985,877 of NW_017728921.1, forward strand.
ATTAAAAGGAAAAACAGAAAGGCCATTAAAACTGAATGTAAATACCACTTAAAGTTGAGATGAGTGCAAGCCACTATGATGCATGCTATACCCATGATTCAGAATGGAAACGTGGGTGTTTCAAGGGCCGATGCATCCTCCACATTTTCCTTAATCCACAATGACTCATTCTTTGCTTCCTTAGCTTCCAAAGGATGCTTTTCTGATAACTGCCCTTGTGCTATTTTTATTCTTTACAAAAGATACCTAGGTCTTACTCAAGGAAGCCAGAACCACTGGAATGATTTATAATCAGACCAGAGTCAATTTCTGAAGTGCTCTCCTTTTAGGATCCTCATGGCTATGCACTTCCTACCCTTGAGGCCTTTGGTCTTCCTGTGTGGCTTTGTTACCTTCATCACGGTAACAGCAATCTAGTTGGAACTATTTCCACCCAGCATCCTCAAAGGAATTATTTTGGCATTGGAAACTACAAAGTCTAAAACCTCTGACTAAGAGCTTAACATTCATTCTCCATTGCCTGTACAGGGTACACAACTACAACCGCTCTTTAGGAGATTTTTAAGGTCCGGATCAAAAAATTAATTAAAAAAATTAAATAATTCAAGTGCATTCTTAAAGAAGATTATGAACTTAATTTAATACAGTAGAGGAAACTCATTAAAAGAAAAAAAGAGAGACAAGCAAAGTGACATAAGACAAGAAGGTGCGTTCTGCAATTCTGATTTTGTTTGAGAAGTGGCTGAAGGGCTGGGCCAGCACTGAAACGCAGACAGCTCAGCGGGGGCACTACCCAAGTTCACCTTTGGCCTGGCAAGTTTTGTGGACACAGTGTCTTTCTAACACAAGCTCGGTGTTCTGCCAGATGGAGTTCTGCTCATTCTGATGGAACGCAGCGTGCTGTTGGACACTTCGCCGTACTACAACGCAAGCTGCAGTCACACGCTGCCCTGCTCTCCTCTCAGGCTTCATGACCTCAGTGCCAAGCTATGCAAGCTGGCCTGTTCCTTGCTGGTCTCTAGAGGAGCAGGGACTCCGAAAAGGTGGGTGCACCCGAAACCAGAATGCATGGCTGACGCTAAGTGGAACTATTGAAAGTGTCCTCCATCAGGTCAATACTGCCTGCTAGTGCCCAGTGCTAGCCCAGTCCATCCTTATTCAACTCTCACTACGTGTGCTGCAGCCACATATAAGGAAGTTCAAATGGTTTCTATACTTTGCTACAGTCAGTAGGAACTTTTCTTGCACTGAAGTTAGGCTTTGTGACACATCCTCCCTGATCCTAGGTGGGCTACCAAAAACTCTTATTTGTTTCACAGTAAGGAACAAAAAGCCTCTAATACTGACTCACTCATAGTAATTTGTATTTAAGGCTCCTGCAGTTACTGCAAACAAACAGCAATAGCTCAAACCTGCAAATGCAATGAATTCATCTCTGTGATTAATACAACCTTAAGGTTTGTATCGTCTTGGCACAACATGCAAAGGACCTGGACATGACATTTATGCTGTACGTTCTACTACACCAGTGGACATTTCTGGTTTTGTCAGGACAGTTTCATAATATCCTAGTCCCTCTGAGGATCAAAATGACTCGCGTGCTTTATGCACTTAAGTCTAGGGGAAGTGACCATGCTCCTGAGCTCATAAACACTTCAGCTAGCTTGGACTCTTACCAGGTTGTTGACTTGTCTAAGAAATAACTGCTGACCTGAGTACAAGTAAACCCTCCTCCCCTTCTATTTTTTTTTTTAAATAAGTACACCCAGTAGTAGATTCCAGCATACAGAGCACCTTCACTGAAGGTCCCAGAACCTCTCATGTGCTGGCTGTACACTGCATCAATCCCCATCTCACCTATCACTTAGTACAACTCCCTCTGCTTCCGGCGGCGCTATCGACAGCTGGAACGGAGTGTTGAAGTAATGCTGTTGTTCATCGGACCGATGGACCACTTCTCCTCCTCTCACTACCAGAAATCCAGAATCTCCCAAATTTGCTGTATGTAAACGATGACTTGTTCTGTCCAGAACCACTATGCAAGCCGTACTGCTTCCTAGAAGGAAAGTTAAAAGGATCAACGGGAGATGGACTAAGCTGTAGCAGCATTTATGTCACAGGAGCCAACTGTTGCTCATTATTTCATTCATAGGCCAGCTGTTCAAATACTGAACATCACTGCTGACAAATCCAGGCACATGTAAATATTTGTTGGGGAGAAACAAAGTGAATATATATTATGAGGAGGAAAAAAGCAGTGGTGAGTTTTACAAGCATTGCATGACACAGCTGCCAATTAATTTGCTTATCTTGCTTTGATTACAGCATGCTGACAAACACTTAGTGCAGTTTCCCATTCTAAAATATTCTAGTGTGGGTAGATGTGCACAATCTCTGAAGGTGACCTACTTTACAGAAGGCACAGAATAATGAAGTCATGATTACTGTGACCGTAACAGTATCCTGACAGCACCGAGACCATGCTAGGTGCTGTCCAAACACTTCCCTTCACCAGTCCTAAATAATCCGTGCCCAGCAAATGGACAACTGAGAGATGTCACTAGGTGTTTTTACATTGTGTGCATCAGAGCAATGCTTTTTCTTTTAGACCGTGTCTTTGTAAAACCGGCTCAGAGGGCTGCTTTCAAAGAAATGCATGGTCTCTTCATGCAATTCATTCAGAAATAAGTGCGCTGCTTTAAAGCTCAGTTAAGAAGTTAGCTCCAGTATTTAAGTGCCAGCAGGCAGGTGCAACCATATGTAACCTGACACATCATTAACTGCTTGGACACTTCATTCATAACATGCCGATCAAGATCCCAGCGCTGGAAAAGTCAGTGAGACACCTGTACCAAGTTTTTAGCCTCATTTTATTTCAATAGAAACTGTCGACTCCTATTTTCACAACCACCTTCATTAAGACCCTGAGAGATGGGTAGTGTCCTAGAACTCTCAATAATTGCTCAAGTTACTTCACAAGATAAAACTTCTCTGCAAATACTGTGCTAGATGGATTAAGAGAGAGTAAGGGCATAGGGTAGAATGGAAACACCCACATCAATTCATACTGCCCCGAAACCTTCCATTCATGGTGGGGGCATTATGGAATTTGAATTCATTCCCCTGTAACATCTGGGATTGCCCACTGATGGTGACGTGGCACAGCAATTGCTGTGCCCAAAGAAGTCTGATCCATAATCTAGTGCATTGGGCACGGTTGAGAACAGAATCCCTTTTCATTTGGAGTGAACATCCCAGAAGTTAACACATTCAAACCTTTCCGAGACACAGAAATGCAGCTGGTTCCAACATCCTCAGCTCCACAAAGAGTCATTTCTAACAAGATGGGTTAAAAAAAGACCCTGAGCTTTCCATTAACTAAGAAACGCCTCCAAGCAGAGCGGCCCGTTTGATGGATCAGGGGCTTACAAATCAACTGAGCTCAGAGCCTTTAGCGCAGAGCACAGCTAGCTCTGGGCCATCGCCTCTCCTGCACAGGGCTGTGTTGCAACTGATTAGCAATGCTTTCCTTTTTGTGGGGCTCCCAGCCTCACTTGGTTCAGAGTCTAGCAGCATTAACGTGTACTGTAACCAGAAATCCATGCAAGGAATGCAGATCCCGTGACTCTGCATATACTGCTCTTGAGACTTGGAAAGGTCAGGCCAGGCTGTCTCCTTCCAGGGAAGGGCTGCGAGAGCTTGTCACGAGTGGTCCACCTTGTCGGTCACTTAATCACTTTGACTGCTTTGCACAAAATAGAAGGACTATAATTAGACACTCCAACCCCCTGAAATAAAGCAGTCACTGAACAGACATAGGCTAAAAGACGAACCAGCAGGCTGCTTGAGGCTTGCACCCATTTTTTAGGCACGTAATAAAAAGCAAACATTTGGTCCCTGGCTCAGCAAACTGGTTAGACATAGTTTACATAATGCTCTCTGGGGAAAGAAGTTTAAGGTCAGGTAAGAAGCATGTGCATCAGACTCTTAGTGTGTGAAAGGTTAGACAGCCTTTAGAACGGTATTCAGCTTTCAAGGTTACCTGAGCAGGGCCAAATACGGCCTTTCTGTCCACATGACTTTCACAGGCTTCCAAGGGAAATGCATAAACAGATCTGAAGGCCGACTGTGCACAACATCCAGCAAGCTCGTGGTTGTAGCACATTTCTTTAGCTTTCCTTCAAATCTTTACTCCTACCCCCATAAATCAGCAACAACAGAAGACAACTGATGGCACCATGCAAACCATTCAATGAGTGCACGGGTGCTCAACCCCCAGCCCCTGCTGAGCTGTGATGCAGTCCAGGGGCTCCCCACAGGTCCAGATATTTGGGGGTGGAAGGGGCAGCTGCAGTCAATGCTGCTGCCACTCCCCCACCAACACATTCCCTAGCCCTGTAGGCCAGAAGACATGACCCTGCACACAGGGCCCAATCTAGCACGTGCAGGGCTAGAACCAGGGGACTGGCCCAATCCGGGCTAGGGCCACAGCTGTGATACGGCACGCTGGACCAGGGATTCGGTCCTGCACAGGCCAGATGGGGCCTGCAAACCAGATGTGGCCTGTGGACCCATCCCCTAGCACTTACGCAGCCAGCTGGACCAAAAGGTTGGGCACCACTGAAGTAGGAGTTAGCAGGACCAGCTCAAAGAGACACAGCCAGCTATCTTGTTACTTATCAGAAAAGCCCGGGCTGGAACCAAGCCTAAATCACAAGTTGAGGAGCTGGTGTTAAACAAACACAAGCAGGAGTGGACTGCCGGGAGAGCTTATTTTGCAGCCCTTCTGCAAGTGTGGAAGACATTCTCAGCAAGTTTATTCTTTAATGAAAATCTCTGAAGTGCTCCTTGGAGCAGAGTTACATTCCAGTACCCTCATATATGGAGCATCAGTGCTCCAAGAGAGTGTCAGAGTTCCCTTGAAATTCAGGACAGATAACTGGCTGAGGATGTGCACTGCACCACTAAGTGACTGCTCAAACCGCCTCGAATCTGTAAGCCTGGCCAGCACATTTTACACCATGGAATCAACGTGTGGGGTCTTTGTTGCTCTTACCAAGCAGAGGGACTTTGTTCTGCAGTAGCTCACAGTAACTGGTGGTAAGAATCCCAACGGGATTGCTTGGTACGAACCGTCCTTCTTTTACTAAGCGCTCACACGTTCGCATTAGAGTCCCTGAGAACTGAGAAGGGTCGACCCCGTAGTCTCTCCAGCCTCCTACGCCATCTGCTACCCCTTGAAAAAAGAAGAGAGGGAAAAAGAAAGCAATGTTACCACTCATGCAGCTTAACGAGGTAGTATTAAACACTCACTTCTCACACACTTACATGAGGTCCAGTAGCTAGACCACTGCAGGCTGTTACCCATAGTTCTGTACTAAGCCAGTCTTCAAAGTGGTTATTTTATATTTGCCATCTGTTCTCATGTCACAAACAGTGGGAAAAAAGTTATATTTGGTTTTCGGGGGGAAAAAGATGCTCTGAAAAGCAGTGCTTCAGAGAGATTCTGATGTTAGGCCTCAGGTGCACGTAATGGTTAGTAAATATGGTAAAAAAAGTCTAAAGCTAGAACTTCTGCTTAAAATGATATTCTGAAGAAAGTGACTTCATTTTAAGAGATCCTAGAGAGTCACCTACCTTCCTAGCAATTCAAATTAGATCAAAACTTTCATTAGCCCATTGGACAGAGAGGAGGTGTGTGTGGGGGGGACAGTGTAAAACATTTTAAACATTACCAGAACAAGTGGTGAAAATGATTCCCCCTCCCTGTTCAGCACCCCCAGGAGGATCTCCTTAGTCACTTGTACCGGGGGGAACGTCCCAGTGAGGAGCAAGTTCTGCAGAAGTCAAACTTCCATTTGAGGAAAAAGATTTGAGAAACCTCTAACCAGGTAGGGCGAGAGCCACAGCAATACTGTGCTTCTTACCTGCAGACATATCATCGCTTCTGGCTTCAGCCAAGCAAGAGTGAAAACTGAGCAGGGTCTCGGTGGCTGTCCATACGAGAGTGGGATCTGGCAGGCTGCACTCTGGGAAACTCGGAGAGCTCTACACAGCAGCAGAGGGAAGGGCAAGAGCTACATAGAGTGAGAGCACATGGGGCAGATTCCCAGGATCCATCCCCTAGGATGGCAGCAGCGTGGAAAAAGAAAGGGCCCGTTTCCCTCCTCACAGGAGAAGAAAGAAGTGTAGGGAGAGGAAGGATCTGGATGCAGAGATATTAGCTGGAGGCTAGGTGAAGTCCCCAACCTGGGCCCAGCACATTGCTCAGCTGGCTGAGACATTTGTCGACTTCTTTCAGTCTCTCCCTAGTGCCAACACAGTCACATTAAAATACAGTCTAAGAAGTTATTACTGGGTAACTTTAATTTACTACAAAAAAATGTATTGAGAAGTGAGCCCATAGGTCCTCAACCAATTAAAAAACTCTGACTGTCAACTTAAGGGAGTCATGATCTGAAGCGTGGGATTCTACGACAAAATGAAGTTCAAGTCAATTATTCACGATACAGCACAGCGAGTCACTTCCACAGATCACAGCAGGCTTGAACGAGAATGATTTCTTACGAAGCAGAACAGAACTAACCTCTGGCCAAGAGCAAACGTTAATTTATCAGTAAAATACAATATGCATCACCTCCAAAGGCCCATCACATGGGATGCTGTCTGAAATGGAGATGGACGATTTAGAGTCGACCTTGCCATGAACTCTGTAATCTGACAGCAGGTTAGAGCTAGATTCTGCACAGCCTATCCACATTAATCAGATTTCTCCCAAAAATAGTGCACAACCTTTCCGACACCTGCTTTGTCCGTGTTTTCTAAGCAGTACAATGTGCAAAGGGCAAGACCTCCTCTTCTTGTGTATGGGCACAGCCAAGAACAACCTCTCTCTCAAAAAAGGATTTGGGAGCGGAGTTTGTCCAAAAGGAGCCCGGGAATTCCAAGACGACGCTTTTCTAGTTTCAAGAACAAATGAGCCCTCTCCACAGACTCTTACTAAATTTACTCTTTGGTTTTGGCCACCAGCCAAATCAACCATAAGGACTCAGTTTCATAGTTGGTCGGGTCGGAAGGGACCCGAGCAGATCATCTAGTCCGACCCCCTGCCATGGCAGGGAAGAGCACGGGGGTCAAACAGCCCCAGCGAGGTGTTCGTCCAGCCTCCTCTTAAACACCCCCAGGGTAGGAGCCAGCACCACTTCTCTTGGAAGCTGGTCCCAGACCCTAGCCGCCCTGACCGTGAAGTCGCCTCCTGATGTCTAGTCTGAATCTCCCCTCTGCCAGCTTCTGGCCGTTATTCCTGGTCACTCCTGGCGGTGCTCGGGGGAACAGGGACTCCCCCAATGCCTGCTGATCCCCCCTGACTAGTTTGTAACAGGCCATTAGATCCCCCTCAGCCTTCTCTTGTGGAGGCTGAACAGGTTCAGGTCCTGTCGCCTCTCCTCGTAGGGCCTGCCCTGCTGCCCCCGACCATGCGAGTGGCCTCCTCTGGACCCTCTCCATGCTGCCCACATCCCTCCTGCAGTGCGGCGCCCAGAACTGGACGCAGTCCTCCAGCTGCGGCCTGACCAGTGCCGCACAGAGGGGGAGGGTCACCTCCTTGGACCTGCTTGAGATGCATCTGAGGATGGATGCACGACAAGGTGCGGTTGGCCTTCCTGACCGCGTCCCCACACTGTCAGCCCATGTTCATCTTGGCATCAATGGTGACTCCAAGATCCTTTTCTGCCTCTGCCCTGACGAGAAGGGAGCTCCCCAGCCTGTAGGTATGGTGCCGGTTGTTCCTCCCCAGGTTCAGCACCTTGCACTTGTCGGTGCTGAATCCCATCCTGTTCTCATCCGTCCACGCCTGTAACCTGTCCAGGTCCAGTTGCAGCCTATTCCTCCCCTCTAGTGTGCCCACGTCCCCCCACATCTTAGTGTCGTCAGCAAATTTGAACAGGGTGCTCTTCACCCCCTCGTCCAAGTCGCTGATGAAGATGTTGAACAGTGTGGGCCCGAGGACCGAGCCCTGGGGCACCCCACTGCCCACGTCCCTCCAGGTTGAAAACGAGCTGTCCACCACCGCTCTCTGGGTGCGGCCCTCCAGCCAGTTGGCGACATGTCTGACTGTGCGGGTGTCAACACCTCAGTCCCCCAGTTTCTCAATGAGAACGGGGTGAGAGACAGTGTTGAAGGCCTCCCGAAGTGCAGGAAGATGATGTCCACTGCTCCCCCTGCATCTAAGGATTTGGTGACCTGGTTGTAGGAGACCACCAGGTTGGTCTGACAGGACCTGCTGCTAATGATCCCGTGTTGGCTGCCCCTGAGCATAATCCCCCCAGCCCCTCGCGGACATGCGCTAGGATAATTCTCTCAAAAAGCTTGCCCAGGATCGAGGTAAGACTGACTGGCCTATAGTTCCCCAGGTCCTCCTTCGTCCCTTTTTTGAAGATGGGAACCACACTGGCCTCTTCCAGTCCTCTGGCCCCACACCAGAGTACCACGAGTGCTCGTACAGCCGTGCCAGGGGTCCCGCAACGACCTCAGCACTCAGGGGTGGAGACTGTCCGAACCAGCTGATTTGAATACATCCCGTCCCTCCAGACGGTTCCCGACTAGATCCTCCCTGACCCTGGGCCTGGGTGCGCCTCCCCGGGGGCCTGAGGGGGACCCGGTGGGGGGGCTGATCTGGTTCCTGCTCAGGAAAACGGAGGCAAAGAAATCGTTAAATATGTTAGCTTTGTCGTCTGGTGCGACGACCAAATTTCCTAGCATGTCTTGCAGGGGCCACACGTTACCCCGTACCTTCTTTTTGGCCCCTGTGTATTTAAAAAAGGACTTCTTGTTGTCCTTGATCCGAGTCACTCATCCCAGTCCCATCTCCGCCTTGGCCTCCCTGACACCCCCCCCCCCTTGCAGCCCCGAGCAACCGCAGTGTAGTCCTCCCTGGGGATGGCCCCTCCCTGCCATCGGGTGTGCGCCTCCCTTTTAGCTAGGAGACATTCCCAGATGCTTTTGGTGAGCCATGGGGGCTTTTGTGCCCTCCTGCCCCCTTTGATCCGTGTTGGGATTACTTCCGTTTGGGCTTGGAGGATCGTCTTCTTAAGGAGCAACTACTCTTCCTGGACACCCGGCTCCCCTGACTATTCTCCTTAGCTCATTGAAGTCGCCCTCCTGAAATCTAGGGCGGCTGCCTTGCTGCCGGCCTTCGCCACCTCGCGCTGGATGGTGAATCCCAGCAGGTGATGATCGCTGTCGCCCAGGACTCGTTTCCTTTTAAATGAATAAAGGGCATTATCGAGTTCCTTCATAAGATACTGTACATGGTTATGCTTTACAAGCAATAGGTCTAGAATGAGAGCCCTAATATTTCTGCATTAAGGTCGCTATGTCTCATTTCCCTTCTGTTCTGGAATCTGAAGTGGTCGAGATGCTACAGAGGGTCACTTCATCTCCAATAAAACTGTAGTGTTATATTACTGTACTGCCAGGAAAGCAGCATGCATTCTGCTCTTCACATCACAGCGGTGTACTCGTAAGTGTAACTTTTCTTTAAAAAAAAAAAAAAAAAAGTGGTTCACAACAAATTATTTCAGTCACACCCAGGAGATAATTGCAGACAGTTATTTCGAAGCTGAAGATGCATGCAAGTCATGTCTTGCTGTCGATCTGAACACAGCTACCGTACAACCAAAGGCTGGTACAACAGGCACGTTTCAATATACTGCCATCTGCCTAACACTCTTCACCGACCAAACAGCATGAAGCTACTAAAGAGAGCTGTTTACCACATCAGGCTTCAAACGGGTTTTGTGCAACAAGCTGTTACAAGAAACATGACACAGAAGTGGTTTCAGGTGCGTTTGTTCTTCTCCCTACCCAGTCAGACCATGTGGATTTACACACCAGCCCACGAAGCTAACGCAAGACTCAAGATTGCCACGCTATACATACTAAAACCAGCAAAGACGGACTAGGCTAGCGATTACCCAAGGAGGGCCACAAGTCAAAGATGATTTAAGAGCTAGTGCAAACCTACTGTGCTATTAGCAGCAGAAGAGCCAGCTGATTTCTCAGTTTGTAACCCGCTCCAAGCCTGGAGCTTGAATCTTGGCCTATGACCGCATACTTCATCTTGAGCCACAAAACCACCAGTTCTGCTCTCTCCCCTCCCTTCCCCACCACCTCCTGCCTGACAGCACATTCCCTCAACTTCCAACACAGGCACCCACCAGCTTTTCATTCAGTCAGGTTTATAATTATTTCTGCACCAGGCTCATGATGAGGGAGCCCCCGCTTTAAAGGTCAGCAAGAGATGCTGGTGGAGGAATGTGTCTCACCCATGTCCAGCAGTAAACGATGGCACCTATATAACACTCCAAAATAAGCAGAACCTCAACCTCCTAGGGACCAGGCCCCTTCAAGCTGACGGCAGCCAACTGAAAATCCAGACCAAGCGCGAGCTGCTTTCAGAACACCACTTAGCGTGTAGCTTATTCTACCTTCAATCTCGGCGTGCAATGATTTTAGTAGTGGACAGGAGCCTCAGGCATGAACACGCTGTGCACAGAAGTGACAGGAATAGCACAAACTTCCCAAACTGGCTTACCACTATGCCCCAGCTGTGGCTTAAAAAGGGACTGGTAGCAGAAAGCAAGGACAATTCATTCTCCATATGCACCAGTCCTTGTCCTCTTCCAAGACATTTAGCCAGACGGACCAAACACAGTGATTTCTGTGGTGTGAACAACCATGGTCTCTAAGAAATGACGTATGTGTAACCGGTATGTAAAGAACTATTAAATATAAGAATGACTTCATAGCATTTCCCCTGTAACACCACGTCTCCCAATCTCTTCTCAAATTTAGAAACCTCCTGCTACTAGCAAAGTCCCTGCTGAAGAACAAGGGCATGCGGCTGTATCGATTTTTACTCTTCTTGTTTATCTCGCTTTCACCCAGGACACAGAACACACAACAATTCAAGACAACCAGAGGTTGGACTGTTAAATAAAGCTGGTCAAATTTCAGCTCACTTATTAGTTCCACCACATTTCACAATAACATTCAGGATTTTCTTTCAGTCCCCCCCTTTCTGACCTTGAATACCTATGGTATAAAATACTAGCTGCTTGAGATTAAAAGTATAAGATATGGCTCAAGTGCAGTTATGTACAGCCTTTGACTAGTGGGTGTGACGGCAGCGTTCAAATATCTGAAAGGCTGCCACAGGAAGATGGAGCAAAACCGTCCTACCCTCAGTGACAAGGAGAACAAGAGGCTGTGATTTTGTGCACTTCCTTGGATGCTTTATACCCAAGGGCACCCAAGGGGTTACATCTGAGCTGCCATAACCAAGATCCAGAGACGCTCATGGCAAGGGGGGGTATCGGCAAATAAAACAGCCAAAAAGATTTAAAAGAAAATGTGCATATTTTTTAAATGAGAAAATGTTTTGAGAGCGCTTGGTGTTTCAAAGGCCAGGTCCCTTGTACTACAGCCTCTCCTTCGGCACAAGGAACTGCAAGTTACTGTTCTGCTATTCTCCCTTGTGTTGAGAGATCCATGAGTACTCCCCAGAGCTACTGCCAGGTTACATGCTCTCTGCATGCGTCAGTCGGTTAGAGAGACCGGTTCCTTCCAATCTGTCTCAATGCCAGGGACAATCAGTAAAATCCAGAGCCTCAGAGGAAAATCCAGCCTGACGGATGTAGCAGTATCCAAGCCAACCAAGATAAGATGCAGCGATACTCAATGCTACTCAAGTTAAGTACTCCCGGCAGCCTGCACTTCAGGTAACTGGAGGGGCGGGAGAACCAACTCACAAAACCAGCAACATTTGGGTTAGCCGAGTGCAGCTCTCCCCTGTACATGCTTTCAAGCCCGATCCATCTGTTCCATTCTAGCTCAGACATGCGGTAAAGTTATGGGCTTCTTAAACTGATGCTAACCTTTCATCTGCCCTGCTTCAAATCAGTAACTTTTATGAGTAGCAGTCTGCCAGCCAGCCACAGCTTACCTACCAATTCCCATGTCAGCAGATTGAGTGCAGAAGCACTGCCCTGAGCTGGAAACCTTTAGAAGATGCTCACCATGAAAGTGCTTACCAGGGCACAAAAAGCAGATGCACAAAGACACGTGGCAGAGGTACCTGCAAACCGTATCTGCACATAGCAGGGGAACATAATGAAGCCTTCAGCTCATGAAATATTGAACTTCTAAGTCCGATACTGAATTAACCATGAGTCACTGGTGCCAGAGAATTAAGTGACGCATTTATGGAATGGTTTTATGTTTGGCACAAAAGCAGCGTTACACTAAAACTTCAAGAGCAAAAGAAACTGCACCTGAAATGCATCACCTACAGTGACGCTGCATAGGTACTTTTTAAAACGGGTGACAGGAAGCAGAGGTAAACTTGTATTCCAGTTAGCCGAAGTCCTCCATTCAAGGCCAGATCCAATTCTCCAAGTCGGCAGCTGAACTCTGACTTAATAAGAGCACAGTAGGATCAAGATGCAGTTTTCTGATCAACCAGACCTTGACATTTATAAAGAAATAACTATACACAAAGCATCTCATAAGGTCAGGTCACAACTCACAGGTTGTAACTTCTCAGGGACCCAAATCTTTCAATTATTTTCAATATGAATGGTTAATAGACAGGTCAATTTACATTACACATTTTATCAACCAATAAGCACTGGCTTATGGAACTCAACCAGCTTAAGGCTCGTTTCATCTTTTTCCCACTTCGGGTATATACACCAAAAGAAGGAAAAAGAGGCTAGGGAAAGAAGTGAGGGCTTAAGTGCAACAAGTGGTATTAAAAGAAGAAAGAGGAAAGCAACACAGATGGGAAGAGAACAGGGAGGCTCTAAGCAATCACATTCGTGCAGAGATGGGACTTCCCTGAAAGCGTCCAGTGTTTATTTTGGCCATTTCTATTATTGGCCTGTATTCTTCTTCCTTGGCCGGTGCAAAAAGACAGAGTGGGAACCTCACGAATGTTTTCCTCAAAATGATGAAACTTGGTATAGATTTGAACATAACAGGAACGTGCTGAATTCTTGTTATGCTCGAGGCATTTTGCAAGTTTCCCGGTATGGCTACCACCACAGGTATTAAGCAAGACTGAAAACTCCCATGCTACTGAAGTGCAGGCTGCTGTTGGTATTTGTTCCCTGGAAGGGATCCGTGACACAGAATAGGTCTAACTCAGCCAGCACTCAGAGTGCCAAGCTGCACCTGGATACTAAACCAACAAAAGGAACAGATTATTGCAATGCTTCACCCAGCACAGAGACTGATTGGTGCTTCCACTATGGTACTTGGCTTGCATTCAGTTGGACTTATTTCCTTCTACAGCTCTCTCACAGGGGAGGGCCTTCCCTCAGGACAGCTTCAGTTATGCAACTCAGGTTACACCTACTGCCAGCAAGAGATGTGAACAGCGGGTACAGTTACAGAGGTCTGGCTGCAAACGTAAGCCACAATAAATGCTTAGCACCATTACAGGAACCACAGTCAGAAAGAGTGGTCAGGTTAGAGGCTATCTGCAGCTAAGAGCCATCCTTTTTTTCAAATGCTGAGCTTAAATGCTCTGACAGAGCCATTCTATCGACATTTGCATTAGCCACCACTGAGAACGTCTTTTTTTAACAGCATCCATATTCCCCCAACAGCCCTGTCAATAACATGTGGTTTCCTTACAAATTACAGTACTCGACTAAATGTAAAGTGCATTTAATAGGAGCAACACTTGCACAAAGAAAGGGATGTTACTTTTGTTGGGCTCCAAGACGCTTCAAGAAAGATGTGAACAAATTAGATGAGTCCAGTCCTGAATTGCAGCAAGGGAAACGTAGGTCGGAGTTTAAGGATGAGCTTTCTGTTGAGGGTGGTTAAGGATTGGAACAGGCTGCCTAGAGACACTGTGGGATCTCCATCCTTAGACAAACACTTGACTGGGATGGTTTAGTCAAGGACAGTCCCGCCTGTAGCAGGGTGTTGTGCTAGATCAGGGGGTCCCAACCGTTTTATGCCGAGGACCAGCAAACTGCAGACCAGAGCTGACCATGGACCAGTAGTGACTGGCATACTACGGGCAGGCAGGCAACCCTCGTTTATACTCAGTACAAAAAGGGGTTGGCTGCCGATCCGCAGTATGCTGGTCACTTCCAGTCCATGGTTTGCTGGCCCATGGTCACTTCCAGTCCGGCAGCCAACCCTTGGTCACTTCCTGCCCTCCTGCGGACTGGCAGCCAACCCTTCATGGCCCAGCACCAGGCTGCAGCCTGGGGGTTGGAAACCCCTGGGCTAGATGATCTCCCGAGTGTCCCTCTAACACTTCCACAAATTGTATCCTTAGCTCATTCTTCATGGTTAGAAGTCAGACTCCTCATGTTCTGGGACCAGCAACATTTTTGTTAATCCAATGACTAACCTCTCTAGATTATATCAAGTCTCCCTAGTGTTGACCTTTTGTTCCCTAGGGCAAGACAGTCTACTGAACTAGGCTGCTTCATCTATAAATGGTGAATCTATGATCTCATTCATAGATTCACTGATGCGAGTCTGACCCCCTGCCTGGGCAGAAAAGAGCACTGGGGTCAGATGCCCCCAGCCAGATGCCTATCCAGCCTTCTCTTAATGACCCCCAAGGTAGGGGAGAGCCTTCCCTTGGAAGCCCATTCCAAATTTTGGCCACCCTCACCATGAAGAAGTTTTGCCTGATATCTAGCTTAAATCTGCTGTCAATCTGTGACCACTGTTCCTTGTTACCCCAAGAGGCACTCTGGTGAAGAGAGCATCTCCGATCCCTTGCTGTGTCCCCCTAATGAATCCGGAGGCAGCCACAAGATCCCCCCATGGCCTTCTGTTGTGGAGGCTGATGAGATCCAGGTCCTTCCGTCTCTCCTTGTAGGGCTTGTCCTGTAAGACCCTGACTATATGAGTGGCCTCCTCTCGAGTCTATCAACATCCTTCTTGAAGTACGGCGCCCAAAATAGACGCAGTACTCCAACTGCAGTCTGACCAATGCCGCATAGAGGGGAAACGTCACCTCCTTGGATCTATTCATCATGCATCTGCTGGTACATGATAAAGTGCAGTAAGCTTTGCTGATGATTTCGTCACACTGACGACTCGTGTTCATCTTGGAGTCCACTCTGACTCCGAGATCCCTTTCCTCTTCTGCGCTGCTGAGAGGGTCACTTCCCAGCCAGTCGATGTGCTAGATATTTTTACACCTCAACACTCTGCACTTGTCCTTGTTGTACTGCATCCTATTATGTACTGCCCACTTTTCTAACCTGTCCAGCTCTGCCTGCAATCATTAGTAGACATGACATCAAATAAACACTTGCTTTCTATGTCCTTCAGATATTTAGTTACTCTGACACTAACACTTCCTGGAGCCATCTTTTCAGATTGTCTATCCTTAGCCATTTGCATTTCCCCACTCAAGTCCTTTTCCTACTCAGTGAGACGCTAGCCTGCACTCCTTGGGGCATCAGCTTTTTCCTCCCCAAACCATGCCTACCGTGGGTACTAGATAGCCAAATAGGAAGGGGGAAAGACTGCCGTAAAGGCTCTTGCCAAGGTCACTTTCTAAATAAAGTCCCATTCACATCTTAGAAAGCACTGGTGTCACGGGATGCAGAATAACTGCTACTGTGTTTTAATGATGGGTCACAACAGGGACAGCAGACCCCAGGAAAACTGGCAAGGATGGATGGCACCTAAAAAAAGAAAAAGAGCCAAGGAACAAAAAGACAGGTCCCAAGACTGGGGGAAAGCATCATTAAAAAAACTGCACCACAAGGTCTATAAAACAAACCTCAACCCTGGATTTGAAAAAAGTTTGACTGCAGTGCTAAATAGGACTCATGCTGTTAATTCAACCTGCAACTTGGAATACACCAGAGAGGCAAAAAAGGAGTAAATCCACTCACCCATGTCAACTGAGGAAACAGTTGCTAGCCACTAAAATGCATATCACTATCAACTGATGAAGAATTTAGGCTCTCATTTATGCAAATGTAGGTTTTTATCCATTATACAGTGCCCCTCGCCTGGGGCAGAGCACTTCTGAGTCCAATAACCAGCAATTCCAGTAAGTACTGGCAAACAAAAGGGAGCAAAATAAAAACAAACAAACATGTGCTGTCCTATCAAGAAACTCTGCCATTTTGGTACTTGGTTAAATTTTTACTCTGTAATTCTAACAACAGAAAATGTTGGTGCTCAAAGATTTGGGTTCAAACTTTTAAGTGGCTGATTTTACGCAGCTAGATGCTAATCTGCAGCAGAATACACACCAGGGGTTTTTTAGCATTTGGCCACAGGGGTGGGGGGGAAGAGCATTATTCCAACATATAAGCAACTTTATTAAGGCAGCTTCTACACAGTCCTCCAAATATTAGACGATGCAGAGGGGTCTGAAGGCCCAGAAAGACATTACAAATGCCAGTCCCAGCTGTTCGACAGCCCTTGGGAACCCGGGAGAGATTACACAAGAGCTTTTGAGAGCAGCGACACGCAAGCTTTGATCCTAATCATGAAGGCCTCAAACACCAGAAATCACTGAGTAACAAACCGCCTCCTTTTCCCCAGAGAAGTCTCCAAGGACCTGGGGTGGAGAGGTTCTTCTCCCTTCCAGCAGTTAGGTGGCAGGATTGAATATCTAACCCAACAGGGATTTTTTGCCAGAAACTGAAATGAAAGATCAATCCTCCAGCAAGAGGCTAGCCCACTGGTAAGCACCTGCTCCCCTCTACCCATTGCTGGGAGGTGGGAAGGAACTGGATTTTCAGCAGTATGTTGGAAATCTCACTAGGAAAGAATGAGACACAGTAGTGGGGATCTGGTGAGGGTTTCAAGCTTTGGACTGCAGAGTGCACAAAAACAAAGCACGATGACTAGCGGCTTGGGATCCCAACGGCTCTGCTCCATAAACATGCAGTCTCTCTGGCACTGGTGAACTTCTGTCCAACTAAAGAGACTAAAACCCAAGCACCAGCACAACTTTTCCATTAACGGGGAGTGCCTCGTGCTGCTGCACCACACCCATATCCACATCCAGCCCACACAGGCTCACTTTTCATAAACTCAATCTGGAGAAGTTTGGCACAGAGTAATTTTAAACAAAGTATTTGGCAAACATGGGTCATGGAGTGACTAATAGAACAAATCAAGCCTAAACAAAAGTGAGGTATTTGAATGTATCCTGTACTGAGAACACTCTTAGCATTGCTGTAGAAGACAATGTTACGCAAGTGCATAAGGCGCCTCAAGAAACAAATGAGGTCCCTATACCAAAGAGGCCGGAAAGCAAGGGACCATATGCAAAGGAGTCGTTCAGAAGCAAGAGGGTGCAGAGATGCAGTGTTTAAAGAGGAGAATTAAGGTATGGGAAGGTGCCTAGGCAGCAAGAGGTGGGAGGTCAAGAGAAGAAACTTGAGTGAGGGTAGAGAGAAGCACATGGAGCAAGTGAGCAGTCGAATACGAAGTCATGAAGGGCACTGAAAACAGAAGTGAAGAGCTTTATGCTGAAAGAGAAAGGTGGAGGAGGGAAGAAATCTGTAGATGAGGTGACATCTGAACAGCAAGGAAGTTTAACACCAGGACTGGAAAGGAGAGGTGACCAAAGAGGGACAATTACTGTAACTAAAAAAAGGGGGGGAGGGGAGCAGACTAAATTTGTATCCATTGGTTTAAGCAGTGTGGATTGAGAGAAAAAAAGGAGATTCATCCCAAATTCTCTGAACTGCAGAGCATAAGGCAATTTCAAAATGACTGCTACACATGAATGTCAGAAAAGCAAACAGCTAACAACTAAAATGGCTTGATACTGAAAGCCATTCGTTTACCAGCAAGTTTCAGTTTCCACTTTCCTAGTTAGGACATCTTGGTCTGAATAAAAAAAAAAAACAAAACTTCCTCTCTCCTTGCTTCCACAGCCAAGTTAGAATTGTGCTGATCCTCCAGTTGCTGTGAAAATTGATGCAAAACTGGTGCAAAAATTTAGTACAGTCTTCCCACTGGACTCAGCAGTTACATGATGGACCTGGAAGAGCGAGTCCACATTTAATACAGTTACCAAATATGGCTACAAGAAATGAAGTGCCAGCAGATGGTTATAGATCCACTCTCATCCTAACTTTGCTTTCCCCTAACATGCAAAGTTCAACTCTCGAGGGAGGGGTGGGGGGAGAAAGTCTCCTGGTCCTTCATTTCTCCAAAGAATGAACACTGGATGATCAGAGACTATCAGTGCAGGTCTAGTCCTGAACTTGAAAAGCAGCCAGCACGGGTCACATGTCAATGTGCAGCAGTCCAGCAACTCCTTTTAATGGAAAAAAGAATGACTCAAGAATAGACCCAGTGGAAAAGATGCAGAGTACGGACTGCCCAGATCGAGTTTCCACACCTCCTTGAGAGCGCACGACTTCACCCTGCTGCTCCCTTCAAAGTAACCAGCAACACTGTTTCCTAGCACCAAGCTGCACTTAATCGTTTAATATGACCTGGGCTATTTCAGCAGTCAAGCCACCCCATGATGGAGATGGCACAAGCCAGAGTAACAGCACAAAGGCATGAGTTCCTGTAACACCATCCCGCGGCTGCGGCAAATGTCAAAATAAACACAAATAAAAACTCTGTGGCGTTTCCTTCGGGTGTTTGCACGAAGGAACAGCCAGGGGACAAGCCCCTTCGACCACGGAGCTGGCAGGCTTTGGGCCCCAGACCTGTTCCAGCAGGAGCTGGCTAGCCCCCAGCGATCGAGGTGTCACGCATGTTCGAGCGCTCACTTTTGGCCACGATTAATTGTGGCGGTGCAACCACAGAGCGTGCGATGCAGGAGGCGATTGTGCGAGAGTGACTGAACGCCGGCCACCCGCGCACGCCGAAGGCGGGATGTGGGGGGAGCAGTAGATACGCAGGAGAACAGGGCTAGGATTCGCAGTGACCTCGACAGGAATGGGAGGACTGGGCCAAAAAGAAATCTCCCGAGGTTCACAGACAAGTCCTGCGACGTGGAGGGGAGCGATGCCACGGGCAGTAACTCTGCAGAACAGGACCGGGGGGTGGCGGGGGCAGGACGCTGGGCAGGAGCCAAGAAGGTGAACAGCACTGGTACGAGCTGCCGGCAAACTGAGGGCAGCAATTCTCCCCCTCCTTCCAGCACTGGGAAGGCCACATCTGGAGTCCAGCTGTGCCCCCCCACTGCCGAAAGGATGTGGACACACTGGGGAGAATCCAATGGAGGGCAACGAAA
The DNA here is from genome assembly GCF_001723895.1 of Crocodylus porosus. Taxonomy (NCBI): domain Eukaryota; kingdom Metazoa; phylum Chordata; order Crocodylia; family Crocodylidae; genus Crocodylus; species Crocodylus porosus. The sequence continues at coordinate 3,005,144 of NW_017728921.1, forward strand.
ATGGTACTGGGGGGGCAGCAGTGGTGAGGAGAGGCTGAGGGAAATGGGCTGATTGAGCCCGCAGAAGAGAAGAGCCGGGGGCCTGAACAGCAGCCCTCACCTCCCCGCAGGGGGGCTGCAAAGAGGATGGAGTTCAGCGTACAGGAGCAATGGGCTCGGGCTGCAACCAGGGAAGCCGAGGCTGGGCATTAGGATGAATTCCCCCCCCGTCCCTCACAACGGCGACGCGGGTCGGGCCCGCGACCTTGAGGGGCCGCGCACTCACCCAGCACGTCGGCGCAGCGGTGCCGGGCCACGAAGCAGGCGTCGTCGCCGTAGCACACGCCCTTCTTGAGGATGCCCTTGCGGAAGTCCTTGCCGAAGCCGCAGCTGGCCGTCACCAGGCTGTAGTCGCGCGAGTCGGTCTGCGACAGGCCGCCCAGCACGGCCCGCGCCACCAGCCGCCCGTACGACAGCACCGAGAACATGGCGCGCGGCGCCCCGCAGCCCCTG
>NW_017728921.1:3005735-3044475 GCF_001723895.1 Crocodylus porosus
GGCCTCGCGTGCCTCGGGCCCGGCACGGCGGCGGCGAGGTCAACTCCGCCCCCCGCCGGCCACGCTACCGCGCAGGCGCACCGGCCCGCGGGCGCCCCATTGGCCAGCCGCCCGGTCATATTTGCATAGAGAAAAAAAAAATTAGTTGAGTGGTAAACTTGGTTCCCGGCATGCAACGGGGGAGGCGGGCGAGTCCCAACGCGCCCTGCGCGGGCGGGAAGGCATGCCGGGATTTGTAGTCCTTCCGCGCTCTCCTGGCAAGCCCAAGCTGCTGGAGTCGCGTGATGGGTGGCTGCGCTCCGGACGGCTCCCTAGCTCTGCGCCTGGGCAAGGTGAGCTGGGAGACAAGGGAGCTCCCCTGGAAGTGATCTGTCCCTTGTTGTCTCCGAGGGATCTCTCTCCTGAGCCCAGCAGGAAATGCCTGCACGTGCAGACTCCCCTGGGAGGGGTGTACTTGGTAGCCGTGTTGGTCTGAGACAAAAAGGTGTGCAAAAAACTAGAACCCTTGGTTCCATAATGACACCTTTTATTAGACCAACTGGGGAATCACAAGACAACTGTCCTTTTCTGCAAGCTTTCGGGATCAAAGTTCCTTCTTCAGGCTCCGGGAAAAGTGTAGGCACTGCAAGCTGGTAAAAAGTCCCCATAGGTAGGAAATAAACCTCATTTTTGCACAGAGGGAGCTGAAGATGAAAGGCTGTCCCTCTGGGCCCATGAGAGTGTCTCTGTGAGCTGTGCCAAGTAGCTCTTTGATGTGTAGTTCATAACTCTCTGGCCCGCTCCCAAGAGAAATTGAAGGGTTGTGCAGCTTTCCCTCGCCAACCACTTTTGAGCAGCCATGCTTCATATTCTGTATACCATTTTGGCTACCACAGTATACAGACTTGAGTAACCATGGTTTTCTGTGGCCATGCATCAGTCCCGCCACCTGACATTTTCCCCATAAGCCATTTTTTTTGTCTTGCCAACCATGGTTTTGCCATCCATGGGAACTTTCAGGAACCTAACCCCAGCGGTTGGCGAGGGAAACCTGTATGAGGTCTCCCACTGTCCAAAAGTGCTGCTGCCTTTGCTGCCAGGATGTTCAGGATGCATGAGTTGCCCAGGACCATGACGGCCAGCTGCTGAGAAAGTTGAATCCATCAAATAAAAGTACAGCCCGGGCAAGGGCATCCTGCTTGTCCGATCGTGTAGGAGCTGGAGTATATATTGCCAAAATAGGCAACTGAGTATATGGCTGCTGGGGAAGGGGGGCAATGAGGTCACCCCAGCAGCCACAAAGCATGGTCGGGCATTGCTGTCAGCACGGAGGAGAACGGAAGAAGCTTGGGGACCCTCGGTGAAAAGCGTTCTCTTAAAATAATGAAAGCAAAAACAAATGAGCAAGCATAAAGTTTGCATAGTTAACCCAAAGGAGAAGGGTTTGCCTGAAGTCAGCAGAAGGAAGGGTACAGGCAGCATCTAATGAAGTGAGCTCAAGCTTCATGACAGCATAAGCATCTCTGATGTAGTTAGTCTTTAAGGTGACTCTTTACCCTGCCATTTAACCCCAAAAGGCATCAGTCTACCATAAGGTTCCCTGTTGTTGGCCTCTTCGACAGCCCTACCACTAACTAACATGCAGGCCGGCAAGCAAACTGACTTCTTACGTTTTAAGCACAGTCCACAACTATAATCAGGTCCTATAAGATGCAAATATATCCTTTGCTTCATAATACTATAAATATATAATATTTATAACCTTGCACTTCTAAACTACCTTCCTTCTGAATATCTGAAATACATCTCTTCTTATTCCCATTTTACAAGGTTATAAATGGAGGCCAGTCATAAACCTGCAAATAAAACCTTCAGCTTCTTACTTTCAGTCCTATGCTTTTACTTTTTAAATTAAAACTCTCTAGAGGATCTTATATGTGTAAATGTATATAACACCTAAATATTACAGTGATGAACACATACGTAAGGTACCAATGCTAGTTCCTTGGTTCTGTCCATTCCTTTTTGCAGAAAGTAACAGAATTTCCTATTTTAGTTCACAGTAACTCTTTAAATCTGTCCCAAGGATTTGGAAAGGCTTCAGCACCAATAACAACTCTTGGGCCAAACCCACACAAATGTTGATATTTATTTCCCTGGGGACAAGAAGCAGCAGCACACCTTGTGCCACTGCTACTTGTCCCCAGGAATGTCTGTGCCACATGTGCTCTGGTGTGTGGCATGCGGTACCCCAGGGGCAGTAGAGGAGGCTGAGGCCAGCAACTGTGCTGGACCCAGCAGTCTTACATGGGGGCCACGGAAGCTGCAGCCACAGCGCTTGTGCAGCTGGGAGCCTGCTGGCAGCCAGAGCATGGTTCCGGCCAGCTAGGCTCCAGGTTTGGGCGGCACATGCTGCTGCCATGTGCACTACACTGCTTTTTTTCCACGTGGGTTTTTTTGACCCCAAGATCTTCCAGGGTCAAAACCTCATCCCTCGCACTGCAAAGTAGCAGCGTGGAGAATGCCTGAATATGCAGCATGTGCAGCGCCACATACCGCATGGCTACGCTTTTCTGAAATCTCAGGTTTTGATCAGTTTTACTCCAGTGTAAGTCCAAGGACTTGCATCAAATTACGCCTAATTTATTCTGGTATAAATCAATACAGAATAATTCTGACTAGCACTTTATTAGCACCTTTTATACAGTGCATCTTCATTTAATGAAGAACCATTTTCCCCCTATGCTTAGCTTAAAGATCCACTTTTAAACATGGTACATTTTTCTTTGTATATAGATTTTTAAAGAGCTAATACCTTTAGCCCCAGAAAGAATGGCAAAACAGGTCACTTGTTTTACAGTGTGATTTGTACTTTTTTCCATAGTTTCTATGTCTTTCCTAGGGATCAAAGATTGCTCTTTCTTTTCATGCACAACCCCTTTCACATTGCTGAGTGCAGATGTTCCTAGAATAAGACCTGCTTTGTCAGCATAGGTACTGGAAGAATCTGCCAGCAAGGACACATGTAAAATTAATACCTGGAGTCTGAACAGCAGATCTATATTTTAGTGAGGTAGGGAAGGGTGGCACCTTAATGGTTGAGAGAAACATATTTTAAACAGTGCTTTTAGGCTGTATTGTTTAGTACCACAGGTAATATGAAAGTTGTATTTCTTACAAATTGGTATAATTTCTACTGCAATAGTCAATAGGCTACCAGTCAACAACTGGTAAGGCTTTCTCTAAAACATACGTTACCTTTTTCTACAACAGTAGCAACAATTTCTTAAGTTTTTTTTAACAAAGGTACATGGGGTAGAACGTAATCACTATAATGAAAGTCTGCAACGGAGTTCTGTGGTGCCTTGGTCTCATAATTTTAGTCCTAATTTTCAAAAAGGGCTGATGACGTCTCAAAATCAGCCCTTTGTGTTTCTGCCTGGGTATCTAAAACTGCTAATCATTTTAGAAAATGTTGGGTCTGATCATTTTAAACGCCACATGTGCTGTGATTTGCATCTTCCAAGCACCACATTTTCTGCCTACACAAACCTTTGGAGGAGGCTGCCACCCTATTACATAATCAAACTAATACAGGAACAAGAAAACAAAGGTTTGGAGAAATCACAGTTGGGGCTGAAACCCAGTGACTCAAGTGAAAGCAACAAAATTGATGGTATTCATTACTAGTTCCTCTAACCCAGCCCTGTGAGAACATTCTTAGCAAAGCAACAGCTTTACTACAGAATTAAGGAATGGTAAGTATTGTTCGCTGCTGGAGATCTTGAAGGGACTAACACTCATCCACCTTAGAATAACTAGAGGCTAAAAGGCTTGCAAAATGTTACATATTACATCTGCTTCAAATCCTACTCAGAAGTAACTTTCACTATTTTTTTGTTTTGTTAGAACACGTAGGAAAGGAAAATCTTGCTTCTGGATAAGAGCATTGATTTTAAAATGGGTTGACCTACATTAGTCTAATATATTAGAGCACTGGTGTTGAAGCAGTTTGGTGGAAAGGACCCGTGTCCATCTTTTATTATGGTTAATAGACCAGGATATACATTCAGAAGCTCAGACTTTCTACAGGCTTCTTCAGATCCTCCCCTCCAGTTTACTGTAACTAAACTTTACTAATCTCTTTCCCTTTTCATCCTTGTAAACCGGAAGGATGATGGATGTTTCACCCATGAAAAATATTAGTGTTTCTTATTCCAAGGGACAACTGAGCACCTATAAGAAACGAACTACTCTTCTCACGGAATAAGACAAACATCATGGTTTGACTCACTGATCAAGGTCATTACTGACCTTGGAGCGGAGGAAATATCCCGAGTACATGACAAATGCGCCCCCTGTTGTCCAGGGAAGAGCTATACCCTAATTAAACAAGATATTTAAAAATCCTAAAATGTACCAAATTGGGACACAAAAAACAAGGCAAAGGGCATCCCTTTGCTTACTGTGGCTGGGTTGAATCCTCCCACTTCAAAGTCCACAAACCTTTCATATCAGGTCATGTACACTGCGAAACACCATGAAGTCTTGCTGCAAGGCCTTGCTGAGACACATTAATAATCTGAGCAGGGAATTACAAACTGAAATATTGCACAGTGCTCTTAAGAGACAAAGGCACAAGCAGGTTTTCAGCTTGCATTAAGACATCAGAAGGAGCCTTTCTTGTTCCTGAGGGCAGGCTGACATCAGTGTTTCTCAACTTCACTATCATAGTCTGGGAACTAGAGCTTGATAAATATAACCTGTTATGCCATCTGCTGTACAGAGACGGGGCTTGAGGTTCTCAGACTCTTGACTGTTCATTTAAGGGCTCATGTGGTGCCAGAGCAAAGTGGAATTTATCTTAGGCTCATCTGATTTGGTTCTGACTTGAACTACTGATGGCTTTCTGCTTGAATGTTTGAAGTTATCTGTCAAAGGACAAAAGTAGTGTTTGGGTTTCTTACACATAGTAAGGATAAAATTCCCTTATTTATCGGCAGTGACATCAAAGAAGAAATTCACACAAGCAAAAGCAAGAGGTCAGGTGCCTGCAGGACATCAGTGTAGAAAATGGCAGTGTGACAATCTGCACAGGACTCCAGAGCAGGACCTCCAGTATTCCTGCCCAGCCCAGCCTTCCACTCAGTGAAGCCTTGAGAAGCTCACTTCATTTTTGTCACATGTTCCATCACCTAAATGGTAATAATGTTACTTACCTGGAGGCCTAGGTTTAATTATAGCATCCATGTGTATTTCCTGTGTGGCCTTAAGCAAGTGGCTTAATTTCTCTGACTCTTGTCAAAATAAGGATCCTATACATTAAATCTAGACAGGCCACCTGAACATCAGGGCCATCCCAATTATAAAATATCACTGTATGAACCTAATCCAGTTCTAAATCAGTATGAGTGATCTAAAAACATTAAATGATTGAGCCAGGGAGGTGTCTGACCTTACTAGGCAAATTTCCTTAACTTCCTCCTGACATAAACAAGTCGGCTTTGTCTGTTCATATCCTGCCACACCAAAACATGCACAAGAATCCAGGATGGATCTTGGTATGATGTCCCAGGAGAATCTGCGCATATTTTGCTCTGATGCATGGAAAGCTGTATTATTTTGGAAAGAATGCTGTTCAGCTAAAAGTCATGATGTTAAAAATTAAATCATGTTACTCGTGTTATTAACAAGAAGTTTGGAGGAGAAAAATGGAAAGAAACTGAAGTTGTGTTGCTTGTTTACACTTCGCCTTGCATTTGTGTGAGACGGTGAAACCGATGTCTCACATTGTTTACAGCCAGTTTCACTTTCGGGCCCTGATGTACTTGGCTCAGCTCTCTCTACGCTGTAGCAAAGTTTAAACACATGCCAAAAGCCCTGCTTGCACTGGTTTTCTTTTTAAGTGTTTTTAAAACAATTATATATTTGATCAGGTTTTGTCAAACATTTTTTTAAAGCAAAAACAATATTTGTAGCTCTAAATTGGCTGACTCGGTATTTTAGAGACCCTTCTCCACGAGGCTCATAGTGCGCTTTTTAGTCATGGAATAATTCTGCCTCCCAACCACTCCGTGGGGAAGACCAGTAGGACTGTTGTCTCTGGCTTCTCTGTACAGCATGCTTCCAAGTGTGCTCTTTGGAACCTGCTTGTCGAGTTGGAGGAGTATTGTTTTTATTGCTGCTCCTCTTGTATTCTGGGACAACTTCAGCTTTGTTTTCCATTCTGTTTTTGTTGGAGAAAGTATTCTTTTTCCATGGCCTTTGCATTTGTCTATGTGTAGTTTTGTAGATGGTTTACTTCTACCATGAAAGTACATTTCTGGAAAGGTCCCATTAGTTTATAAACATTCAGATCCCTCTGTTTGGCAGTACAGCACAGTCCCCTTTAGAGAACAGTTAATAGTATTCGAAAAAGAACTCGATAATAAAAGGAAAAGCCCATCTGTGCCACAGCTGCATTTCCTATAAGCTTAGAGAGATCCAGATAAGACGCTGGCCATAAAATAATTAAATCTTGAGATAAGTGACACATCAAAATACCACACCGTCAAACAGTTAAATTTTTTCGCCAGAAGTGGCTGAGTTCAGTGATAGATGAAGTCACAGGAAACAAATAAATGCCTGAAGAAGGATGTTTGTGCCTGAAAGCTTGCAAAGAATGTTTTCCAGCTATTTAATGTGTCTAATAAAAGATATTACATCTACCCACAGAACCCTGCCTGCCAAGAAATAAATAAAGCACTGTATGATGCCTCTTGACGAGTTGTGTTGTGCAAAAGTGACTCTTTTCAGCACCTGTACTGGCAAACATCTTTAGTATTTCAAGCAGAAAAGGTGCACAACAGTGTTCCTGAGTTGTTATGTATGAAAGGTAATTGTTCCAATCCTCCACAATGATGCTGTTCAGCTACCCAGTGGATATTGAAAAATGTGGCTGCCATGCAGAACCCCAGTGAAAATAACATTAATGGAGCATTGGAAAACAATGCAGACCTTTACTGAATGAGTCACAAACCTATGTCACAATGGCTCACCCAGGAGGCTCACATATATGTGCTAATCTTATATCCACAGCTTAGGCTATTAAAATGAAAAATAAAAATGGCAGATCTTGCCTCAACAGGAGGGCTATCCTAGTTCATCGTTAAAGTGAGTTTCCATGCTGAAAAGTGACTGTATAAAGCGGGCAACTTGCTCCTCAACAGGCCTCCTCCTTGTATGTGTTTGGAGTCTTATTTGCTCTGGAAACAAACAATAACTTGAGAAATCCTGGGGTAACTGAAGTCAACAGCAAAACTCTCTTTGACGTCAACAGGTCTGGGATATCACCCAAAACTGTTTTTTACTTTGTTCCTAGTGGTTGTATAGAGTCAGCCCAAAGATATGAGAATGAGCTGAATTCTACTTTGCCTTGTGCACTGGGTTAGTGAACAAGTCTGTTAATGATGCACATGTATAAACCAGTGAACAGCAGCGCAGTAATACTGATGAAGGTCTAATCTGAAGACAGTGCAGTGGCATATGTAAAAGAGAAGGCAGGTTCGGGCCTGCATAAATATCACCACTGGCAATGATACTGAAAAAAACCCACGGATCGAACTTCACACTAAGCTGACTTTGCAGGGCTGGCTGTTAGACAAAAAAAATATATTTGCATCTATTAACTGACCAAATGCAACAGAGTATCATGAAGAGACATATAAAGAATGGAGTCCTATAGTAGCTCTTTCCAAAAGAGAATGTTATTCTCCACATTTGGAAAAGAAATTCAGGTGTGAAAGAACTGAGATTTTTTTTCCTCATACCTCATTAAAAGGAAACATATGTAGTTATTTCCAGTTGGAGCAAACTAGGATAAACTTGGAATGATTGTGTGGCGAACTGGTAGCTTTGTAGCCATGTAGGTGGTGTTTTTGACACTTATGCATAGGTAGTGATTCAACTCCCCTGTGGTATAGATCCGTAAGTGTGTATGGGCAGACTGCACAGCAGGCTACATACCTGCTAGGTATGTGTGTGTGGCTACGCTACATAAGCATGTATCTGAACACAATTCCTAGAAGGAGAAGAGGCAGAGAAGTCTTCTGTTTTGGCTCTAATAGTTAAGTGGTTTAGGCATTCACCAGTCTCATCAGGGAAGTCAAAGACTAAATGAAACAAAGACACTTAACTGTCCTCTCTCCCCTCTAAATGTGGCTGGCTCAGATAAGGCAGGAGGTATACTGGCAGAGGGTACTTTGAAGAAGTCAGCACTGCAGCCCATCATGCTTTGAAATGGCTGGCTGGACCCTCTCCAAAATCCTTAAGTTTCACAAAAATAGAAACGACTGCAATTGAAAGTCGTATTATCCAGATGTTGGTACAAGCCCTGTGAGTGTTCCTGTGCTAGAAGACACAACACACAATGTGCCCTCTGGTGGCTGTAAAGCCGCCAGCTGCTTCACATCAGAGTGAGAGGAAAGAGCAGGATCAAGCACAGAAACGAGCACTGCACAGGGATCCAGTCAGGCTTGAGGAAGACAAAAAACACGGTTGTAAAGCCATTTGTGATAAGAGGATGAGAAAAAGAGAAAGAAGCAGCTCCAGACCCTGCTGCCTACCTCCAGTTATTCAGCACAGCATACGGGACCTGGAAAGCAGCCCTGCTGACCCAGGCCTGGGGGCAAGATCCTCTTTGTGGGAGCTTTGCTATACAAATACCCCAATCCCAAGCTGCAGTGGTTAATTTAAGAGGTAAGTGAAGCATGACAGTCATATGACTGCTGTTACTGATGGCATGTGGCTGCTTCCAGAAATAACTAGTGGAGTCCCTTAGAAATGTAAATGTGCACATGACCCTACAGATGTCAGTGAGGTCAAGTTGTCTGAGGTCAAGTTGTCAGACCCAGTAGGGTGAAGTTAAATGCAGCGATATTACAGAATAGAGTGAGTGTCTTGCCTGCTTAGGTTGCATGTGCTATGCAGACGAGGCCGGGCCATAATTTAGGCGTCTGCAGAAACAGGATGCAGAGGAATGGAAGAGGACCAAAGGAAGCCATTATGAAAACAAACTGATGACATGCTATTTCCTAGCCCTAAGTAGTAATTGTGGGCCCACAAAGAGCTGGCCAACAGAAGTGAATTTGTGGAAGGGTTTTTCAAACAGCAGCTGCTTACTCAAGTTAGGCTCTTATTAAATATGGGATTTTTCTTGCATATAGACTTATAAAACATTGAGAAGAATGACTAAAGGCACAATGATAGCTAAAGAGACACTGTGGAATAGCTAAAGAGTCACTGTGGGACACTATGTGCTGGCAACAGCAGCAGATGATGTTTTTCTGCAAAAGAGCAGTGACTATTGACTTAGGTGGCCATACCCTACATGAGAAGGGAAAGAATTAAAGTAGTCAGGGTGGCATTACAAAGAAAATGCTGATCAACCTAGCAAGGATATATGGTCTGTGCCTTTGAAGTTTTTGGATAAGGAGAAACTTAGGCAACCAATGGAAAATATTAACGTCTATAAGGTGTAACTGCTAATGACATGGCAAGATTGTAAAAGACACAGCTAAGTGCAACTTTGGTAGTAATGGGAAAATTAGGAATTAGTGGCAGAAAGGGAAATAAACAAACCTTTCCAAAGAAAAGGAATCACTGGGAGACAAAACTGGTCAAAAAATGTAAAAAAGGTAAGTCAGTTGGATGACAAGGAGAAATCAATAATAATGGAGTTGCAGGAGACATTCTGACTTTCATATTATAACAACACAGAGACATAAAAGGAGTTGAAGCAGAAGCTCTTGGTAGAGTCAGCAGTACTTAAGAAACAAAAAAGAAACAACAATAGTGTCAGCAAAACAGGTTGTTTGAAAATGGCCAGAGGAAAATGTTCAGAGTTGGAGCAGAGGGATGAAAAGAATATGATAATAAATGAACAAAGTGGGACAGATATTTTAATAAAGCTATGGGAAAGCAAGGCACTCTACAATCCTTCAGGAAAGTGCACTGAAAAAAAAAGAAACTTCAAATCATGTGGCCTGATAAATCAAAGAAAAGTGCAGATTATGGCAATCCAGCTAAAAAAAACTCTTAAAATCCTAAAAGGAATTGCACAAATCTTGCAGGGGATAGAAATAGGAAACAAAATACATTAACATTTTAGAATATTATAAATATTTCAAATTTCTTCTGAAGGAAAAGGTTGGTGAAGAAATGAAGGAAACACCGAAGAAAAAGTATTTTAGGAGATTAGTTGAAAACAGAGCTCAATACACAAAATACAGTTCAGTCAACAAACATATGCACCATTCCAGCTTTGTGTTATTACATGCCAGTGGTAACCTGGATGACAACTGAGATAAGGGGAGAGGACAGGGAGACTAGGAGGAAGTTAATGATGTTTTTTGTAATGAACATGAAATCAGAAGTGGACAGGCTTTATGCTGACAGGAAGGATGGAGGAAAAGGGCTGAGAGCAGCTGAGGATGTTGTGGAACAAGAGTGTGTAATGACAGTGAACTATATGAGAAACAGAAGATGGATTGTCTGGATCTTGGATCACAACTCAATGATGCAAACATTCTTATTAGCAGTAAATCATCATACAAAGAACAACGAGAGATAAGTAGACAGAAATGGATAAAGAATTACATGAAAGTTTTGTAGTAAAATATATCAGAGGGAATTATAAGTGGTTTCTGAAATGACTGAAAAGAGAAAGTGACAGTTTAATTATGGCCACACAGGAGCAGATTATTTCCACGAATTATGTAAAAGCAAAGGTCAGGTCAGAAAGATCGAAGTCCTGAGTGCATGGCCAAGACCTGGATAATTTTAGTCGTCATTTAAGCGGATGTACCAAATTGACCAGAGATGCACATGAAGTACGCCATGACCAACCAGCAGCATTTTACAAGGAATACTCTGCAAGAAGCCTGGGCTAAAAAGCAAGAGGTGTACAATTACTACACAGTTGTAGAGAAAGAGAGGGTCAAAACATCACAGGATTATTAATTCTTACTGGGTGTGTCTACACAAGATGCTTTGAGCACAGTAGACTAATTCTACTGCGCATTAGTATGGCAGGCAAAACCTGTGCTAATGCGCAGTAGAATTAGTCTACTGTGCATTAACATCACAAAAACACATGTGCCAGTGCCAATGCACAATAGTGCTGATTTTGCAGCACATTAATTAATGTGTAGACATGCCCACTGTTTATGAAATATGTGCTGGAAGGCTGGTTATAGAAAAGAAGACAGTGCTTCATTATGGACTTCTATTTTCCACTTCATGAAAAATGTTCAATTGAAATGGAAGAAAAGACAAGAGATATGACTGATTCCAGAAGAAACTGAAAAAAATATGTGGCCTGAGAAGCATAAGTAAAATCACAGTTATCTGTGGTGCATTAAGCTCTCATAAGCAGGGATCCTGGTTTTCTCCAATTTAAAAAAATCCCCAATTTTCGGTTAAAAAAAAGTAATGCCAAATCCACATTTTTCCATGCTTAAAATGAAACACCACTAATACAGATATCTATACAGTGGTGTTTCATTTTAAGCACGGAAACGTGGATTTGGCGTTACTTTTTTTTAACTGAAAATTGGAGATTTTTTTTAAATCAGAGAAAACCAAGATCTCTGCTCATAAGGGATAACAGTGCTGCACAAAATGGAAACTAGCTCTATTATAAGACCACGTGGCCTTCAGACAGCATTACTGATGCGTGCTTCCACCAGGTTGAGGAAGGTAATGATAATGTTGGAAACTCCCTGAGGCCTAGATCTAAATTATCCCTGTGTTAGCTGCTGTGTTTCCCCACAACCCTGGTGGGAGAATAATAACGACAACAAAAGCTATGGGATTTTAAATAATTCACTACAGATATCCTTCAGCAACTTTGTGTTGAATGCAGCTGTCTTTCAGGAAAATCATTTTTTCAAATGAAATAGTGATAGTTAAATAGCAGCTTTCCCTAGAACTAAGGGAGCACCGCTGTCTGTTGTGTAGAAGACAGTCCTGAAAGGTAACACTCCTGAGTCAGATTAATGGGACAAGCCAGTTCAACACTATTTAGGTGCACCAGTTTCCCCAGCTGGGAAATGGGCATAAAAATTTCTTACACACCTCTCAGAGGTGTGCCAAATATTAACTCGTGAACGTTTATCGTGACCTGGAAGTGTCTTAAAGGACAGAATGCTTTTCTTAAGAAAATAATACTTTTTTAAATTAGCGTTAGAGAGAATAAGCTTGCGATAACGGATCACTTCACTTTTATTTTGCAGCCGTCCAGTAGCATTTAGTTCAACACGGGATCAGGACAGCTCCGTACAATTCCTTACTAAGGGGCCACTAGCACGTCAAGCCCTGAGAGCCACGATCTTTGCAGCTCTCCCAGGGAAGTCGGTAGAGACGCTGCCCCGAGGCGACCCTCCCGCTGCCCCAGGCCCGTGTCCTTACATGGTCGTTACACTCCCCGCCCAGCTCCCCCGCCAAGAAAACCACGCAAGGCAGGAATCGTGTTTGGGGGCCAAGCCCGCAGCCTGCTCGCCTGCCCCAAGGGGGAGCCCGGGCCCCTCATGGAAGAGCACCAGGGACCGTTACGAGGCCACCCACCTGTCAGTCTGGCCCCTCAGAGCCACTTTCCCGGCATGCCCCGCGGCGGGACATTAGCTTCTCTCCCATGATGCCTCGCGGTAGTAGAACTACTCTCTGTGGCCCGCGGCTGCGTTAGCTTCTCTCCCGTCATGCCCTGCGGCGGTACATTAGCGTCTCTCCCGTGATGCTCCGCGGCGGCGGACCGTCTCTCCCGTGATGCTTCGCGGCGGTTGCCTGGTGACCGCGGCCGCGGAGCCGGGGCGGCCATGGCGGCGGTGTTGCAGCTCGGCGCTCTGCTGCTGCTGCTCCCGCTCCCGCTCCCGGCCGGGCGGGCCGAGCCGGTCCCCAGCGCCGAGCCCCCGTGGCTGCCCCGCGCCTCCCCCCCGGCGGCGGCTCCGCTCACGGACGGTGGGTGCTGACGACCCTGGCCCCGGAGGAGTACGGGCAGGGACGTAGCGGGAAAGGCCCGGGAGCGGGGACAGGACACTCCGCGCGTCTTTGGAGGCATTGGCCGAGCGCCAGGATCGGGCCCTGCGCCGGGATCAGGCTCTGGGCAGGCCCCTGTCTCGCCTTCACCAATTTGCAGGTGCCAGGATCAGGCCCTGCATTGCCTGGCATCCACCATCAAATATTTTGGTTTTGAGTTTGGTGCGCTGAGTTACGGGCATTAAAAGAGCAGGCTCTTGTTTATAACCGTAAGTATTGTGCCTGACAGATGTCTCCTCCTGCTGTGAGCCTGCCGCTTTATTTTATGGAAACAAGCTCTTGCATTGCTTGCACCTTTCCAGTCTCCAGAAGAGGAAAGAGAGAACATTTTTTTTTTTTAAATCAACAAACCAGCAGCTTTGCTTCGAGTAGAGCATCAGAAAAACATATTGCTCTTCTCTGGTATTGCTCGGTGGGATTTGGTGTAATCAAATTTTGCTAATATTCCTATATCATTTAGACTGCCCTTTCTCTCTGAATCTCATGTCACGATCATTATTTGGCACTTTAAGCCCACGTTTTGGGCTCACAAGCAATACAGATTCACTGGTAATTTGCTCCTAGCAGATTAACGGCTTGAGAGGAATTCTTTATCTATAAAGTAGCCCCATGGCTTTTAAAAATGCTAACATCTGAGAACTTGGATAGAAACTTCCAGGCAGTGTGAAGAACGGGTGCTAGGGACTGTGCTGTAATGCACTAACCTCCAATCCCAAGTGTATTTTAAATGTTCTCTCCAGTTGCGAAGCTGTGCGTCTGTAACCTGTTGGTGGCACAGTGTGACATCAATTGCTGCTGTGACCCAGATTGTAGCGCTGCGGACTTCAGCCTCTTCACTACGTGTTCAGTTCCCATTGTCACGTAAGTTTATAAATTATTATAATTTTTTCAAGTTGAAATTACAGAACCATGTTACATTCTCCATTGAATTCTGAAAGAAAATGTCCTTTGATCTCAGTGGGTGGAGACTTGGTCCCGCAGTTAAAGTTTCAGTGGTCTGTCTTTACAGCCAAAGAACATTTCCAAGGAACGGGGAGATAAAGGTCTCTTGAGATGTAAAGCTCTCTCTCACTGCAGAAAATACCACATTGTAAAAGGTCCCTTTTGAGGAGTGTGGGGATATTATCAGTAGTGTCTGTGGTGTAGAATCTTTCTTCACTAAAGCATAGTGCTGATACTTAAATTCCTACTCTTGCCTTAGGATTGATTTCAGCCTACACCTGACATGAGGATGAGGTGATGCAGTGTCTACCTGTTATCGCTTTGGGTGGCTATGTGAGACAGGCTTGGGAACTACACGGTTTTCACTTAAGTTAGTATGTCATTCTCTGTGCCTGGGGCTAAGTCTGTCTGCCCGGATGGGAGATCTCCACAAAAAGTTTGGGCTTGAAACAGGCTGTGTTTGATTTCTGTGTCAAAACAGACTCAGTGTCTTGACACAGGGGTGTCAGGCATATAGCTTGTGGGCTGGATCAGGCTCACCAGTAGTCCAGCCAACTGGGGAAAGTGGCCTCCCACAGAATTTAGGGTTCCTGGACCCCAATGGACATGGCTACTGCCAGCAGGCTCCCAGACCCACACTGCTGCCTGCCCCCATGCCACCACCCAAGCACAACCCCTGGCTCCATAATGCCACTTGAATGCAGACCCACAACAGTTGTTGCTGGCCTGGTGAATCCGGCCCTGAAACAGCTCCTGCAGTCTAGATCTGCCCCAGGACTTGGGTAAATTTAAAGTGTGTCTTAGCACTACTGGTCTACCCGTGATAGTTTGAAAACCCTGCCTATAGGAGTTATAATGATGTTAACCAGAAACATGAGAGAATCAGAGCCATCATTAAGTACCATGAGCTGATCTTTGTTCTCTCTAGGAGCAAGCATTCTTTCTCTCCTCTCTCCAGCAGCCTTTGGAAGTTATAGAGGACAATATTAAAATATATTCCAAAAATCAAGATAATTGTACTGACCATTGTTTCCTTTTTGTGCAGTTATAGTCCATTTTAGTACGTACCTTTTGTATAGGCTTCAGCTTCTTAAACAGGAGTTAACAAAGCTCATTTTAGACTCAATTTAAAATAGCTCCATGTGACTTTTCAGAACAATAAGTATAGCTCTTCAGCCCACTTCCTGAATAAATTACCCCGATTTGAGTGCTGGTTCCTGATTCTTTGAAATTTGCATCAGCAGTCACCTAGGACTGCTGTTTCTCATTGTTCTTGCACACAATGCACATTGCTACCTATTTATAGGTATTTATATATATTTCAGAAAGGTCTAATAATGAGTTTCTGAATGACAGTTTAATCCCCAGCTGTGCATATTCTGGCCCTGTTAACTAGAAAGGCATAAAATTAAGCAGTATATATTTTTTGTCAAGATCTTTTGTGAGATGTGGTAAAGGATTTTCAATGACCATGAGTGGTCAGGGCTTTGGTATTACGTGGCACTGCACATGTAAACAGCTGTGTTCCTGCAAGGATTGTAGCAGATCATAAGATGAAGTGATCTTTGTGACTCTAAAGAACAGACAGTAATCACTATGTTATAAAGCTTACAACTTCCTGCCTATCAGGTCAAGTCTACTTAGAATCACTTAACACACCCCCCCGCTTCTGAAAAATAGGCTTCTAGATTACATATAGTCTGTGGCCATTTTTGTTCATTTTGATAAACTACTTCCCCTGCTCTTGACTATTTTTGCATTATCTATTCACTTGATCATACAAGTCACTTCTGTGTATTCAGGTCAACCTGACAGTATTTCACTGGGCATTGCTGTGTCCAGGTGTAACATCTGCTAGCCACTGAGGCTAACTTGTCAAACAAACTTGTACAAAACCAGCTTCTGGCATGATCTTCCCTGAGGATGCTGGTAGCCTACATGGTTCTAAATCCATCCCCTGTCTCTTCTGCATTGTGTATAGCTAATTCTGAATTTTTAGAAGATGAATTATAATTTCACTGCTCTTTTAAATCCAGGCACCTCATTTTCTCCTGACCTGCTTGCAGCTCTCGCTACAGTTAACCTAATTCCAAGCAAAAAGAAACATTACATAGCTTTCAATCTCTCTGTAATACATTCTTCATTGTGCTCTCTGAAGCCAATTGGATACCTTCCAATTTGTCACCTTACCTCTTACATCATTTTCATCAGATGCCCTTTATCTCCACTAGCTGCCTCTTATCTTGCTTCAAACTTCTGCTGCCACTACTTCTCTCTTTTCTGAAATAGTTGGTAAAAGGTGCCCAAGTACCACTACTTACTGTTCTTGGTTACTGGATACGCAATATGAAATGGTAATTTTTTTTATAAGGCTGCATAAATTATCTTCAAACCAGATTATTAAAAGTATTGCATCTATGACTTTCCGTTTGCCACAATAATATATGCATGCAAGGACTTTTAAGATGATGCTCTTGGGACTAACTTTGTTGAATCTGTGTGTCTTTTTATTTTTTTTTAAATCCACAGAGGTGACAGCCAGCTTTGTAGTCGGGAAGCAGCTATATATTCAATTGATGTTACAGCACACCCACCTGAAAGGATATTTAAATTAATTGACCAATTAAATCCAAACATTTTCTGTATTCAAATTGTAAACTGTAAGTAGTTCTATATTTGTTATGCCTTCTAAGCCTGCCTTTTTACATCCTCTGGTTATTAGAAATTAAGACCAAAACTCTAAGTAACATGCTTTTTGCCAGAAGACTGATTATCCTCTACAGTGGTGGAGTGTGGGAAGGAGGTGGTGAAGATATATTCCTAATCCTGGTAAAACTCCAAAAGGCACCTCTAAGATGTTTTGCTTTTATAGAGAGTCACTCTGTAGAGAAAATAGGATTGGCTCTAACTGCTGATGGCTGAAAACTTCTATCACAAATGGTCATGGGAGAGAATTTCAGTCAGTAGCAGGTCTAACTGCAACTAATGGTAACTTGACAAATCTTTCCAGGTCCATCTTGAAGGAGCTTCCAAATAAATCAAAAAGGATTGGTGCTGCCTGTTTTTCTGTTTTTCAGTCATACCCTCATGACTGAAAGTCACTTGACAACCATGCGTACTTTCTAGCAAGTGTGAATGCTAACCAAAATGTTTTTGGTGTGTTTGGTCATAGAAGAAATGTTGATCTTAAAGACCTCAAAATTAGAAAAGCATTTGAGCATGTCCTTAAACTTCAGAGCAAAGGGTTAGGTGCTTTCTTGAATAGAGCCAACTCATGGTTGAAAAACCTGCTTCTTGGAAAACACTGAAAAATGGTCTTCCACTTTGGCATTTGGGGTTCCTATGTTTATAATATCTAAGAATGTGTTCCTAAGTCCATAGTAGACATGTATGTTAAACACTATTTCTGTAACTTGTTCTAAAATTTTCTCTCTACAATGTTTTTGACAGATAAACAAGCACTGTCTTTTATTCCTCCTGAAACGCCAACAGCTCAAAACTTTGATCACTTGCTTGAACAGTTTGGAGGTGCTGCTTTCAGTGCTGAATCTGATATTTTGAGTACTGAATTGGATGCACAGAGTCCCTTCTTCTATTCAAATGAAACAGCTAGATATGAGGTAAGAATAGTCTAGTTCATTTTTCATTTACAGTTTCAGATATCCTTGTTACTATGATGCCATAATGCCTTTCTCACTACTGCATCATTTGATAGTTGAATAAACTTGAAAGTGGAACTATTTTTTCTGAAAAAAAAAATGCAGCAGATTTTATTGTCCTTCATTAAATATAAACATGTCAGTGCTAGAAGACTATATTGCAGCATTTAGCATTATGTCTTCTTAAAAACCAAAGTGGATTTTCAACATCTGGGAAGCATGTGTACTTTCCTTGTTTTATAAGTGAGGAGGAAAAACATAACTGAAAGGGCTATTGCAGTCTAGTCACTGGGGCTTATCTATTAATTTGTAACTGCAAACTTCTAAAAAGTGGGTTTTATCTATTGTCTTCGAGGATATTTGTTGTTGCTTGGGGGGTTGCTTGGTTTGTTTCTCTTTTTTTTTTCAAATTACTCAAGATATTTTGGAAGGTTACCTAGGATTATAACAAACGTTTAGTTTAGCAGTAAATACTACAATTAAATATCATCTTGACTTAGATATTTGTGAATGGAGAAGTTTAGTTGCTTGGAAACAATAGTGGAATCAAACAACATTCTGAGTTCTGCTAAGATAAGTTTTTTACAAAGTTTTCTGTGAGCTGGACATAAACCTGCATGCTTGGGTCTGTCTTTTTGTTTGGCAGTATGGTGTTCCTATACAGACAGCCGATGCATTTCTGAGACTCCCCAGTCCCACTGTCTCCTCTCAGTGCTCTGATGCTAATCCCGCAGGTCGGAGAATATATTTGAACTCCTGTGTATCCTCTCTTGACTGTATTCTTATCCTGCTACTTCATTTTATAGATGAATCAAATGAATTAGCATGGTTACATTTGCAAAGCTGGATAAAGTCTTATTAAAAAATGTTCTTCAGGTGCTTTAGTGCCTTTTGCAGCTCATCAAGAGGTACCTGTGTTGCAAGTGCATTAAGGGTTGCATATAAATACTTTGGGGTCTTGTCAAAATAAGGGAGGCGGGTTGATGCTCTATTTCTTTAACCCATTCTGGAACTAGTAGAGCATGGATGCAGTAGAGTAGCATGCCACCTGCAGCTTTTACAAGGAGTCTTAATGAAGCTAATGAGGCTCCTAGCACAGGTGAGCATTATTTGACAAAGAAAGACCTAGAGGATTGGGCCCCAGAGTTATATCCCTATTAAGTGTCTCAAAATACTGTAGAGAGAAATACAAAGCCATGTGTGCTGTATGTTACAAAAGCCACTACGCTATCAATAAGAATGCTGTTATGGAACACATAATGGGGAGAGAAATGTGGCAAATCCCTAGCTAAGGGGGGAAAAAGGCACAAGTGCTCCTTCCTTTCATGTAAATGATTTCTCTTCCAAATTTTTGTTTATAATTGTAATGGAAAAATAAATGGTCAGCGTTGAATTTAACCTGGAATAGCAGGATGTTCCCTGAAAAAATAATAAAGCTTCTTGGCTGTGGTTAGGCTGTTTGGATGTGCAGTCATGGGCACTGATTCCAAGCTGAGATCATGGGCTGTTGGGAGGTGTTATGAGCTACAGCAGTTTTTCATTTGTCAGCTGCCTAGGGATTGCTTTCTGTGCTGCATTTTCTTGGTACTCTTATGTCCTTTGCTTGTCTCCTTCCCCCAGGTTTTCTAGTAAACCAGGCTACAAAGTGCAGTAGAATGATAAATACAGAAAGCTGTGGTGCTATTCAAGAACTCGGTATGCTGTTCTACACCAGCTCCCAAATTTTAGTGGCAAGTATAGCTTTAAAATGCATCACATGGCTGACAGTTATTTCTTTTTCCCACATCTTTAGAATGAAGCAGTGTCCATTTCCTAAGGGAGGCGGGTTGATGCTCTGTTTCTGTTAGGAATTGAAGTGGTGAGCTTGGATTTGAGGGAAGAAACTTCGTATCTTGTAAACATTTTTCCTTTCAAGCTTGCAGAGGTGAAATGCATACAGTAGTCAGTTCAGGCAACTTGGGGCACTGCTTTTCTGGGACTTTTGAGTGAACTAATGGCAGTGATTTCAGTTTTTTTTCACATCTGCACCTAAACTTTTTTAAAGAGCCTGCTGCTGAAGTGCTTCATCTGATGGCAGATCAGAAGTTATTTGAGTGGGGTCAATGCTTATGGTTGGAAAGCATGTCAGAATGGATCCCACTGTAGAGGTACCTGTGTGTATCAGGACAGGATGTTTTAAATAGCAGTGTTTGTCACTGTCACATGCATAACTTCTGCTCCCATCTAAGGGCACAAAGGAGAAAATAGCTGTGGCCCTCCTTTAGTTCCTGTGGACCACATTGAGGGAGAACCCTAATACGATCTGATCTACCTCTGTTATGTTAATGCTTAATTTTCACTACCATATTCAACTGTGGGCTGTCATGTTGAGTATCCTGCAAGAGCTCACCCCTGTGGGGGGAAACCAAGGAAATGTGGCTCCCCAGTATTGTTACAGACTACGCCACAAATGCCTTAGCCTGACATCAGCACTTAGAACCTCGGAGTAGCAAATGAACAAGAACACTCTAATCTTTGTGAGCTGAACTGTTTTGACTGAGAAGGCAAGGCATTCACAGCTGCGCCTCCCTGGAGGGATTAGAGATGCATCCCAGCAGAGACAGCAGCAAGCCTGTGTCAACTGGCTGTCTCCCTAGGTCAGCTACCAAAAATGACCAAACGCAGGAGATTTAATTGACTCTGATAAGAAGCAGCATAGCTGTCTCAAGGGCAGGGTCTAGTTCTTACATATACTTGAACTCCCAGCTATCTTAACTGTGATAATACTGAAATGTCTGACAATGCTTGGTCTTATGTCAGTTCATGTGTACATGACACGGCTCCTCAGACTTTACCTGCAACACTGTCAGCTCTGGCTCAGGTCAGGCTGCTCTCCAAGACGATGTCCAGTAAGCAGGAAGGTCTCAACAGCACATCATTAAAGTGTAGAACTCTAGGCTGGAAACCATGAGCACTGCTATTCAGAAAAAAGTCCAGTCTTGCATGCCTACACAGCGAGATCCACTTTAGCTGCAATAGCTTGTTGAACCACATTTACTCTGGGGTGTGTAACCATTCTTTTTCATAATGTTGTTGTTAAAATATAGCTTTGAAGACTGTCCCCTCTACACCCGAACTGTACCTTTAATGAACGTATCTACTGTACCTTTTCATTAACATTTTGTCAGAGAAATCTCTGTCAGCTTTGCCCAGTTTACCAAGCCAAACTGTTTTTAGCTTTGTTCCATCTGCGTGTCATTGCAAAAAAAAAAAAAAAAAAAACCCAACAAGAAACCCATCACAAAACATGATCTAGCTCATAATTTATGTATATTGCAAGACTCTTACCCATTTATAGCTGTACTGGTTCTGCAGAATTACTGTAGCAATAAGCAAAGAAGTCTGACACACAAACAGCTGTCAGGTAAACCACAAATACTATTTCTGCAGTCAGAATCACAGTTGCAAACAGACCCCATATGTCAGGAGAAGGTAGAGCAGCCAAGATTCAATGCCCTTGTAAAAAAAAATGTTGGATCCACCTATTCTTTGCTGTTTTATGAATTTGTACATATCCAAACTTGGGCCTGAGGCAAGGTCCACTGAAATCAAGTGGAAACTTTCCATTTATTTCAGTGAGCATTGGGGATCAAGGGTGTAGAAATTAGTCATGTTAGTCACTAACATTTCAACCTTGTGGATAATACATGGTATGTCTGGTTATTCCCATGATATGAAAGCCATTGTAATAATTGTTGGCAAAAGAGAAGGAAGTAGCAAAGCCTTTAAGCTGTAAACTCTACCTTATTTACTTATAAGCTGTTTGTAGCTACCTAATATTTTCAGTGCTGCTTTGAAATTGCTCTTTTATTCTTTCCTAGGTACCCAACTCAAGTCAGATGGTAAGTATCATATTTCTTAGTTGAGATGCACTGAGAATGAAGTCCTGACTCCACTGAAGTTAAAAGGAGATTTGTCAGAGACTTGTGGAGCCAGGCTTCCAGTCTTGCTGTTTAAACACTAGCAAAATATTCACTTGGAGATGGGAACTATGTCTTCTGTCATTAATGGCGCAGCTTACAAATAACAGGGTGTTTTAGAGCTTGCAGCTACCCTCTGAGGCTGCTTATTAATTCTGATGAACAAATCTCTACCCAAATGTACCTGTAGACTTGGTCAGCTGGCACTTGCTAACAAACCTAGAACATTTGGCTGCTACATTCAGCAATTCGTGCAAGCCAGCTCTTTATACAGAACCTTATTGACTGCTGTCTTTATGGAACAGAAAGCAGAGGGTGGCTTTCTCTTGCAGGTTTTAGGCTGTGCACTTCTAAGGAAACAGGCAAATGCTTGTAGCTAGCAGTTGTTTTAAGGCTTGATTTACAGCAGTTGGATTTATTTCAAAGAAGAAAAGTATCTATTTGTCATGGCCAGTTCATAGCATATGCCTAACAAGTCAATTATACTCTATATTAAGAAGTTACTTGCTTGTTTTTAGGTGAATATCACTGTCCAGTCCATAACTTTCCAGTCTCTGAATGGAACTCGGACTCTGCTTAACAGCACTGATGCCATGTTGTTCCCCATGTTTTTGGAAGTTAACATGTGCACAAACATAGTTATTGGGGTAGGTAAACAAATTCCTTTTCCTTTTATTTCTGAATAAATGCACATGATTAGAAACTCCTGCTTCAAAACATGAGACTTTGAGGCAGCCTTTTGCAGTTATCAGAACACGACAATCCTGGTTAAAAGGTGATGGAGAACCTATAAGAGACTTTCTCCTCCCATTTACAACCCACAGCATGGCATTGTGCAACTGAACTAAACATTCATGATAATTTAGAGCGAGGGATGGGATTAAATCCATAGGCACTATAATTGGTATTTCGCGTGCATGCATGACACTGAAACACCAACGTGGAGCTTAGAAACCAACATGAATAAATGCTGTGATCTTTGGGAGAAGATTACTCTTAGGCCAGAGAGAGGGGAAAAGGCACACCAGAATAAGTAGCAGTCTGTCTTGGATAGTGCCAGTCACTGGTTCATTTCTTTACATTTGAAGTAATTAGATTTGAGGATTGGCTGAGGGGAGGCTGTATCAGGAAGTACATTTTGATAAATCTGGGGAGCTTTAACCTAGTCCTAATTATCAGCATGTAACACTGATTTTGGCCCAATTCCTTTAGCTCCTGTCTCTTGAAATGGATACTAATTTATCCTCACATCTTTGTGTTGCTTTTTACTCTCTGGTGAGACAACCTTCTTCATCTGCTTGAGTCTCTCAGTTCTGTAGGCAGGATAGAGAGGTGGCAAGTTAGGATAACTAAGCATTCTTTCTATCTTTCTTATGGTTAGTTGGAAAGATGGGATCTTTCCTACTGGCCAGGAGAAAATTAGAATCTGGGGAAAGGCATCTCTCCATTCGTTTATCAATCTGCACATTACTATTTACCAAAACATGTACTGCTGCTAGGTATGCAGCCATGCCAGACTTTTAATATGTAACTATTATAAAGCGGCAGTGCTGATCCTGTCACGCTGTGGCTGTGTGTTACTTTGCTTGGGTATACTGCAACTGAGAATGCAGCATATTTCCAGATGGTGAGGAGGTTCAGTAAGCATGTTTACCCTTCAAGCAAGGCAGAAACATGCAAAAGACTTTAATCCCTGTATTTTCTGGCTTTTACACCCTTATTTACTTGTTCTAATTAATATGCAATGTTGTGTTTGTTTTCAGGCAAGTTATCTTCTTACATACAAAGATACAGGAGAAATAACAGAAGCAGCTGTTTCTTTTGTCCTCGGGATAATTAACAGTACAGTGCTTTCAGTACAGCAGAGCTTTGAAATTAGCTTTACTCAGGTAACTTTTAAAAATGTCATAGATGACTTGTTGAAAGATACTTAATTACAAAACTTAAGCTGCATTGGAGCAAGTGCAGTCAGTGAAATAAAACATAGTTCCATCTTATAAACAAACTAGGCAGTATCTCAGAGCTACGTGTTAGAATCCTCCAAACACCTCGTCTTTCCTTTTCTAGATTAAATGGGTGACTGCATATGGCCATATCCAGGCAAAGGAAAGTGTAGCCCTGATTTTAGGAGGCATTCTTTTAAATCCTAAGGAAAAGTCTCATGTAGATTGATAAATCAAACAACTT
Source organism: Crocodylus porosus (assembly GCF_001723895.1). Taxonomy (NCBI): domain Eukaryota; kingdom Metazoa; phylum Chordata; order Crocodylia; family Crocodylidae; genus Crocodylus; species Crocodylus porosus. The sequence goes on from NW_017728921.1 coordinate 3,029,533, forward strand.
CCATGTGATTAGTAACCCCAAACCAATTTACTGTCCAAATGAAGAGTAGGAGTTAATGTTGTGCAGTTTATATTACAGCTAAACACAAAGCCAATCCCTCTTAGTGGAAACCCTGGTTACAGCGTTGGATACCCTGTAAGAGCAGGATTTAGACCTCCCGGATATCCTTTTCATTGCTAACTATGGCTTATAGCAGCTTTGCCAAACTACCTAAAGCAAATCCTTTGGGTGGATGGCCAAAACCTGATTGCTCAGTTTTTGTGATAAAGGGGAGGCAATTAGATGATGTGCCTGTGCTGGTACATCTTCCTGGCCATTTTCAAAGATGGTTGATGGCTTTATGTTTTCCAACAGTTATATAACACCTGTCTCTAGCCCATATTTTAGCAATTGCTAGTAGCTCAACCCTGCAGAGTTACAGACAAACAAAAGACTTTAGTGAAAGCAGGACCAGGGCCTAATTGAGTTAACTCCAGCATTTCTAAACAGCTCTTGAATGTCCTGAATTACCCTAGCAGTGGCACTAGCATTTTTGAGGAACCGACTATGGTTTTCTATTTTATCACGGTGCCAGAACATTAAATACTTTTTCCTTAATCGTTTGCTATCACATCTGGCATTATTCAGAGCACTAATGAATATGGTCAGCTTACCATCCTGCGAAGCACATCTAACCAGGACTGCTTAGCTATAGGAGGAGCCAGAACTCCTGTATTATTTGGTTATAACATGATATCTGGTTGCAAACTACGGTAAGAGGATAACTTTTTCCATTCAGCTCCTTGCAGTCAGCCTATCCTTAAACTATAAACCACTGTAATAGTGTCCATTAAAATCCTTTCAGCCACTAGATGCTGTTTATATAAAAATGTAGGAGGATTGGGGTTTGAGTACTTGTTCTTAATAAATATTTAAATTTGCAGTGAGTTATCTGAAAATAGTTGCTTGTATGTATATGTATGACCAGCTGTGGCCAAAGGAATGTTGTAGTGTGTGAGCAAGAAGTTCTTGCTGTACTTACCCAGTGGATCTCACTAAGTTAATTTTTTTTGTTTTCCTGCAAGAATTACTGCAAATACAGAATACCAGTTCCTGGCTCAAACGGTCCTGAACGTACTAAAAGGACAAAGTTTTCCGGAATATGTAGCCTCATTTGGCAATTCTCAGCCCCAAGATGTATTGGACTGGGTGCCAATCACTTACATCCATTCTTCAGAACATGTGAGAACAACTTAAGTATACTTCCACTTTAACTTATAGACTACTTGGCATACCCATACTTCCATTTTCCCTTAAGGAACGGCCTTTGCCATACCTGATGCACAAACAAGAACGTTTTTTTGTTTGTGGGGGGTGTTGGTTTTGTGTTGTTTTTTAACATCCTGAAATATTCGTACAGTTTTTCAAGGAAGAATTCCTAACACACCCACTAAGCTTTTTTTACATCTTGAAGATTTTGCATCATACTGCCCTACTTTAACAAGCAGTCCTACATCACAAACAAGCACAGCTCCATTTGTGTCTGCAGTAGAAAGTCACTGAAGCTTTAAAGATTTACCTTATCCCATGTAAAATGACCAGCACATGAACATCAGCATTGTGTGTAGATTAGTGGTCTTCAACCTGTGGTCTACAAACTCTCTCTCTAAGGGGTCTGCAAAAGATGACTATGATCAGGCAAAGGTATGTGAATACCCTCATTTACAATCCAGAGGGGTTTCATAGATTTCATAGACATCAGGGCTGGAAGGGACCTCAGAAGATCATTGAGTCCAGCCCCCTGCCCAAAGGGCAGGAAGTCAGCTGGGGTCATAGGATCCCAGCAAGATAAGCATCCAATTTGCTCTTGAAGGTGTAAGGTTTGCACCTCCATTCAAAATTTCCAAAGTGGTCTGCTAATGAAGAAGGTTGAAAACCACTGCTGTAGATTATGGCTTGGATTAAATGTTCTCTACTAATTTCTTAGGTTGGAGCTGTGTGTTTTATACTGTAGTGTTTTAATAAAATAAATGGTAATAGCTACTCTGACAGAGCTTGTACCACTTTCAGGGCCCGTGGCAGCTCCCCATATCATTTGAAATAGAAGTGAAGTGGACTAAATATGGATCCTTGATCAACCCACAAGCTAAAATAATTAGCGTTACAGCAAGCATCACTTCCTCCCCGGTACGTAGTTATCTTTCATGATAAGGGTAGAACAGCAGTTTGTTTTGGTTAGAATGAGGACTTAATAGTTAGGGTTTTTTTCTGCTGTAGAAACCTGTAATTGTACGTTACCTATAACCCACACAAATTGAGGCCTGGTTATACAAGTTTGCCTTAGCTTGGTCAGAAACCAGCCCCCAGCTTAAGACTGTCTGTCAAAATAAAGTGTATGCATCTCTCTTTCCTCTCCAAATCAAGTGCAGCCATGAGCTGCTGGTTAACAAATTAGAGGGTGGCTACACACTTCTGGAAATAAGCTGGTACATGTGTTTTACAAATGACAGTCAAATAGCTAACTGTTGGGGGTAGGGAGAGAAATCTGCCCTACAAAACCAGACTGAGCTTAACACTTGTGTTTTCATTGCAGATTAATTTAGGAAGCAAAAACACTCTCCAGATAACAAGTTCTGTTACTTTCATTGATGTTTCTGCACCTGCAGAGCCAGGCTATAAAGCTCAGCCAACCATTGAGGCCAAGCTGCCCTTTGACTTTTTCTTTCCCTTTGTTTAAAAGTAAGTCTGCAGCCAACACTCATTTATATTCTAGTTCTTAAAGAATCACTTAATATTCATCTGGTTTTAAAGATAACTGGAAATGTAGTTCCTTATTCTGTCTCCTCCAAAAGAATCTCCAAGACCAAAACCCCCTCCTCTTCAAAATCTGCACCCATAAGGGGGGATTTTCAGAAGTGCCCTATGTTTCATAGTTTCTAGGGTTGGAAGGGACCCGAGTAGATAATCAAGTCCAACCCCTGCCATGGCAGGAAAGAGTACTGGGGTCAAATGACCCCAGCAAGGTGTTCATTCAGCTTCCTCTTAAAGACTCCCAGGGTAGGAACCAGCACCACTTCTCTTGGAAGTTGGTTCCAGATCCTAGCTGCCCTGACCATGAAGTATCGCCTCCTGATGTCTAGCCTAAATCTACCCTCTGCCAGCTTGTGACCGTTATTCCTGGTCACTCCTGGCAGTGCTCAGGGGAACACGGACTTCCCCAGTTGATTTTGATGTTGATTTTGCATGGCTCAGATCATAGTTTTGGGGGGGGGGGGTGCGAATTATGCCATAGCACGTGCCCTGGAAAAATCTCACGCGTTCGTTTCTATACCTCAAAGGTGAATGCACTCAGTGAACAGGCCTGTCACAGCTTTCATCCAGCTTGTCTGGTAACAGAACTGCACTGGATTTTAAAAACAAGCTTTGACAGGTTATTCAGGTTCCTAATTCTTCCCAGTAGCCACACTGTCTGTGTTTATGCATTCCACTATTTTTGCTTTAACGACCTTTAGTTACACAGTTCTTTTGTTTCCTACCCTACTTGCAGGAAAAACAGAGTGCAGGAACCCTACAGAGAGCATTCAACCATGCTGGACTGAGTTGGTTGTGGCTGAAGTACTTCTGCTCTTGTTCCAAATGCATGCTTTGGTGCTGCTCTAATTAGTGGTCATCCACATGATTTAAGTACCAGTGCCTCTGGAAGACAGTGCTGCACAGCAGTGTGGTGGTACACACAAAGCAAAAGATGAGTAAAGAAGCTACTTTGATGAGACTGAAGGAAATAAACCAGCAGGTGCATTAAGGAAACGGTGCTGAGCAGGGAATCCCCCTAAAACAAGAAATGACCTCCCACAGATTGGACTCTTACCAGTTGTCTTGTAGCACAGGCTCTCACCAGATATTGCAGTGGTACAAATATGCAGCAGAAAACAGCATCTCCTTGGAATAAATGGTGCCCATACAGCTTTGTCAAGATCTGACTTTAATAAGGTGTGGCATAGTATTATTGTACAGCTCTACAATAAATGGAATGTAGATTTATGAAGAAAATTTAATTTTTCAGTAAACTGCTGTAAAACTACCTGCTTAAGACTATTGCGGTATTGTGGTAACATATTTTACCACCCAAAAGACTTAATCAGAGTGGTTTGGTTAAGTAGAAAATGTACAAATGGAACGAGGAGGCACAGAGGTATAGAAAGATCTCTCGAAGAGGTCAGCCATGGACATCAGACTTAGTTTCTAGCACTGGAACGCCCTCCATGGAAGGATTTCCCACAGCTGGACTTCTATTGCAGTTGGCTGATAAGTCCATGCTGCTTTAAGAGTCTGTTAAGCCTTTCAATTTCTTGCTCCTGTTGGAAATGGTTTAATAAGTCAGTGAAATGTGCTTTGTGGTAAGAGCTTTTCCAAGCTGTCACTAGAGAGCTCCCTTTCTTTGTGCTGAACTACAGTCACTTATGCAGTAAAGCAGGACAGCTATTGAAGAAGACATGACTAAAGTAACTAGGGCAGAGGTGCTTCGTTCTCCCTGCTGTTTCTACTGCAGAAGGTAAGGCAAATTATTAGTTCAGTTGTAATGAGTCCTTGAAATGGCATCTTTCTTTACAGGAAATGCAGGGGCTCTCTAATGGTAACTGGACAGGAGCTAGATGGCTGGGGCCTACAACACCCAGTTAGGGCAGGGAAGATTCAGAGTGGACAGAACCATACCACTGATCCTTCCCCAGGCAGAGAGCTGGCTTAGCCCGCCATCTGATCTACTGCTGACCACAGATGGAGAAAAGCACATGTTTCATAGCAAGGTTTCTCACCTTCTCAGCACAACTGTATTCAAGTTGTTCAACCTTTGTAGTAAGTTGCAGATTTTCCTGCTTCACCTTGGCCACTTGTTGTTCAGAGCGGGTCTTTACTGATAAGATTATTCCTGTAAAAACAATTCACACAGGATTTGTTTTACAATGTAAGACAGCAGTCAGCAGAAAGCAAGCATACCCTTGGCTTGTTCTGAAGGAGCTCTCAAGCTTGGTTTAAGCTAGCCTTTTCTGTTTTCTCGAAGGAGGTTTTCAAGCTAACGGTGCTGGGGATTCACACACCATCCCGCTGGGAAGTGGCAGCCTGCCCCCAGAACTGAATTAATCACTCATGCTGTCATTCAAATCCTGACTTTGAATTTGTTCCTTCAGCAGAGCTCAAGGAAATGCATACTTATGCAGCAATTTGTGCCAGGATTTTAACGCTGCTTTGTTAAAAGATGTTAAATGCCATAGTTCAACAAAATCTTTTACAACAAACCTTTGTTAAAATGTAGTTTTATCCTTTCTCCAATCTAGCATCAGGCAAAACAGAGAGAGCAAGAACTTCGTTAGATGCATGCAAACACAAACCCAGCTAACTCCTGCCTACATACACCCAAAGGCCACTGTACTGCCTTAACCAGGAATCTGCTAGTTCCTTCAGCATTTAATTTAATTTCTCCTTATATGCCTCCAGGAAGGGCACTGACTTTCCTTTTACAGTGCAGGTCTTTCCCTTCACCAAATGTGTTGCTGTTATGTAATTGCATGCAATTCCACCCCCGCAATCAGAGCACTTATCCTCCAGCTATTTTTTCTAAGGAAAAAATAGCTAAGTCACAGCTACACATTTTTCTACCCGTAAGAGATTGTCTTTTGTTGACAGTACAGTGTGTGGTAGAGCTGGCACCATTATGCACTTGTAAACCTTGGGTTATGGGCAGCAGCATTAAGTGAGTTTTATAGCCCTGTCTTTCAAATTCTTACCTCTATAAAGGAGAATGAAAACACTGACACTGGTTTTTACGTACATTCCACCTCCTCCCACACACATCCACCTGGCTGAACTTCCCATTACTACCAATAACCAAACACTTTGCCCTTATATGGATAATTATTGAGCAAGATCTGGAAGCCTGATTAACCCAGGGGCTGGATTATGATCTTGAGTTTATGCCTTCAGTAGCAGGAAGGAAAAAAAAAGTTACAAAAAGCACATAGAACATCTTTTAGCTAAGAACAAGAGAGAGACTTGGATCAAGGGGAAGGGAGAAACAAAAGCCCGGAGGACTTGAACTGAAATCCCTTTAATTTGTAAATATGGGACAAAAGCAAAAATTCCTTTTTGAATTAAGAGGCAGACTGTGGTAGCAGTGGCATGCATGTCCCTACAGCTCACTCTAACTCCAGACCAGTTGGTCTCAAACCTTTGCTCCAGTCCAGTAACATGATCTTCCTCCACACACCCCCTGCCAGGTTGGGTCTACAACTGAACAAGAAAAATCTCCTTTCATTGAGGTGATTTGATGATTAACTATATGCAGGCAAAGGTTATGGACACTGTGCCGTCCATCTTCTCTCTGTATGCTAAACAAGATAACTCAGTCTTATATAAGCACCTTTTACTTTACAAGGCATGTGTGTTGGTACGAGGTACAGAGCGCAAAGCATAGTTCTTGGACTGAGGTTTTGAACCTAAACGGGAATGAACTGCGTCTTCAAACCTGAAGACGCATCAAACCTATAGAAAGAAAGCAGTTCCAACTCCTGAGTATTTGGAGTGTAACTGGTACCCTAGTTACAGGGAAAGGAAAGGGGAAGAGATCCCGTGAGTCTGAAACCAGAGCATCTTTAACCCACTTTTCTCTTTGCTGTGGCACCTTTTCATTACCTCGCTTTGCTGATCTGTCAAGGAAATCCAAACAGAAAATTTTAATGCCTGCTTGTGGTTGACTGATGCATTTTGGGTAGGCAGGCTATATATCATTAAGCCAGAATCAGGTGGAAAAAAGATCCACACTAGCTCCAGGACATCACCACTGCATCCAGGAAAACAAAGTACGACAGAGGTAAAAGCGCATGTTCTGCCCAAAACCCTGGAATTGCAGGGGAACAGGGACCATGCTGCTTGTTCCCGAAAAGGGTATGGGAGAATCCCATAATACAAAAACCATATGCTACCCTGCTTCCCGAGCCAGTAATGCTAAAACAGATAAAGGTACATTTCCGGAATACTGTGTAGGATGAGGTCCCCACTGTTTAGGCCCCAACCGCCCTGGTCCCAAAAGCTGGCAGGATAGCGAAAGTCCCACTCCCCTAACAAAACATGAATGGGCAAAACTCCAGGTCCACTGCAAGAGCAAGCCCCTGTTTTATGTGGCCTGGAGAAAGAAACCCGCACACTTGATTTGGAGAAAGGGTGAAACAACAGGCAACAAAACTCACTAAAGTAATCACGTAAACTTACCATTTATAATTCTCGCCACTCGCCACAGTCTGAGAAGTATCAATAGTCCAATTGCTTCAAATTCCCGCTCCAGAAACAGAAGGACAATGTCGAGGACAAACGAAATAATGACAACTATTCCATCCAGGACCTCGAACTTGTGGTGAAAGAACTCCAGGCGATAGATGAATAATTTAAACCCAATTTCCACCATGAAGAGGGTTAAAATAGCAAGACTAAGGTAGTGAAACACCTGAAAAGACACAAGCAAGGCTAATAATTCCATTATTACGCAAGACGTCCAACATATTTGGTTGGACTATGAACAGGCAAAGCGAGTACAGCTCTGTTTAACAGAGTTGGCTTAATGGGCAAGACGACACCAACCCCCTGTTTAGCATTTTCGAGCAGTCTATGGCCTAGGACTTAAAAAGTGCAACGTTCTCATATTACTGAACACTTCAGGAGTTTGGTGTAGACAAAGTGCAGTGCTAAACCAGCCAACCTCTGGGTTAACCTCAACCAGCAAATATGGGTTTAAAACCACAGCTGCTTTGTGGTTACTAGGAGTGCAATGCAGTTTAGTTAAACCCCAGTTGAAAATGCACCCTTTTCCTACTGAAAGAAGCCACAAAAAGATAAGAACAGACCACACTAACTCAGTGCAGTCTTTCTTGGTCTGGAGGCAAAGCAGCATTGTCCTGGGCTCCTGCTTAGAGCTTTCTTCAAGAAGTAAGACGGACTCAAGTAGAGTCAGTGTCCATTGAGGCTATCCAGAAGTCTCTGGGGAGCCAGAGAGCAGGAATCAGAATTCTCCAACCAAGCTGTCACTTGGGGGATCTCCGAGCAGAGCCCTGGTCAGAGAGCAGGGGGCTTCACCCGACTCGTGGAAGCCCTGCATGAAAGTACCCCCTTCTGCAGCCTCCCACATGGAGCAGTCCCCAGGCCTCTCTGGCTGCTGGAAGGAAAAATTCTGCCTGCCTCTCTATCTATTTGGCTTTGCACTCAAGGAAGGAAAGAGAAAGACAATTCCCTTGAAAAACTTTCCCTGCACGTTACCTTGGGTGCTATGTGATTTTTGTCTGGGTGGATGATTTTCAAGTCCAGAAGCAATTCAACAAGCACCAGCACAGCATCGAGAATAACCAGGCAAACCACCAGTATCTATGTGGGCAGAAAACAACATCAGGTTGCTAATCTAGGTGTGCATGTTAAGCAAGCTTTCTAGCCTGACACGTGTGTTACTTGGGGTCCTGGGCAGGCAGGTTCATTGCTGAGGTCTTCTCGCACGCGGGTGTTGTTTGTCAGGGAGGTAGAGTCTGGAAGTTGCAGAGCTACAAGTTCTGCCTAAGACCCTCAGATCTAGATTCACTCTATGCTACTGCAGAGGTTTGTTTCAATCGTTGAATTAAGGGAACCTTTTCGGGTGGGCTGCCTGCGTCTTTTATTTGGAACTTTGTCCTGAAGTGCAAGTAGCCCCAGAGATGTCAGTGGGGTTGCTCGTGCAGGATCAGGCCCTCAATAGCCCCATTCACATGACTATCCACATGTCAGTAGTTTATAGTGAGACCTGTCCCAGCCCCCCCCCCAAATATTGCCGTTGCAAAACTGTAACATTTAAGCAAAACCCATTTTATCACTAAAAATAACCAACCACCAGCGATCTCCATTTACTCAGCCCTAAAATGTAATGGGGATACTCCCGCCAGCACGGAGCCAAACACACATTTGGTGGTGTGGAAGCAGAGCACGTGAGGTTGGTAGTGGAAGAGGGAGCATGGACATGTCTTACCGTTTCAGGGAATGGCACTGATCACTTCAAACGGAGACCCAGGGCAGATTCAACATACTGAGACAACACAGCAGGTAGTTTGCTGATTCTCCCCAGAGGAGATGATGGGGGAAACTTCAAAAGAGCTTTTCGTCTGCTCGCCCTTGCTTCTGAATCATCACTTATTACTTGTACGTAGACTAATTTTATGAGTTGAAGGCGGTTACTTGGGAAGGCACAGGCGCCAAGTATGCCTTGGCCCCCCCTCGGGAAGAAGCCAGGGTGAACATCTGTCCCCGACTGAAGACTGACAAGCCCAGGTTGCCGTGGCCCTCTACAAGGGGCCACCACATGCATATATGTGCATGCACACATGCATGTGGCCCCCAGCTGCCTGCTGGTAAGCCTATGGGGGGGCACAGACTGAGGCCCCCATGCTAAGGGGGGGACAGGACCTGGCAGCACTGCCTAGCCAGGACAGTGCATGAGGCCTGGGGCAGGACAGAGCCATGAGCAGCTTGTCTGGGGGTGGGGGAGAGCTCCCTGCCACTGTCTGCACTTTTGGGGAGAGGGGTAATGGGGGGAGGATTTGCCCCCAGATTTGTGCATAGGGTGGAGGTGGAGCCAGGCTGCCCTGCCGCCCTCCCCCCAGGGGCCCACGGTGAGGCCCCTGCCTGCCCAGCAGCAGCAGCGGTGGCAGCAAGGAGTTGTGACCCCTGCAGCTGTCGAGTGGGCAGGGGCACCTTGTCGGGGGAAAGGCAGCAGGGCGGGGAGCCCCATGCCTGCATCCGCCCTTGCTCCCCACGGGCTCCACTCGGCTCTGCCGCCAGGTAGCGGGAAGGGGACATAATCTTAGGCACCCCCAGCAAAAATAAAAGTTGGCACTTGTGTCAGAAGGGCCTGCTTGCACATAAAGTCTTGCAATACCAGGCCCTTGGCTTGTGTTCATCCTACCTGAAATTTGTGGGAGCTGAATAGCTTCTTCATCACATCCTGGAAGGAACGCTGTCTGACAGAGGGACCCACTTGAATTGCTGAATCTGCTTGCTTGTCCCCCGCTTCCTCGGCCGTCTCCTCTTCCTCCCATTTCCTGTAGTCATTGCTCCACTGTGCGGGGTCGTCTCCAACAATGGTGAAGTGCTTCAGATACCTGGACATGGTTCTCGGTTACACGGACATTACTCTGCAGAAACAAACTATTGGAATAGTTGAATCAGGACATTAGTTCAATGATGCAAGCTACTGCACTAACTGACCTAAGGCAGATGGGAAGAGATCTGAGCTCCTCTCGAAACTACAGCTCACCGATGCTATGAAATCAGAAAGGAACAGCAGCCTTTTGAACATTTAAACCAGACTGAGCCAGCCCTGGAGTGTGGGCGACTCCAAACTGCTATTCAGACCCGTGGGTGTCATGGTCCTCTCAAGGGAAGCCAGTATTTGTTTACCGCTCTATTTATTGCACCGACAAGCCTTGCGGATATCCTTAAGCAAAGCCACACAATAGGTGGGGTAACAATCAGCTTTCCTGTGTAACGAGTGCTTTTCTACAGGTGCTCCCTTGCCTAGGGTTTCAACTCTATTTGCTTTGAGAGCAGACAGATGAGGATCCTCTCAAGCAAGCTGTGCACTGACGGTAGGCCACAAGAACATTACATCAGTTTTAGGAGAGATCAAGTAGGTTGTAGCACAAAATTTGCTTTGTTAAACAAAACTGGCTTAGAGGTGCTGCCGCTTGCTTTGCTTCACACGCTGTATGTGTTGTCAGCAATCTGGGGTAGAAATCAGATATATCCCCCACAGAAAGATCAGCGAGACACAGGACGAGAGAAGAAGTCAGTCGCTATAAATGCTTCCTTTAAATCCATCTCTGCCCAGTTCTTAGCAGAAACAGGGCTCCCAGCTACCTAAACCTTTATGCCATGAAGCCAGAGGTACTTAATGGTGGTTTATGCAAAGTTTCAGGAACAGGCCTCATGAATGCTTCAGCTTACACCAGTAACATCAATTACTGCCTCTCTCTTCTGGGGGTGTTTTACCGTCTTTCCGCACAGCCCCTCTGACTTATCACTTCTAGCAAAACCATTCTTCTCCACGCGCCTTGTGGGCAGGTTCCCAAGACCACACGAGGCCAAGGGGAGGGATTCTGTGAACTACTTTTCTGGGCCTGGCCGCTTTAGCGGGGACTGGCTTTTACCCCTGCGCTGCCCGTCTCAGCCGTTGCAGGGGAATGAGGAGCGTGGGCTGTAGGTGCCAATCAACAGGTTTCCCTTTCCCTGGTGTGTTTGAAATGAGAAAAGTTACCTTGTGGAATGAAGGCTGACCAGCTCCTTCCTCCCTGCCCTTTCCCTTCTCTCCCCACCCTGCAGGCTCATGCAGGCGCATCCAGGGGCTGGTTGTGTTGATACAACACAAGGGAAAGCTTTAAGTGAGATTACAGATCAGACACGCAATGTTTAGCTGGTTTGTTGTGGGCATGCTCTGCATTTACTCCGTACCTGGGCAGCATGTAACCTCTCTGCCCTTGAGCCAGCCTTTTGCCAGGGACCCACGTGTCTGCCCATCCACGGCGGTCTGCTCTCAGTAACGGTGGGCAGGGGGTGGGAAGTAGCCACCCAGGCTCCACAGGAGCACGAGCCACCAGGCCTCCATGCAGAAACAAAGCCCGAGGAAGCACAGAGGGTTTTGACCCCTCTTCTTCACCATCCCAGGGTCCCCCCGCACCAGTAAGTCAGGGCCCAAAGCCCAGACATCCAAGTTCAGCTCTGATGAGGGATGGTGCCATGGATGCCCTGCGCCGGCCGGACGCTCCGTGGAAGCAGCACGCAGGTCAGGGCCCGACTCCACGGAGAACTGTAACCGCTCGGAAAGGGTCGGGGAAAACCATTGCTGGGTCGCCTCTTAACCCAGAGACTGCTTTCCTTCTACAACAAGGATATTCTACTCCACAGTCACCTGCATGCTCCCGGCAGGGCAGACAGTGTCAAACACACTCCCGTCACTACACGCACCTCACCGACACTGCACCACTCATTCGCCTGCCTGCAGACCCGTGAGCCAGCCTGGCTCTGCCAGCGCGGGCAACATATACCTGCTGATGGCACTTGCAGGTCTCAGAGCACAGAAGTCCTTTCCTCTGGAGGGGGCACGGTTTGCAGCACAGTGCTGTGCAGAGCCAGCCACCCTCTTGTTTATGCTACTTGTCTGAGGAATGTCTCTTGCGCATTGCCAAACTGCAGGGAAATTATTTATAAGATCCTTCAAAGTGTTCAGACAACAAATAAAGGTTAACGAGAGAAGCAGACAGCTGGCACTCGGCCCGCAACCTTGGGATGAAGAGGAAGACGGCCACCGATGCAATCTTCCGTCACTGAAAGCCCCGTCACGTCCCACTGAGTTACCAAGAACAACAAAGGAGGGCTGTTGGTCAGAAAAATTTGACCCAAGGAGGAGAGATGACCTTTATTTAGTCCCTTTCTAATGAATATCATTTCTCCGTGATTTCTGCGTAAATTATTAGGCATACTTTATAGTAGGAAAGTGGCACTTAGAGCAGGAAATAATCATTTATTTTCTAATAAAAGAGTGCAGAGAAGGTTATAGAGTCGTTTTAAAACCTTGATTCTATTTCAAAACAGTTGTGATCCTCTCAGAAAGCATTTCTCTGTCACAAACTACGCTACGTTATAACGCAACAGGACAGGGCAGCGTGCACATTGCGATACATGAACCAGCCGCGTAGAAATCGGAGTGTTGCTACTAGGGGGAGAATGTCTCAGGTCAGAGAGTCAATGAACTTCTCGGGGCAAGGACACTCGTTAACAACGATCGAGGGAAAACGTTTCCTTAAGCTACCAGGCACTGTAAAGAAAGCTTCATCAAAAAGCACCAAGGCCTCCCCGCTGCCAGACACTTTCCGGGACAGCCCTGCAAAGCCTGGGGAGTTCAGAGAAAAGGCGTGAATGTGTAAGGTGATGAAGGACCCAATTCAGAAGCCCCCCACCCCCAAGAGCAATGGGTGCCATGCCAGGATGGTCAACAGGCCCTGGAGCAGCACCAGACAGCTCAGACCAGCGGGCACAAGACCGAGGTGGAGGTCTGTCGCGCCTCTGGCTGCTGACCTCCTGCCTCCCCTGCACCCTTACCCTGTTAAGCCCTGGCTCTGCGCTTACTGGGAACAAATGTCCCGCTGAACTGAACCACAGGCGGTATCCTGTCTCTGCAGGGCTCCACTTTCCTCCAGCGCCCTCCTCGGCTTCCCTCAAAGACAGCTAAAGGACAGCCACGCGGACAGGAGAGGAACTTCATGGACTCCAAGACCCAGCCCAACTCCCCACATCTCGGTGCTTGTCCACTTCTCCCTGCCCAGTTTTGAAGAGAGAGCTGCACCAGGAAACAGCAGAGCAAGTGCCTGCTCCAGCTGAGAAGGGAAGAGCGCATGCAGGTGCGGCAGGAAGAACTCCTCTTGCTAAACATTTACTATTTCAGCCTTGAACTTTCCCCAGAAGATGCCCCGACACACAGTGGAAGCGTGGTCAGGCTGTGCAGAGTCTCTAGTGACCTCCTCCCTAGAACAGGCTGGCATGCACGATGCTGCCGTCAGATCAGAGGCTGGCTGCACCTCTGTCCTGGCCTCCCCGTGGGTCAGGGGGTCGCGCTCCTCACCCGCGGGGTGAAATCATGTGGTTCTCCCACTCAGACCCCAGTCTGGGCTCCTGGACCCTGGGAGCGAACGGTGTTAGCCCTGCAGCTCCAGCCGAGGCTGGTCCCTACACATCTTCTCCTCCAGAGCCTAATCAGTGACAAATGCAGTGACCAGAGATCCTTCTTAAAAGCAAAACACTGTCTTCTTATCGCTCTGGGGGCAAGGAGAAAGAGGATTTTTAAAGCAGTCTGCATGCAGGTTTATGCTCGTCTGATCTCCACAAACAGCTCCCCTTTGGAGAAACTGTTCCTTGTACTCCCAGATGTTGATCCTCCCAGACCCGGCCCGTCTCGTAGGCTCAGCACAGTCGTACCCCAGTCCACAGACGCCTGCGACTCTACCACTGTCCTACAACAACCCTCAAGGGTTTGCTCGTCTTCTTCCCCGCCAGCTCCTTTTCCTGTACACCCCTCGCTACCACTTCAGTCATACAGGCAGGAGGCAGCACGAGTAACGCCAGCCGAACAGCGAACGACCTCTGGTCACCCTGGTCGGGTGCTAGCAGCCCGGGCCAGGCACAGGATTGCTCAGTTCCTGCAGGCAGCCCCAGCACCTTTGCAATAGCTGGCGATTGCTACACGGGTTATCCGGGCTAGAAGTCATTCGGCCTGGCTTACGTCTCCATCGGGGGCACTTTTACGGCCTCCCCTTGCTGCACCGCAACCCCCGCCCTACGGACGGGAGACGGCCACACCGGGCCCTTGCACCAGAGATCACGCAGCGGGGCTGAGGCAGCGCCCCCAGCAGGCCCTCGCGCGCCAGGCAGGGCAGAGCCTTTCTGGGCCCATCAGCCAGAGGCCGAGAAGAAATGCCTCTCCGCTCCCTTTCGGCTCGGCTCCCTGACCCGGCTGCTGTTACACTGCGGCCCGACCCGAAGCTCCCGGGAAGGGCACAGCCCACCGCCGGCCGGGGGACGCCCGCGCCCGCACCGATGCGGGAGCACCCAGGAGGAAACAGGAGCTCGCTCCGCTCCCGTCGCCAACCCCTGCCGTTTTAAGGCGCGGGCACGTCCCATCACCACAAGATCGCGGAGCACGCGTGCGCTTCCAGTACCTCACGGTGAGAAGACGGCGACCCCGCCCGCCTCACATCACACCGCCGCACCGGCCGTCCCGCCAGGCCCCGCCGGGCCGCGCCTCAGGCGCGGGGTGCCGGCTCTGCTGCGCTCGACACCAGCAACCCGGCCGGGCTGCTCGTTTGAACGGCCGCCGCCCACCGCGGACACACGCTGCCGCAGCCCCGCGGT
>NW_017728921.1:3044575-3045726 GCF_001723895.1 Crocodylus porosus
CGACTCGGCGTCCTCCCCGCCCCCGCCCCCGCCCCGGAGCAGGGGGCAGAGCTCAACCCCAGGGACCCCGTGCCTCCCCCCACCTCCTCCCGAAGGCTTGAGAGTGGGGTTTTCCAACGGGTCTAAGAAAAGATACCTCGTTTGCCTCAGCCTGAATCGTCTGACCAAAGCCTCAGCCAAAACTCTCTTGCCAGCAGCCTGGCTCCAGGAGAGCAGCAGCTGGGGGCGCGGGCAAAACCAGGCCCAAGTGCTTTTCAACCACCTGCAGCGGTTCTTAGAATAGGCTTTCACTTACAGACATAGCTGTCAGCTGGACAACAACGCATGAAATGCAGCCGGGCACTGCTGCGGCGATCAGAGCTCAGCTGGAGCCAGCGTGGGGATTAATGCCACCGAGCAGCCTCAGGTTGCTGGATCAAAGCAACAGGTGGGCACCCTGGAAATTTAGACCAGGGTTAACCAGTCTCAAGTTACAGGCTTTTGCAGTATCAGCTCTGAATATCCTCTCCTTACTTTAAAGGGAAAAGACCGCCCCCCCCCCCTTAAAGACAGACAGACAAGGTCCGAGTTGCGTAAGACATTAAGGCATAACTTTCTGCAATGTCCTTGGCTGGAAGGAATCTGAAGTATTTTCAAGCCTTGCTAAAACCAAACGGTGCCTCCCTCCCCATTTTACTCCAGGAAACATCAACACGATGAAAGCAGACCACAGCCAGGATTGTCACACACTTAATCACAGAAGCTGGAGATGAAAGAGGATTGTGTATCTGTAAAGTCTGTTTCATAGATTTCATAGACATTCAGGCTGGAAGGGATCTTGGAAGATCATCGAGTCCAGCCCCCCACCCAAAGGGCATGAAGTCAGCTGGGGTCATAGGCAAGATAAGCATCCAATTTTCTCTTGAAGGTGTTCAACGTAGGTGCTTGAACCACCTCGGCTGGCAGGCTGTTCCAGACCTTGGGGGCTCGGACAGTAAAGAAATTCTTCCTTATGTCCAGCCTGAAACGGTCTTGCAGGAGTTTGTGACCGTTCGACCTCGTCATCCCTTGGGGCGCTCTGGTGAACAGACGTTCCCCCAGATCCTGGTGGTCACCCCGATAAACGTATAGGTGGCCATCAGATCACCCCTGAGCCTGCGCTTTTCCAGGCT
>NW_017728921.1:3055982-3086547 GCF_001723895.1 Crocodylus porosus
TCTTTCCTGCCAAGGCAGGGGGTCGGACTAGATGATCTACCTAGGTCCCTTCCGACTCTAGCTACTATGAAACTATGAAACTATGAGACTGTGGACAACAAAACAAGACACAGAATCAGGAATTTGCAACTAGATCTCCCCGATGTCCTTCCTCCCTGTTGTATGCAAATGAAGCCAGACAGCATAAATTTGAGTCTAATTTTTTTTAAATCCAAGGTATTTAATAAATGCCATAAACAAATCCAGAATCATCTGAGCAATGTTAACATAACACTGCTAATTGCTACAGCATCACAGGCACGCTAATTGCTTCAGGTAAAGTTTAGCTTGTCCCTACTCTCAGATCCCAAGACACATAGCAAGCACCGATTATACACCACCATTAATTTAATCCCCCTCAGTTTAAAAGTAATTCCTCAGCAACATTATGTTTACCAGGACAGATGAAAACCTGGTTTTACTTCAACTTGTTTAGAAGTAAAACAAGCCAGAGACAAAAACTGCTTTTGCCACCATTCCTTTAAGGGATTCAGAGATAGCTTCTAACTTAAAAAAAGATATGCAGGACCTCACTGCCTTTTGTTGGAAGCTCTTGGCAAGATCTCTGCAAGACACAAAACATATCAATGCTGTAACCTGAGTAGATGTTCTGTCTCTCCCAAAGAGGGAGAAAGAAAGGCTGGTTCTCACACTAAATCTATGAAGTGCAAAAAAAGTTAGTTCACATTACAGTTTTGTGCCATATTGTTATTCAGGTGCTTGCTCCAGAAGAGAGCAAGCAAGGATAAAGTACTTATATAAAACTTAAAGTCTGACAGTTAGAGTCTTGTATTTACTGTCTGGTAAGTGCCATGTAAAATACTCAAGATAAAGAACAGCTCACTTTCCAGAGAATTTATAGTATATGTATATCAAAATCTTGATAGTATAAAGTTTTGCCCTGTAATTCACCTTCGAACAGTGTTCACCAGATAGGCTTACTAGCTGAACTTTGACAGTGTGGAGTAATAGGAACTTAAATTAGAACAATGAGCAAATAGGAACATTACTCATTATGCACACTGCCTTCTATTTTGATGAAGACACAGGATCGCTGAAGAGACATACATCACCTGCTGAAATAAGCCAATAGGCCACCTAAACTATGCAATAGTATTTAAGTTAGTTTATAGCTCCGTCTAAGAACAGAGACTAGAAAGTTTTTGTAAATCGTTCAACTAAGTGCATAATGATCCAGCTTTCCCTGCCACCAAAGAAGTGTTACTTACATTCATCATAAAACCCATAAATTCTATTAATGCTGGCACATTCATGGTTCCCTCTAAGAAGGAAGAAGTTCTCTGGGTATTTGATTTTGTATGCCAATAAGAGACAGATTGTTTCTAAAGACTGTTTTCCTCTATCGACGTAGTCACCAAGGAATAGATAGTTGCTTTCTGGTGGGAAGCCTCCATATTCAAAGAGTCGAAGTAAGTCATAGTATTGTCCATGGATATCACCTAAAAAGGCATTCATAAATGGTACATTAATTAGATTTTCCTCTAGTATCCAAAAAGATACTAGAGAAATATTTCAGTGAAGACCGGTAAAGTACAAAACAGAACCAAAATTTATGCCAAGACATGTTACCTACTTAGACATTAAGTTGGCTCAACTGTGATATCAAATTTAAAAAGTTTTACTATTTTAAAAATTAAACAGTTAACTCAGCAAGAAATTCTGGCAATGGCTAAAAAACCTGCTATTTAGAAATCCACGCATATTTACTTATATCAGCAGAGATGTGGAGCAAACATTTTCCGAAACAGAACATTTTCCAGTGCTTAATTTTTCCCTGGGAAATTTTCCGTTTCTAAAAATTCATTGTTTCATAAAGTTCATTATTAACAATGAATGGATACCAATATAATATTAGGCACGCTTGGCAGTTTCAAAGTTGTAATTAAAGTTTTTCAGGTGATTATCCCTAGGAAGGGAGAGAAAGAATGCATACATATGTTTTACTGATTTGTAAACAGGAGGGTAAATGCATTCACACAATAATCCAAACCAAAAAATAAGTTATGAATTCACCTAATTGGCTACACAGGTCAAATCAAAACCAAAGCATGGCAAATCATGTACAGTTCTTTGGGTGTGCTAAAGTTAGTGTGTCAGTTTGCAGTGCCTTTGTTTTTTTCCTTAAATTTAAAACAAACAATGCAAGGGAAATACATGCTATTGTGTATTGTCTTTACATTTTTACAAGTATTCCAATAAAAATAACTTCTTTCCACATAAAGCTTTGAATTTGACTCCATCATTTAAATCACATTAAGTGTGCTGTATTTAATTTTTTTCCTAATCAAATATATCAGTTCAAATACTTGCAGCTATTGGGACATAAAATTAACATGGGGGTACTTTTTAAGTTTTGTTTACTACATACAATTCAAATAAACATCCTAAATCAGATCACGCTCTACTTAGGGCATCTGAAAAAATTCCAGAAAACTTGCATCTCTGTACACCACTGGTTCTCACTCTGTGTGCCGCAGTGTGTCACACTTGCAGAAAAATTTTTGTTTTTTTAAAACACTGGGCTACAGCAGTGTGCTGACTGGGCCGCATGCAGCCCGTTAGCTACAGGTTGTGAACCACTGTTTGTTTGGGTTTTTTTTATATATACAGTTGACAGTTTATAGCTCTGTGCCTCAAGTTACACAATTCGATACCCAATTTAGTATTTACTCAGGGAAAGGTTCCATTTTACTTCATTTGAAGTTTAAACTCAATTATAGGTAAAGACTACTTTAGCCAAGACATGTCCAGATACTGTACCGACCCAAATCCAAGGCTACTCTGAATTTAGAACACCTGCATACTTAGATTTTAAACATAGGAAATTATAAATGTGTTATAATTTTTCATACCTAGCATCTGATTACTGAAGGCTCATCTAAAATTAGTCCCTCTTGCAGGCAAACAGTAGCAGGGGGCAAAGAGCAGGGACACAAGCAGCAAGCAAGTCAAGTGGTCTGACCCCTCCCTCTTGCCCTGTCACTTGACAGCTCCCACCCCCTTTACCCTTCTGGCTCCAACACAGCTCTGGCCCTAGGGCACAGAACATGACAGCCCCAGCCCTGCAAAACCTGGTTTATTTTCTATGCACTATATCTACTTACTCAGGTTGATTAATCATAAGCAGATGTTTCTCTTAGCTTTACTATACATTAGTCAATTGATAGATGACTTAAATATTTGTGCATCAAGGAAATTTCCAAAGCTAAACTCTTGGAAAGCCATGTTGCAGACCAAGACAATACTTACCACAAATTTTAAGTGGTGCTTCAAGTTCTAGTAGAATAGGCTGACTGAGGAATATTTCTCTGGATTTCAAGCACAGTCCTCTGATTTCATTCTCTTGAAGCTGAACGTTTTTACCTGGTTTTGAGCCTCTCACTGTTGGCAGGAGAAAAATAAACTAGTTACCCAAAATCAAGTAACACAATTAAAGAACTGGGGAGCACCATTTTAATTAAGGGACAAGCAACTTAAAGGAACCCCAACACATACAAGGTCAAGGCTACCCTGAAATGGAACTTTCATATCAGAGGCAAGGCTAGACAGTGTACTCTAGGTTAAATGAATCCCCTCCCTCAGGTCCCCACCACCCTCCATTACCTCAATTTCAATGATTTAAGTAGCGTACACTCATTCAATTGCAGAAAACAGAAATTAAAACCCTGCAGCGTCCAAAATGAAAGTGTGGTGTTGTTGCATTGCTCCACATACCTTTCAAGTTAAGTTTTATAGAACATTTAGGCTTAGGCACATTTTCTGAGAACAAACACTTGAAAGTGAAGTCCTCCATTTAATCATAGGATGGGAACAGCATTGCTAGAAGTGGGGCAGAGTTCTTTAAATTACTGTCTAGACCTACTCATAGGGTTTCATTATGAACAAGATGTTAATGCCACTGAGATTGCACCCTGTCAAACTATAGTTTTCACCACAGTTATCCATTAAGTTGAAGGGCAAAGATCCAGAAAAATAAGATTCTGCTAATACAAACATTCCTTACATGACTCAATCATGACCCCAGACAGCCCGAGAAGGGCTCAGATGCCAAAGGCTGAATGGTTACCTAATCTAGCAGCCAAAATTTCAAGATCTATGCCCTAACCCCCACACCTCAAACTTCTGCAATTCATGTATACATGTTCAATAAATATGCCTAACATCAAATATTCAGGAACAAGAAAAAGCAAGCTGAACAGAAGAACAAATTTCACAGTTACTATACTGATTAGATCCAATTCATTAAAACCTCCATTTTAGTTTACCAAATGTTTCACAGAAACAAAAAGACTTCAAAATCCAAAGAGAAGGAAATCCAAGACAAACCTTGTGTGTAATGTCAAGGAACCACTAATTTTTTTTATGTAGTATATTTAATATAATTGGGTGGAAATGAAGTTAACTAGTCTTCAAATTATAGGGCAATAAACAGAAGACAGAATTAGGCAGACTGCTTCAATAGTCACCTTGTCTGAAGACTCACATAAATGACAATGCGCAAGAATTCATCAAGTGGAGCTCCTTTAATGTTCCTGCTTGCATGCGTGAGATTCTAAATCAAGTATATGTTTGATATAGAGGCTGCTCATCTCACATGAAAATGATAAACATCAACAGCAAGCTCAGGGAAAATGACTACAATACTACCACAAAAGGGTGTATTTATGCCCAACAGCTTGTCTAATGTTTCTCTCAAATATATAGTTGACCACCCCCACCCCCGAAGTCACAAGAATAATCCGTGTCCCACATATTTCCTGGACTATTGCTGCTACAAGACTGCAACCCTGCTATATATAACACTAGCCATCCTTTTGTTCCTTGTCAAACATGCAAATGCAATGGTAATCCAAAATACAACTACTGGGTTTCATGAAGCATATTGACAAAACACTAAAACCACCAAGCTGCCTGGCTACTAACCCGATAAGGAGTCCTTTATTGCATATTCACTTTGAAAAGCACTCCTTTTAATTTAGAGCATAGTCTTGAAACTGCCAATCTCAAAGGATTTAATTAAATATGAGTGAATCAGCTCTACTCACACAAACAGGGAGATTTTAGAGTTTTGGCAGGCTAAAATTGAGCCATTTGGCTAGATACTTGCATAGATTGGGAGACTAGTGAAACTTATCTCCACTGTAAAAACAAGCTAATGCTTTTTCTAGCTCTCCACCAGCCTCTTTTGGATTTGGGTTTCTCACTACCTTGCTTTCTTCTAATCTCCCAGCCTCAGATATTTTCCTGCCACTTTCATTTCATGCTCCATCTCTGCTATTATCATCTTCCAGTATTTTCAGAGCTCTCAGCTCTGCTTTTCTCATTCTGTGTACCCTAAAGTTAACTACAGAGTCTAGAGGCACTCAGTTGTCAATCACAGACCGTCAGCAATTGAAAGGGCTAGTTCAGTCAAACAAAACCAGACCCAACCCTTCTTAAGACAAACAATTAGGGTTCCAATTCAGTTCAACTGTCCTAAATACATTTATACTGCCACTAAAGCCAGCCTTCCCTGCATTTTGATCTCCTGATTTGATTTTTTTCTTCACACTTCTTCAGCAACTCACATCTTTGAAAACAAGCAATAAAGTGACAGCCATAATGAGAGTGATCCTGCTAAGAAAGCATGTGTTCTCTTTCAACTTGTGTACAAGAAAGGTATCCATCATAGTTGCCCTTGTGTCTTAAATAGTAGTCTAGTAAGTTTTGGGGGTTTCAATTTCTTAAAGCCTAATTGCCTCATTTTTACAGAGGTTTAAAAAAGTCTTTCTGATACTTAAGCCAGTGGGAGCTGTAGCCCTGACAGAAATGAGGCAAAAATTTACCACTTTTAGACAGTTAGCAGGCTTACCTAGAATGATGTCAAGAATCTGGAAGTTAACACAAACTTTTCTACATTACAGCTCCCCTGGCTGGGGGAATCTGATAGAACTGGCGGAATTCAGACAGGACCAAAGAAATGTCTATTCTTAATAGATTATATTCATAATGGAGACCAAGTTTTTGAAGCATTAATTTAAGCAAGTGAGAAGTTATTACTGCACCTGGGTTAAAAAGGGAACTAAAAAAAAAATTAACAAGGAAGGAATTATGTATACAAGTCAATTCTCGAGTTGCAGTACAGTCATGGAGAAATGGAGTTTCAACAACTGACAGAAAAATTTAAATTCCAAGTTCTGGAGAGAGTCCGACTACTAGCTTTCAAAGATGCTTACAGGAGAGCAGCACTAAGCATTTGAGAAAGCAGAGAGGGACACCGGAAGTAGTAACCTCCACTCCCTAGGGTATAAAGCCAGCAGGTCTCACTTCACAGCAAATGGCCCAGCAATTTTTAGTACACTCCTCCCAGGAAGATGAGATGCCTTGATGCCATATATGAATCTTTGGAAAAATAGAGCAAATGACCCTTTCCCAAAGAGGAGTTTGCTCTCAGCAAAGCAAGACCAACTCAGCATTGTTGCTTGAGGCTCTGACACCTACTTGAAGTTGAAGCATTTTGACACACCCACTCCATTTCTATAGAGTAAGACTTTTACCTACTGAACCATGAAATATATAAAGAATACATTCTAGATCAGCTGTGTCAGCTACTCAGGTCATTTCCTGCATGTGACCCACCTGGCATCTGAATTCAGAATAATTTAAACGCTCATTTCAAAGTCTTAGCCATCAGTTGCAAAGAATAGTCTGAATGAACTTAATGAGCTGATACACTGTCATCTTTAGTCTATTTTTAGATGATAAATTTCCTCAATAGCAGTGGACTGGGACAAGGTCAAAGAAAAGAAAAGATAAGGCTTCTAAAAATTCTGTATTAGCATGGGCTGTTTGTTTTCTACTAAGTTCTTATCAAAGCTAAAATTAGCACTATTATCTATGACTCAGAGTGCTATAGCCTAGAATAAGTTTATCACCACTTACTCTAGTGTAATGTTTTCCAATCTGATTTTATATAGCTTAAACAAAAAAACAAAACAAAACAGTAAATGAATGAGCTACGGTTTTAGCCCAGGAAGAATTGAGCCAGTAATGCATGTTTACACTTTGCAGCAACCTACCAGCAGCAATACAGGTACTTGCTTTTATAGCCTAGACACTTTTCCTTGCTTGATTCAGTAGTCTTTCGCTGTATGTCATCTTTGGGATTTTTTTAAATTAAATTTCATTTTCAAATCTTTACAAAAGTGATTTGTTTCACTGTTTTTGAGTAGCTTACTTGCTATTCTGAAACCAAATCAGCACTAGGAAAATTTGTACTTTTCCAAAAGCAAGTAACATGTACAAGTCTCACATTCCAGAATACTCCCTGCACCAGTGGTTCTCAACCAGCGTGTTGCAAGATTCTTTCAAGAGCATCCCAGGGTACTGCACAACATCAGTACTATTAGTACTGTCATAGAGCCAGAGGCTCCTGTTACTTTAAAGAAAAAGCTAAGCTTGCTGTGGGGAACTAGCTCCACTGCAATAAGCAGCCAAAGGGCAGCCCCCAGGCAGGGCAGGAGTAAAGACTGCAAGCAGCTTGGCTAACTGGAGCAGAGAAGGGGAGGTTAGTCATAGTGTCAAATCAGAAACCCCTGGGTATGGACAGGGAGCCACCTAAAAGGAACGAGTGGGGCTTTGGGGCACTAAAACCAATGCCTGAGATCAATGGTCCTGTGGGCTGCAGGGAGAGGAGCTCCTGAGGGAGATGGCTGCAGGTGACTGGCAAGCATCCAAGTCATCAGCTAGAGCTTGAAGGAGAAAATTAAGGGATGAAGCACACCTTGTGGTATGGCACTGACCCAGAGTAGGAAGGAACTCTAATTTGGAAGCAGTTTACTTGTATTTGACTTGCAATCAAGTCTAATAACAAAGGACCAGGTTGTGGCTACGGTTGGCTAACGTCAGGGGGATGAAGTCCCAAAGGCTTGACACGTGAGGGGGCCAAGTGTCATACCAGGGCCAGCGAGGCTAACAAGGGATGATTCAAGTCTAAAAAATAAAAAGTTAAGAACCACTAGCCTACAGCAGTGCTTGCAACATGGGCATCAATTATGCCCATGTAACAATTAATGCCATAGACACTGATTTTTCTAGCGTGGACAGGGCTGCAGAATTATACCCTCAAACAGGAACAAAATCTAGGTTCTTTTTTTTTTTTCCTCCTTTATTCCTATTTTTTCTAAAGTGTCCTGAAATGGAACTCCTGTTTGCATAGCAGTTGCATGGAAACTCCTTGCAGGCCAAAGATCAGAGCTATAATAAGGTTATCGTTCAAGTAACACATGCTTCCACATTATTCACTAACTGTAATATTAGCATTGATCACTGACACTACATGACATCACTAGAATTACCACTAAATTTCAAGTGTTCTGTTAAACTGTTTAAAGCAAGTAATGAAGCGTGTAAACAAAAGTTAAATCTTTGTATGTTACCATAGTTTTATTGTACGTGAAACTGTTTCAGCCATAAAGCAATTTTCCAGACCTTTTGTGAGCTACAAGCAAGCTATCCAAAATGCCAAATATCCAGCAGCAATGAAGAACAAGTTTACAGGAAAAATTATCAAAGTTAATTCTACAGAGCAAAATTAACACTTCCAGTATTATAGTTAATCTTTGTTTTACAAAGATTAACACAGAGTTACATTTATGATTTCTTCAAAGAAGAAACAGATTTTACTTTGCATTAGTTGGTTTTAAGCACTAGTACACCAAAAACTGTGCATCCCACATCTTAAAAACTTTGAATTCAAAGAGATAAAAAGGCTTAGACTGAAATGCTGTAAGCATTCAGTAATACTTATAACTAAAACTTGTAACAAAAAGTTGCAGCTGATGGCATTCACCTATTCTTAACAAATATTAAGACAGAACTTTAATATAATGTAATTAAAAATATTTTTTCTGTAAATTTATTATTTTAGTAGTCTTGAATTCTAGGCCAAATTTACGTTATTTGGATTTACTGCTGAAGGATGCATTCATCTATGTCCTGAGAAGGTAGAAAAGGACTTCCTGGCTTCAAAACTAAAAGGTGCAGTTGAGACTATCCTTTAGCTTGAAAAGTTACCTGTTTTTGTACAAGTCTGCTTCCATTTGTGAAGGAAATGGGACCCAGGGAAAGCAGATGACAGTCCATCAAAATTAATCTTTAAGGTTTCTCTGACGGATTCTACAAATAACTTAGTCCCATTAAAAGGAACAAAAGACATCACCAAGAAAGTTTTATATATAGGCTCAATGGTATTATAGAAGTATAACTTAGAATTTTCTCAGAGGGACTGGAATCATCATCATCTTTACAGGTTAGAAAAAATCCTCTGGGATTGACAGTAGTCCAGGGTAAGAACAAATCAGCTGAAAGAAAAACTAGTTCATTCCAGGTATGTTTATTTTTATCTGGTCTTAAGCAATATGTTTACTGCAGCATTATATACCACTGACCATAAGAAATGTACCAACAGATTCCTGATCTTGTTGGGCAGATATTCACTTAAATTTAGAATCCCCTCCTGAAGAAGAGATCTTCTATTTAGGCTTCTTGGTTTGCATACTTCTTTTAGAGAGTGCCTTGACCACTGTGGAAAAGTCAAACACATACCCATACTCTGAAATGAATGCAGAGTCAACTCAGATCAGAATGCAGTGCTGCAGCAGGCCAGCAGAGGGTGAAGTCAAAGTAGGAAGAAAAGAACCCAAGCTGTATCACAATGGTACAAATGAACTTAACGAGTCATGTCCAACCCAGCAGACATGTACATGCAGGAAAATGTTGCATTTATCACGATGGGGTCAAACTCCCCTTGGTCTCTTGCAAGACCTTCACAAGTCTCTTGCAAGGCACTGTTTCAGGACTTCAAAATATCCAGGGTGTAGCATGTCTTCAGAGTTCACGTATATACAAGAAAAATGCAACTGGAAGACAGAATGGATAGTGCAGGCGCACTCCACCACTGTTATTTACTAATATTATCCTACCAGTTCAATATGCAGTAGTTCATTCCTCTGATGAAGACACGCCCTACAATAATTAATGCTGGGAATAAATCGGTTCACTCAGAAGGAGTAAGATGCAAAGAGAATAGTGGGACGCTGGACAGAAATCTTTTTACAAGAACTCTACCCAAAATATTATTTCAAATGTAATACAAGCTAGGTGCTGTCAATATTAGGTTAGATAACAAGACACTCAAAATGACTTGTCCTGGCAACAGCAGTACAAGTTTGATGCTGGCTTATTAAGTAATTATATACGATGTGGAGACACCAGTACAGCATTTACAGAATATATGGATTTCTTTTATTTTTCATAGGGACAGGTTAACATTCAATAGTGTATCAAAACACAAAAAGGGTAACTTTCAGAAGGTTTAAGCACTGAACCATTAAAGTAACTAGTGCTCAACGTAACCCAAGTCATTGCAAATTCAGAACGGAGCTGAAGAGTTGCTCCTTGGTGCATAAGCCTCTGTGAAGGAAAATTCTAAGTTCAGTCTTTTTTGAGAAGACTAAAGCTCTTAATAGCATTAGTTAACTTTAAAGTTCGCATTTAGCAGAATATAAAATATTTCCGTCAGAGACTAGTATAAGTGGCAACATGCACCTCATCCTGTGCCATTAATCCAAAATTCTCAGATATGACAAGAGTTCCTGCAAGTTACAGATGGATGTGACCTAGCTGAAGTCAAGCCTGCAAAGTTGCAGGAACGGAAACCAGGATTCTCAGCTGCTGAAGACTTAAGGATTACAGGCTGCTATACTTCAGCAGAGCATCATTCACTGTAGAGGGCAAGAGTCAATGCAAACTAAATGGTCTAGGATAGTGAATGCTCTTTGTTAATTAAGGACTAATTATTGCATGTGCCAATCTTGCCCAATTAGTTTTCATTTAGAATTACTTAGAAATAGGAATACTTGTTAGACAAAAAAAACATAACAAACAAGCAAACCCAGCAAGTATTAAGAGGAAACCAGGGCAGCCTCAGAACAGGCAATAAGCTTTTGGAAAAACAAACAAGTTCATATTCACATTAACATCCATAAACCTGGGCTAAATATTACAAGAACAATTTAGCTGACAACTGGCTCTCTGAGAGATTACTTTCAATAATGAACTAAGACCAACTGATAGCACAGCAAAGTGAAAGATAACACTTCTCATTCTTGGTGACTGGTTCCCAGGAAACCTGCATTATCATTTTAACTGCTGCATTAAGTTTGGAAATCTAAGTATCTTTGCCCTTTTCATATTTAAAGTCTTGCTCTCATAAAGAATATAGAACTCAATTCCTTGACAAAATTATAAAATATTTATATTTAGTTTTACAAATAAGTCTTACAGCTACATACAAGCTGAGAAATACTAACTTATATAATTCTATTTCTTTAGCAGTTAGGAAAACAAAGCAGAGGTTAAATAACTTGCCCAAATTATATAGTACTTGTCACAGCAACAAACTGAACTGAACTTTAAATCCCCCAGTCCCATCCACTAACCACAATACAATCCTTCTTCCTTTATCTTTTAGTCAAGGCAGGCATAGATCTAGTGGTAACAAACTATAAAAAAAATCAAAGGCCTTTCTTTTAAGAGGAAGGCAAGAGCTTTATACACATTGCTAACTGCAATTATCCAGACTCCCTCTACTATTTATTCCCCACTCCTTTAAAAAAAAAAAAAAAAAATCAAAACAGGAAACAATTGGGTGGTCGTCTTTTCTCCGTTTATCATAAGGATGCCTCCCTGAGCCATACAAGAGGCATTACCAGGAATAGAAATCTGTGGGTGTTAATTTCTGCCCGTTTAAGAATTCATAATCTTCTGGTAGATTTTAGTGTTACAGCCAGGACCTTGGTTCACCAAAAAACACTGCAGTCTGAAATGCACTGCGCACCTACATTTCCCTAGCTGAGGTTCATTACATTTGCAACTAGCCCCTGGTAGCGACAGTGAAAGTTATAGCTTAGAGAATGCAAAGATTTTCAGTAACAGATGACATAATCCAGGTGTACCTAAGTTTGGGTATTCATTTCTCTCTTACTAGCATGATCAGTTGTTCTAGCCACTATCAGTTAATCTTCTGCAATTTCTTTTCCCTTATAAGTGGTGTTACTTTGCTTGGGCACAGCATTCAGACAAGCAAGTAGTACTTAATTTTCAACATACTGTATTACTATACAGCAACATTTATTAAATAAGATCCTGCTTCTTGTACTGTATGGAACAGGTTGTTAATGCATTTAATACATTAAACAGAAGGGTGAAGTTATAGAAAACCATAAAAAACAGAAAAAGACAACCCTTTCAAGTCTCAGCTTCAATTTTGTGACGCCTAGAATTTCTTTCAACTCCATTCAAAATCATTTTCTAATCTGTTCTTGTACCTGTCTACATATTATGAACTGATTTAAAGGGAACTTTCCAGTTACCAGACTTTTTGATTTAGCAGAGACAAGCAGCTGCAAACTTAAGTGGCTATTTTACAAGTGGACTTTGGTTGTCTATATGCTTCCTCTTGCCACTGAAAAGACCATGACTTCCCCCTTCTTATGGCTATGAAGACAACATGTTAATGCACCACTGCACACGTGTTTGTGCATCTGTAATTCCTGAGAACATTTAAAAAAACACTGTTCTTCCATGCAGAGTTCTGTTAGTTATTCCCCCTTAGTCTAATTCAGCTAAGACCACTGGCTATGCGAGTTACTGAAATATTCTCACAACATGGGAATAAACAAGAATAAACTGTCCTCAGGAAAGTATCCTCAATAAAGAACAAGCCTCATTA
Source organism: Crocodylus porosus (assembly GCF_001723895.1). Classification (NCBI taxonomy): domain Eukaryota; kingdom Metazoa; phylum Chordata; order Crocodylia; family Crocodylidae; genus Crocodylus; species Crocodylus porosus. Next base: position 3,068,815 of record NW_017728921.1, read on the forward strand.
ACAAAGGAACAAGGGAAGAGAAATACAGGAAGTCAATTACAGAAAGAAATATCACTAAATATTGTATTTTAATTTAAGTACACCAAGACAGCAAGCATGATTTAAGATGGGCTTTGTAATACTAAACTGTAGACAGTTTCTGGAAGAATAAAGGACTATTTTAGCTACTTCCAGTGGAAAACTGGAAAAGCGTCTTTAAAAAAAAATTAACTTCTAAATAAGAGATTGATGGATCATAGTCTTGTCCCTCGGCTCAACATGAGCTCCTTATGCCAACTATTAAGAAAAATATTTAATAGAAAAACAGATGTTTAACTTACCTACAAGAATCCTGAGCCCATAACTACAAGTGATTTGTACTAGACAGTTAAAATACATTTAAGCATATTATTAAGTATTTGCACTGTACGTTATCTAAGTCTATTAATGGGATGCTTCAAAATACAAGCGGAATGTTAGACAAAGTACATCTCTGTTTTACATTTAAATTTGTTTTGCCAATCTTGTATATTTTGAATGTGAAAAATATAACCTGATCCAAGATTACACAGACATCACAGAAAACTGCATAACTACTATATTCAACTAGTGTTACAATCTACATTTTCATAAAAAAGTTGTCATGACAAAAGCTGGTTTTTTTCTTGAGACAGAAATAACAGCTACATTACTGGCACCTATTTTTCTTAAATGGAAATTGGGAGTAAACCATGAAGTTCAAGGTAGTAAATTTACTGTGCTTTAGCAATTGAAGTAGATTTGTCCTAGTTATGTTACTCTAGATCTCAGACAAATAGCGTAAGACTAAAGTGTATTATAAATAACAAAAACAATGTTTTATGGCCCAGCACTTTGATGTAGTGTCATGAAGTTTCTTCACTAACTTTAGGTTTAATTAGCTCTTAAAGATTTTTAGCTTCAAACTTCCCCATTCATATCTTTAAAGTTTATTAACAGATTTATCCAAAATCACTACCTATTGCCTACAAGAATGCATGAGTATGTTGTCTGAGATCAAACATGTGAAATGTCCTGTTACTAAAGAGAGTGCTTTGTAGCATTCACAGTGATGGACTATGACATTTAGTCAAGGGAGAACCTACTCTGAAGGCATACACATCTAAGGAAATCTCATTTTGAGGTGTACTACAGTGTGTACACCCAAATGAAAACTAGCAGTTACATGAAAGTTCAGTCATGCTACCAAAACTATAGTTATAACTGGAGGAGGAATTTGTTCCAAGAACAAGGAATATTTTTGAAGAGGAAGTGGGGAAGGAAGGATGTGATAAAAAACAAATTAAGAAACAGCCACTGAATGAAGCAGAGTATAAAGACTATTTACATCAACTTTTAAAAGTGCAACTGTCCAACTTAAAGTATATAAAAAGCTCGTCAACTACATGGCAATGCCAATACTCCTCACTAAGTTTATGAGGGAGGAAAAAAAGGGGGGAAAACAATCAAAGCTATAGACACAGTGTATTTTACAACACACAATTTACCTTGTAATCTACATAATTTACTGGCTGGGCCTTCGGGAAAGTTGGAGTATGAAGATTGCTCTCTCAAAACTGTCTGTAAGAGTTTGCTAACAAGATCCTTCAATATAAGCACCTCCTTGAGCTTGTTTGAGCCCAATAACCTCCTGCCTGTGGATCACGCAGGTCCCATCCCGATTCTAAAAATCACAGTTTTTTTCCTTGCATTTAAAACAAATTCAAGAACAGGTCTTTTGGTTCTCCATTTGTAAAAACATAATAAAAACATGAATTCCACATTATTGAGGTTATGCATGGAACAGTAATCAAGTTATGACAAGTAATTGCTGTATAGTTTGTAATACAAGCAGGTGTTAATATGCAATATGCTAAACAACCATCAAGAGGGGTGCCCCTTGGGCTGGGGCCTGGACCTCATGATCTTATGAGGTCTCTTCCAGCCCAAATGTCTAGGAAATCTATAAAACTAGTTGACGTGGGAACTGCCATTAATAGTTATAAGCATTCATACTTCTGTTCATACTTATAGACAGTAACAACAAGGCTATTCAAAACATCCAAGGAACATCTGGACATTGATCTTGCTGGGAGCCTTTGAACCCCAGCTGACTTCCTGGCCCTTGGGTCAAGAAAGATTTGGACATTTACTTTGCTGGGATCCTGTGACCCCAGCCAACTTCCTGCCCCAGGGCAGGGGGCTGTACCTGATGATCTTATAAGGTCCCTTCCAGCCCCAAAGTCTGTGAAAATACTTTATTTCAAGTCTTAACGAAGAGTCAGGATTAGTGCCAAGGGTTACCCAAAACAACTCTCGAATGGCAGGAATAAAAGGTTCAAGTTAAGTGGCTATATTGAAGGATCTTGTTAGCAAGCTCATGTACACAACGCCGAGAGCAACCTTCACGTGGCAGCCTCCCCGACAGCCCAGCCACCAAGAAGATGCATTACTAATTCAATAGGACTGGCTTTTCCAAGACACTTATGAGGTCTCTACACCTACCACGGATGTTTCAGGAGGAAAAAGCAGCCAAACACGAATGATAATAAAGACTTGTGCGGAAAATAACTTCCGAATAACTCGACTTAGCCAAAACGGACCCGGGAAAGGGCAGCAAGATTCAGCCTCGGTTAATAGAGACACCACACACATTATGAAACCCCCCGGGGCATTGGTGCAGAGGGAAGACCCCTCAAGACAGATTTATTTCTTATTCTTTGTGCCTACAGCACCCCCCAACCCCTTTTTGCATCACCCAGGTCATTTATTTTCACACAAATGCTGCAAAACAACAAGAAAGGTGGGAGAAACCTGCCCCCCGGACTGCCCTATCTCCAAATCCTCGGGGACTTTTGGCAGCACACAGTGGGGGCAAGTTAAATCCCAGCGGGCAGGGCGCCGGGACACGCGGCTCCTTCCCCGCACGCACAGTGCCGTGCCCCTGTCACACGAGCTCCGAGCTGCAACAGGGGCCCGCAGACGCGCCTCACCCCAATATCTGGGCCCCCTTAAGGTGGGGGGGCAGGAACGCGCGCGAGCACCCCCCGCCCTTTCTTCCTCCTCACCCTCCAGCAGCCGTTGGATGATGCTGTCGATGTTGAGCTTGTCGATATCCGCCATGGCCCCCGAGCGTCCCCTGCTCGCCCCGCGCAGCGCCGGCGCCGAACAAAATGGCCGCCGTCTCCTCAGTGAGCTGTGGCGGCGCACGGATACCAGGCGCGGCGCGGCGCGACCGGGACCCCTTTATAGGCAGAGAGGCGGCAAGACTTTCCACTGCACCGAATCCTTCCGCCCCAGGGGCGGGGCGAGGGGACTAGATCCGTTCAGCAGTCGCCTCAGAGCGAGTGTGGGTGTGGAGGGTTCGTGTTCCCGCTCCCTTCATCCTGCACAGGTGCGGAGTAATAGCTGGGGTTCCCGCAATAGCCCTTCCCCCTGACCCGGCTTGGAGCTGGAGCGGGTCAGTTTAGCATGGGTTAAACTGAACCACTGAGGAGGTGGAGGAGGGTGGACGGTGGACGGCCTGCGCCTCTGCCAGTAGACCCCCACTTCCACCAGCTGGATGTGCCCCTGGAAACATCAGCCCGTGGGGTAGTGTCTCAGTGGGCATTGCAAGTCCTACCCCATTCTTCCTCCAGCCCCAGGTCCGCCCAGGACCCCCCACCGGGAGAGATGCAGGGGTGTATAGATTCACTGATACTATTCAGGGTTGAAAGGGACCTCGACTGCCCTGGGCAGGCAAAAGCAGCTGGGGTCAGATGATGGCATTTGCTGAGGGACTGTGGGTCAGCGGTTGCATCTGTGAAATGGGTGTATAGACGGGATGGGGTGGTCTAGAGCTGAGTTCGGTAATATAGTCCAGCCCCTGCGAACCAGGAGGACTCATCGAAGGACAGAAATCACCACAAAAAAATAAAAATCAATTGCGAAACAGCAGGGGTGTGCAAAGCAGGGCCTAGTCGATTTGGATTTGGCCCAAATTGGGGGACGCCGATTCGATTCGTTGATTCGGATTGCTTTCCCCGATTTGATTAATCCGAATCTAAAGATTCAACGCTGATTTGGCGAATCGGTGATTTGGACATAGACATGGCTGATTTGATAGACACTAGGGTCGGAAGGGACCTCAACAGATCATGAAGAATTTGACCTGATTCAGTGGCTGAATCTCAGAATCCAAATTGAATTAGAGGACCCTTTAATCTCTCCGAATCAAGATGGGACCCTCCAAATGGATTCGAACATACAGACAGCTTTAAATGTTTTTTTCTACATACCTCGAGGTAGCAGGCAGCTCATGATCGCTGCGATGCTGGGGCACATGGAGTGCCCCATGGGAGTGGGGGGCCCCCACATGCTCAGCAGTGAACCGAAAGCCCCCCGCATCGTCCCCAGCTCAGCAGTTGGTGCACCCCGCCGAGCCGTTGGGTGTGGGGGGCCCAGCACGCTCTCTGGTGAGACCAGAAGCACTTCTGGTCAGCTTCTGAGTCTGCTGCCAGGTGCACTGGGGAGCTCCCCGCGCTCCTGTGGGACGCTCCATGCGCCCCAGCACCTCAGCGTTCATGAGCCACCTGCTACCTAGAGGTATATAGAAAAAACATTTAAAGCTGTCTGTATGTCTGAATTCATTCAGAGGGTCCCAATTTGATTCAGAGACATTGCCCATGGGCAAATGTTTCCGTTCGACCACCAAATTGGGCCAAATTTCCTCTGAATTGAATGAATCAGGGACCAAAGCTTCACATGGCCCTACAAAACACCTGCCCATGCCGACTCATTTAGAGTTAGTCAGGCTGCGGCTTGCCTTTCTTGAGGAAACTGTAGTGAAATCAAGTTGGGCTGGCATTTGAAGTACAGTTATTATTCTGCATTCACTCCCTGTGTGGGGTAGTGGATTTGTGCATTTAGTGAATGGAGCTAAACCACATGCAAGCGCTCCCCAGACAGAGCTATTCCACACAAGCCCTTCTGTATGAACACCTTTATTTGAAACTAAAAGACCCTTTGTGCAGAATAGCCTCCGTACTTTAAATTCTCACCCTGGCTGATTTCACAGTAGCTTCCCCTGTGCAGACAACCCTTTATACATGTGAGTAACTTTATGCACATGAACCTCATCGTGGAGCTGTCAGTATTTGCAGGATGCCTGCAAGGTGCTCAGAAATCCTCAGGAGACAGCCACAGCAATCAGTGTGCTCATTTTTAGATACGTTATGTTTATTGCAGGGTTTTCTTGTTTTATTCTGCATGCAGCAGCAACACAATTGCAAGGCAGAGGCGTACACAAAATTAAAATCAGTCCAGAGATTGAAAAAAAACAATTACATTTGCAGGGAGTTGGCCTGTGCTGGCCTCTACTCTTGCTCACTTCTTTGCATCTCTGATTGAATATTGTTTAATTGGTTTATTTATTCTGAGTTTAATTTACAGGGATGACTGTGTTAATTCAATTCCCACCTCTCCTGCTCCTTTTTGTGTAAGCTGGATGCCTCACACTGACAGTTATATAATAATCATAACAGCTCATTATCTTGGTCAGGCTAGGGCAGAGTTCAGGTTCACTGTGGTGATAAAGCAGGAGACATGCCATCTCAGCACACCTTGGGCACTTGTACATGGTGTGCAACAGGAAAGAAGCCAATAAGGAAGAGGCCTTTGCAGTGGTATAGATATGGACCATCTATAGCACAGGCATTTGCCACTTTTCAAATGTGACTTTATACTTTCCCAAGTGACTGCTTATGGCAATGAATGCACCTGAGCCAAATGCTAATCTCCATCCCACTGATATCAATCCAAAGTAACCCCCTCAAAGAGAGTGAGGTTACTCCAGATTGATTTGTGTGACTCCATTCATAAGCTTACAGCTGTTTTCATGCTGCTTCTTCCCTTGGAACAGCTTCTCCATTCTTGCCTACTGTATGCCTTCTCTCACTGTCCCTGCTTTAATTCAGAGGGCCAAGTTTTTACATGCTGACTTGCCTCAACTCAACAGAGGTGTGCCAAAAGAGGCCTCATACTTCCAGGGAATCCTTCCCATTTTGTCTTGCCAGTAATGTCTCTAGATCTTCTTGTACTGTATTTCAGCATTTTCTGTGGGTGCATATATTGTATCAGGTGCACAGGTGTTCTTCTGGTCAGTTAAGTAGGTAATGAACAGTGACTAGAAGGTGTGTGTGTATAAAAACCTATATATATATATAACCTATATATATATATAAAAGACACATTTTTAACAAAAAAAATCATAATTTTCTCTTGCTTTTCAGCTTTTTGGCTCAGATCAAGTGTCTCAACCTCTTTGAGCATCTTTTTTGAGGTGCTGAGTCCTTTTGACTTATGGATTTCCATAGGTACTGGTGGGGCTGAGCACTGTGCAGAAACAGTCTCTGAGGGCTCTGTCCTGCAATCATGGAAGTCAATAGGACCACTCACACATGTGAAAGTTGTTCATGTGTGCAGAATTGGGCCTTTGTACTCTGAGTCAAACCATGTGCAGTGCAGAGCATCATCAATTCCCAGTGGTCTTGGTGGAGGATAGGAAGCATCCTTTTCAGAATCAGACCCTTTTCTGCCGAGTCCTTTTTTACATTTACATTGCTACATGAACCTTGTTTTAATAACAATACATAATTCATATGAATCGAATGTATGCTGAACTACAGTTATTAAAAAGCCACTTTAAAATTAAATATTTTTAAATGAACTTATTTTTCTTTGCAGAAAATGGCAACGTCCCCCAACAACAGCTTCACTGATGAAAAGAGGGATTCAGCCAAGGTATTTTAATGGCTTGAAATTATTATTTCCCCAATGTTGTTTAAAACAGTGATTTATTTCTAGAGGGGAAATAGCTGGGGGAAATCCCTCCATCCCTCAAACTGTTTGCATGCTGGCTGTAGGCATTCAATAACTTTCCAGCATAGACTACATCTATTTCCCTTCCTCTGTCTATTTTTCTGAGGCTTGCTTTACAGTTTGCTAAATATATGGTGACATGCTATTTATCTTGCTTTACAGCTTTGATACCTTTGCACAGTTTCCTCCCTTCACTTTAGAAATTCCACAAATAAATCACTGCCTGAGCAGAATTCCTTGGACGCCTGAACGTGAACTGTCTTTGCTTACCAGTTTTTCTCCTCTCTTACATACACCCACTGTTTTATTTATTGTAGGGTTGCTTATGATCTGAGTTGTTTAGGGACTATTTCCCGCCCCGCCCCCCCCCCCCCCCCGAGTGAATGCTCTTTTATTTTTAGTTTCTCTAAATGTAAGGATTGCAAGAGATGTTAACTCCCTGCTATTTCCCTTGACTGAGGTCATGGGTTTGTCAAGTTGATGACAGTCTGTATGTTTGTGTTAAACAAAGAATGGGGATTTTCAAACATTTCAAGAATAAAATGTTGAGTTAAATGTTGGCTTTTGCAAGCTGGATTTTAAACATGGATTACAAGTTTCCATGGCTCCTGTTATTTACAGACATATATCCTGTTCTTTCCATCTAAGGAAACTTTCTCCCTGTTATTCATTTGGGATTCACTTTTTTTGCTGAAGCTTGAGGTTTTCTATTTTGTTTAAGATGGTGACAGTTTAATTCAGACAGAGGTGTGTGCTGGAGTGAAACCAGTGGTTGGGGGTGGTTTTGCCCCCAACCCTATGGCTGAACAGGTCAGCTTCCTGTTTGGAACAAGAGCTCACAAGACAGTTGAGTACTTGCCTAGGTTGACTCCACTCTACAAAGTGTTGCCAGCAGAACTCTGAGCACATCTGAAAAAAAAGTGGTTGAAAAAATTGACAGGTTCCCACAGGGAGTTTTGTGTTTGCCTAAGAGTCATTTTCCTGGGGTACATCTACACTAGGGAACTTAGAAAAATTAATCTGCATTAATGCAAGGCCCAAATTGAAGGTAGGTTACCTAAAGTGCAGCCTACCCCTGTGCACACCATTATTTGGAATCAGAGGGCACTTAATTCAGTTTAGCTTCATTAATTTTAAAAGCCTCATAGATATTACTATTTCTATATGCAAATAACTCTGCTGTAAGAAATAGGTGCCTAGTTTAAAAAACAAGACACAATAACTCCTCTCTGTGGTTAAGCACCCATTTTCTGACAGCGAGAAGGTAACCAGATTGGAAACTATCTTGGAAAAAGTACATTGTGGGAGGGACCATAGGGAATTATGGGAAAATGACATAAGTGCTCATAATCCCTTCGTGGTCTGCAGGTATCCTACAATGCACTGCAAAATAGCAGACAAGGCAGTGAGTGGCACAGGGGATGCTGGGATGCCTACTCATAGTGCTCTCTGCCTTTTGCTGCTGCAGCCACTTTCCGTGGGGACCTGCTGCTTGGCTAAGGCAGCTGAGTGTGCATGTGCTGTAGCAAAATGACAATGCTGGCAGTTCGTGTGTTACCTGTACCACTCCTACACTCCTTGTGTAAATGTGGCCTGAGCCACCTTTACACGGATAGAACTGTGTCCACACCAGGGCTTCTACCAAAAAACCAATTGCACCGAGATAGATCTATTAGTTTTGTGGAAGATCAGTCCCAGGGAACGTCTGACTGATGTCAGGCCCCAGCCGAGCTCCTCTGGCCAAGCATAGTGAAGGTCTAGCCCGTCGTTCAGAGTATGAGGAGAAATAGGGCTAAGGAAGACTGTCATACATTAAGTTGGGAACAGCTGTAATGAATCGCTTGACATTATTTTGAGAGGTAACCAAACTCCCTTTGTAGGTCAGGAATCTCTGTTCAGCCAAAGTCTCAGTTTTGTAGCTGTGGCTAAAAAACTCTTGTGGGCTTCCATAGTGCTTAGCTGATTACCGCAGAAAAAATACACACAGCATGGCAAAGCTTAGACAAAGGGCTGCTTAGTGTTTCTTGAGAAACCCACACAGAGCAGCATGTGCTATGACCGCTGCTCTTCTTTCTCTCTCCTCTGCTTGTGTGAGAGAAATGTGGGCAGGGCAGGAGTAGAAAGCACTTAACAGAGTAAGCTCACTTTCATGCCTCCTTTTATTGAAGGCACCTTTACCTGAGGAATTGCATTCTCCCACAGAAAAAGGTCTGAAGCGAATGCTGTACTCTGAGCTGAGGATGCCCGGCTGCCACTGAAGAAAGCACTTAAAGTAGTGGCCTTTGCTCTGGCTGCCAGGCTGCTCAGTAAACTAGTGTTGCTTTGGAGCCTCTATGAAATGTGCTCTGCACAGCTAGGAAGATAGAGCAGCTGCTATGTTGCATGTGGCCTCCTCCCCTCCACTCAGATGGATTTGACACCCATGTAGCACAGCTGGTGACTGGAGTGGCATCCTACCTGACTGATGGTAGGAGGGAAGGAGAATTGGGTCATTCATCTGGCTGGGCTGAAATAGGAGGCAGGTAAATTTCACGTGGAGTTTTGTTCCCCCAGTTTGAAGAGGGTGCTCTTCTGTGCCCTAGTGACAGAGGCTCCCGAATGCCACAGAGGAATGTCAGGCTGGAATCCGGCAGCAAAGAAAGACCACAACAGTGGTTCTCAAGAAAGCAGAGACCCCAAAGTCAGGGGCTACAAGAAATTGAGAGAGGAGAGAAATTCCTCACGATTGATTAAAAGAACATAATCTGTGAGCCAGAAGCATGAGTACACCCAGAAGCAGCCAAGAGCTGATCTAGGTAGACTGAGCCCTCATCTCTCCACCCAAGATGGTCACTGATGTGAGTGAGTCCTTCTGTGCATGGCGATTCCCACCTTCAGTAACTTAGGAGAGCCAGACCTATGGATGTACTTTCTATCCCACTCATGCTGGTGTCAGTCCCAAATAACTGTTGCACCTTGCATTTCCTCTCCTGCTGACAATCTGAGAAGCTGGCCTAGTGTGTAGGTAGCTGCCTCTATTTTGCCTCTGTGTGCGTGTATTTATTTGTTTTTATTCTCACCTCCTCCTTTCAGCTCTTCTATTAGTGAAAGCTGGCAGATTTTCAAGAGCGAGGCTGATGTTACGTAATGTTGCACCAAAAGGTATATGAATGCTTTGGGAGGAATTTGTGACTCAAGCCAGGTTTGGATCCCTGCGCCCTCTAAGTTCATTTGTACACTCTGGACATGCTGTCACGGGCTGGTTCTTTGCCCTGGAGTTTCCTGCTTTCCCAACACCCAGAGGAAATGCTCTCTCAGCTGACGTCTCTCAGAATTTGGTTTTTGCCTTTTATAGGATCAGGCTGACGAACATTTCAGACTAGTTCAAGCCAGGCTGCATCTACCTCCCGGGAGAGCAGAACACAAGCCTTGGGTCTCTACTCCAGTTGTTTGCTCTGTGAAGACAGGATTTCTCAAGCACACGGATCAAAAAGGTGAAATGTGGCCAATCTTCAGAAACGATTCAAGAAATTATGCCTGCAAATTCTGCTGCCTACATATCTGAACCTTGCAGCCATAATACTGAGGCTGGGTTCTGGTCAGCTCACATCAGGTGATCAAGAAACCAAATGGAAGCAATGTCTGGAGAGGAAGTCCCTTGGGGGATTTCTGAGTGACTCAGTGGTCTGCACTCTGAATCCATGTTCTGTCAGCTAGAAAGAGTCTGCTGTGACCCACTGGGTAGCACTACTCTGTACTGTAAGGTAGTTGCAGCTATTTCACCCCAAGATAATTTAATTTCAGTTGCTAGGCACGGTGCTGCTTCCTTCTTCCCTACAGTGTTCAATGGTGCTAGATCCTTCTGAGGGACAAGCACTGAACTGGTTTGGTCCCATTTCAGATGGGCCAAACCTTTTGCTCAGCTTTTCCTCATATCTGCAGGGACACAGTGCCAAAATCCTGCCTGACAGAAATCCTGAACTGGCAGGTAAACATGACACCTAGTCCTCTTGTCATCTCTCAGCACTGTCATGAGCCCACCCCCAGTCTGCACACAGGCATGGCTTCCTGCTGAATGCAGTGGGAGCAGGACTGCCCTCCTCTGAAGGAGATTTAATAGGAAATTCTAGGCAAAAGTCTCAGCAAGCGTCCCAGCAAAGAACAGCTATTTCACCACAACCACTAATAAGAAAAGAACAAGATTGCCTACTTATACATAAATGCCTTTGCAAACAGTTTTAAGTATTATGTTTCCAATGAGTTATTTGTGCTAGCAGCAGAGGGAAGGATGGTTTGTAAGAGACAAGGAAACCTTAACAGAGAAGTGCTTTGAAGTGTGTACTAAGAAGGTTTCATAATAGTTACATATAGGGTGGTGTGAAATTACTGTGGTGAGAGGGGCCCAGGGGAAAAGCTTGAACTGGTAGAATAAGGACTCTGCTTTAGGCCTTTAGGGCTGGATAGTTCTGCAAAATGTGTTTAACCTTGCAGGGGGAAAACACTTTCCCATCCCCTGTGCTGGACTGGCTGGATGATGCGCCCTGGAGTTGTGTCAACAGAAGCAAAGTACAATATGTTCCTGAAAGACAGAAAAAAATGCACTTTCTCTCTGGTCTGACAGGTCTGCTAATCTTCCCTTGCAAATCCACTTTGACCTTCATCATTCTGATAGGAGGGCTATGTCTACACTGAGATCCAGAAGTGTGATTGCAACTGATGGCCAGATGTTAGTTAGCTTTGGACTAGCTCTTGCAGATACTGGGAGCAGTCTGCCTATAGCAGCTCTGTGCAGTCAGGAAAGCAGTACTTTGTTGCTGGAGCATGTGTTGCAGCAGTTGCTTTGTTGTTGGTGCTAGTGCAGAGCTAACCCAGGTACGATTTGCCAGGCTGCAGTCTCATCTCTGGATTGCAGTGTCGATGACTCCTTGGCAGTCATGAGACCACTGTTAAGGAACAAGCCCTCACTCAGCCCACTTGCTCTCATTCTGTACACACTGCTTGCTGTGTTGGTGCAGCACCAGGAGTGCTCTCAGGATTGCCCTCAGGGAGTGCCTCATTGTGGGGCTGTGTGTCCCTGGCACTCCTGGAGCAGCAACCATGTAGCCTGATTTCAGCATTTGGAGTGTGCAGTGTAAGAGTCAGTGCAGGGCCCTGTTTTGGGGCTCTTGGTCACTCCCCAGGAGAGACTGACTGATCTGTTTAATTTGCAAGTCTTCGGCTTTGTTCTTTTTGTGATATATCACAAATCTTTTGGTCAAAACACATGGTAAGTGTTGATCAAGTGCATCTGATGCATGCTGACAAGCACAACAGAAACAACATCTTTTCATCAACATGAAACAGGAGATTAGAGGTGGAATAGGATATTCAAAAAAACAAACCTGTGGGACAAAAAAAACAAGCTTTGTAGATAGTTATGGGAAGGATCCATTTAATCACTTTTTCACATTAATTAGGGTTCCTCCTCTTGGTACCCTTCAAGTTATCTTAACTTTTATTCTTAGTTATTTCAGTATTAAAAAATGTTTTACTTGTTTTCATGAATAATAGCCTGCATGTTGTTGCACAGTGGGTGAAAATTGCTCTGGTGTAGGGGGTTGAAACAAGGCCTTTGATTCAGTAGAACATAAGGAGTGCATAAACTATGGACTGGCCATCTGAATAATTAATTTCATCTAGAGTGCATGGAACACATTCAAGTTCTGTGTCAATGTGAATTCAGTGAGATGGTAACAGTTTTGGCCAATCTGTCTTTTCTACAAAAATAAGATTGTCCTATAGCTGGAGCGGCTTTTGTCTGAGGATCTCAGTAGCATCCAAATACAGTATATCACTACATCTCATCACTAAATTACAATTTTGCCATCAGCTTTTCTTTACTCACACACTCGCTAACCCAGTTGCTTAAGTCCAAATGTAGTTTTAGTTGAGATTTATTTTGGGTGGGTTTTATAGCTGTTACCAATGCTTGTGAAAGTGCAGAATTAAAACAGCAAACTGATCCTAAACAGAAAGTAGAATTGACTTGAGTTCATTGTCTTACTGAGGAAAATTAAAAGGGAACCACCAACATAAAAAGCGTAAAAGGAGCTCAAGCACTGCAGTCATTTCCACTCGAATCCTCAGTGCTGTTACTGGTACCAGAGCTGGTGACATCTTTAATATCTGGTTTTTACTTTTTCTTATCCTCTCTTATCAACTCTGTCTTTCATCACAGAATGTGGAGCCCAAATCACCTGAAGCTTACAGGGAATTGTTCTATGGTTCTCTCCCTTATTTCCCAGACTGTGCACTTAGATTTTAATGTATATTCTGGGGTCAGCTATGGCAAACAGATTGGTTTGGCATTTCCATCTAAATGCAGCCAGGTTTGTGGGCATTTTCAGCTCCTACGGTAATGCGTTCCAAATCCCTGGGTCAGCTGCTGGGATAGCCCAGTCCTGCACATCTCAGCTGAGTTGTCGGTACATTCCTACTTTTGTTTCCATGGATGATGGCTATTGTAGTGAAGCCTCATGATGAGGAGAGAGACATTCTGTGAGACATCCCAGTAACAGCTTTATGAGTCAAGGCTTGAACTGAGCTTACATTCTTTCTGCTCAGACCACCCTCAGTGACAGTCTGGGGCACATAGGAAATATTCAATCACCTACAGAACCCCCTCTGCACCAGTGCAGCATGACTAAGGTGCCATGGGTATTTAGGAAGAGTTTCGGGCTGGAGGAAGAATAGAGTTGGGGAGCAGCCACACTATAGAGGATGCTCCTCTGGGAACAGGAACTGATCCACATATAGTGATCCTGGTTGGACTGATGGCAGCTTGGCATATCCACCACTTGCTGTGCTTCTGGGAGGCACAGAAGGGCAATTTCTTGGGGTACTTGATTGGTGACTTTGAAAATTGACCCCTGAATCTCCAACAGCTTCCTTCTGGGATCATAGATTCATAGAAAAGGCAGGCTGGCAAGGCCCTCAGGAGTTCGTGTAATGCAGCCTCTGCTCAAGGCAGAATCATCCCTATCTAAACAACTTCACTCATGGGTTTGTCTAAACTGCTCTTGGAAACTTCCAAGGATGGAGATTCCACAACCTCTTTGTTCCAGCTCTGCTCCCGCCCCATAGGGATTTTGCAAGTGCCAATCTTGCTACTTGCCTAATGGTGACATCCTAGCCTCTTCAGGGGGTTGTTAGGTAGCCTTGTGGAGTATTCAGAATCAGCATGCCCTTTCCATTAACTGTCTTCCTGCATGAAGGGAAGCATCTGGGACCAGGCATGGGGCCTCTCAAGACTGTGATTTGTTATCATGCCACACCATTATACCTGGTTCGATCATGGGAATAGGCTAGAAATATGGAATGTTGAGCTCACTCACGTGATGATTTTAGCAAAAAATAGAAGCCAGCATGGCACTGAAAACACTGCACCAAATGTTGTATTTTATTTCTAATTCTGCAATCACTAAATTTAGAAGGGGAGAAATGGCATCATGGAAAACAAAAGATTCATTTACTTATGAGCAGTCAATAGGGGGGAGTGCTGTGTCCAGCTTTTCAACACAGCTGGATAATTTTATGATCATCAGTAACGTTTGGAGCTATAATGGTATGGACATAATTAAATTTTGTGCTTCGATGCATCATCCGATTGCCTGCTAGAAAGAATTCCCCCATGCATCTGACTCCTGTTCGCTGTACTCAGAATTGCACATGCTTGATATTTTTTATTCCACCTTCTTTGGATACATTTCATATCAGCCAATGCCACAAACCACACTATGGATTGTGTGTTGGGTCCTGAACAGCAACGTGTATACAGTCTGTGTTTGTTCTTTTCTATATGCAGACTCAGATAAATAAAATTATGCAGTATAAACCCACATGGTATAAAACAGCTTCCATCAGTTTAACTAATCTTGGAGCCTCTATGCAAAAGTAGTACCCACAGAAAACATGTTTAAAAAAAATCACTCCGTCACTTAAACCACTACAATGTGTGCAGGTCAAGTCTTACTCAAGCAAAACAAGAAAATATTTTGGACCTAAATGTAGAACTACTTTAAAAGCCATCAAAATGCCCATCAATGCCAGTTATGTTTATAAAAGCACTAAACTTTTGTAGGAAATCTCTAACTGGTAACTCGAGCAAACTATGGGAGCATTGGCATAGACAGTACAAAGATGTTGTCACTACCATGTTGTGCAGGTTTTGTCCAATGTAGGGAAATAAAGCTTTCTTTGCTTAATTGGGGTAGTTGAACTCACCTAATACAGTGGGTGAACTTCTGGCCTTCGTAAAGCCAATAGCTATTTTGCCGTCAATGTCAGTGGACCAAGGCTTCACTCACTGGCTTGACGTTCAAGTTAACAGAGTTTCTGTTGAGCAGAATTAATTCAGCTGAGTGAACTCAACTAAGGAAATACCATTTGTCCTTGTTGGTGCCTGCCTTAGCAAAGGTAGGGGACAATGTGTTTTACTCAAAACACTGCTGCTCTGTCCCCACTAGCACCTCCACCACTGCTGTTGCAGTGTTAGCAGGATGCTACACAACTTCCCAGAAGAATCGGTCCCACAGACCCCCTGTAGAATGGAATGGGCAGTTGTCAATGCCTGAAACACTTCAGCATGTTTCAGTAAAGTCTTTCCTTTCAAGAAGCCTCTCTCCCTTTTTAGTCAAGCTTCATTCACCAGAAAGGGAATCCACTGTGCCAGTCCAGCAAGCACATATAGAGCATGCTGCTTTCCCAGGCCAATAATTTGGCAGAACAAAAGAGAAGAGAGACATACTGCTACGTCAGGTGGAGAGGAGTAAGGAGAAATGCTTGGGGCATGGCTGCAGTACAGTTGCTCTTAGATGTCTTATAAAGAAGGGGGCGTTCCCTGACAGGAGGGGGAAGACATGCCTATAAAGGAGCCTCCTCACTGCCAGCTCCTGGTCCTTACACACTGGCATTCAGATTTTGCCTACAGTTGCAAATTGTTTCAGGTTATGGTAAAGTGTGAATCAAAGTGCAAAAGCAATGCCCAAATAACTCTAGGAAAGGAAAGCCTTTAGTAGCATTTTTCCTAGCCCCTTTTAGCAGGTGTTAATTGATTGTTAAGAGGTTTGTGAAGGCAGAAACGCCTGCCCCCTAAAATGCTTGTGTTTTAGCCTGACCCCTATCCTGCCGATGACATTAAATAACATGCATTACGTTAGTCCCTCTCTGGTTACAATTAAGCTCTTTATAGGATGTAATCTACCTCTCTGCAGCGGGCCAACACATGGATGTTGATTCTGTGTTGAGGATGTAAGTAGGATTTTAGTGGTCCAAAGGCCAGCTGGTAATCCACCATACCAGAGAACCTCTCACCCTGTGTTGATTTCCCTCTTGCTGGAAAAGCCTGCCATTGTGCCATGAAAAGTTTTAAACTTTTCTTTAGTTTCCAGCTCTTGCATGTTAGGTAAAAACTGCTTATCTGTATCTCTTCAACAGGAGATTTAGTTATCTATGAAGGTCAGAATTAGATGCCGTCATGTCAGCAGGATGCAACACACCTGCAGTGTCTTTCTGTGCAGCACTCTGCCCTCTTCTCATGGAACTTAATCCACATTTGTCACTTTTACCAGCCTCCCTTTAAGTGACTATGGTGTTATTTCCCCCCATAGTAGCATGTAGGTCACCAGACAGCCTTAGGGACCGACCTACCAGCTGACACACATCCTTCATTTTGAATCTGTGCATCAAGCTTTCTGGAGGGAATAAAAGTGCAGTTGCTACCAAGATTCCCTCCTTTTTGTAGGGCTGTAGTTTGATGGGGTTTTTTCCTAGCATAGTTCTGCTGCTGGTGTTATTTTTAAAAAATCCCAAATGGGGAAGGAAAAAAATAAACTTCGGCAAGGGTCCACCTCCCAGTTTGGAGTGAAGTTCAGTTGAAGTTTAATGGGCCCATGGTCTGTCACGGAAAAGTAAGTTATGTTTTCAGTTGGACTTTTCTCTTTTCCTTCATAGCTATAACTTAACTATCTCATAGTTGACATTAACAGTGATGAATCTATCAGGCTCATACGGGGCCTGTTGTTTGGTGCATGATGATTGCTGAATTAACTTGCTTCACAGCCATTCCATACAGAAGCACAGAGTCAGTCAATGCTTAAGAGAGTGATTTGGAATAAAATACAATGCAGGACATGCGGAACGTGCATTAAAGCTGGTACAAGATGACATAAATTTTGAGAGGGACAATGGGAAAGTAACTGGGCTGAAGAACAAACATGTCAGGGAGGGTTAGAGAGTTCTGTACAATCTGTAAGTATAGTCCTAAAAGGACATGGTTTGCCAATTGAACAAATATGGAGAGGAACATAAAAAAAGGGACTTCCCAAACTACAGAAGTTCACACAAGGTCACAGCCCTCCTGTGTGATTGGCAGGTACTTCCCAGAGTACAGGTGAATAAATACATGTTTATCTATGTTACCATGCTCATTTTCACAAGTGACTTCTACCCTTTGGTGTCCCACTGTTTAGTTGTCCAGCTGGAAGCATCTACACTTGTTAGAAGTGTGGAACACAGTGTAGTCCAGGCACCCAAGAAAAATGGGGGCAATAAACATTAGAGGCCCTTTTTTTTAAATTTGGACCACAGGGGACTTATTACTGGTTATGCGGTGAGTTGGTGAGAGAACCAGGAACAAAACGTATTCAAGTCAGCTGGCCCGGATGATCTCCATCCTAGAGTTCTAAAGGAACTGGCCGAGGTCATTGCAAGTCCCCTGGCACAACTTTATGAGCACTCGTGGTGCTCTGGTGAGGCACCGGAGGACTGGAAGAGGGCCAACGTGGTCCCTATCTTCAAAAAAGGCAGGAAGGAGGACCCGGGAAACTATAGGCCAGTTAGTCTCACCTCGATCCTAGGCAA
>NW_017728921.1:3087497-3105442 GCF_001723895.1 Crocodylus porosus
CGGACTAGATGATCTGCTCAGGTCTCTTCCGACCCTAGAAACTATGAAACTGTGAAAACGGGATGCATTAACCATTGCTGTACAGCTAATAATATCCATGGGCTAAATCCAAGGAGGGTTCATCTAGGACTGAGAGCTTGTACGTGGAGCTGGAGGAGCTTTCACCTCTGCATGCTGACTTCACACTTGTCATTTATTTTGGCTCCTTTTGGAGTGTCCCTGTGTTGTCCAGCCCTCAGGTTACCTCTGCTCTGCAGGGGGAGAGTTTCTAAACATGGGCTGGCTTATGTGGGTTAACACAGCAGTTACAGAAAGGTTGATGGGCTATTGCTATGCTACACCTGTCCTCTGTCTGCTGGCAGTAGGGGTTTGTGTGCCTCCAGAGGTATTCCAGCTTCCCTGAGCAACAGAAGCTGCCTCCAAGCCGGGGTTTTGCTGGGAAAGCTACACCAGCTTGACAGGATGGGCTTCGTAAAGCCCTGGCTACCCTAGCTCTGAGGCAGAGCTGTGTGGTATAGAATAAGCCGTGGACTCAAACTGGAGCCAGAAGTTTGCATTTTACAATGGGCTTCTTGTAGCCTTGACTGGGCTGCTAACCCCGAGTTATTTTGTCTTTGCAACACTCTTTACCTGAACTGAGAACACTCTTTGTTGCAGCGTAGACATGATGTGCCAGTTAGACAACATCGTTTCCCCAAGGGACCTTCTCTGTGGCTTGCTTGCATTGCAGAAGCAATGTGGAGCCTTTCTAGCTTCATTGCCCTTCTCTCTGGTACCCAGTTGCTCCTTGTCCCCCACACTGCCGCAGTTTCCAGTTCCTCAGTGCCTGGCTTGCATCTCCTGACATCCGCCTTGCTATGCTAATGGTTTCCACAGTTAGAAGAACCCCTCATCTGCTCTGAACAGACGCTGGGTATAAAAGGTGTAATGACTCATCACTCAGTCAGGCACACACTGATTTCCCAAATACACTTATCTGTCTCCTGCTGAACCTCATGGCAAGCGCAGCTTAGAGATTTGTGCTTTACACTTAGAATACCTGCACTTTCCCAGCACTGCAAGGTATATATCTCTGGAAGGGTCAACAGTGGCCCTTCCCCTCCTGAAATAGGTGGTAAAAAGAAGCAGTGTGCCGGCTCAGCTGATGGGAGCTTTCACATAAGATTAACCCTCAATGCGTGCAACCTGCCCACTTCAGGCAGGCTGTAAAGATGCCACGTTATGTTTTAACTAGGAAGAGGCATCGCTAGCTGGTTGCTACAGCAGTATACTGGGTGGTCCCAGAAATGGCTGCTTGTGTATAGTGTGTGCAATGCTTTGGGATAAAAGCTACTAAATGTCAAATATGTTTATAACAAAGGTTGGATTTTATTTGCCCTGGTGCATATTGCAGCCACTCGCTACTCAGTTATTTAGTTGGCTTGGCCCATCCTCAGTCGCTGCGTTTCTCCAGCTGTAACACAAATTTTGTTGATGGCAGAGGCAGGCAAGTAAGCGAAGGAATGTTCCCAGGGAACTGCAATACAGGAAGCGCTAATCATAAAATTTGCATGAGATAGAGAAAGGTGATGAAGAAATCAAATCTAAAGGCAGAATGGAGTCACTTAGTGAAACTATAGGAGCTCGGCTGTTCTTTGCTGTGTCTTAAACTGGGACAATAGGAGAGGACTGTAGTAATTGGTAGGGTGTGCACAGGCAGAATAACAAGAGCACACCCATTCTCTCATGCCCTAGAAGAGCTGACCACGCCAACCAGCCCACTGCTGTTTGCCCCAGTTGTGAGTGCTTTAGCAGCACAATTTGATAAACACAAACACCAGAGTGTGGGATGGACATTTGCAATTGAAATGTCTCTTTTTTTACATCAATATTATCACATGCTGGAAGCTGACCTTCAAATCGATGGGTTTCTGGGACGCTGCAGGCATTGCTTATCTGCAGAGCAGGTGGAACTCAAAAGAAGGCCGTTTAATATTTCTCTTTGCTACACCCTGACTTCATCCGATGAAGACATTCAGTGCTGGGTCATTAAATGATTGTTTATACCTTGTTCTTCCCTTTCCCTTGCTTTGATGATGATTTTTGTTGAGAATGTTGAAACTAGCACAGCCTGGAGAGGATGAAAAACGGCTGTATCAAAACTTGCTGGATGTATATTTTTATTGTAACATCAACTTTTATACAGGATGTTTTGTTTTTAGTGGCTGTTTCTTGATTCCCAGATCCAAACATTTTTGTCACTCATGGAACCAGTAGGTTCCTACATCCCCAAGAGATGATTATAAACAGGAGGTTTCATGTTTGACTTTTACAGGGAAAACAAACTGCCAAATAACCCCCCTACTGTGCATATGTTTCTCAAGCCTGTAGGTTGTCAGCTTGTGATACTGCAGCCATGCAGTTGCATTAGATTCCTTCCCTCCCTGCTCAAGGTCTGATTCTGCAACCATTGTTCACCAGTGGCTATGGTCATTGTCCCACAGTCAGACTGTTGCCCTCGATGTCTTTGTGTTGGTTGTCAGGAGCTGGTTACCACAGCAACAATTCCAGGCCTTGGATCAGTCAGGCGTGCAGTGATGCTTTGTTGGAAGGTGAGGTGCCATATGTCTTCCTAAGAAAAATTCCTCCTTTACCAGGTGCTGGATTTCGGGTTAGACCCAAGAATGCAGAGACACTGTTCCTGAGAGAGAAGCTTTTGACTCTCCTGCTGTTCATGTAACCAGGGCAGAGGGTTGCTGTGTTGAAAATGGTTTGAGTAGCAGACCAGTGAACATTAGAGACCTCTAACCCAGCAAGGCTGCTGGGATGGCAGGTACGCAGAAGAGGAATCCAGGCTTGTAATTACCATTGCTTAGAACAGGGGTGGGCAGCCTGCAGCACGGGAGCCACAAGTGGCACAGGCAGCCTTTGTGTGTGGCACGTGGCAGATAGAGGGAGGGGACAGGCAGCAGGCAGGGCAGGGCAGAGAGTTGAAAGAAGAGCAGCAAATTGAGCATGGGACACAGGAAAAGGAGCAGAAAGCTGAGCAGCAGATCAGACAGGGGACTGGAATGGCACTCAGGGAGGGTGTAGGGCTAATGTGGAGCATGCCTGCCAGAAAGGTTGGCCCCCACTGACTTAGAGCTAGAAACAGAAGAAACACAGAAAATTAAAAACGAGAACATCCCGCTCTGCGTAGCAATGACTGGCTGCACGAGTCCAAGGGAGAATAGAGATTGCAGAAGAGGACTTGCACCAGGTGCAGATACCCAAGGAAAGGTAGGCAGAACTCCACATGTTTGTGTGTGCCAGCCCCACACTAACGGTTATTTGTATGTGTTCCTACAGGATGTCCTACCAGCAGCTACCACCTGACTTCCGCTTAAGCACCCAGCCAACAGCCCACACGAGACCTTTGGGCCTTTCCAGTGCCCACTCTTTAAGCCTGTAACAGGCCAGTCTGCTCCTTTGATGACTTGGGAACCCAGCCCAGCTGGATCTGTTCAGTTATTAGGTCCAGGAAGGACTGAGAGCTCATTTGGAAAGGAGCTGGAGAAGGGTCATGGGCTCCTGATCTAGGCCCTGAGGCAGTTTTATGTCATGTTTTGCCTCTGCTTTGTGTTTGCATTAGTATAACTCTCCCTATGGAAAGGCCTGAGAGAGTTATGGTCTCTCTGGCTTTCTCCTGGACTGGTGAGGGGCCAGCACCAGTTCACAAGGCCTGACTGGAATGGCCTGTAGAGCTGTGTTTACATGCAACTCCAGCACACTTGTGGCAAAAACAGACTGCAGTGGGATGGAGCTGGCCCAAGTGGGCATCATTCAGATCTGGGGGAAAAGCAGATCAGCTTTGCTGCTGTTAACCTTGGCCCAGACAAAATGGCACAGCCTGGATTAGGTCAATGTGGAGAGATCTCTGCACCTGGGAGAAGGCTGCCCTAGTAGAGAAATTGTTGTTGCAAATGCAGCTCTCTGGAACTGGAAACACCCAGCTTGCTGGAGGCATCGAAAGTGCATTAAACCCTGTGCTTACACAACTGTGCTCTTTGCAGTGGCCTTAGATGCTCCTGTGCAAGCAGGTGCCTCTGTGCCTAATTGTCCTCATCCATCACAGCACAGGGCCGGGTGCCTGGGAGAGAGGAGCCCGCTGCAAGACGCTGCACTCCGTGAGCATCTGCTGCTGTCTGCCGTTTGGGTCTGTCATGCATACGTTGCTCTCTGGTGTTGAACTGCAGTAGTAGATGCAGAGGAGACAAGACAGGCTGTCAGAAGCTCTGTATGTCAAAGACACGGCACTGCTGTTGGGCCTTTTCTCTCTCCAGAATTACAGCCATGTGCAAGGCTTTGATCCCGAACGCAGAATCTCTGCGACCCGAAGCTTCAGAGCCTGTTCTACAAAAAACACAGTATCACTGGGGTTGGCACGTTGTGAGGCTACAGTGTTGTTGGCTTTATTTTAGCTGCTTGGCAGTAACTGACAGTGGAGTCGGGAGGACCAGAATCCAAGAGCAGAATTTGGCCCTTTGGTTCCAGCTTTGTGGGGGAGAGAGGAGAGGGCAAGTCCTGGCTGAAATGGAAGGGCCCCTTTTGCAGTTGAGGAAGGGCATTGCCCTCTGCCCAGCAGCTGGGCAGAAATGGGGGACTGGGAAGCAGCCCTGTCCTCCCAAGCCATACCTCTTTTTACTGTCAAGCATGGCTGGTGGTGCTACGATCACTGGTAGCAGTGAGCCATCTACATGTCTGCCACAGAACAGGGGAGACTGCTGGTGACTCGTGCCAAGTTCCAGGTGCAAAGGTGCTGATTTCTGTCTGTATGCAGGGAGCCCATGTGTCCAGATAGGAGCTGCACTGTACAGAGATGTGGAAGGGGAGGTCCCTCTCCAGTGCCCTGCCTCCCATTCCGGCAACCAGGACCTGAGGTTGCCATTGTAACAGCGGTCCAGGAACCAAGTGTCCCTCACTGCCATGCTTGGCAGTTCCTTTGGCATGGGACAAGCATAGTGACTTGCAACGTGGAGAGCCATCTACTTTAGTTATGGCTGAACTACGGAGCCAGGCAGGATGTGCATCGATCAAGACTTCAGCCAGCTTCCCTGTTGATGCCAGTGACACTGAGTGCTTTCCAGCTCCAAGAAGTGACATATGAAGGGCTTCCCTGTGTACATCCTCCATGATTCCAAAGTTAATACCATTAGTTTCCCATGCAGAAGAGGACTGTCTCTCTGCCCAAGTTGCAAGTCCCCTCTGAGATCTGAATGATCAGCCAACTCTTGGCTGCCTCTTGGATCATTGTCAATAATAAAGGTTCTGCAATTAGAGTTTAGCTGACAACAGTGCTAATAGCTTGAGCAGTGGAAGGGGGTGTGTGGAGGCGGGGGAGGGTGATTTTAACAGTATGTGTGTAAAGCTGCAGATGACTACCCAGTGCAATCTTTTGCTTGATCAAAGGGAAATGAAAGAGGAATCTCAGCAGAGCTGTGGAATGAACTCTGAAGGAGTGTTTCTAGAAGCAGCACAAGTAGGCCTTATGAATTACAAAGCACCGTACATTGGGGATGTTACATAACATCCCTTTACAGGACTTGGTTGCTAAATATAAAATAGCGATACAGTCAGGGCTAATGTAAAACAATGCTGGAGATTGCTTTGTTTGCGAGGGAGTGATAGCTAGCGATTAGAGGATGGGAATGAGATTCAGGCTGCTATTTC
Source organism: Crocodylus porosus (assembly GCF_001723895.1). Classification (NCBI taxonomy): domain Eukaryota; kingdom Metazoa; phylum Chordata; order Crocodylia; family Crocodylidae; genus Crocodylus; species Crocodylus porosus. The sequence continues at coordinate 3,093,186 of NW_017728921.1, forward strand.
TATTCCCATCTCTGCCCCTATTTTGCTGTGTGACCTTGGGCACTCTGTTTAATCCGTCTCAGTTTCCCTCCCTTGAAACTGGAAGAAGGATGCTTCATTCTCCTGCAGCTGCATTGTAAAGAGTGATTAATGTTTGCAAAGCCACCTATAGAAGTGCCAAATAGTTTATTAGTATTATCCTCATCTCAGCTTGGCATATAATGTTACCAGGTCCAATTCATCTCCCAACTGAAAAAGCTTTGCATCAAGGTAACAAGGGGAAAATCGCTTCCAGTGCTCCCAAGAAAAATCTAAAATGAAAAGTAAAAATGCGTTTTCAGGAAGAGGTAGTGTCAGATAGATATTGCAGCTGTTATGGTCCAGAAAATACGCAAGATGCAAGGATTTTTTTGGTGATATCTTTTATTGGACCAATTGTACAACAGGGAGAGGACTTAGGCTTTCAGGTACAAGGTGTCCTTCCCCAGGCCTGGTCCTTTTTGTGGCTGAGACAGTTTTAGTCAGATTCATTAGCTCCACAGAAATGAAGACATGATGAAAATTCAGTCCTAGATAAGCTCCTTCTAAAGCAAACCTGTTAGTACATGGCAAGTGGCAATTCAGTTAATCGTAAATGTTTGAGTGAACCAGCAGTGATTTTTAGTTATTCATGGGCTTCCCCCTCTGGAAATCTTCACACATATAATAAATCTGATGAGGTGAGACTTTGGGGTCAGAGCTACTTCTAGGAACAGCTAGAACTGATGACAGGTTTCTGACCAAAAGTCTCAGAACACCATCCCAAGAAGCTGCTAGATGGCCATGGGTGCTGATACAAAAACACGTGATGCAATGAAACGAGTGAGGTATAAATGTTGTGAGGCACTGCTCACAAGCCTGCTGAATCCTGAACACTAAAGGATGATTTATTAGGAACTTGTTTGCCCTGCCTTTCTCCCTTGGACGGCATTTCTGTATACCATGACCTACCCCAGAACCCTAAATTAGTGTGGTTTCTTTTCCAAACAGGTTTCTTTTCAATAGCACTCACCAAGCCTGTTTTCCTGGTGAAGGTTCAGTTGAAATTTGACTTTAGATCTCAATCTTCTAAGATAGGCTGGAGTATCCTCACTGGGACCCATGTACAAATGCTGATCCCATTGAATTAAATGATAAACCTTCATAGAATCATAGAATCACAGAAGTGGGGTCGAAGGGACCTTGTAGATCTTCAGGTCCGACCCCCGGCCTGGGCGGGAGAAAAACTGGGCTCAAATGGTCCCAGCTAGGTAGGCATCAAGCCTCCTCTTAAAGACCCCCAGGGTAGGGGCCAGCACCACTTCTCTTGGAAGTTGGTTCCAGATCCTAGCCGCCCTGACCGTGAAGTTGTTCTTACGGATGTCTAATCTAAACCTCCTCTCCAACAACTTGTGGCCATTATTCCTTGTTATGCCAGGGGGTGCAAGGGGAAACAAGGTCCCCCCCAAACCCTTCTGGTCCCCCCTAGTGAGTTTATAGACGGTCACCAGGTCCCCCCTCGGCCTTCTCTTGGGAAGGCTGGACAGGTTCAGGTCCTGCAGTCTCTCATTGTAGGGTCTGCCGTGTTGTCCCCAGATCATGCAGGTGGCCTCCTCTGGAGCCTCTCCATGTTGTCCACATCCCTCCTGAAGTGGGGCACACAGAACTGGACGCAGTACTCCAGCTGTGGCCTGACCAGTGTTGTATAGAGCGGGAGGATCACCTCCTTGTCCCTGGTAGAGATGTATCTGTGGATGCACGACAAGGTCCAGTTAGCCCTGCCAGCTGTGACCTCGCATTGTCGGCCCATGTTCATCTTGGAGTCAGTAATGACCCTGAGATCCCTTTCTGCCTCCATGCTCTCAAGAAGAGAGTTTCCCATCATGTAAGTGTGCTGCTGGTTACTACTGCCTAAGTGCAGCACCCTGCACTTGTCAGTATTGAAGCGCATCCTGTTTTTGCTAGCCCACCCCTGTAACCTATCCTAGTCTTGCTGTAGTCTTTCCCTCCCTAGTGTGCTCACCTCACCCCAAATTTCTTCTACCAGCTTCTTTGAAATTAGGCTTAAACCTTTGTTCCAGGGTTACACGGATGTAAACGAGATCAGATTCTGACCCCATGTATGGGAAAGAGGTAGCCCACTGGATACTGAGGGGGTGAATGGGGTGGGCTGTACCCCCCCCGACCTCCCTTGCATTCACGCTTCTAACCAGTGCACACTTAGTTTTAACTTGTCCCACTGTTTATATCACCCCTGAATGTAAGCCAGAGTCCTGCAGCAGCCCGCGTATAAGTGTAAATCATAAAATAGCTTGGATACCGACTAAAGGCCTGATCCAAATTCTGTTAACGTCAGTGGGAAGACTGGTGTTGACGACATCGGGGGCTGGATCAGGCCCAAACGAAGTGAGAACGGCAGTGTTCCAGCCGATGCACAACAACAATGCTGCCTTCTCCAAAGATGCAGATATGAGCAGAACATTTCCCCCACCACCACCATCCAGCGCGATGCGGTTCCTTTCTGAGGCACAGCTGCAGCTGTAAGCACGCAGCCAGTAACAATGCCTGTTTATATGTGCGCTTTTTGATCGAGGAAGACTCACAAAGAAAGCACTGGCACTTCAGCTAGTCCACGTGGGCTGATTCAGGCTCCTGTTTCATTGAATTGCCAACAGTGTCACTCAGTGCTGATCCATGACAACCACCACATACTGACAGTGCAGCCCTAATTAAGACGTAACAAAAAAAGAGAGGGGGGGAGAGAGAGTGGCAGATAATTGAGACTGGCTTCCAGTAAATAAGGCAGCAGGTTCACTCCTATCTAGTGCACTTGCAGAAATCACTTTTCTCTTGCAACTGTACCAGCTCAGGTTATGATATGAGCAGATTCCCCTAAACTATGCACGGCCATACCTGGTCAGTTCTCAGAAGGCACACCAATTTTGGGGTGCTGCAGGCATCAGTGATGAAGTAGGAGACAGTCTGTCCTCTGATTAAATATCAAATCAGTGTTCCTGGCAGCCTTCTGGGCTCAGAGATGTCATCTTGCTGATGAGGGAATGGGGGATGAGCATTAAAGCGTTAACCTCTGTCTCCTTCTAGCCAAAAGTCTCATTTGAGTAATTACGCTCAGACAACCTGCAATTCCCAAGTATTTTGAGCTGGCTACATTTTCCTCCTATCCTCCCTCTTAATGGTGATGCTGTGCTCAAACAGCCACTGCTTTCTACCCCAGGGGTGGCTACAATTTTGGCTGTGAATGGATATGTAAATGCACTGATATACTGATTGACATATGCTGAAGAATGGATGCATAATGTAACAAATCTGGGACCACCAGGTGCTCTGCAGTTGTCACCATGATGTGCATGATAGCTGTCAAGAGTTTCCCGAGGCCCAGCTGAATCTTGGCATCTCCTCTTCAAAAGCATAGCCACTATCCTTGAGCTAGAGGAGAAGCTCCCCAGATGTGAGCCACAAATGGATGGTTACTGTGGACAGTCACGGACACCAGCCAACTTGCCAAACTCATGTTGCTTTGGCGAAGTGCTCTGGAATCCCCCCCAGTGAGCTGAGCTGTTGCTCTTTCCTGCACATAAGCAATGCAATGCTCTGTTATCATTTCCACATAGTACAACCATACTACAAGAGGCTTCTCTGCCTGCCGTGTGCCATGTTGTACAGGGAACAAGACTGGCATGGTATCAAACAGGACAGGATGACATAATCCCAAATACCGTATTTCCCTCTGCACTTTGGGGCATGTCATCATATCTGTTGCACCTCTAGTTTGTTTAATTAATGATATGCTTATGAAAGTGTTTCCAAAGAACAGACTGAACCATAGGATAATGGTCACCTGCTATATTCAAAGTGGCATGGCTTGGCAAAGCAGGTGTTTCCAGATGTGCAGATGTTGATCTTAGGCCAGGGTTCCATCACACTGATGTAGTTTCTGTTATGCAAAATTATAGCTGTGCATTTATTAACCTGGTATGATAGAGAAATTAATTACAGGAGGGTGTTCATTAAAATGCCATTACTGCATACCTTTGTGTTGTGAGGCACCAGGCTTTCAACAACCTGCTAAGAAAGGCCATGGTTAGCTCCTCCACTGCAATCCAGGCAACCATGGGTTTGTGGAGCAGGACAGACAGCAGGGAGCTTCCCTCAACTGATGTTGGCAGACCAACCTTCCCGACTGCCATCAATGTTCCTGTCTCCTTCAGACCAGTCTCAAGGCTCAGGCACGGGAATCAATGGGCATGAAAGAAATGGGAAGGGACAGTGCTATGGAGAAGGGAGCCCTCCTTCTGTCAGGCTGGATTCTCAGATCCACCACACAGAGGCCAAAGAGACAATTAAACCCTGAACCTGAGTTACAGAGCAGCTCCCAGTTCAGTCTTGCACTGGAAAGTGGAGTCACTGAGGCCACCAACCTGCATGTGAAAGACTGTAAGAGGCTGGAAGGAAAAGGGGTGGCCAGTCTTTTAGGGTGAATATGTTAAGATGCACATGCTCCCTTTGCTCCAGTGGGAGCTGGGTTTCTAACTCCCTAGGTGGCGTGAACATTTCAGCGTCAGCCTTTCTGAATGGATAACATTTCAGCAGCGCAAGGACTCCTCTGAGATGCCCAGGGCCCTTGTCCCACCGTGCACGCCCTTTGCCTTCATTCTCCAAACAAGTCCTCCTAGGAGGTTCTTCTCCACCCCTGCATAGCAGTCACTGCTGTCCTGCTGAGCAGGGGGTTGGTGCAGCCCTGTGGATGCGTGCTTTGCTGAAGACTAGATATGTGAGGTCCTCTGAGTTAGTTGTGTGTTATTCCTTAAACCCAGCTGATTAGCTAGGCCTGGTCCTCCCTTTGTGAATCTAGTCCAAGTTGCTGAAATAAATGTTTTCTGACAGGATGATAATTTGCATTCGAGTTGCTAGGCAACTGGTACAGTTCTCTCCTATTGAACTTCCCAACGTAGCCAGCAGAAAGCAGGGTGAAAGCAGGTACCTTTCCATACTCCCCAGCTAGCCATCCAAAACCCAGTTTATAGCTTGTCTTGGTGGCTTTATAGGAAAAGGAAAGCATGAGGTCTGTAATGATACTGAATCCCTGCTGGGGATGATCTTCAGGATATCTAGACTCTGTGCCTGGCTGTGTCATATGGGATGAGTCACCTAAGTGACCAACCTAAGACTGTGAAACAGGTAAGTGGCAAGAGGCAGGACTAGAACCCAGAGCTTTGCCTTCGAGTTCTGGTTTAGTCCTTGAGTTCCTGCAGCTAATCACAGGAAACCTGTGTACTAACACAACAAGCAAAATACCTGTGGGATGGAGTTAGAGGCCTCCTCTGGCTGGCATTGCAGCTGTATCACCAGTGGGGTGACTCCTGATTGATACAGTCCTGAGAAATGGGCAGCCCAGACTTTTGGAGGATTTTAAAAAGCTTTTAAAATTTAAACAAACCACTAAGGGAAACAGCAACCAGCAACCTCACTGTTAAAGCCCTTGCAACTGATGGGAGAGAGCCCAAAACAAAGGATGATGGGAAGAGAAGGGGCTGGTAATTGTGATCTTGCAAAAGATCAGCTTCTGAGCAAGTGGCAATAAACAGCAATCCCGCCAGCAAGCGTAAATGGCAAATGGACCAGCATGTTCTGAACAATCTGTTCCTTTAATACGAGAGGGATGAGATGTCGACAGTAGGTTGGGAAAGCTTATGTTCTCTGGAATGAACTGAGCTGAAATGTCTGTTCAAGAGAAAATGGCTGGGGGAGCGCACGCCCAATGGGGAAGATGGCACAACTATAGGAAGACGTGCTTAATAAAAAGAAATGTAGCAAGTTGTTCATGTCAGTGTGTGGAGGGGTCACTGCCAGTAGCTTTGTTCTATCTTTTGCTCTTTGTGTGTTTATATGAGGGACAGAAGGCAGGGGGAGTTAAACCGCTGTGTTTACTAAGTACAACCAACATGCCCAGCCTATGTAGAGTGGCTGGCCGTTGGGCCCAAGCAGTTAGCTAATTCTGGGACTTGTAGGGTTGGTTTTTATTAGGAGGTGATGCCAGGGACAGGAGTTGGACACATGTGCCGTGCAACTCTTTTTCCTGACGACAAATGTGCACAAAGTCCTCCTTCTCTGAACACAATAGAAGTATTCAGCAGATACTTCCCATGCTCACAGATCATCTCAGAGTCTGCTCACCACTGCTCTTCTGGCTTTTAGCTCCAGCACTGCAACCAGTATCCTAGCTCCTAAAATTATTCAACCAGGGAAACCCTTATTAACCTGGGTTAGCTCCAGCCAGGCCTCCATCCTCTTTGGTTGTTTATGTTCACAATATCAAGGGGCTTGATTTTACTGAGGCAGATGGAAAATGATACGCCTACCCGTAGGCCTCAAGGAGGTCTGTGATTGTCTCTGGATCAAAGGCAATTCCCTGGCAGCCATTAGCACCTTCCAGCACAAGGAGGCATCTGGCCAGGCTCCTATGGCTTCCTGTACAGAAGATATCAAGAGCTACTAGATAGCTCTGAAATTACATAAAAGGAAACAAATCAGTTCCTATGTTAGTCAAGGTCTTGTCTATGAGGTACATTCAGGAAAATTAATTTGAATTATTTGAAAGTGCATTAGTTAAACTGCATTAGACCTCTGTGTGGACACTTTTATGTAGAATGTAATTGGCCTTGCCTGCTTGGCTACTGAGGGACACTTTGGAAAGTGTATTTTAAAGTGATCTTAATTCAGTTTAGTTTAATTCACTCTGGAAGTAAAGTTAAGTGAGTAAAAGCCACTTTGATTCTGAATAAGCCTGACTACACAAAAGTTTAATGCCTTTTAATTAACCTACTTCAATAATTGACTCTGCTTAACTAAGCACTGTGTAGACAAGCCCTGTGTTAGCTAAGTGCTCTTCCAAAGTAGATTAATCTAAAAACTGGAATAAGGCATTTGGGAATAAAAGAGTCCATAAGGAGTAGATCAGAAGCAGTTCATCGATAGCTCCCTGACTCTGCTTGTAGGAACAATCCCTAATCTTGTCATCTTTCCTCCAGCAGTGCCAGTAGCTGATGCTTTTAAATAAGATGAAATATTCCCACCTCCTCCTGCTCATCTCACGCCCGCAGTCACTTGCACAATGCTGTATCAGGTGTACAAGAGTTTCCTTCCTGACACCCAAAGTGACTAGTTTCACTGTCACGAACCACCTTGCCATTAGTTTTCTTTCTGAACAACGGGTGGATGCAGCATTTATGTTTTCTATTAATGGATGTAGGTTGTCTTCCTCTGCTGTTTTATCTAATTCATTTCTATTATGAAAAGTGCTATGTATGAGATTGTTATTTAATTATTTAACTGTGCTCAGCTGGAACAGGGTTTCTAGCCAAGTGCACCACTTCATATTCAGAAAGCGTATATTTCATGTGCTACTTCTGAGCTGTTCTGGTTAATTTATCTGTTTTATCATGTAAAACAGCTACAGCCCTTGGAGACAAAATCACTCCATCTTTCGGGCTCGTCAGTCCATTTCATGCTGTTAGGTCTTGCGGTTTTGTCTGAACCAGGAAGAAGAGTTGTTTTAAAGCACTGATTCCGGCATACAGCCTTGCCCCACGTAACATCAGCTTCCACGAAGAGGCTTTATACCAATTTTTGGATACCCATCTGTCTGTCAGTCTGTTCTCTGACTGTTTCTCTATATAAGAACACGTGGCCCCTATCATTGCACTGTGTTAGTGCCTTTCACTGTCTAATTTGGGCCAATCCTAAACCCAGTGAAATGACTATGAGCCTTTTCTGTTGACACCACATGGCTTTGGATTATATTTGTGGGCCTCAGCCAGCTGAACAAGGCAATACCTAACCCATTTAAACTGGGTTTATACAGCTACCCCTCAGGAGACACCTCAAACTTGGTTTAACTTTCTGAACATCCTCACATATTACATCTTAACACTTTCCTTTTTCTAGACCAATAATTATGTCATAAAAAAGGGATTGGATTTGTGTGATGTGATTTACCTTTTATAAATCCCTGCTGACTCACACCAGTTAAATTCAACATCATAAACTGAATATCAGTCAGAGCCTAAGCAGTGTATAAGTTAATACAATAGGACAAACTGAATCCATATTCTCAAGTTCACCCTGGCAAAGCTGCTTCTGCAATCAATGAGAGTTATGCCTTTCAGAAGTCAAAGACAGTAGGTTTGGGCCCAACATGGTCTTTTTAAAAGTACCAAGTTAAACCATTGGCCCCTGAAGGAGTCACTCCACTGCATGGAAGTGCATCTTTTTTGTTATTAATAATTCAGAAGAACTCCTGTTTGTAGAAATTTATGATTAAAATCTCAAAGGCAGGTACGTGGGGACTTCAAGTGGAAAGGAATGATTGCTGCATTACAAAAAGCAATCCAGAGAACCTTTGTCATGGTTGATTGCAAAATGTGGTCTCTGAATCCCTATGGCAGAGAAGTAGCTATCCCTTTTTGAGGTCTGAAGCATAATGCATCTGCTGCTAGAGGCTATCTAGGCTATCTGTCCGACTTTATTTATGGGGACATGCCATGTGGGTAACTTTTGCTCTATAGGCTTTGTGAAACAAGGGTTATGTCTTCCTTTTTTTTTGTACAGTGTCCAGAATGCTGCTCTGGTTCTGACTGAGGGTTGTGAGGACTATTTTAATACAAGTATTCAATTGTGAAAATAACTAGCTGCTTGCACTGTAGTGCTGAATGTGTAACAGCAAAAATGTTTTTTATTAAACAGGTTTTGGTCATATTGGAGTAAAGTGATAATTGTGTGGTCTGGGAATTATGCTAGAGGCAAGGATTTTTGCAGATAATATCTTTTATTGGACTGACTGCATGGTCCATGCAGTTGGTCCAGTAAAAGGTAACACCTGCAAAAATCTTTGCCTTTTGCATTAACTAAGCAATACATTCTGAGGAAAAGAAGAGCAACAGTGGGCTTTTATGTAGTGGACTATATTGTTCAGCACTTGAGGATTGAATTGTATTTTTAGACAGTGACATTTTGGCCTTTACATTAGGCATATAAGGGGGAGATTCAGCCTGGGCACAGAAGAATGCCATTCCCACAAAAGCTCTGACATTGCACTCATTTACACCAGGGCTGAAATCATCCTGTAGAGCCCAGCTTAGCTCCTGTGGATATAGCAAGAGAACAAATTCACGCATTCCCCGTGGGACTGGAGTATATCTCTGTGTGAAATGCATGTTCAAGAGCGACTGTTCTCAAGAGAGCCCATGAGACACCAGAAGATGCAGGCGTCAGGCTCCAGCTCTGTGAGACCGCAGGGTAACCTCAGAGGTGCATCGTGCATCTCCACACACTGCCTCTTGTGCACGGTGACAGGAGCAGTCTTGTCAGGTTATTACAATATCTCTGTGGATTTGCATTAAGAACCTGCCCCTTAAGGGGTTGATTTTAGACTCCTGAACAGGGTTACTCCTCCATGTAGTTTTCTGCCTTTCTGGCTGTCAGTCATTTCATATATCCCCTGATGATGCTACTGGAGCTGATCTGAGTTCGAGTATGATTTAATCCAGGCATTAAAAGGAAAAGAAGACACTTCTGACAGTTCCATATATAGCCCTGTGACTCACCAATCTTGTGTCAGCGACTGAAGATTGGTTCAATAGAATTAAGTTTTGCATTTGTTATAAATAGGGATTAAGTAGCATGAATTTATTACATTTGCATTAAAACAGGAGCCAGATTCTCTCCTCTCTTATACCAGTGTAAAGCTAGGAGCAGTCCCTTCTGCAGTTAGTGAGACTGGCTCCATTTGAATTCAGTCAGACCCAGGCCTCAGTGGGCCACAGCCCTGGACAGACATGAACCGGGTAAATCAGACTGTGTCATCAGGCCATGCACGCATGAACAGCATTTCCCAGGAGAACTCCAGCTGTGCCAAGAAAAAAAGCTGTAGCCGCATGACACAGCCCCTTGAATCAAGGAAGATTTCTCCTAATGCAGGAAAATGTAATGTTAATTCCAATCCAAGCCAATCTCTTCTCAGGACAAGGTAGTTTCTGTCTGTGCACATTCACCCCAGTCCTTTTGTATCCCAGACTTGCCTTGAGGATTGTGATTTCACAACAGTTCTGCTCATATAAATTGTGGCCTCAGTGGAACTAGATTAAATTTGAAATAATTGAAGTCAGTGAAGCTGTTTTGGGTTTATGCCAGGGCTACTGAGATCAGAATTTGACCTGAAAGTGGGAAAAGGAATTTTAATTAGACTAAAGAGCTGCCACTGAGGCCCCTGCTACATGTTATGTATATTATGCAATGAACTGGTTAATTGCGCAATAAATTTAGACCAGCCACATGTGCAAAGTAAGACTGGCCACAAGTGCAAAGTAATTATCACAGAATTAACTGGTTAATCACACAATCAGTTTAGACCAGCCACACTGCAAAATAATTACCGCACCATAAAAATGACTATTCAGCTGTAAAAAGAGCCAACCAGCTACAAAGTTTGTGCTGGCAAATGTGTAACAACTCTCTAGCTGGTTTCTATCTAGCTTTAATCTGAATGTGCAGCAGGGCCCTGAAAGACTATATTTTTTATGTCAGCCAACACTGTATGTTTCTGCTGAACTGGGGAACATGGCTATGGAGAGAGTTATAACAGGACTCCAGCGGGCCGGACAAGCAGGGATTACCCTGCAGAGCAGCTCCTGTTCAGGATACCCCAGCTGATAGAGGGATTCCTGCTGGATTCAGATATTGTTCTTGCTTTCCTTCCACTCTGATTACCATTTCGCTTAGCGTAAGGGTAGATGCAGACAATAAAGTCACATTCATCCAAGACAAGCCTGACAATTTAGCATTGTTTGGATAGGAGAAAAAAAGAGGTCCCTTTTAGTGAAGTAAGTGCTTCTGCTGTGGAGTGACACAGACGGCAGACTTGACCAAATCAATTCCTTTCCTGGCAATTTAATTTACTGCCTTGTTCATTGTTACACAATTGAGAATAGGTCCGTGGAGTCTGGCTGCAAAGAGCAACATGGCCAGTCCTTTTAGGCTGAAGTGTCTTTTGCACAGAAGGACTGAGACTAGCGAGCTCTGAGTATGTCCATACTGTCTCTGCAGCGCTTCCACCCGCTCCTGCTCTGCACACATCAGTCTGGAAATGAGGGCCTGCTCCCGTTCTCAGACGCATCAGAGTCAGAGAGTTTAAGAGTAGGTGTGGGGGCCCTGTAAAGCCTGCATCAGCATATCCTTGGAAGCCATGCGATGGCACCAAGCACGGCAGTAATGCCAGGGCTCATCCTGTTTCACTGAAGATGAATAATGGAAGCTAAACAGGAGGGCAGGGGGGTTGGGGCTGGCAGTGCGACCCAGTCCAGACCGTGCTCGAGGGGGAGGTAGGCTGATTCCATGGGACAGCGTATCACCAGCCCCGTGGTTTCCTGTCATGTGTTGCAGAGGAATCCTCTCCTGGCCTGGATGGGACCCAGGGTTGGGGGCCACTCACTGCTGGGAGTTCAGCTGTTTGGGCCATTTCTCCCCACCTTGATGCTGTCTTTTTCTGCTGGCATTTATTTACCTGTTGCCCCCTTCCATTCTTCACGTGCGGTGACATCCATTCTCTGAGGCTAGGCGGCTTTGAATGAGCTTGGCACTCCTTTGCCGGTGAAGGCCTTTGGAATAACTGCTCCGCATGGCCGCCAGCGTCGGGAGCTGTGCGGGTTGCTGGGTCTTTATTCTTCTCGGGCGAGGGGCGCGACGTGGAAACCTGGGCAGATCTGGGGTTTTGAAAAGGGGGTGCGGACGGCGCATCCTCACATCAACTACAACATCGTTGAAGCACTGCCAGCAGATCGAGGGAAGTGCTTATTCCCCTCTTCTGGGCACTGGTGGGGCTACATCTAGAGCCCGGCGGTGGGCCCCTCGCTAGGGAGGGGACGTGGACAGGTCGGAGAGTCCGGCGGAGGGCCACGAAAACGGACTCGGGAGGAGCGGCCGAGGGACCCGGGCTGGCTTAGTCTGGAGAAGAGCAGAGGCGGGATTGAACAGCAGCCGTCAGCTCCCTGGAGAGCCGTCCCGAAGGGGACGGAGCTGGGCTGGCCTCCGCGGGGCAGCCGGCAGGACAAGGAGCAGTGGGCTCAGGCTGGACGTCAGGAGAAACGCTCTCACGAGGAGGGTGGTGGAGCACTGGCCAGGCCGCCTAGCGAGGTGGGGGGTTTGGGAGCCCCGCCGCCCCCACGCTTGCACTGCTACGGACGGCC
>NW_017728921.1:3105542-3147428 GCF_001723895.1 Crocodylus porosus
CTCCGCAGAGCTCAGCACGGGCAGGAGCGGCGAGCCCGGGGGGGAGTGTGCCGTGCAGCCCCCTCCGGCTGCCCCGGGCTGCCCTTCGCGTTGCCAGGGGCCCGCCCGCGAGGGGCTCTTGCACCCGCCCCGGCTGACCACAGCCTGGCCCTCAGCCCCGACCCAGGCCGCAGGCTCCAGCCCAAGCTGGTCATAGCCGATGCCTGTCTGGGCTGGTTTGAAGAGCAGCCAGATTCATCCCCGTTCTCCATCACCCCTCTTTGCCAAACCCGCTGGGGCCGTCACCCCCGTGCCTGTGGGGACCTCGCCCCGCTGCAGCCCCGTGCTCTGGATTGGTGCCCCTGTCTATAATTTCTATGGAAACCCATGTACTGAATGGGTTGGAATAAGCTTTAAACCATCTGCTCTCCCCCTAATTATAAACGCGATCAGAGGAACATGTTTCACCATGACATCACTACAAATGTTCTTCTTTTCTTCCTTGTGGAGCCATCTGTGATTATGTCCTCATGTGCCAAACATAATAAAGGGGCTCTGTGCGTGGGGCGGGGAGACACAGGCCGGATCCTGAAGGGAGGCCGGGAATCTGCTGACAGCACCGCTTCAATTTTCTTTAAGAGGAGGACAGCGCCGTGGGAGGATTCGCCCCCTTTACCTGGTCACCGGGGCTGCCCGGGGAGAGCCGAAGGCTGACGTCAGCAGAAAGCCATGAAGGGCTCACAGGTAAAGAGGAGTGACGGTAATTATCACCCACCCAAACCCAACGAGAGAAGAGGCAATTAGGAGAGTCCTGAGCAAAGCTGTACAGGTAGTTTCCTGCTGCTCTGAAAGAGAGAGCACCCACCAGCTTCAGCGGGGGCAGGACTAAACCTTCAACGCTGGAGGCTGCCAGTGAGAGAGAGACACGGGGAAAACCCTGCTCAGACCCAGTTCACTTTCCCTTCCAGCCTCCGCTCTCTGCCCCTGTCTAACACAGGAGCCTGGGCAAGATGGACCCAGCGTCTGAGCCAGTGAATAGCAGTTCTCATGTTCTTCTGCTTCAAGGACAGCCAGCTCCCTGATATTGGGATTGCCAGGGGCAAGGGGTGCTGGGCCTCCCAAAATGGGTAGAAAAGCCAGGACCATGGAGTGCATAGGTAGCCATCAGCCTTCAGGCTGGCAGTCAGGCAGGTGATGCATGTTTTCAAATGGGTATTGCAATTGTTTCCCTTGCATGTGCTTCCTTAGAGTCTCTTGAGATTTTGTACAGACCTCTGCCCACTGCAGTTAACACTCTGGTGGCTTTTAATGTAACCAGAGACACTTCCTTCCCCCTGGTATGACCTGGGGAACAGGAAGTTTTCCCCATCTCCCAGCACGTGACCTGGTTAGCATTTGTGGGGGGCTCTGAGGACAGGAGGCATCGGCATAGGTTGCACTGTGCGTTGTTATTCGCGCTTTGTTGTGTGGTGTGCCCAGACCAGGCTAACATATTCCCTTCTGTCGGCAGCGCTGGAAAGGGTCCCGCTCCAGGAGCAATTTTTTGGATTTCACTGAGAAGGAGAAAGAAAAGATGGCAGAGGACGAGCTGAGGAAGCTGCAGCAGCATTTTCGTATCATGGTGGAAAAGCGGAAGTCTTTTGGGGTCAAGGTGCTACAGCAGATGTACCATCAGGAGTAAGCGGGGCTCCAGTCCCATGGTGACCTTATGCATTTCCTGTTTTCACAGAATTAATCTATTTGCTTTGAATCCTGAGAGTCCCTTTATTTAGGTTCCAGTCCTTTTTCATTCCTCATGCAGAACTCTCATGATGTCAGTAGATGCCAAAAGACAGCAAGACTCCACCATAAAATATATGGATCTGTTTCAGGGGGAAATGCCATCATTATTTTTAAGGAGGAAAATGTATTTAAGTGTTTTTTACATAGTTTGTTCAAAGTAACTTCTCCCTGTTCATATTTTTCTGTATGAGTGCTGCTGGAATTACAGGGTTTAAATAATGAATGTTTGTACTGGGCTTTGAAGATGTTAAGTGCTTTAGCTGATTATTGTTTTTTTTTCACTACAGAAAACAAATACATTCATTGAAGCAGGAACACGACGAGATGACATTACTGCTGAGCCTTGCTAAGTCACCCAGGAATATGATGCTGGATGTCAGAAACTGTATGGAGCTTAAATACCTTTTGCAGACTAGAGATGAGTATGATTCTCTGATAAAAGCAACAAAAGCACTGATAGCGGAACTTGATGAGAAGGTAGAGCATCTGAACAGTTAATCAGATAAACATGATATACTGTAGCAGACCCACAGAATTAGAAACACCCTTGTACCTATCACAAGCACAATCATGTTTTTGGCTTTTCATTTGCAGCTGTGCAGCTAAACAGCTGCAGATGCCTTCATAGTTCATCTCTAGTCAAAAGCATAACTCAGTAATTGCTACCCAGGTTCCCAATACTGCATCCATTATACACATAAGTAAAATTTACATAAAGAGTGCCCAATGAAGGCAATAGCACTTTTTGCATGCATAGAGACTACTGGACTACTCAAGTGAGTAGGGGTGTATGGAATTGGGCCCTAAATTGCCTGTACATTGCCGTGTTTCTCCTCCACTGGTAGTCCTGTGTAACATGCTCTATAAGTTAATGACCTACTTATTCTGAACACCACAGTGACAATATCCTAGCATGATGTAGTCAAAAGGAATAAAGCCTTGAATCAAAGCATTAAGGTCAAGGGGAAATAAAAACCGCACCTTGCCTGCACTTCCTTTGTAGGCAAATTGTGTCATTGAAGTATTCATGAGTAAAGCATATTTAATTCAGGTCTTGGAATATCACATCACCTCTTAGCAAAAGACACATGGCTGGAAGACAAAGTGGAGAGATGTAGTTAGCTGTGTTACACTGAAGTCCAGCAGAAGACAGGGTAGATTTGCACCTTATAGCTGTGTGTGTGTATGCGCACATATATGCACACCTATATATATCTCACAACTTTTTGTGAGCTGGATCGCCCTTCAGATACTGTGAAAGGATGTGCCCAGAGCAGTGTATATCGAAATGGACCTGTCTTGTTCCCGTTCGTGTCAATAGGAGTTTGGCCGGTGATTTTGAATCTGATTCTGGTCTGTGGCTCTGGCCTCTAGGTACTGCCAGTATTTGGAGGGATGTGGGGGAAGGGAGGAGGCTGTGAATTGCTCTTCCCAAAGAAGATATCACCCTAAGAAACCCTTGTCTCTTGCATAATTCCTGGACCATCGTGGCTACGACATTACTGTAACACTATCATCTTCCCATCCCTACTTTCATTCTTTTTTTTTTGAAATAGAGGCAAAATGTTATTTTTTTGTCACATACGTGCCCCAGCCCATGACATCTGAACTCATTGTACATGCCATAACTGGCTCAGTGGCCCTTATAAGCTAAGTTGTGTTGAGTCTGCTTAGCATTTGGATAGGACACCAAAGACAGACTAGATTCTGCAGAAATGGCCTGGGAGATTTTGTTGGTGGCATTTTCCCCTTTGAGTTAATATTGAATCAATAACCCATTACAGTGGGAAGGGGGCTTTTAGCTGAAATGTAATTTATGCTCATTAATGATCCCTAGAGTTTTTCAGGAAGGGAATTTGCTTTGAAGTCCTGCTCTCATCTCTTCTGGAGTTGCTATCTGCTTTCCCCCATCTTGCAGTTCCAGTGGTGCTCCAACGTTTTCGTTCTTCGAGCCACTTGGTGAAATCAGGATCTTTTCATGGATCCAGCCCATTTCACAACCCCCAGCTCTCCTAAATGTTTATTACATGCTTCTAACCGTAGCTCTACAGACTCCACATGGTCTGTGGATGAAAGCCACAGTGAGACACTGTTCTTCAATGTCCTGTTCCATTCCCTTGCTTAGCGTTGCTGTTAGTTGGCTGCAGTGCTTCACCCCAGAGGCAGCTGCATTTCAGTGGTGAAGAGAAAATAAAACAATTCTTGCTAATAGTTTGCATCTTGGCATTTATAGAGTAGGAGGGTTTGGGATGAAAGCTGTTCTGTAAATGCAAGATATCATTAACACCACAGGTTACTATAGTTCAGGTCAGCACAAAGTATTTACATTGGCTTAGCATACTGACTAAAATCTAGCATCTAGGGGCGGTTTTATTTTTTTTAGGTAATGGAGATGGAAAACAAGATAGAAAAACAAAACCTTGTTGTGGCTAAGGTGAAGGAAGCAAATGACAGCAAAGAGCTGCAAAAGAAGATTCAGAGGCTAGAGACTCGTTTGAATCACGTAAGTGCTCATGAGGTAGCTTGCAGCTGCCTGGTCTTATGGGTACTTGCATACACAGGGTTTCTTTCCTAGTCTAAAGAACATTTAAGAATTCCAGTCTGGTCCGTCTGGCTGTGTATTTGGTACAGGACAGGTGAACTTCAGTAGCCCCCAACCTTGGCTGTTCTGCTCCACAAAGCCTCTTCTACTGGCTCAATGGACTATACTCTGTGTTAAAGAGGGTCCCCTTGAGAGCTGGATGGGCTGTGTGTCAGCCCTGATGTATGCTGTTTTACTGGAAGCTGATCTCCACTGTCTTGTATTGCATCGTTCACTCTTTCCAGGTCACAGTCCATTTCGATACAGTCTTGACCACGAATACAAAGCTCAGAGAAGAGATTGAGACCCTGCGAGTTCAGAAGGCCGTCTTTGACAACAACTACATCAAACTCCACAAGAAATTCGATCAGCAGAAGAGAATGATGGAAAATGCGACTGAGCAGTCCTCACAAGCCTATGATCAGCGGTAAAGGGGGTGGGGCAGTGCTAAGCTTTGGCAGTGAACTCCAGGGCACTGCTTTGTGATTTTGGGTATGCTCCTTCTGTTCACTCAGACAGGTGCACACTAAGCCAACTTTGAATGGGTGTCCACTCATCCTGGGTGCCCTGCATTAGACAGCAAAGCTTCAACTCTCAGGGTTGTGGAGCACCTGCCAGTGGACTTCAGCTGGAGTTATGGGTGCTCCATATGCCTGAAAACCAGGCTTTTCCTATCTAAAGCTGGGCAACCAAAAAAACAGGGCACCCAGGTAAGAAACCATGGGGAGTGTTAGTGTTGTACTGCTCAGCTGAGGCACTTGATTGATTGATCTTGAATCTGGGCTTCTCCATTCCGGGACAAGGCAGAGAGAGTAGAGTGGCTGCATCTGTGCAGCCTGCTACTGCTCTGTTACAGCCCTGATCTTTGTGGGTAATGGCTCACTCCCACATTTGGCCCTGTAGCTAGGTCTGCCAACTGGGGCCCATTTAGCACCAGTCCCAGTAGTGTTTTTTGAGGACTGGGCTCCTGTCCGGCCCATACTTCCTCCCACCAGGCCATTTCCCATGCAGCATTCCCATACTGCATGAAAGCTCTTTGGTCTCTCCTAACCCCGCTGGGAAAGAGTCTCTTCCCATCCCTGTGAGTTGTACTGCATGAGATCCACCTGGCATTCACTGTCCAGTTGTTGAGTCGGCATTGGGAGTGGTGTGGTTAGCTTGTGATGGGAGAAGAAGTCTCTCGTGACTTCTGGTTGTGCTTAGGGTGGAGGCTCTGGCCAGGATCTCAGCCATGAAGGACAAGCACTACAAGGACACTGTGCAGTTTAACATCGAGTTCAGGGAGCTGGAGCGGATCTTCGATCACGAGACTAAGCTGAAGTCTTTCATGGTCGTCAAGCTTGTGGATCGCTCTGACTTTGAGGACCAGGTCAAGAGGGAAGAAGGTACCGTGAAATAGCAGGGAACAGACACAGACCTGCTGTTGTGACTCAGAGGGGAGACCAGTGCTCATCCGCAGGGCCTTCACTCTCAGCAGAAATGTGTAACATGGCCAGCAAAGTGTCAGGTCTGTGTTGGAGACAGGGAAATCAGGGACTTGAATTTCAGTGCACACAGTGTTGTTATCAGGCTTCTTACTGTAATCAGAGCTCAGCTCAAGGAGGCAGAACTTATGGGACTAGCGCACAGTTTGGCTCCTGTTTCTTAGCTTCAGGGTTTTCTGCTGCCTTCCTCAGACAGTGGGGAATTATCCTTCTCCATTTACGCTCTCACCTTGCTGGAGGGTTAAATGTCCCTCCAGTTTGGTCTCAAGCTGTACCCTGGGTTTTTAATTCATATCAGTCAGCTCCAAGGTCCCTCCCCAGTCCCCTGACCTCCACTTTGGGTGCTCTTCCTGGATTTTCATTCTTTCTCCCATAATTTTTCTCCCAGAAGCCATGATTTAAGTCCATGGTGTTCTCAAGTGCATTGTTCTGTGTTTGCCAATGGTGGGCACAGCAAGAACATGACCCGTAAAACCCAGAATGACCCAAGTCATTTTCTGTCCTGGAAGGTTAAATGTCATTCTTGGTTTCTTCCAGCCTTCAAAGCCAGCAAACGTGCCAAGAAGAGCAAAGGGGAAAGCTTTGAGAGTTATGAGGTTTCTTATATACGCCTACTCCAGATGACAGAGAATGGGGACATTGGCCAGCTGGTTGAAGAGTTCGTTGAGAAGGAGGAGAAGAACTTTGCCTACTTCAGCTATGCCACCGAACTCAACAACGAGATGGAGAGACTGCAGAAGAGGATTGAGGATATTCAGGTCAGTGCCTGCTGGTTTTCCACACTTTTTGCACTGTTTCTTTGTTTCAGACTGAGGTTTTCTTCTTTCCTCTCCTGCAGCTGTTGCTGCCCACACAGGGCCTCAGCTGCTAATTCCACCAAAAAAGCCTGCTACATGAGCTAAATGGCCCAAAACTGGAGAAACCAAGCTCATTGCTGCCACCTTGCACCCAAAAGAAATACTGCAAGAAAGCCATGTTCAGGAACAGCTTCAGCTTCCAGAGGGTTGCTGAATCCAGTTGGATGGGCCTTTTAATGTCAGTGGATGCAGTGGGTATCCCTGGACATGTGCCGAGGCTTGTGACAAAATGACTCAAGGTTTCTCCTGTGAGGGGTGGGATCAGTCAGAGCTTATAGGAACCTGCCCAGGTGAGATTCCTACCTGATGGGAGGCTTCAAGACTTGACCCATGCTCAGAGAGGCTGACAGAGAAGAACAGCATTTTTCTTTTATTTTTGGTCAAGGAAAGGCTGTTCCACCCTACACGAGCCTCACTCCCCAGCCTCCAGAAATGCACCGCCCATCCAAATTCCAAATGACTGTGCTTCGACATCCAGCTGTTCTCAACAGGAGAAACCTGGCTTTGCCCATTCCAGAAGTTCCTTCCTGCGTGATGGGCCAATGAGCCTGTTCTGTGTCCTCCTTGCTGCAGTTTGAACGCTGTAGGTCCAGCGCTTCCTTCTGTTGCCTGCAGCTTCTGTACTTTTCAGCTATATAAAGTATCAGCATTATGAAGGGCTTCTGTGTGACTCCCTTGCTGAGGCCTAGGCAATGGGGGCCATTTGAACAGGCAGGTTAGGACATGATGTGGGGGCAGGAAGTTGAGGCCTTCCAGGGGAACTTTTATTTAGAAGGATTTTTTTCAGGAGAAATGGAACCTCCCTGAACACTGTTGGTATGGGATCTCCCAGGGACTTGAGGCCAGGTCTTAAAACACTGCTGCTTAGCTATGGATCTGAAATTTTTGGAACCCTTTGGGTCTGTGCTTTGGATATGAGGCTGTGTGATCTGAGAAGAGGGCCCTGTTTCAGGCTTTCACTGCCTGAGGGGAACCCATGGCCTAGTGGCAGAAGCATGGTATTTTGCTACCTGGCATTGATATTTAATTGCCCCTGGGGAGGGAGTGATTAGTTGTAAGATGTTACTTCTCATTGTTTCCCTGGTTTTGCTGGCACCAGGGAAGGAAACACTGTGGATCAACCATGTTAGAATGATCCATTACTAAACCCAAATCCATGAGCTCCAGCCTCTGTGCCAAAATCCTGCCTTGCTCCACTAATTTACCACAACTAAAGATCATCTCTGTTGATTTACACCCTCGGACCTGGCCCTGGCAGAAACAGAAGACAAAAGGTCACATAGTGCTTTGTTTGTTCCTAGGCTGGTCTGCCTGCAGCCGACAGGGTTTGCAGGGGAACAGATGAGAACAGGAAATGGCCTCTGTCTATCCCCAGGTGCAGTCTACCCCACTGGAGGGTGACAGAGACTCTATTGTTGCCCTGACATGGTGGGCAGTATGAGGATGGCATACAGTGCTCCATGCTGGGATGGATTCAGCAGCAGGGAGCAGCTCTCTTTGCCTCCTGTGCTTGTGTTTTATGCAGAGTGAAATCCTTCACCTGAAGTCACAACAGAAGGATGCCAAAACCACGAGCCACGTCTCTCTGAAGGAGCTGGAAGTAAGGAGCTGTGGGGGTAGCCCAGCTGCCTTTGACTCACTCTCAGCTAAAACGTTTGACAGCATAGGCCCCAGGAAGCAGTCCATGTGGCTATTCTGGGCACTGGGATGTCCATGCATGGTGCCTGGCAGAAGGAGCTATGGCACTTCCAGTGTTGTGGCTTCTGGGATGAGGTGGGCAGGAATGGCCTGTGCCCTCCTTGGCCCCACCACTTTCTTCCCCATCGCAATGCTGATGAAACTCAGGGTGGAGAGTCCCCACTCGTTCTACTTCTTCTAGTTCTAGGTTCCCTAGGAAATACAGGGTGGCCTTTCCCACCAACTCTGATGTGAGAATGGGCCAAGGGGGCTGCAACTAAGAGAGCCCAGCTTTGGGCTCTCACTGCCTGTGGGAAATCTTGCCCTCTCAGCAACCTGAGGCTGACTTGCGTGAAGCCAGCCCTTGCCTGGTGACTGGTGGTGCAGCTGGATTCTGCAGATGGTCCATGGGTTCCCCCAGAGCAAGGTGGCTTCAGGGTATTGCCTTGTCTGCACAAACTCACAGCCCCACTCTGTGGGCGTGTGCTGATCTCCAGGATCTGCACCCTCCTCCCACACACAAAGGCAGCGTCGAGGGAGTCTTTAAGGGGATCATGTCCTGGCTTTGCCCTGGGCCTTCTGCCCCTCACCCCAGGTCATATGATGACTAGTGACTTCCTGTCGTCTCTAAAGGGTTGCCAGGCTAGGGGCACTGTTGTCATTCCTGTGTGTGAGCTGGGCACAGCAGGGATGGGATTTAGCCTGTTGTCTTTCACTCCATGGAAAACTTTCATGCAACCTGGATCAGGCTTCAGCTGCAAGCCTAGAGACAGGGCATGGATTGGGTGCTTGGGGGCTTCTTCAGGCCATCTCTTTTACATTACACCAGCCCCATAGCCTTGATAACTCTTTGCTGATAGAGAAAGCTGAAGAAAACCAGTGAGGAAGCCGACCTGTATGAGTTAACCTGCAAGGAGGGCGGCAAAGTCCTGGACCAGCTCAAATCCGCTGTAGCCTTTCTGTTCAAGCAAACAAACTGCGATGCCACAAAGATAAAGGAGCAGCTCGGAGAGAGTGATGAGATCACTGACCTGAACCTGATGCAATACTTTGGTGAGTTGTCAGCTGTCTGTGTTCTCTCTGAATGCTGGAAAAGTATGGATTGAAGTTTCTGGACAGGGGAATACCTCAGTGACTTATTCATGGCAGGGGTCAGTGGGGAATTTGGAAAGGAGGAGTGGCAGGTTTTGGACTCCTGAGCCCTGTTAGTGGCTCTCAAGGGGAATGTGGGGTCTAATGCATTCTGTACCAGCCTCCCAGGAGTTATAGGCCTGGTCTGGCCAGTGTCACCCATATCACACAGGGGGGTTGGAAGAGGATGCAGGCTCCTGGTTCTTGGCTTTGGCAAAATCTAGGTTCAGAATAGAAGATGTCTTCCCCCCGGGGCTAAGGGGCTGCCAAGTCAGCTCCATGACACATGTTCAACTTGTCTTCTCCCAGGTGTCATAGAAAAGAAGACCAATGACCTACTGCTCACAGAGGCTTTCCTGCGCTACAAGGAGTTCGAAGGAGAGCAGGACTCGTCTCCTCTCTTGAATCCATTTTTAGGTGGCTCATCACTCCTGAAATCTATGGATTCTGACAAGATGGCACCGCCTCCCCCTCCCATTGAGCACGTGGCAGACATCTTGGAGGACTGTAAGTCCATACATCTCCTCTGCCAGCCACCCTGGCAAGCAGGTGCTGTAAACTGGGACCAAGAGCAAAACTCCAGAGGCATGGGCTGCAGAAAGCAAAGAAATAGCCACACAACTAAACTGGGGTTGGTGATTGTAAACCTGTTAGGATTCGTTCTCTGTTCTGTTATAGAGGGAAAGTACAGGACAGTCCAAGGCCTTTGCAATGTTATTACAAGGAAATGAAATGCAGTGGCAGAGTTGTGGCTGCATCTAGCCCTGGTGTGGGTTAGATTACCCAGGAGGTCCCTGCCTCCTTTCCAGCCCAGGGTTCCTGGGGGCAGCAGCAGCCTGCTGAGAGGGTTGCCCTTAGAGTCTGGGTTTGCCCAGGGCTCTGGAATGCTTTTGTAATGCATCTGCATCTCTTTTGACCCAGTTGATAACCCTTTGGACCATGACAGTATACGTGACCTGATTCTTGGGAACTCCGAGACAGACCAGTCCAGGAGCAGTTCAGTGGACAAAGGCCAGAAGAGAGGGGTGGTGAGCTTCTAGGGCACAGAGAGCCAATGCACTGTGTGTAAATAATAGTTTCTTAACTGAGCTGATCTGGAAGTCTGGTGCTGTGCTTAATTGAAACCAGGCGTCGGTTACGGCTCTGTAATGCTGGTGCTTTCTTGAACATATAGTTCCTCCCCCTTGGAAGGTGCCAATGCCTTTGACAAGCTTACGGCTCAAAAAATTACATATTAGCATCACTTCACTCACAGTGGAAAAGTGACTACCTTTGGGGTGGAAAGCAGTAGCTCTAACAGTAGGGTTAGCACAGTTGATGGTCAGTGAATGAAAAATCTTGTGGTATCCAGGAGCAGGAGGGGGCATTTAGTCAGTAATTACCTGAACTGAAGTTGAGTTGCAAAACACTACAACGCACCGGCAGCATTAGCTGGCTGCAATCAGGCACTATCTCACTGTCACATTACCCCTACCCTTGCAATGTGCTATGGGTTCATAAGTGCCTGCACAGAGCAATCTAGACCCTGGTTAAAGTGACCACAAAACACGTGACAGGCTGGAGGACTGAACATCGGCAGGTGTTTCAGACAGAGGTGTTGCTCTGTGTCTGCCTCTTGCTTCCTGTTGCCCTTCACTAGTATAAATTGAGCCTGTGAAATCAAGAGAGCTGATCTGCAGCAGCTGTGGAGCTGGCTCATCTCTTTGGGCTCCCCTTTCCACCCCAGAAAGTAGATATTCTGCCCCTAGGAAAAGAGTGGAGTGCATCCCAGAGATCTTCAAGCAAGGGAGAAGCTAAGGCAGGCAGCATGGCCTACTGCATAGACCACCAGGCTAGGACCCAGGAGATGTCATAGCTTCTGTTCCTGTCACAGGCCTGCTGGGTGACCTTGGGTTCATCGCTTTCCCCGCTCTGGGCCTCAGTTTCCCTGTCTGTGAAATGGAGAGCGGTACTGACTGATCTCCTTTGTAGAGCGTATTGACATTGGCTAAGCAGGAGCTGGGTGTCATAATATCATTATGGAAGAGCTTGCAAGTGGAGCCACTTGTGCTGTCTCCTGAGTGGCCTGACTGCTATCTCGTACCAGCTCTTCTGATGTTTGGAGCAGTCACTGATCATTCATACATTGACTTAGTGAGGCAAGAGATTTCCCAGTCTATGGTACCCTTCAGCCAGGTCCCCCAAAACAGAAAGCACATGTAGTATACATTTGCTCCTCTCAGGAAACATTGAAGCCAGCAGCTTGGTATAAGCACAGTCCTAAATGGACCCAAAGATTTCCCAGAACCTGGTGTTGTGCCAGGGTCCCAGCTGAACCTGGAGGATGGCTTGAATTCAGTTACAGGAACAGAGCTGGCCCAAGCCTGCTGTGACAGGCTGATTCTCGTGCAACTCATCCCCTGCCTGGCAAAGTTCATGCATGCATGCACCCATATGCATTCACCCCTGGTTTCACTTCAGTCTCAGGTTTGACATTCTGTTCAGCGTTTCTTTTATGTGCCCTAGCATTGCTCAAACAGGCAGCTGGATTTTGTCTTGCAAAATGCATCATTTAATTTGGAAGCCATTCAGGTAGGCATTTCCCCAAGTACAACAAGATTTCTCCACATAGAAAAACAGACGAGAATGGGACCAAGTGCAAATGGTGACCCTGGGAACAATCAGGCCAAGCTTGGCCAATGGGACTGGTAGAGTGGGGACCTGAACAGGAACCAGAGGTGAAGAGGAAAGTAGCATAGGGTGCAGGAGTTGGCCCCACTTCAACTCCTAATCCTTCTCTTCACCGTGTGTGATGATGTGGACGAGGTTTTTGTAGTCCAAGTTTCCACTGATGTCTGGAGGGAAAGCTGCAAACATCTGATCGACCTGCAATAGAAGGGGGCCATAAGTAGAAGGGTTAAAGGAATGGCTTTGTACTCAGGTTAACAGTGATGAACCTGGAGGGATCTGGACTCAAGTGGAAGCTCTGCACTTCCGCAGGAGCAGACGGAGAGGGGGTCTGCACTCAGCGGTTTGTGGTGACTGCCCTTATATGATGAAACTTGAGCAAATATTGACCTAACTATGGAATAGGGAAGGAAAAGGGAAATCCCTAGCACTTGCCCAGCCATAAGACACTCACTGGCTAGGTAAGGCTGCCGTGCCCTGCCACCCAGCTTGACCAAAGGGTGCTCAACACATCTGTGCCAGTGGCCTGTGGTGTTGTAATGGGCCCTGATGGGTGTAGAGTGGGTGAAAGCTTAGGTCAGGCTGCCATTCTCCACCTGGAGACATCCCTCTCCAGGTTCATGCCTGAGATGGTGACCTTCGGATACACACGGGCTCTGAGTCCCTACTGCCTCACGTTTGGTGGTTGGGGATGGGATTGGGAGCTCCCGTAGGATCTGGCTTCCTGCTGGCCCCAAGCACAGAGCTGTTTGGCTCAGAGGGGCTAGTGTGGACCAGCCCCCGTGTCAGCCGGCATCCTTTGAATCGGCTGGCTGCTTTGCCTCCCGTGCTTGTTTGGTTCCTGCGTGCGTGGCCCTGAGGAGATGGACCCACGTGGCCCCTGGGCCCAATGTCGCAGCCTGCGCCCTGCCTCAAGCAGAGGCGCAGCAGTGCAGCTCCATGTGCGGGGCAGTCGCACGGCACCTCAGGCAGTGCCAGCCCCTGCTCTGCTGGTCGCAGCAATGCAGCCAGCCCTGATGTGGCCGTACTACTTTTGCACCCCCACACACACACAGAGGCAGCATCTGGGGAGCCTTTAAGGGGGTCATGTCCTGGCTCTGCCCTGAGCCTTCTGCTCTGCACCCCAGGCCATATGATGGCAGGGCTGTGAGCGAGCACCCGTGTCGGGGCTTGGGGCCTGGGCTCGAGGCCTGGTCACTGGGGCTTGGGGCCTTAGGCCTCCATTAGTGGGGCTTCGGGCCTCAGGCCTAGGGTCTAGTTCCTAGTTGCCAGGGCTTGGGGCCTGGTTATTAGGGCTTGATTGCTGCAGCTTGGGACCAGGTTATTAGGGCTTAGGGCTTGAGCCTGGTTGCTAGGGCCTGATTCCTGGGGCCTGGGGCTACCATGCTGGTCGAGGGAAGCTAAGCATTGCTGCTCAGAGGACTATTTGGGGGTCCTGGGGGCAGGCAGTGATAGGGCAGGGCAGGCGTGGGGTCAGAGCAGCCTCTGCCCCTTTCTTTAGTGTCCCCCATGGGGAGGACACGGGTGGCCCCTGCTGAGTGTGGGGTACGGCCGGTATGAGGGGGTGCCCCAGTCAAGGTGGGGAAAGGGCTGCTCTGTTCGGGCTCCTCTGGAGGCCTTGGAAGGGGAGGATGCCTGCTTGGTGCCTTGCCCGTGGCACCCAGCCACCTTGCTGCTGGAGGAGCCCATGGGCTGGAGTGGAGACGTGTCCACGACAGAAAAGGAAGCACAGGCTGATGCAGCAAAGGTAAGACAGCCTCTGACAGCCTCATCTGGCCGTTCCCATGCGCCTACTCCAGTGGTGGGCATGTGGTGGGGCAGGAGGGGGTGGAGAGGTGCCCCCGTACCTCCTCCTTGGAGAAGCGCTCGCCCTGGGTCATCAGCATCTCCTTAATGCTGCAAACAAAAGAGCGGGATGTGAGAACGAGGGAAAAGTGTCGCACTGACGGGACCCTCCCCCCCCATCAGCTCAGCACTTACTAGCTAGACTTGAGACCTTTGCCCTCGGGGTCAAACACCTTGAACGCATTCAGGATGGTCTCTTCAGGGTCGGCCCCTGCAACGCAGAGCACACACATGGATGAAGCACGGGCCATGCTGCCAGCAGACCTGGAGGCACAAATCCCTGGTCCTGGGACACCCCCCAAGAAACCCAGAGTGCCCCCAAGGCCTCTAAAGCTCATTTCTCCTATGGAAAGTTCAGCAGTCTGCCCAGGGGGTCCTGGCCTGCCATAGCAGAGCAGCAACCCTATTCCTGCCTCTGCCTGGGACATCAGTGCAGGCTCCTGCAGCAAGAGGAGCAGGTCCACGTTCGCTCTGTGCCCGGGAAATAGCATTCACCCCTCCCTGCCTGCAGCCAAGATGGGCCTTATCCACCACGTGTATTTATAGAAAGCCAGCTGCAGTACCAGGGCTAGATGGGCTCTGGGAGTGCTGCCCAGAGGGCATGATTTAGGCTGCACAAGGTGAGGGGATATAACCATTTGTGAGTCTTGAGGGAAAGGATGTCATGCCTTCCTGTCAGAGCTTGGACCATACCCCCTGGTTTGGAGTCTGTGGCATTGAGCTGGGTGTTGTGGGCAGCTCACAGGGAGCATTTCCCACCTGTGCATCCTTTGCATGGAAGGTAAAGGTCTCTTTTCCCAGTGCATGAATTGGGGAAACTGAGGCACAGGGACAGAGTGGCCTGAGTGACGGTGCTGTGTGCTAGGCTGTGGCTGGAAGACCAGCAGCATCAAAACAGTGCAGTGGGGCAGGGGGTGGCAGGGGTCTCGCGGTTCAGTGGAGCAATCGCTCTGTGTCAGACAGAGGGCTGGGGAGTTTCAGTAGTCCTCTCCGGACCTTCCTGAACCTTTTGAGGTACAAGAGGGGAATTTGACCCACAGCTCATTTAAGTGCCTGGAAATACTCCAGTTGGTCCCAGTGGGCATAGATCAAGTCAATCGGGAGAAACTGCATATAAAGTTATCTAGTTTGAGATCACTTTGTCCTTCTTTAGCAGCTTCAGCTGGGGCATCTTGGGTTATTAGATCCTGGGAGGTAGGTCAGGCGCCTTGTCCCCATTCTGCAAATGGCCTGCTGAGGCCCAGAGTAGTTGAGTGACTTCCAAATGTGCAGAGGGAGCCTGGCGCCTGGATCCCTGCAATCCTTGCTGTGCGTCATAGCCACCAGCCTACCCTCCCACTCCTGCCTCGCGATTTCCCTGCCCGCCCCAGTCCTCATCTCACCCTTGAGCTTTTCACCAAACATGGTCAGGAAGACAGTAAAGTTAATTGGTCCAGGAGCCTCCTTGATCATGTCGTCAAGCTCTTCGTTTTTCACATTCAAACGCCCTGTAAATCAGGTTATGCCATTGAAACAATGCTAAAAATACATGCCAATCTGGAGGTCTGCAGGCCTGCTTTGTACAGTAATGAGCCTATCAGTGAGGTAAGGGACACAGGCAAGGTATAGGGATGGTCTCCCTGTGGAAGGAGGATACGGTCTCCCAAGGGAGAGTGGTGACTAGACTAGAAAATGGGCCATATTGAAGACTCCTGTGTTGACTTGGAAAGGTCTGGACTGGATGTGACTTGATATGTCTCTTCCTACTCTGATTTCTGTGATCTGGGAAACAGCAGATCTGGAGTTTGGTTCCTGCTGAATTAGTTCCCAACTGAATTAACCCAATTCTTTCTTGCCTTTATCTACTGAGGTAAAATCTGCAGCCCAGGCCTCTTTGGACTTCAGTGGAGCCATGCCTAATTTTTCACTGATGTGAGGGGGGAGCTATTCAGACCTCTGTTTCTCAAAGAATGGGTTTAGTTTCAAGGGGACTGTTGACAGAGCGAGGTACGTCTGAGCTTTAGGATCCAGGACAGATTTTAGACTTTCATTCATTCAATAACTGGTGTCTCTAATGGGGGCCTCCATTGTTAATTAGTACTTGCCCAAAAAGTGATTAACACTGGTTGACAAAGCTTGCAGTGAACAAAATGATCATCTTATAGTTAGTGGCTTTGGATCTAGAGGTTTTGACTCAGCAAAAGCCATGGAAGCTCCAAGTCCCCAGTAACAGGATGAAATGGACAGTGTAGATGTTGCGCTCTCTGCTACCAGGTCTTCCAACATTATCAAAGCTTTTTTTTTGATGTGGGAGCTCGGTGTTTCTAAATTGGAGGCTTACCGAGTGCAGCAAAAGTGTCTCTGAGATCTGACTTATCAATAAAGCCGTCCCGGTTCTGATCCATGATGGTGAATGCCTGCAAAGGGCAGATGAATGAAAGGCAACACCAAAAATAGCTTCACAAGCTCTCCAAACTAAAGTTGTTATCTGAGTGTAGCCAGGTGTGCTTCACCACAGCCAGGGACTTTGCCCGTGGCTTTCACTGTTCACTACTGCCACCTATCAGCTCCAGCGTCGCAGATCTCCCTGCACAGTAGCTCTCCTCTGCAGTGCAGGAGAGTGGACCCATCCGTGGGAGTAGCACCTGTGAAAGGGGAGTCCCTCTCCCTTCTGCAGTGATGGGGTGAGGGATGGCTGCTTTCACAGGGCTTTTATTCTCTGGCTCAACGTAAGCCTCATGCTGAGGCCAGGAGCTGCTTCCCCCTTCCTATGCATCTGCTGGGTTTAGCACAGGCTTTACTCATGTTGCAGCCTGCCTTCCAATGACTGCCAGAGCTTAGTAGTCCCCGGGAGCAGGGACAGGATGGTGGAAGGAGAAGGATGTGTGCTGTTGGAGCTGGAAAGCCCAAGAGGAAGGGAAATCCCTGCTTCAAGATGTTTCAGCAGCCTCCAGCACAGAGCAGCTGTGTTTTGGTCACTCCTGGCTGCTGCAGCACGGCTATCCCTGGCCCGGGTTAGCATGCTCCAAAAAGCACACGGATGCGTTCTCCTGGAGAAGGCCCCGGATGATCTCCATGTACCCAGATGAGTTTCAGGACCTAAAACCATGCAACTGTGCAGCACCCATGAAAAGGGCAACCACCGCTGTGTAAGTGTCCCACGCGCGCAGTCACTGTCAGCTGGTTAGAGTTTTGATTATACATGCCTGCTTTCTTGTGTTGCTGCCAGCATGAGCTGTCTCTCATGCTTCCTGATGGGAGTCTCTGTAAAGTCTAGAGAGGACTCTACATGCATACGTATAACACTTGCTACTTTTATTCAAAGCAGTTTTCAGTGGGCTTTTAGGGGTTTATTCCAAACCTAAAACACCGAAGATCAAAGCCTGTCAGGGACACTTGGAAGATACCAGTGCATCAGTGGCTCTTGGTCTTCCCCTTCATGGCTATTTCAACCAAGTCAACTTACCTCTTTGAATTCTTGAATCTGGGTTTGTTCAAACATGGAAAAGACGTTGGAATTAGCTCCGCCTGCTCTCTTCTTGGCTTTCTTGGGTGCCTTGGGGAATTCAAGCACAGTGTCATTAGCTCACAGTCCTTCTCTATGCACTAAATGCATTAAGCTACCCTCCACTTATCCATAGCTCGGGGCTGCTGGTGCTCTTCAGTCTCCGAAGCATTCAGTGGTTTCTCATGCTCAGTTCAGAGCATGGGATAAAAGATACACTGTAGGTACTGATGGGAGTTAGGAGTTCTTCATGCAAGGTTGCTTGGTCTCCTGATACATTCTGCCAAATCAGTTGGTTAGGGGGGAAAAAAGAGTTGGAGAGATAACTAGACAGCGTGGTGGGAAGTCTGCGGGGATAAAATGACTGGTGTTTGGCTGAGAGTTAAAAGCAAAGAAGCCTCCTCTTGTACAACTGTACGTTCAGGACCCCTGGGAGTAGGGGAGGAAGTTAAGCACATCATTGAGATTTCACACAATGGCTGCGGCTCTTGGAAGCTTTATTATAGTTTTGTGCTTCATTTTTCCCGTCTGTGTTCAGATGAGACAGCTGGAGCCCTGACACTGTAAAACTCCTCACTAAAAACTCCTCAAAGGAGGTGAAGCCCAGGAGGGAGGTAATCCTGACTGCCCCAATGAAGAAGGAAATCTTTAGACCCGCTTGTCAAAGCCTCTCCCTCCTTGAGAATTATTCCCTCTGAAGCAAAGATTTTTAGCTGGCCGCTCACGCAAGGAAAAGCTCTAAGCAGGCGAGTTAGCAAGACAGAAGAGCCTCTCCTGCCAGCTGCACGGAGGCTGGGGAAGAATTGAAATGTAAACCTTGAGAAGCGCGTGGGCCCGTTTTGCAAGCTCTGCTGATTCCTGAGAACATGAAAGAAAAAGCCCCCAGCTGCTGCTGTTCGTGTTCCAGCCATGCATCTGGTACCCTGGCGGGCCTTACCTGGTTCCAGGGGCAAAACGCACGTGTGTGCGACCAGGCAACCCTAGAGATGCTGCTGATAGAGGGCCTCGGTGCTGCCCATCTCCTCCCTCGCGGCCAAGCCACGGTTCCCCCACACGCTCGCTCTTACTTACCATTGCTGACGTGACTCTGCGCGGCCCTCGGTGTTACTGCAAGAGGGATTCCAAAGACAATCCCTGAGGTCGCCGTGTGCTGAAACAATAAATACATCCCCAGCTGGGTTAAAAATAAACCCATGCCCACTTTTGGCTGCTAGGGGTCAGTTCGGCAGCACCTCAGCCACCCCCAGCTCCGTTGTCTCGCTCGCTCTCTCATCTTGAATAACAGCTTGTTGTTGCTGGGTGACATGTGAGACTCGGAGTTTTTCAAGGTTAGAGAAATGCCAGGCGTCTGTGTGGCTTCCCTGTTGAAGATGTTGACATAAGGCGTGCTGTGGGGCTTGTCTGGGATGAGTGACACCCACATTTGTCAGTCGCTCCCCACCGGTGGGGTAGATCTACCCTGGGAGTCACGTGTCCCTGGGGCTCTGGATGTCTATCCACACAAAGCCAGCCCAGAGCACCAAGAAAGCTCCTGCTCTGACTTCCCGACCCAAACCCAGACCTGAACTTCTCCTCCTTCCTATGAGGGATGTTCAGATGTGGGGTTGTGATCTGCCCTGTTACCCAGCTGGAGCTGACCTCTCTGCCCCTTCTCTTCGTATTCACAGGGTACTTCGACAGCATGGAGAGGGGCCAGAGGAGGCCACTCGCATGGTCGGGGGGCAGCAGGGCAGGCCCTACGAGGAGAGGCGACGGGACCTGAACCTGTTCAGCCTCCACAAGAGAAGGCTGCGGGGGATCTAGTGGCCTGTTACAAACTAGTCGGGGGGGACCAGCAGGCACCGGGGGAGTCCCTGTTCCCCTGAGCACCGCCAGGAGTGACCAGGAATAACGGTGACAAGCTGGCAGAGAGTAGGTTTAGGTTAGATATCAGGAGGCGCTACTTCACGGTCAGGGCGGCTAGGGTCTGGAACCAGCTTCCAAGAGAAGTGGTGCTGGCCCCTACCCTGGGGGTGTTTAAGAGGAGGCTAGATGAACACCTTGCTGGGGTCATTTGACCCCCGTGCTCTTCCCTGCCATGGCAGGGGGTCGGACTAGATGATCTGCTCAGGTCCTTTCCGACCCTAGAAACTATGAAACTATGAAGACAGGGGCATTGGGGTTTTCAGCTCCCATCACACACATGCAGCCACCTCTGGTGGCACGCGGCAGCTCCAGACTTACCAGTGAATGAGAGGAAGCATCACAGGCTTCCCTGCTCACATAGACACCAGGGCTGTGTGACACCCTCCAAGGGGCTCCAGCAGAGTCAGGCACCCCGGGCTCTGGGGCCGGAGGGTCGGTTGTCCCCTGTCACCTGTCCGAGTAAGACCTTGATTCCAGGTGTAGCTGTCTAGCATCCCCGTGACCTGAGGGGCTTTCTCCTTCCTCCTCCGCTTCCAGTTGCCACTGGGAACCAGTGGCCTATGACCCCATCTCCTGGCTGTGGTTTCAGAGCAGTGGAGGGAGGTGGGGTTGCTGGGCTCATGGGAGGATGGAGTCTGGCCAAGGGTTGAGAACAGCAGTGCTGTTCCTAGTTGGGCTGAAAACCAGGGCCAGGAAAAGTGGCTCTGAAGGGAGCAGTCCTGCACATGAAGAGCCACTTGGCCAGACTCCTGCCTGCCATGGGAACCAGGAGAGGGGGTTCCTGCCCTGCCTGTCTTGGGGCTGCTGGCAGTCAGGTTGGTCCCACAGCCCTGAGCAGTGCAAGCTTTCAGGACCTGGGAGGAGGCAATGCCGTCTCCCTCCAAACCCTTTCTGAGCCTTGCTGAGATGCACCCGCGGTCCAGCTAAGCTGCACACCTGCTATCACTCTTACCCTCGCAGCTAGCCTTCCTGTGGGCAGTTGAACAGTTGTCATGAACAGCCCACCCCAGAAGAGTCTGCACTCTGCCCACATTCACCGATCAGGTCCTGCGGCTGCAGCTTGTCTCTCCCCGGAGAACCAAGCTGGTTGAAGTCTGGGAGCTCCTGCAGGTCAGGCTACTGAAGAGCAAGGCGATGAAGTCTTCCCCCATTGGGAGGGTGCTTTATCTCACCCAGGTCCCAGGAGCCCAAGGATCCCTCAACATCAAAGCCGAACCCCTTGGATGGAGGTAGTTGCCTTTGTATTTTTAGCCTGTTAATTTTATCTGGCCTCCCCCACCCCCTTGCCAAGGCCGCAGTGCAGACATGCCTGTACAATGGAGTGAGACTGACACTCATGGCTGAACAATGCCCTTCGGCTCCCTTGCCGTTCTCAGCTGCCCGGCCAGCCCTGCGGAGGTTTTTTCTTACCAGAGCGAAGATGCAAACAACAGCTGCTTCTCCATGTCCTTGTGCCTCCCTATGGAAATGGCATTGTTACAGCTGAACCTGCTTGTCAAGGGCTGCAGTCCACGAGTTATATAAAGGCCAGGCCTTTGTGCTGCAATGCACCGGCCAGGCAACACCCCAGGAAAGTTGCTCTTCGGGCTCCTTAGTTTGCTAGAGGCATTGTAACTGGGGGCAGGGAGCGGGGACTGGTAGCTGGGCTTCTCACGGTAGGCCAAGCCCTGCGCAGGAGGCTAAAGCTGGCTCTATTTAGGCAGCTTCAGAAGTGGCGATAGAGCATCTCCAACTCCTGCTGAAAACCGCCAGATCAGGAGTATCTTGTCTTTGGGCCACAGTGCCCTGGGATGGGGCAGATCCAGGCTGGCTGGTTGTGTCACAAGGTCATTCATTAGATGCCTGCAGAACGTCTTGAAATTTCAACACGAGGTGGGGAGCCTCGGGGAGCAAAGTGCAACGCACCAGGAGCTAGCGTTGGGCCAGCTGCAAAGACCTGGGGAGGTCAGTTCTGCTGGGGTGGCTCTGCAGAGGTGTGCCGATGCAAGTCTCCTATTCTGCTCCATCCAGCACCGGGGAGGTCTTCCTAAGACAGCTGGGTCCAGTTTGGGGCACTGCCCTTCGAGGAAGATGTGGACAAACTGGGGAGAGCCCAGATGAGAGCAATGGAAATGACTGGAGCTCTAGAGAAGCACGACACACAGGGGAAGAGGAAGCACTAGTGGTGCTTTACTCTGGAGCAGAGAAGACTGAAGCAAGGTTTGATTGATTTTCAAATACACAAAGGGCCATTCTCAGTAGGAAGGTGATGGGCTAGGGGGCAGGGCAGGAAGCAATGGAGATTGAGGTGGGATAGTGGGAAGAATGGTCCTGCCCTCAGGGTGGTTCGGCAGTGGGATATTAGCAGGGGAGGTTGTGCCATCTCCATCATTGGAAACCTTTAAGTGCAGGTTAAACAGATGTGTCTGGGCTGGTTCAGACAGGGATGCTCCCGCCTTGAGCAGGGGATGGACTCTGTGGCCTCCTGAGGGGCCATCCAGCCCATTTTTCTGGATCCCCGACATGACAGAGAGCTCTGGACAAGTTGTCTGTGCCTGCCAGAGTCAGCTAGGCTGGCAGCACCATGAGAACGGGCTCTCTCATGCTGCCTTGTCTCTTGGTATCCAAACACGTACATGTCCACACATGTATGTCCCTACCTGGACACACGCACACAAACCTGGCAAGCGATCTGGGCAGTGTGTAGCATTGCAATATTTCGGCAGCCCCTACCAATAAAGATTTCGGCCTGAACTCTGTGAGTCTCAGTCAGAAAATAGTAAAATTGTTTCTGATGTGCTGGAAATGGTGGCTGGGAGGCCAGGGCATGATCGAGCTGAAGGGGTTATTTGAATGCCATCATAAACTGATGAGGTGTTGCCGGTTGTCCCGCTGTGGGTGGGATGGACGGACGTTCCCTCCAGGCAGAGGAGAGGCAGACGTTTCAGCATCGATATCTTTGACACCATGATGGGTTTGCAACAGCAGAAGGCACTTTCCAGCATGCCCTGGCTCTGTCCTGCCCAGGAAGGAACAGCATCAGGCCAGCAGATGACAAGTTTCCCGAAACGTGTTTTGCTCAGGTGCAGGAGATCTCAGCTGGGGGAGTCACTGAAGCCCAGTGACCTGTATTAGCAGTGAGTGCCACTCAGTGGGGACAGGACTTCCCCTGGGTGGAGGCACTTCCAGGTGACTCAGTGGAGGTGAGTCCATGGACACCAGAAGACAATGATGTGAGAGTCTAGGTCCCTCTCCAGGGATGCCTGCCGCTTCTGCAAGATCCCTCCCCGCTGCGCTCGGGTGGGGGAACGCTCCTCTCCTAGGGAAGCTAGAAGGTTGCGACGCTTTTGGAAACAAAAGGGACTCATGTCTAATAAACACTTGGGAAACTGGATCCCTTGGAGTTCAAGGACTCTGCTGAGATGCGATTGTCCTTGTTTGCCAAGAGGACTCAAATATCATTTTTAATATCTTGACAGCCTCTTTTCACTAACACCTTCCCCTGCAAGCCTGCGCCCTGGCTTTAAAGGCCTCGAATGGTATGCCACATATTCCAGCACGGCCGGCGTTCCCTGCAGGGCCAGCGGGCAGGGCACAAGAGAACAGGGCTCAGACGAGCCCTGGGGGAGGCACTAGGCCAGCACAGGTGAGTCCTGGCCTTCCACGAGGAACAGGCGAGAACCAGAACACCGGGCTGCATTCCCGGGGAAAAGTCAAACGGCCATAGCGTGACGGGCAGCGTTTGTTCCCAGCCTGGCACGGGGGGGCCTGAGCCAAAAAGGAGTGTGAACATGTGAGGGATTCTGGCCACAAGCCAGGGCATTTTAAACAGGATTTAAATAGACAGGAGGAAAACCGAGTAAGACAAAGGGAGCCGGTATAAGAATAAACCCTTGAGTGGAGAGTCTTGGTCAAAGCCGGCAGCAGGTGTCCAGACCTTACTTGGGCAAAACTCCCACTCAGGCCGTCTACGGTGTAAGGCTCTACAGATTTGTTTCTCTGCATCTTCTGGAGGTGGCGTCTCCTGCGAACGTGAGGAGAAGAGAGAAGCTGGGGAGGCAGAGTGGAAATAGGAAGCAGGCCTGCAGTTGGTATGGGAGGCGCTGAAGGGCAGGGCAGATTCCAGGCCCTGGCTAATTTCATAGATTTCATCGACATCAGGGCTGGAAGGGACCTCGGGAGATCATCGAGTCCAGCCCCCCGCCCAAAGGGCAGGAAGTCAGCTGGGGCCATAGGATCCCAGCAAGATAAGCATCCAATTTGCTCTTGCTCTTTAATGCAAAGCCATTGCGAAGTGTGCTAGCTCGGGCAGTGGAAGAGCTCCCCTTGCCCTAACAATGAGAGCGTGAAAGGGAAGAGCAACATCTGGCCAGTGGACTTGGCCCCAGCAAAGACGTGCAAGATCTTGCAGGGCAAAGGGCAGGTGATCTGTGCTGGAAGGCGACTCTTCCACCTTGCCTGTTGCAGCACATCTGTGGGACTTGCATGGCCGCGGCATCTGAGTCCCTTAGGGTGTCATACACTTATTCTCCCAGCCTCTCCGCAACGCCAGGCAGGGCTGCACCCCCATGTTATGGTCTGCCGCGCAGAGAGATGAAACGACTGGCCCGAGGTTACTCCGGGAGTCTGTGACAGAGCAGAGGACTGAACTCCAGTCTCCTGAGGCCAGCTTGGTGCTTTAGGCAGCCAGCCTCTCCTGCAGCTGCACTGTAGGGGCCAGGGAGCCCCAGAGCCTTGAGAAGGCATGAGGTTTGGGACACCACCAAGAAAAAGCCAATGTGCTACAGAAAATGTTCCCAAGGACCCAGAAGGCTGGGTCCATACCTCCCTCTGAATGGTACTGAGCCAATACCTGGCGCGAGAAGAGGGCGTGATGTCTTTGTAGGAGGGCAGGGCAAAGCGCAGCCTGGGGCTGGGTAAAGTTCCTGCTGTACTTTCTGCCAACACTTGCAACAACTGCCAGGATGGCAAAGCTGGAGCACACGGTGCTGGGGTGCTGCTGCCAGGAGAGCCACGTTCTTCCAGTGCTTGTTCGGGGAGAGCGTCACTCCTGCTGCTCCTCTGCTTCGTGGTCTAGATGGCGTACCTGCTGCAGGCTGGCCTCGATGGCACGTGTGTCCTCCCCTGCACTCATGTGGGGACACTCCTGGCGTACCAGAACAGAGCGTTTCCCCTCGCTGGCACTGACGAGCGCATTTCCCACAGCCTGCGGGGACCCCGCACCATTCAGCATGGTCTCAGCATGAGATCTGAGGGCTTCGGGCTCTGGGGAACGCTAGACTGGGTCTCAGCAGGGCCTTGGGGTGACATAACAGACCTTTTTGTTTGGACTTGGATGGCATGTCTTTATCTTTGCTGACTTTGCTAAACTGCTCGCGGTGGGACTTTGGCTACCTCATGCCCAGTGCCGGCCCTCTGGGACACCGGGAACACACTCCAGCATCCAGGCCATGCTGGAGGCCTCACAGCTGCGTCCTCGTTGGGATTGTTACCTATGTTAGGCACGTTAGGCTGGCATGGATGTGCCTACCCAACCTGCAGCCACCCCTTCCTCTCTGCTGCGTAGCTGTTGCCCTTCGGGCAGACTTCTGCCACAGTGATGTGCTGACAGGTGAGGAAATACCACCCTCCTCACCAGCCCCCCTTGGGAGCCTGTCTCTCTTTTGCTTTGGAAACCTCCATGCACTTTTAGCTCTCAGAAAGTAACGCTAAGCAGCCTTGGACAGTTCCTACCGCAGTGCCCAGAAGAGGGCACCAGCATGATACCATATCCTTTCTACAGCTCGAGAGCTGCATGCCTGGCACTTGGGCAGATTATCATTGCACTGGGCACCTGTTACCAGCTTCTTGCCTGATGCACCGGGGGATGCGACCTGGGGCTGGCAGCATCTCAGACCCCCCGCTCGGTGTGTATAAGCGAGGGGTCTTGTTTAAAACGCAGCCCCTCCAGAACCTCTCTGTCCTTTCCAAGTAGCCTGTCCCTGTGCTGCTGCTGAAATGAGGCTTTCCTTGCTGGAGCTGATGGAAACCCACCAGAAGAGCACAGCGCACCACACTTGGACAGGATGTGAAGACACAGCCAGGCTTGGGGGGGTGGGGGAAGGGATGGTTTGTGGAAGCACTGGACTCTCTTTTCCTTTTCATGCCTCAGGGTCAAGGCTGTTCTCTGCCAGGGGGATTTATTGTCTTGGCTTCTAGGACAGAAAGAGAAGCAGAGACTCAGAGGTGGATCTGGGGTGCTGTGAAGCAGAGGATGTGCCATTGGAAAGCTCCCATGCTCTTAGCCTAATTGAGGCTCTCAGGCCTGGGAGATCTTTCTTTGCAGAGGGGCTTTGCAGCGCTCAAGAGGAGAGCAATGCCCAGCGTGTAACGGGAGCGCGTGTGCCCACGCGTGCTGCCAGCTCTCTGCAGCGGCCTGCACTCTGCCCATCGCTGCTCTTGGGGGGCCCTCTCTTGGTGAAAAGTCGAAACCGCACCGTCCCTGGAAAAGGAGGCCCCAGGGCGTGTTGTTGCTGTGAGTGATGTCTCGTGTTTCCAGCGTGGGGGCTAGAGGCGCTGGGCAGAGCAGACCGAGCTGTGCAGTGGGGTTACCGCCCGATCGGGAGGGGTTTCTGTGTGCTCAAGAGAGCTGCTGGTTTGCTTCCCTCCTGTCTGAAATTGTGTCCTGGACTGTCAGCCTCATTGGAAACACCCCAGAGGGGTGACCTCTGCCTTCCTGTGCCTTCTGGGGATGCCTGGGCAAGCAGGCGCCTGGCGTCTGTCTGTGGCCCTGGGCAGGAGCTGGTAGTAACTGGGCACAAGTGCCCGACGCTTGGCATCTACGCGGTGCAGGATCCTGAGGGCACAGATGGGAAGGGCTGAGCGGTGGGAAGGGGCGAACTCAGAAAGCGTCACATCCAGTCAGGTGCTGGACGCTGCCTCCCCACACACAGTGCAGCTGAACGAATTGGCCCCCAAGTGCAATTACCTGAATTTGTGGCGCTAGGTAAAATCCATAAGTGTCAGGGTGCAACGCACGGCCACTTAATGACACTTATCGGTGATCACACACGCCATGAGGCCCTGCGCTGCTCAGGGCGCGTGGGGGAGCCAGCTGCAGGGAGGCCTGGCTCTTCCCTGGGGCCCTCCTGAGACCCAAGGCCAGGCTGGACTCGGGGTCGGGGAATGGCAGGGGGTTTCTCCAGCCTGTTGAACCTGTGGGCTGCTGCTCCTCTCCACCCCCGTGGGTGACATAAGCTGATACCTGCCTTGAGGGGTCTGCAGCTAATGGGATCTGACCAACCTCTGGCTCCTTAACCCTTTAATTCTCCCCTGCTTGCTGGAGGCATAACTGCCTGCAATTGGGGAAACGCCTCCATTTCCCCCTTCCTGGAGGCCTGGCCCCGTGAACTCTCATGTACAAGGACAGACTCTTCCCCTTTCCCTCTCTGGCTAGCTGACTTGGCATGGTGCAGAGTGCCCTGGTCTGATGCATGCTGCTGCTGCCTGTCCAGGATACAGACTTCCTTGCTCCCAGCAGGCCTGCAATGAGCAGGCTGTCGCACGATCGTTCGGACCACGACAACTGTCTGGATCCAGTCCACCTCAGGCTTAACTTTCCCAGAGAGTCTTCGTATGCTTGCTTCCAGCTCGGCCCGCCCAGCAGCTGATAGGCAGCTGAAGATGGGGGCTAATCCACTGCGATGGTTACCCAGGCTCAGGGCTGCTCCAGAGTTACTCCAGGCCCTCCCGGTGTGCCCCAGAGAACAGGAGGAAAGGCTCATAGGTGAGGCGGTGTCGGCGGGCCATGGGGCTTCTGGCCTGTTCCTCGTGTGCTTTGTGACCACTTCCCGTCCTGGTCTGTGCAGCGGGGAAACTGCGATGGGGTGATCATCAACCTCTGTCCGGCGTGTGGAGCTCACTTGATGAAAACAGCAGCGATGGGCTAGCTCCTAACATAGGGCAGGGATGGGCTCCCTCTTCACATCAGGCCACCTGCAACAATAAAGTTATGAGTGCGGGGGCCTTGCAAAGTCCTCATCTCTTCTCCTCCAGCCGTGTCAGTGCAGAGCTGGGCTGCACTGCTCCTCTCAGGAAAGGCAAACTCAGCTGCAGGCACTTCATCCTCTGGGCAGGTTTCTCCGGCAGGCGGGGTAACTGAGGCAGCTGTACCCAGTGGGCTGATCCCCGTGCCCGGGGTGCGCAGATCAGCTGGCGGGATTGTGGCCTTGGTGCCTGCCAAGTGCTAGCGCCACAGGTGAGGCTTTCCCCGGGAGCGGAAAGTGGGTCTGCTGGGATGTAACCTTCCCAAGGCACCCACCAGCCTCAGCTGTATCGCGTTTCCGGGGCCCTCTGAGAAGTGCCTCTGAGAAGCCCAGGTTGTTGCCTGAGGAACCAGTAAATAATTAAGGAATCGGCCAGCCAGGGTGGCATGGGTCGCAGGGACGGCTGTGGGCGCTGCGGCTGCCTGGGGAGCCCAGGGTGCCATGCAGGCATCTGGGTTGCACCCGTGACCACGCGCAGGGTGCAGTCTTGCCTGGCGTGGTCCGTGGCCATCGCGAGACGGTCCATGCCCCACAGAGCTTGCAGCTTTTTGAACAGGGCATGGGAGTGTCTGTCGGGGCTGTGATGGGGTACTGATGTTTTGCAAGGCAGCAGCACAGACCAGGTTCATGAAGGACCTTGTTACCTCTCGAGGTGTGTCCAGAGCAGCCCAGGACGAGCAGCTGTGGGGAAGGATTGCCGGTCTGGAAGAAGGGCTGCCAGCTGGCTCAGGAGAGCCCGAGGTGCGGGGTGAGAGACGCTGTGGAGAAAGCAGCTGCAGTGACGGGGAAGGAGGGGAGGTAGGAAGGGTCCCGAAGACGGGGTGAGGGTGTCGGGGTATTGTGTGATACAGGGGCCCTGGGCTGCAACCCGGAGGGGGAGGGCCAGGCCTGGTCTGGGCCTGTGGAGGGGGAGGCGATGGTCCGGGAGGCAAAGAGCCTGGTGAGCCCCTGTGCTCCTCTGAACCCTGACAATGAGAACGTGCAAGAAGGGCCTGGAGACTACACTGCACTGCCTGGGCCAAGGCCAGCTTTCCCCGCAGCGTGGCCTGGACGTAGCCAGGGGTCCCATGTCCCCTGCCTCAGGGCTGCAGGTGGAGGGGGAAGCAGGCTGCTGGATGGCAAGTGCAGGACTAGGCACTCGAGCAGTCTAGTGAGCAAGCGGGGCGGGGAGAGGAGCAGGCGGCGCTGCAACCACAGGCCGGGCTGCAGCAGGGGTGTATGCTGTCTTGTTGGCCCCAGCAGCAAGCTAATGAGCCTGAAGCTGTCTCCTGGGGGCAGTGGGGGTGCTCTGAAACCACCACCCTTTGGGGCGCTTCAGAGGCCTGCTTGCAGGATCGGGGCCTTGCTGGGTGGCGGTTTGGTTCGTAGGAGTCTGTCCAGACAGCAGGATGTGAACGGCTGCTAGCTGGGACGGCACAGGCTCCTGGGGGCACCGTCTCTAGCACACAGGGGCTGCATGCGCCTGTTCCCTTCCCACAGGGGGTCCCAGGGGTTACGGCCCCTGAGCTAACGGACACGGAAGGGGCTTGCACGTTCAGATGCGGAAGGTTCCCTGCTTCGGGGTCCACAGATGGCCGGACCCCTGGCATGGCTTTGGGTGCACCCCACCCCCTTGCCGCGTGCCTCATTCTCCCTAGCTGAGTGAGGTGGGGGGGGTCAAATGCGGTGAGGCCAGTGCCCCGCTACCCCCAGCTCGGAAAGGCAGACGACCGCGCTAGCGCTTCGTTCGCGGGCTTGGATGGCACATATGCGGTGCGTGACGGATTCCGAGACAGTGACAGGATGGATCCGACGCTCCAAACATATGACTGCATATGGAAGGCCACGGCGCAGCATACAAATTCTGGATGGGGACGGGGTGCAGATGGCAATGTATAATTCCACGGTAATTTGTAAGACGATACATCTGCTCCGTTGCTCATTTCTCAGTTGTCAGACATAATCCTGAGCATCGTATTATAGCACCGGGTGGGAAAGCGGGGATATTTGCCAAGGATCTGGGAGATAATGTTCTCGTGCAGCGTTCTCTGCATCGGGGAGGAGGGAGCCGGCTGTGGGGGGCGGGAGTGGTGGGGGAAAGGCTGGTTGTGCTGTTGCAGGCCCACAAGGCACCTGAAAGGTGCTGGGCCTTTCTGTGGAGCTTGGCAGGCTCCTCCCCGATGGCCACCTCCCTGCTCTGCTGCCTCAGGTGTCCCCCGGTGAAGGCCGTGGTGGTGCCAGTGCTGGCTCCTGCTGAGCTGCAATGCTCCTGCATGGGCCCCGGAGCAGCTGGCAGCTCACACCCCAGATGGGACTGGAGGCTGTTTCACAACCGGCGCCTGCCAGAGCTGCGTGTTCCCTGGGAACAGTGACCCAAGGAGGACGTTACATCGGGAGGGGGGAGAAGCATCCATTGCTGGGAACTTGACTCCCTTTGTCCCCATCTCCGGCTGGCTCTTACCAGTGCCTTGCCTGGGGTGTAACAACTCTCCAGCGACGCTGAATAAGGGCCACTGCTGTCCCACCCCCTCCTTGGGGAGACACGGGGCTAACAGAATTGCGACAAAATCAAAGTTCGGGGCGAGGTGGTCACAGGCAGGGTCCGGAGCAACAAGGCCAACAATGTTTCGCAGAGGGAATAAAATCAGCATTGAGAATGTCTTTGTTGGGCACGACCAGGGCGTAACTGCCTCGCCAGCAGAAAATCAATGCAGCTTGCAATATTCCATGCAGCCTAATGCAAGCTGTCAGCGCGGGAGCGTGGGGCTCGCTGGAGAGCGCAATCAGGCAAAGGACCCAACGGAGTGGCATGGCTGGTGCAGTGGGGGACAGGCCCCTGGGCACCCGCTTCTGCATCGCTGCTGCTGGATGGGGTCAAAGCCAGGTGCAGGCCCATTCTGGAGCAGCCTGTGCAGGAGGATGACGGGCGAATGCTGCCACCAGACGCACTGTTGGGCCAGGTCCATCAGTAGCATAGATGTTAGCGTAAGCTGACCATGAAATGGTTGGACCCCGTGGCAGCCCAGCGGTGCAAACGTGGTGCTCTTAGTTCACTGCAGCTCTGCACTGGCCAGTTTCCCCCAACTCCCCACCAAGGGCTTGCTCCTGTCCTGAACAGCTTGGCAAAGTCTTGGCATAGTTGCTGAATCTTCCAGCCCCCGGGGCCTCTCCCCAGACACTCACCTGGGTATCGAGACTTGTGCATGTGCATGTGGGCTGGGGGCGTTGCAGCTGGTTCCCCATGCAGGCAGCAGGTGCGTGAGGTGCCAGCGAGCTCCGGGGTGGATCTGCGCCCTTGGCACAGAGGGATACATCGCTGTGGCACAAAGGGAAGAATGTTATCGCCCTCTGCCAGGACGAGCTGGGCTTGGCTCTATTGCAGGCAGCACATCTCGCCGAGGCAGAACGTGCCAAATCGAAAAGAGCGGGGGTTAATCAAATCCTTTCTGCTCTG
Source organism: Crocodylus porosus (assembly GCF_001723895.1). NCBI lineage: Eukaryota > Metazoa > Chordata > Crocodylia > Crocodylidae > Crocodylus > Crocodylus porosus. The sequence continues at coordinate 3,136,371 of NW_017728921.1, forward strand.
GCTTTATCAAGCTCGAGAGGGGCCGGCCTATTAATTAGAAAGGCTTTTTCATGTAAAACAGGCTCTTTGCAGATAAGGGGAGCAGATACTCAGTTGCTTGCCGTTCCAGCAGTGCGTGTGCTGTTCCTTTAGGCCTGCTCTTGTCCGCCTGGCTCTGTTTGCTCATGCGCTCTGCTTGTATGCTTTTCGGGATGGGCCTGGACCTCCCTGCCTCACCACGTTTCTAGGTCCATCTGCAGATGGGGGATTCTCTGTCGCTATCTGCATCCTTCCCTGTCCTGCTCACGCCCCAGGGACTCCACCATCACCCATGGCTCTGCCCTGAGTAGTTGCTGTTGCCATCAGGAACCAAATCTGGCCCTACAAGCCCATGCAGCGGCCGCTGCAGTTTATCCCCTGGGTGCAGTGATGCAAGGTGCAGTGCTTGTTGCAGCTGTGATAGTCTAGGGGGTACATGAGAAGCAAGCTTTGCTTGGTAACCTCTTTTCTTGGACCATCCCTACAGCTGGGACAGATGCTGGACACACTTGAAGTGCTGCTAGGGGGAGTCGCAGGCTGCTGTTTGGAAGCCAGGACACCTGGGTGTCATCCCACTGGCACTGACTCACCCCTGGATCTGTGCCTGTCTCATGGGTGCTGCACGCAGGGCATGTGGAAGGAGGCTGTGGCCAAGGGGTGCTGGCAAGGGAGACAAAGAGGGACTTGGAAGAGGCCTGGGAGGGTAGGCTCCCCCCACGTTGGCTCTGCTCCTCCCTGGGCTGCCAGGGGGACCCAAGAGCTCAATGGTGTCTGCACCAGCCATGTCCTCAAGCTCATTTCCACCCTCATTCTCCTCCTGCCACTATGATGCTGTGCCTAAAGGGCAGGTGCCGCACTGCTGTTTTCTTTGTCAAATGGCTGCTTCCCTCCCAGAGATGCTTGAAGCCTTTGCTTTGCCCTGGTGGTGCCATTCACGGCATCTGGGCCTCTGTGCTCTTCTTGTCCTCAGCAGATTTGCCTCAACATTCAGCCGCTGGCTCAGGGGCCCCTGCAAGCTGCTGTCTCATCAGACCGACGCAGGGAGAAGCTCTGTGCCCCGAGCTGATTGCACTGGCGCCCTGTGCTCTCCACCCTACGGGGCTCATTCCAGAGGCCAGGCAACAGGCAGCTAGGGCATGCAGGACGCTGCAAGAGAGCAGGCGCTGCTCCATGGACTCGTGCTCCAGGCAGCTGGGCTGGCCCTGTGCCCTAGCTGAGGCCAGGAGAAGCAGCCAAGAGCAGGTGGATTCCCCCCTGCAGATGGGAGCTGGCTGCCATTTCCTCCACCATGCCTTCCCCTCGCCCTTCCACAAGCACTCTGCCCCAGTGCCAGTGCTCAGGGTCCTGTGACCTGCTGCGTTCACTAGGGTGGGACTAAGGATCTGAGGCAGAGCAGATGGCATCGAGGTCCGCTGTCGTCTGAACCTCGGCACGCCTGCTTCATACCAGCTTCCTGCAGTTCGGAGGCTCCTTGGTGGCATCAGCAGCAGCAGTGAGATCCTAGACCCCTGAATTCCTGTCGTTCTGCCTCCCCCCTTGGCGCCTGAGGAGAGCTGTTTAGGAGCATCACTTCTCTTGTGATGCTGGCAGCAGTCTGTGCCCCCTGCCCTTCAGGGGTGTAAGGCATTTGGCCTGGCTCCTCAAGCTGGCATCTCTCCCTTGGCCCCCTCAAGGGCTGAGGATCCAGCTCTCTACCGCACTCTCCAGTGCCAGCCTTGCAACCTGGACTCCTGTGAGCAATCCTGTTGGCTTTGCAGGGGCCTCTTAGTGGTGATTAGCAACACGCACACAAACATCGGGGTGGTGGCAGGACGGTGGTGTCAAATGCAGAGGGCCTGATTAGGTGACCCTGCCAAAGGGCCTGACACTGAAGACCAGCAGCCCCCACATTGCAGCGGTGCTGCAGATGCTCACATCCCTGAGGGCTTTTGCTATGGAAGCCAAGACCTGACTTGATCTAGGGCCAGATCTCGTTCTGAATCCAGCTGATAGAAGAGTTTACACCCACTTCAGTGGAGTGGGATCAGGCCCTCGGGACCTTGGCAGCCCAACTGTGTTCAGCAGCATTGTGTTAGGGGGATGCTGGGATGGGATTTGATTCTAATCTGGAGCTGGACTTGTCAAACACGTGCGTGGCCCACATTATTGTGGTAGACTTTCAACTCCCGGCTGGCTGAGTTCACCCAGGTTTCTCTGGAGCTGATCTGCACAGGGGGTTTATTCAAACCCAGCACATTTGACTTCTTATGAATATATTTTGCTCAAACCAATATTTTTTGTACAATCAGATACATTTGACTAAGCTAATACATATGTATAGAAGCTGATACATTCCCATTCAAACCAGTGTAAATTATCTTTGACCAATACTTTTTCCCCTGGAAATCAATGCATTTTAACACTAGATAATATTTATGAAATTGAATTTTTTTTATTGAGGCTAATGCAATTCTTTTCTATTTTATGCATTTTTATTCAACTAATACATTTTAAATTAAACTGGTGTATATTAACTACAGCAGATGTTGGTACTTACAGTAAAATAATATATATGTTTGCTGAAATCGATACATATTCCAAAGCCAAGGTTTTTGGTTAACCAAGCTATATCATCTATAACAAATGCATGTAGCTACTTAATTTGATGTTTATATTCAGTAGCTAGTGTATAGTTGTTTATTGGTAATGATTATTTTTAAAAGGGAAAAGCCTACTAAAGCATGAAAGATGGATTTCTGTGCTGGCGTGCGTGAGCTTTGCCATCGTCATTGGAGGCTGGCTGGGGAAGGCTCCAAGGAACACAGGCTGGTTTGAAATGGCTGCCTTCCTAGGGTAGAGATGTTCTGGAATTGCTCTGGATTTTCCCAGTTGTGGCCAAGAGTAGAGTTTGGCCCTTAAACTGCAGCAGTAGGAAGAAGAAGTGAGCATGCAGGTGAGGGACACTGTGGAGGACCCCACAGCCAGAGCAGAGAGCGAGGTTCTGTGCCTGGCTCTGGCACTGGCTGGCCGTGTGACGTTGGCCTGGTCACTGCTCCTCACTGTGCCTCCGTTCCTGCTCTGTGAATTGCTACTAAAATGTGTTTGCTAGTTGCCTTCCTGGGCAAAGCTCCCTTAGGGTCCAGCTATCCCATCTCTGTGGTGCCCTGGAGGCTGCACCCAGAGACCAGCCCTACCCACTGCTCTTGCTCCTCACACAGTGCTTGCTGGAGAAGGCTGTCTGATAACTTTTTGGCATATGCTCAGGGCAGGACTGGGCCTATCTAAACCATCCCAGCCAAGTGCTTGTCTAACCTGCCCTCAGATGCTTCCAGTGATGGAGATTTGGCAGGCCTCGTAGGGCCTCTGTGTCAGTGCTGAACCACTCTCATGGTTGGAAAGTTCTTGCTAATATCCAACCTGAATCTCCCCTGTAGCAATTTCAGCCCATTACTGCTTGTCCTGTCCCCTGTGCATACAGAACAATTGATCACCACCTCCTTGCTAGTCACCCTTGGCATATCTACACGTGCATTAACACACTTCAGTTAATGTGCATTAAATCTAGTACCTCCATTGTGAGGTACTAGGAAAATGCACATTAGCCTGTCTTAATGCACATTAGCTACATAGCATGTTTTTAGTGATGCTTTAATGCACATTAAAATAGTCTAACACTCATGAAAGTGCACATGTAGACACGCCCCCTCTATGTATTTGAAGACTGCTATCAGTGGGACAGACATAGGCTGCTAGTGTCTGTTTGGAGGTAGGCTGCTATTGCAGGGCATGCTCCCGAGCACTGGGATTCTCTGGATCAAGAGAGTGCTCATTCTGGACCAGGCCTCCTTGCAGTAGTGCCTAGCCATGGGAAAACACGGTCCCATCTGGAACCTGTCCACTTCTGCATCCTCCATGGAAATTTCAGGCTTCTCTGTCCTTGTAATCTATCATCTGATTTCCATAAGGTTTTGGTGTTAAAATTTTTTGTACCTGAGGGGTAAAGCCAGACTTAATTTAACAGCTATGCCCAATTGAGTTCCATTCTCATGCAAAATAATATATCACCTCTTGTAATAAAAAGGTGTATTTGCATATCTCGCTCTGTAGCCTGAACACATCCTGCCTCCCTTGAAACACATCTCCTATTAGGGAGGAGTGGGAATGTTTCACATCTCGCAATGTGGGGTATCCGGTCACCAGAATGGTAGCTAGGGCCCAGCTCTGAGCCATCTTCATGTCCTGGATTCCTGCTCATGACGGTAAAGGGGGCCGAACTTTGCGCAGGGGAAGAGAAGAGTACTGAGGATGCTGATATCATGACTGCATAGAGTGTGAACCTGGGCTGAGGGGCCTGGGGCAGGGCAAGGTCGTAGGGCTCAGCTCCTCCTGAGGACACTGTCCAGGATCCAGCCCTTGCAGAATAAAATCTGGGTTTCCTAAGTGGTGGGATCTCCTTCACAGAGGGTTTATCCGAGGAAGCCATAAACGCCGGCATTAAATGCAGCACACATGTTGAATAGCTACGTAGTTAAGATAATCTCAGCGAAGCAATAAAAGAGTAAAATTAATTAAAGAGCATGTGCTAATTGTAGTGGGGAAGTGCCTTGAAAGAAGTGCCACGTTAGGAAAATCCACATCTGCCAAAAGCTGATAAGGGGTGGGAAGGGGCTGGGGACTCCCAGGGACGCAGTTCCACGGCGGCAGGGCAGGGCGGCCAGTCTGGGGCAGGTGAAAGAGGAAGTCCCGTGGCTGGAAGCATGTGGTGAGCGTGTTTCACTGGACAGACGTTGGCGCAGAAGCCTGAGCCAGGCAAAGCTCTGTGCAGTTAGGCACACGGGGGCCTTTCATCCTGGAAACAGCAAACTCTGAAGATGGGGAAAGGTGTTGTGGGGAGAGGGGCACTGAGATGCATGTGTGTGTGCTCAGGGGGAGAGATCTGCTTCTCTTCCAGGTACTGGCCTTCTCACTAAGAGGCTCAGATGGAAGATGAAGGGGAAGAAGAGCTAGTTCCATTTGGGAGCATGTTTGCCAGGGTACCAAGCTGCCAGTATAACAGGGGCTCCACACAGGCATATAGGCCCAGGAAGGCATCCACAGGCATTTAATTTCTTGGGGTTGAGCTGCAACTTGAAGATCCCAGGGGCTTTTTTTGGTTTGAAGTTCTGGTTGGGTCCCAAACCAACACTTGTGTCCCCTCAGCCCCTGAGGGCTCCAGCCCTTTGCTCTTGCTCAGCTCTGTTGGTAAAGGTCACCCTCCGCACAGTCACTATCCTCACTGCAGCATGCTGCACTTCCCCATGCCACGTTCTGGTTTGAGCACTACAGGACCCGAGTGCTGGACCTGGTCTGATGGATCCAGGCAGCTTCTACGAACCTTTAAGAAGGCAGCACTCGCTAAGGAGGAGCAGTGCAGTTTCCCCAAATAACAGTGTCTGAATAGCAGTGAGTCTGTGCCACGTGCCCTCCTGGTCTCACCCAGCCAAAGCGGGCTGAGTACAGAAGAAAGGGAATTCGAAAGCTGCCTGTGCCACACGTGCTGCCTGTGCCCTATGGGCAGTGAGACCGACTGCCCTAGATGGACTTCAGGAATACGGAGAGGATGATCTGAGATACCCAGACCCCAGTAGGAAGAGCACATTGATAGCACTGCCTCTGATTCCGGCCGTCCTTCTCACAGATGGGGCGATGGTCTTTTCTGAGTCCCTCAAACACATTATGCTGGAGTGTCTTCAGCCCTGCTGCGTGGGAAATGGTGCCTTCATTTCCTCTGCCCGAAAGATGCTTTGACATCTGTAAATTCCTAATGCGTGACCGGAGGCTGTTGCCTCTGCTCGGGAACAACAGCAGGTATAATATAGTATATCTTTTTAATATGAGATCCTGTGTCTCTGGCCTCTTGTTCACTCAACCAACTATTTCCTAAGAGGTTCAGTATCGGAAGTGCCTGTGACACCTTTAAAACGGCAAAACGAAGGTGAAATAGAAGTTGCCGCAATAGGAGGGCATCGTCTTTTTGTCATTAGGAAAACCGTGGCGTTGAAAAGACTCGCGTGCGCTTAGAAGTGCTGAGTCAAGGGGCACCCCCTTTGCTAGACCCTGCACACATTCAGCGGGCTTTGCTCGCCGGCGTCCCAGAGACGTCCCCGCGGAGGATGGCAGTGCCTCTCTGCTGTAACCAGGACGGCCGCCAGTGTGCCAGGCGCTGCGGTGCTGCCCCGCGATGGCCGCCAGATGGCGACTTTGCCCAATGGGCCATTTTCTGCAGTCATTAGACTGCTAAATCTGCACGCCTGCATTAAATTATTTGTGCAGTTCTTGAAGTTATGAATTTATGGAGGAAAAAAACAACAACTTGCAGAGATGAGTGGAGCCTGAAGATGTAAACTAAATCACCTGCTGTAATAGGTTTAGACGTTAACAAGCAACAGTTTAAATCATTAATGAGCAAGTGAAAAACAGATTTAAATCATTTAATAACTCTCTCAGGGAGAGGGTTCATATTTTCCTTGGATATCTGGTAGCATCGAGACCTAGGGGCTCTCTTAAATGGGGCCTGACTTCCTCCTCTCTCTAACAGAAGAGCAGTCTTTCAAGGAGGGGTGGTACACAAGCACTGGAAGCTGTAGGCAGGTCGGGGAAGAGGAGAGAGCACGGGAAGAAAATTAAATATCTTGTGGATTAAATTAGACCAGGACCAGGAGCCCTCTTCTACCTCTTGGCGCATCCTCCTCCAAGGCTGTGCACATCCAGGCATTCTCAGTAGGAAACCAGGCTTGAAAAACTTCCCTGGATACTGCCCAGGTGGGCAGGACCTGCGAAGGCTGAGGTGAGCCTTTCGCTGGAGTGTGGGGAGATGTGCGGGGGGTGGGGATGGGACAGACATTTGCATCCGTGGCCCTAGAGGTGGTTGGAAGTATTCTTATCCCCATACTGTGGGTGGTAAAACTGAGGCACAGGCACCCACAGCCACTTGCCCAAGGTGGCCCCACAAGCTAGTGCCCATAGGGCCCTACATGTACTGGGCACCTCACCCTGGCTCCCCTCCTGGCACTTGGGTCAGGAGAGGCATTCCTATGAGCCCACGCTGTGTGCTGCAGGGGCAGGGCCCATTGCCAGGTGCCCAGAGCGTGGGCACTTCTGGGCCTGTGGACAGCAAGCGCCTGGAAGTCATATCCTCTCTCCTCTTTGCAGCGCCCTGGGGTGGAGCTTCTGTGGCGTCCAGCCTCTCTGGGGCTGCTTTATTACCCAGACGTATTTAAAGGTCATTAAAAAAGAAAATGACTGTGTTTGTAAACGCTCAGCTCCAGGGGTCTTTGAGGCTGACACAGGGAACAGGGGAAAATCTGTTTCCTTTGTCACTCCGCCGAGGCTCCAGGAAAAGCACAGATAGTACCGATGGGCCATGGCTCAACTAAGTCCCACCACCCAAGCACTTCCTAGGGGCATAGCTGTAATGCCTGCCCCAAAGAGCTTCGCCTCTGATCAGACCAAGGCGGGTGGAGAAAGAACATTCATACCCCGACCTTACAGCCAGGGCTACTCTGTGTGGGAATGGTACGGAGGATGCCGGTCATCCTCACTGGCCAGGGAGAGGGTCTCCAAGGGCACAGGTGACAGGCGAGGAAATGCCACGCAGGAAACCAAGCATCTCTGTCCTTCATCTTTGAATCCAAGGGTACTCGAGCTGGGACAGTCCTGGCGCACCACTGACCTGACCAAAACTGCAGAAGCATGGTGTGTGGGCCCTAGAGTCTGAAACCCTGGGCAAAGACACAGAGTCCTAAATGAACTACTTACAGACCATCTCTTGGGTTTTTGTTTTCCACTTTACCCGTCGTGGTGGCAGTGGTTTTGGAGGAGCTGCCTCGGGACTGGGAGGATTTGTTGTCTGCGGCACCGCGTTAGCAGTTGCAGCTTCGGGCTGGGTATTTACAGAGCATGGCACAGAAACGGGAGGTGAACCCAGGTGTGCTGGGGCGGCCCTGCTGATGCCATCAGTCATCTGGGCGCTGGGACTGGAGAACTGCTGGGGCTGCTCTAAGCAATGCAGAATTTCCTGATGAAAAAGGGGGACACATTTTTCTGAAAAACGCCCTCATCTTCCAGGCTTTGCAAAGTCTCCAGATTCTCTGGATAAGCCATCCTGGACTTTGCAAAGTCCGTTCTTGAGCTTCATGTATTGCTTTCCCCCCTTCCCCTGCTATTAAAGGGACGATCATTTTTCTGATGGAAACACTTCCCTTCCTGTTGTTGCAAGCAAACCCTAGGGCTGCTGTAACTCAAAAGGGTCAGAGAGGAAAAATGATTTGCAGTCTGCTTCCGTAGTATGTTTTACGGCTCCAGATAGTGCATTTGGTGTCTCCCTTATACTGCTGGTCAGTTCCCTTTGCACAGGGAGGGTTTTTTTTTCTTTTATACAAGAGCGAAGAAAACCTCTTTCCACAGAGAAAAAATGTGACTGTAAACCATAAGAAGTGTTTGGGGCAGCTGGGGGACAGGACAGCGCCTGAAACTAGACTAGACTAGACTTCATGCCGATAGTGTCCCTTCTAATTGGAGTCATAGCTTTTCAATAGAAATATAATTAAAACCCGTACTTTGTGCTGCCCTGTCAGATGTGAGTGATGGCAGTCTGGCTTGGCAGGAACTCCTGCCCTGCTCCTGGACTGACCTGGTTGAACAAAACAGCCATAACAATACATCCTGCAGCAGCCGGGAACTGATGGTTTTTGTCGGAGCCTAATGCAACTTGAAAAGAGCCAGGAGTGGCGAGCTCTGCTCCGAATCGCAGCCGGCTGGGTCCTAAGCTTCTCTGCAGATGGAAGTCACTCCTCTCCTTGGCATCGAGACCTGACAAGCAAAGGGTGACCGAGACACACCTTGGGGCTCAACCCTGCCGACACATCTGCATACGAGTAGCTTGGTGCCAGGGAGCACCCTTGAAGAGTGTTTGGACAGGGAACCTCCTTGCTCATCCCTGAACACAAGTCTCTGCACGGGAACCCAAGCATGGGGTATAGGCCTCGTGGCCTAGCGCGGCTCTCACAACCCAGGCCGGAGCCAAGCGTGCAGGCTCAGGTGGTTTCTTATTGATTTCCTTGGCGGTCCACGCAAATGGCTCCTTCGAGGCCACACGTTTGCAGCTGGAGGAAGCCAAGCCAACTCCACCGCTGACGTACAGGCCCCAGGCAGGCGTACGCCCTCCGGAGGGAGTCAGCCAGGGCTTTGCCTTCTTTGCAGCCGAAAGCCCGCGGTCTTCCGGGGCGCGAGGGGTGAGCTACTTGGAGCTGGGGCGGCCACACGTGGTGTTGGGGTGGAGGGGAGGGCCGGGCAGAGCGCCCTGGGACCCGGCTCTCCTCCGAGGCACTCCTGTTTGGTTCTCCCTTGTTCCACATTGCATGCGCGTGCATCGCCACGTTCGGGGCATGCTGGCGTGGCGTCAGACCAAAAACGCGTTTCCACTCTGGTCTGGCGCTGCCGCAAGGCTTCACGATGAATTCGGTGGGAGGCAGCTGAGGACTTGCCTCCCTGTCTGCCCTGTAGCCAGGCTTCTGGGGCGGCCTGGCTGACATTTTCTTTTGTTTCGGCTTTGATGCTGGGGAATTCGCATATCATTATCTGTTTGTGGTTAAGGACCTGCCGTTCTCTCTCTCACCATCTTTGCGCAGCCTGGGAATTTTCAAAAGGCGCGTTTACTTTGGCTTACATGCGTCTTCTGCATAAAGCTACCGTCTGTCCCGAGCGCTCCTCAAAGGCGGGTACATGCCTCCTTTTTGCCCTGTGTTCAGCTTGTAACTTAGGTGTTCAACTGGATGTTTTTTTCTTTGTCCAGTGCGACTTCCGGCTGTGTGGACACAAGCAGTTGCTTTACGAACAAAACCCAGGTCCTGTATCTCTGCCAAATTGTCTGTAGGAATTAGGAAATGCAAAAATCCAGAAGTCGTGGTTCCAACATAAATAATAAAAGGTGTCATTTTGGAACCAAGAGTTCTAGATGCATTTCTTTTCGTCTCAGACCAACACGGCTACCGCATACAGCCCTTCAGGAATTAAAGCACCCTTGAGCATTAAAAATTCCTCCCTCGGGCTTAATAGAATATTTATCCCTTTAAACATCTAACGGAAGTAACCATCTAGCGCTGTAAAGCCTGCTAAAACAATCAGCCTTGGGAACGTATTTTCAGTATAAACACGGGGATGTTTTGCTGGGGCTTTATTATCTAAATGTAGTTACATTTCATAGATATTTCGGGTCAGAAGGGGCCTCAGCAGATCACCGAGTCCGGCCCCCCGGCCCTGGGCAGGGAAGAGCGCTGGGGTCAGGCGACCCAGCCAGGTGCACGTCCAGTCTCCTCTCGAAGACCTCCTCGCCTGACGCTCAGCGCTGCAGGTAGAGAAGATGCGGTGAGGGCGGCCGTTGTAGAGGAGAGCGTGCTTGTCCTCTAGTGATACGAAACCCCGCGCACTGAAGTCCCCTTGAAGAGAAAAATAGACCGTCTTCTCTTCTCTTCTCTTCTCGAAAAACAGAGGACATAAAGGCGTTGGGTTTTGTATCAATAGAGGACAGAGCAGCAGAAAGCCGAACTGTCCTGTAGGAAGACCGCCCTCCACACAGCATCATACAACCACTTACTTGCCTTAAACACCCCCGGTCTTGAAAATCCCCTTAAAAACGGCTGCAGAAAAAGCCAGCGGGTTTCAGCCCGGAGACCACGCTTTCTGCAGCTTTGTGCTTGAACGCCTGGACCCCGCGAGCAATGCTGCCCGAGTCCTCAAGAGCAACCGGGGCTTGTGGCGAGGATGACACCTTTTATTAGACCCAAAATTTAAAAAAATGCCTGTAGTCGCGTCAGAGAAGGGCTGCGTCGAGTCACTGCAAGGTGTGAAAACCACCTGAAGGATCAGCTCTGCCGTTTCTCTGAGGGGCCGCTGGAAAACCGGGGGGGTGCGGGGCGAAAAAGACGATGTTCGGGAAGAAAATGCGGAAAGAGGAAGTTTGGGAAGAGGCTACTGGGGGGAGAAGTTGGGGAAGGCGCGGGGGAGCAGGTGCGTGCGCGGCTG
>NW_017728921.1:3148010-3176103 GCF_001723895.1 Crocodylus porosus
ATACTGGAACAGCCCATTTATTATTCTGCCAAAAGCTTTTTTTTTTTTAAAAAAAAACTCAAATGCGTGCACGTGGGGCTCTAGCCTGCGGTGCCCATGGAGTGGCAGAGTTTGGACAACCTTGACGAATGGTGGGCATGTGTAAAACATGCAGATAACGCGATAGTCGGTAGCACTTGGATCAAAATGGCATTGAGCCTTTTTACAGCAGAGAGCCTCGGAAATGAGAAGAGATAAAATTCTATCAAAGATAATGCCAGACATATTTCATTTGGTTATGAGATTGTTTTATAGTGTACATTACTAATGCAGTATTTTTTTACTGCTTTCTTGTGTATAATAGTCATAACAGGATTCATACCTTTATGATTTTTTTTTTTTTTGGTTTTAATTTGCCCTGTTTTATTATGCTCAGTTTACCAGTGTATGGATTACACGCACGCTCTGCATCCTGCCTTTTTTTTTTTTTGAATCTTGTCCATTCTGTATTAAAAAGGGCAAGAATTGTGAGCTGATGATTTGGGGTAATAAAGCCATCTCCAGTTGGGGAATAGATTTCTGCCCTTGCCGTATTTTATTAAACGTCTTTGCATCTCATTAGCGGTTGGCTCCGGTTACCCTGAGCTCCTGGGTTCATCCGATAAAACACACTCCTTTTATTCCCGTCGTGCTAACGCTTTTTTGTGCGTCTGTGTGAACTAGCACTTGAAGTAGTCGACTTTGCAGAGAGTTCTGCAGAAACTTAAGCGCTGACATTATACGGTACCTAGTCGCTCCAGACTGCTCGGCTGTTCGCGGATGCCGAGCATCTTCTAGACGTGTGCTTGATGGAATGTTTTCACTGCTCAAAGTTTAGAAAAAAATGTGGATGTGATTAAAATATTATAACCTTATGATATTCTGAAGTGCATAAATTTTACATATCAGCTACAGAGGGAGTTTAGACATCCATTAAATGATATGACAGCTTGACTTATCTAAATGTGCTATCATTTAACAATGTGTCAAAATTCTTCTTTATATAGATGACAGCAGTAAATAAGCTATCAGTCCTGTTGGCTGAAGCTTAACTTTTGAAATTTGGACTAATAAAGTTAACTGCAGTATTGTAGAGGAGCTGTAGGCAGAATAACCTTGTTGTTGTCTTGGTGAAGGTGCCCGGTGGTATGCAAAGGTTGTCTCCGGAGCGCTCTATGGGGGGAATTAACCTCGTCAAAAGCTCTCAGCTGTACATATCATCGGGATGGGCAGAATTTGCAGTGAGAGTGGGAAGCTGTTGGGCCATACAGCTTACTCCATCATCATCAGCTTTGTGAAAATATGACATAACGGATAGCTTTGCCAATAGCCCTGAGCCACAGAAGAAATCCAGCCTGATTTTGTCTCACTTGCAGGCACGTGTGTACTAACAGCGGGCAGCCGAGGCGCAAAACATCCTGCGCATGACCCTGCTGCAGTCGGTGGACTTTCACCAGGCATGAGTTTGGCCCTACTGTCATTGCCCTCTTAGAGGTGCTGTGTAAATGGTGGATTCGGTGCTTGGTGATGCTGTACCTTTGTTGTGGTCAGACTGGAGACCCAGCCTAAGTCCTTAAAGGTTTGCTCTGGCAAGAAGTTGTGCCAACCAGCGCTGCTTCTTTAGAGAGCCATGCCACCGCCACACCAGCATTCGAGGAAGAAGAGGGCGTGCTTTGCAGAGCTTGCTTTCTCGTAAAAGACCCAAACTCAAATTCCCAACCCCGCTGTAGAGGTGGGCGTGCATGGCTGCCATCTAAAAGTCACTTGAAAACAGAAAAGATGCCCTGGTTTTTAGTGGACTTAGACACGGTGGCAGCCAGCAGTTGGAAGGTGTTGGGCGTTCAGGTCCTCTCCATGTTTGCAGGCGACAGCAGCAAAACCAGTGCCTCCGTCTGCTCTGCCGTGGGGCCTTTGCTAGTCCTGAACGGACAGTTCTCGGCGTGGGAGGGAAGGTTGAGCCCAGTCTGGCAGGTCTTGGACAAAGCTGCTGCCAGAGTAGCATTCGGGGTGAATATGGCCGGAGATGTATCAGGCCTTTCTTAGCGTTGCGCAGTTCAGGATAAACCCCCCGTCACCGCGGCACACCCCCAGGCGCTCGGCTCCGGTGGAGAGGCGTATGAGGAAACGGGGCGAGAATTCTAGGAAGAATCTTAATGCCGCTACTGTTAAGTCTCTGAGTTTCCATTATTAGCTTCAGTTATTTTCCAGAGATTCAGAGCTAATAAAAATCTAGTCATGGGTGAAACACAAGGCCAGATCCTGGGCTGATGTAAATCAGTGTCACTCCATTGCAGCGAACGGAGCTGTGCTGCTTTACGCTGCCTGAGGAGCTGGCCCGCCGCGCTCAAAAGAGCCTGGGCATGGAGCGTGCTTCGAAGCTCTGTGGCTGCTTTTGCACGAGGGTTGCAAATGTGTGTTGTTTAAGAGGAGTTGACACTCCCGTAAGTCAAAACCAGCTTTGTTCTTTGTCGGCAAGGGAGTAGCGAGGCACTCGCTTGTAATGTGACCAACAGCCTGCCTCTGTGCGGGCCCTCTCTGCAGAGGGGCTACAGGCTGAGCAGATGTTGCAGACTTTGTGATTCTTTTCTCCCAGGTCAGGCTGGGCAGTGTGGGGTTTAGCACCGACACTGTGCTGGGCTCAAGGGTGGCCAAGCCACCAGTTTTGGCTGACCCTCTCGGGATTCCTGCAGGAAAAGCCAAACAGGCTCTAGTCCCTGGCAGAAGTGGCTGCTTTTTTCCTGCTCCTTCACACTGTGTGCTTCTGTTTTTGCCCCTGCTGAGACGGCGCTTCCCTCAGAGTTCAGCCTGGCCTGCCTGGTGCCTACTGCCTTCTCGTACGGACCCTGCTTCTACCCTCCGAAGCTCCTTGGGGGCTGTTTTGGGCCACTGTTGTTCAGAGCTGCTGGAGCTGGACCGGAGAGGCTGCCATGGCATGGAGAACCCGCGCACTGAACAACAGTGCTGTAGCCGAGCTGTTGCATCGGTATTGATGTTTGATGCACAAGGCAGTGTCATGGTGCAAAGCTGCACCAGGCCTTCTCGCTGCTGGCACCAGGGCCCGTCCTTACCCCAGGATGAACTGTGTGGCCCCCAGGACGCCAGCAATGTCTGCTGGGCTTGATAAGTCCATAGATGTTAAGACCAGAAGGACCGATTGTGATCATTCAGACTGACCTCCTACAGGCCGTGGGTCTTCCCCAAATTTGTTCTGGTTTGAGCTGGACACTCCACTGCAATTTAAAATCTTTGACCGTGAGGGAGATTTAGTTGAAACTTAAAAACCAGTGTTTTCTGTGGCTTCTTATAAGGTGGGGGAGAATGTCACAAAATTGGTTAAAATATTGCAAAGTTTCTAAAAAGCATCCATCTGTTTATAGGACTGAGAAAGGTCCTCCTATGCCTGTCCTAAAGGGATGGAGCGTGACTCTCTTGGCTGTAGCTGCGTTGCAGAAGGCAGGTTATAGGGCAAGAAGAAGAGTCATTGTCGGCTTCAGGAGCCTTTTCTCACCAATTGGAAATCACTGAACTCAGCTCAAGATGCAGGACATGGTTTAGGTTGAATGCAGGTTGCTGGGGTTTGGATTACAGGAGCCTGCAGAGGTCCTAGCTAGGGAGGCACGGCCCTACTGCGCTCAGTGCTGTACACACATAGCAAAGCACTGGTCCTGGCGTTCGGGGCTGATAGTCTGGGTGTAAGATCAGGGTGACAGGCCAGTACCAGGTAGCTGGGAAACAGCTGTTTGGTGTAATGCACCATGGTCTTCCTCAGCCTTGGCCTGGCTTGTCCCCTGGGTCCTACCTGGGGACACACTAAGGCCTGGTCAGTGCTGCATCGTCTTACTGGCAGGAGTCCAGTTCTGCCCGCAAAAATGGCCATGCAGCCACAGCACCGCTCTGACTGGAAGAGGGCTTCTGCCTGCTGCCAAGGCCCCATCAGCAGCTGGCGCCTTAGTGGGGGCCCTTCGTGGCCTGTTGGCACAGTTGAGGAAGTGGATTCATGTGTGCCTGGGGGGCCCTGCCCATGTAAATGAGGCCTGATGCCCAGAATTCACCTCATGCAAGTCAAGGTCCGAGTCCCCTGGGGCCAGTGGCCTGTTGGGCTGGCTTGGGGAGGGCACTCCTTTGTCTGGAGCCAGCGGGATGCAAGGGAGTAGCGGAGCAGTATCACCCCCTAACACCCCAGCCTAATGACCCAGAGCTTATTCGCAGCTGAGGTCAATTGGGACTGGTCCTTGGCAGGAGTCTGAACAGGGCCTGATCTCCCGCTTCTGGAGCTGTAGTGATGCAGCGGCTGGACTTTGGGCTTTGCTCCCAGGTAGCTCCTCCTGTGGGATGGCCCTCAGTGGGCGAATAGGATGAGGCTTTGGAAGGTCCTTGGGGCAGGGTCTGCTCTTCGTGTCTGCATACAGCACTGTGCATGTCTTGAGCCCTGCATACATACACCTGCGAAATAAGCCTTCTGCCTGTAAATACGGGGTTGACCATGCCCTGGCTGGAGTCCAGGGGAGCTCTGCCATTGACATCAGCGGCTGTTGGTTTATTCTTAAATAAAATACAGGGATGGGGGGCCTGAGAGCCCCAATTTCACCTCTCAATTATGAATTTCATTGCATTGGCAGGAGGAGTCGGGCTGTGAAAGTTACCAAGTGTCATGTTTTTTTGTGGTTGAATAATTGAGACTCTGCCAGACAAGGAGAGGAGAGCTGCAGAAAATTAGAGTTTATCTTTAGCTCAGCAGCTCTCACTTTAGAAACTGGTGACCCCAATTCCAGCCCGAAGAGTGACTTCTTCCCTAATTAATAAATCCATTAATTAATTGTGTGCCTGCTGCAGCCCATTAGAGATGTGCGCGGCAGCCTCCCCGATCCAGTTGAGTGGATAGTCTCCACGGCCTTGGGAAGACTGTGACCAAGACGCAAATGAGGGGCACAGAGGAAAATAGAATCTGATTCCCGGGGGACGGCGGGGAACACTATTGACATTGCAACTCGTAGGTATTTCCTGCCTTGTTATCTAGCGACTCGGAGTCTACAGATGCACATCTTGGGTTGTCAGCAGAGCATTCAGATCAGCCATCGCTGTTTATTGCCCATAAATTACAGCCTTTGGGTGGCAGCTGAGATGCAGAGGAGAGGGGACATGTCAGGAGGCCAAACCAGGGCACTGGGATGAGGGATCTGGGAGACTCTCCCCTGCTGGTGCTCACCACCGTGCTGGGGTGAGGACCCCCTAGGCCTCGATCCATGACAGCACTGAGGCACGTGCTTCACCGTCAGCCTGTGGGTGCTGGTGTCATTGGCTTGAATGGGCTGTTAGCATGTGTGTAAAGCTAAGCAGACCCTAAGCCCTTTGCTGGAACAGGGCTGGGGGGAGCCCCTAGCGTGCTCAGCTCTCCCGCCCAGCTGGGCTGCACATCCTCGGAGGTGAATTGCCAACAGATAAGAGGGCCTGCCCTTGTCTCTGGGAGCAGGGCCTAGCAGGGCAGAGGAGGGGTGAGGGTTTGAGAGCTTTGCCTGAGCCATCCCGAGCAGCCCGGGCTGAATGGCTCTGCTCCCCTGACTCCTTCAGCTTTGCTGTTACCCTGAGCAGACTGGCGGGTGGTGTCCGGGGCAGCCATGTCAAACTGGAGCAACCTCCTGGCAGCTGGTCTCTGACTCTTGCCCTCAGGGCTTCTTGCAGGCGGGCAAAGCCTGAGCAGGACGTCATGCTGCGGCTGCACGAGCATCGGCCCAGGGCCTCGGGACTCCCGGAGCGAGCCCTCTGCTGAGGGAGGTTGTTCCTGATCCTGCCATTGCACGGCCCCGTGGCTGCTGGCGGAGGCAGGCTTCCCCCACAGCCCGGGCCCGGAAGCGCGGCTGAGTTAGTTTCCAAACTCCTTACAACTGCCGGAGCTGAAGTGAAGTCTTGTGGAGGCGGGCGGGAGGATGGAGCGCTTGCTGGCGCCTGGGGAAGATGGGTTTGGAAGCGCGCTGCGGCGCGTGGAGCAGCATGTTAAAACGTTTGGTGATCCGAATGATTATTTATGAACAGACTTAGCAAACAGTGCGCTCCAACCTGAGAGTCCTTTAGGACGCACTTGCTTAACCAGATAACCTCAGTGGAGCTTACACAACCAGCTATTAGTCTCCCTCCATATGTTGGCACAGTAGCTGCTCCCTTCAGTTAATTTTTCTTATTGTCTGCAGAGGCTTCAAATAAAAATGCAGGCATAATTGTTGTGCATTCCAGTCCCTGATCTATTGTTTTCCGCACTGAACCCAAAGTTAACTGTCAGGCGAACAACCCTTATTTAAAGCATCAACATTCCTTGCTTGTCTTCACAACGACTCATTGGACTTCTCACTCGCTGCGTGCCTCTCTAGCCAGCGAAAATACCCTAGGCAGTTTTGCATTTGGTTGCAGTGTATTTCGAATCTGATTTACTTTCAGTGCTATAGTGGTTGCATCGCAGGTACTGAAGGGGAGTTGAGAAAAAAAAAAAGGACTTAAATAGAAAAAACCTAAAATATTTCCATTGGGTTTGGATTTCAGTGATTTTTTTTTTTTAAATAAATCCTAATTTTTGGGGAGGTGGGGTAGCTGTTAGTGCCCCTTCTGAAGACCAAACTTCTTGGACAAGTGAGATCTGAGATTGCTGAGACTCTACAGCAAGTGGGTAGGGAAATGTATCTGCCAGCTTAGTCCAGTGTAGACCCAGCTTGGTGCTGTCTGTAAAAGAGTAGGGGAATTTTCATAGATGCACGGACGCCCTGTACATCCTGAATCTCGCTCGGGTTCCCGCTACAGCAAATCCCTCCTTGTATTCCTTGTGTTCATTCAGCAGGCGAGGAAGAGGGAAAGGTAACAGAACAGCCAACTCCCTCCAAGCTCTGCCCCTCCAGAACGAATGTGCTGCTGTTCCTATATATCGCAGGCTGTTGGCAGTCCCTCCCGTGGATTTCAGTGACTTATCACAAGAATTGCCAATATAACATCAAGAATTTAGAACGCAGGCGTGATGTTTGCAGGGATTGAGGAGGTGCAGGGTCTGAACAATTCTGCTTGTCGAGCAGAGGTTGGGTTTAAATTAAATTAAATTAGGGTTCAAAAGCTACAGCTTGTACAAATAGGGCACTTTCTTCCCTCCCCCTGCACCCTGAGATAGAAGGGGGATCTGTCGTGTGGTTTCTTTATTAATAGTGCAGGATGACTCCCTCTCAAAATGGAAAATGAATGTTAGGAGAGTCGTTCCATCCAGAAGGGCTCTGTGAAGTTTCTCAGAACATTTTGTACCATCCTGCTCCTATTATAGAAAGATGTAATTCCCCAGCTTGGGAGATAATAAGCAGGTATTGACTTCTGCTGAGGTCATTATCAAGATTTATTCAGTCAATATGGCTTCTCAGGTCAATAAATCCTGAGGTTGATAAAGGAGGAATATATACTTGTAGACTTTATTAAAAAGTTTTTTCCCCTCCTGTAACACTTTGCTATGTATGGTACCGTGGGCTCCGTTTCTGAATGGTCTTTCGTTGTCCTTCAGTGATGCATATTTTCCTAGTGTTTTCAACCCCTTTTTCTGCCTGGGGGAATGAAGAGCAGGAAGGTGAATCCTGTGTTTCATTGGAAGGATCTGCTTGGGACGTTGTCCTGGTCTGGTCCGTCTCCTGCACTGGGCTCAGGCACTAAGTCACAAAAGGGGAAATATCTAGGAGTTTCCCTGGTATCTCTGCAGGCGAGGATGGTATTCAGTGTACCTGTTGTGTAGACATGGGGAGTCTGGCTTTGTGACCTGTTGTGGACACCAGAGGGTGTGGGGACCCCAGAGTTTCTTTGCATGTGAGCCCCAAACTCTTGAGGCTAGAGACAAAGCAAGGCATCTGCTGGCCAGTGACTGAGAGGGTCCGACTTTGCGATCCTCATTCTTTTTTAAATCAATGGTAAAACCCCTGCTGATTTCAGCTGGGGCCAGAGCAGCCCCTGGCCAGCAGGAAGAGGAACTGGCCTCTTTGGGGATGTGAGCACAAGGCACATACAGGAGGCTTTCACCATGGCACAGCATGCCCTTTGATACCGGGCCCCTGCTGCTTCACTGGGGCTGCGGGGGGAAGTGTGGCTCATTGAGCCTGGAGATGCTTGGGGTGGGACATCTCCCATGGGCAGGCAGCCGGTGGTGGCACTTGGTCCTATGTGAAGGCTTGAAGGGTGGTGTTGGCTGGCTCCTTTCACCGGGGCTGTTTGGCAGCCCAGACCTGCGACAGTGCAGTGGACATGGGGGACGTATCCAGGGACAGCGTCAGTGCAGTGGACATGGGGGTCACCGTTTTGGGCCACCGAATGGGTGGGAATGTGGGCGGGGGGCATCTCCCCATGGGCTCAACCAGGCTCGGCCAAACGCAGGACTTGGGTGCGGCCTTCCAAGTGGAGGAGAAGACGAGCTTGACGCCCCTCCTCAGTGAGGGCTGCCTTGGCGCAGCCTGAGGAGGACCTCCAAGCCAGGGGCAGGTTGTCCAGGAGGTTGAGTTGTTGCCTCGTGGCCCGAGAACTCGGTGAAGGCTTGGGAGGCTGAGGGTGAGTTTACTGTCTGGGTTTGATGCTCCACTTGGTGGGTGACTCTGGGGGCAAACAGCTCCCCTTTCTATGCCTCAGTTTCCCTATTTGCAAACAGCAGATGATGCTGGCATCCTCTGAGCCCATGCGGCGGGAAGTGCTGCGCGAGAGAGAGGCGTCCACAGGTTGTGAATTGGCACGGAGATGCCCGCTGAGGTTTGTGTTGCGCGCGGCCATTGGCATGCGCAGATCTGGAGCCAGCACGTCTGTTTGCAGTAGTTGCTTGTGTTGATGAGCCATGCGGGTGTGCTTGCCTCGAGCTTTAAGCTATTTCACTGTAAAAATCTGGCCCGTTACTGCCAGCCAGATGTCAACCACGGGGGGTACCCGTGACATCTACCCAAGGGCTTAGCTGGAGCAGAGAGTTGCAGTGTTTGCTACCGACTGCAGAGCTTATTAATTAATGGGGACTATTACCAATGCCGGGCTGGAAAAGGAACCTGCGTTCGAGGGGCAGCCTGCAAGGACGGCCTGCCGGTCCGCGGGCATCCCTGTGTGTAGAGAGGCTGGAGTAAAATCTGACTAATCTTTCTTCCTCTTCCGGGGCCTGCGCTACAGGGTGCCGTCCCCTCAGCTGGGCAGCTGCTAGTGCTGTTGCACGGGCCTGAGGCCCCATTAAATAGTTCTGGAGCTTGGTCCTGCCTTTCTTCTGCTCCTCAAGGCTCTGTGGCAGTTTCTGGCAGGCAGGGCTGCAGCGTTTGTGCAGCAGCGTAAAGATGCCAGTGGCACGCATTGCATTCGATCCTGGCTCGAGCTGCCGTCCTGCGCCCCGTGGGTGGCTCTGTGAGCGAGCGGAGCGGGAACTTGGAGCCTGCTGATCCAGAACCCTCTCCCTTGGGGGTCTCTGGACAGGAGCTCGGTCGCCAGGTGTGTGCTTTCAACTGCAGGACCCTGGCACATACGTGGGTACCCCCATCTGCTGGGGGCTCTCTTCCATATTGGCATCACCTCTACTGCCCTGGCAGAGTGGGCAACAGCGACTCCCAGCGGAGGGTCCGGACCTGGCCTGTCTGTTTGCTGAGGGCAAGAGGTCAAGGCCAAGAGAAATTTCTGCTCATCCAGGTTGATTCTGTACAGGCTGCATTCAAGGTTAATATAAAGAGAAAGGAATTTAGTTGAAAGGCTTGTGCATTATCTGTGGGTTGCCTTAGCTTTGCCTGAGCATTGCTTTTATTTGTTTTGGCAGTGGCTACAAAGAGCCCTTTTGCAGAATCTCATCTCCTGGCGCTGTTCTCTTGTGTGCATTACACAATAAGAAGGGGTCATTCCAGATTGCACACAGGCACGCGCACGCACGCATGCACGCACGCACACACACACGTATCTCCTTTTTCTCCAAACGGTTTGGGTGCCTTTTAATCTGGCCTCGCCGTGTAATTATTTTTTGACGAGTTTGGTGTAACATTTAATGATTTCCCAAAAGCTGAAACAGGACCCCAGAGTATTGATCTCGCTGCAGTTTAAGTGACTCACTGCTAACGTGGGGCTGTTTGAATATTAATGGGCCCGTGCGTGCGTGCCTGCTAGCTGGGTCTTCTGCAACAGATTTCTAAAGAGGTAAATAACCAATCTGAACCCCATGTAAATAGGCCTCTAGTGGGAGCAGGGCCACGCGTCGGCTGCTGCCTTTGGTACGCTCTTTCAGCTTTGCACTGAAGTCAGGACCTTGGGCTTCCTTTGTTTTCTTCCATCAGGATAACACAATAAAGGTATTACCTGCTGCTGGCACGGAGTCTGGTAATGTGCAGTGTAAGCAGAGCCGCTCATCTTCCTGAGATCTGGGGAGAGCCGCGGCCCTGGCTCGTGTGTTTTGCCCAGCCCGGCTGCACAGCGCGTTTCTTCTTTATTAATCATGCTGCATGCTGACATAGATAGCTGCGTTCAGCTGAGGCTGTCTGAGCACTTTACAAACACCGCGTAGTCCTCGGGAGGTAGGTAATTATTACCGTCCTCATTTTACAGCTGGGGTGGCAAAGGCAGAAGGAGGTGAAAGCATCTTGCCATTGCCACGCGGCCTGCTGGGGGCCGAACAGGGTCTAGGACCCAGGAGTGCTGACTCCCGGGCCCCCCTCTTGAAGCATTACGGCCAGACAAAGAGATGCTGAGTACCGGATGCTCTGTCTGAAGACCTCCGGAGAGGCGTGCGCTCGGTGGCTCCTGGAGTGTGGCCCTAAGTTTGTTGCGGAAGGTTCTGCTTCTATATTTGCCGTGTTTGATTTGGTATAACTGGCAAGTTATTTGTTTAAAATCAGTCTAGCACGTCAGCAGAGTGATTTATAATGAGCTGTGCTTTGGTTCACTGCGAGTTTATTAGGGTTGTGCTGTATTTTATGACTGTTGGTGGGAATGGGCTGTGCAGGAGAGCGATGTCGTTCTTTCTGGTTCTCATTTAGATCGCTGGAAGGGACCCCGGTGGACTGTAAATAATGTTCAGCGTTTTGCTGCTGTCTTGTCTTTGACTCCAGAATTCAGGTTCCCCTTGCTGGGCACAGCTGAAGAAACCAGACAGCCAAAGTCAAAGGCAGCAGGGCTCCTAACTCACCTAGGCCCTTGTGAAAATGTTAGTATTAAAACCCACCTGCCATGTTTTGTGTTTCCTTCTCTTCTGAAAGGACGAGGACACATGGATTTAAACTAGTCATGATGAATCTAGGCTGGATTGATGGTTTGTGACCAGAGCTGTGAGGTTGTGGAGCAGCAGCGCAGTCGGATCGAGGTGGTGCGACATGCTGTGATGGCAGGGCCCGGACCGGCTGCCCGGGGGGGTCCCTTTGCCCCGTGTTGCTTGACAGATGCCGTGCGGGGTGAGCGCGTGCTGGGGAGGCAGCTGCGCTGGAGTAGCTCAAGGGCTTCTGATGTGGGAACGTAGGAGTTGGTTGCAGCTTGTCCAGCACAGGAATTTAACTCCGTCAGTGGCCAGTGGGAGATGCCTCAGAGGAAGATGTGGGATCCTACTGGGGTTATTTGTGGGGCAGCCTACCCCTACATCCGGTCTCATCCTGATCTCTGCAAGTTAGAGACTGGCTTGCGGTGCAAGTCCGGAGCAGGGGGTTGGATGACCCAGGAAGGAGCTGTGGCGTCAGAAGCATCTACTTGCTGACTGCAGAGGAAGGAGCCACGGTTGCTCTTGAGGCTGCTGGGAAAAGAAACGGAGAAAGCAGCTGAGGGAACTGGGGTTTTATTGCTTTAATAGAAGATAGAAGAGACTGGCAAATTCCCCCTGCTGCTCTGGTCCTAAGTCCCCAGAGCGGCTGGTGGAAACACCGACCGGAGCAGATTACTTGGCTGACTAATTGTGTTGTTTAGGAAGTCTTGCCGCTCCATGAGTGATGGAGCGTGGGAAGTCTTGTTGCTTTTGCAAAGCTGGGGCAGTTGGCAGGGAAGGGTATGGCACCTGTTATGGGGTTATGATCACGGGGGAAACCGTGGTTGCTGTGGGTGTGCCGACAGCTGCTATGGACAGGGCTGCGTGAGGCCAAGAGAGCTCACGTCATTTGCTTTTGGAAAGGGCTGTGCTCACAGCTTCGTGACACCAGCGC
Source organism: Crocodylus porosus (assembly GCF_001723895.1). Classification (NCBI taxonomy): domain Eukaryota; kingdom Metazoa; phylum Chordata; order Crocodylia; family Crocodylidae; genus Crocodylus; species Crocodylus porosus. The sequence continues at coordinate 3,160,157 of NW_017728921.1, forward strand.
TGTATCAAAGGCGTGAGCAGGGGTGGATGTGCTTCAGGACGTGCCAGGGAGCTCAGCTATGAGCCGTAACGACCTGGTGGGACGCGTCGCATAGTGGGGCTTTTGGAGGGATGTGTTCTTGCTTCTAATGGGCTGAGGGTCTGGGAGGGCTGGGGCATAAACTTCAGCTGCTGCCTTTTCTAACTCCCATCCTGGCAGGGGCTGGCCTGTACCTAGGCCTCGAGGTACAGCAGAGACAACATCCTTGCCATTGTGTGCTCAGAGTGGAGCTGGCCTTCCACATTTCCTCTTGCCCTTCTGTGTGGAGGATGAGTGCTGTGGTGAACCATGCATTTTTACTTGCCGTGTCCTCAGCACCCTGCTTCTCCAGCCCTGAGCCCACGAGGGGCCGGAGACAGGCAAGTACCTTCCTCTCTCCTCAAGCGAAGGTGGCTAGAAGCACTCCCTTTTCCCTTGGGTCTGGGGCCACGCTATGCTCTGATGCAGGAGCACAGACCAAACGTAGTCTGCACCTGTGCAAGCTGCTGTGGAGCCAGCCATCGCGTTGTTTCTTCTAGCCCGAGTCGAGGCTGGAAGCATGTAGCAGGCTGAGGGTTGGCCTGCTGGGGATCTGCAAGATGAGCATCAAACCCACCAAGGATGCAGGAGAGTGCCCAAGTGGGCCAGCATTATCTACCAGGGAGGGGAAGACCCCATCTTTCCTACCAGTTTCTACCCTTACCTGCTGTAAGGAGCCTTCAAGCTCTTCTAGTGGCTCCTGGTTAGGGAAGGAAGAGTCCTTGCCATATAGCGCTAGGGCTAGTGTGTTCATCACTGGGTGCATCTACACGAGACTCTTCCTGTGCAGTGTTATTAGGCTACCGCACAGTAAGTGTCACTAAAAAACTGCACACCGGTGCTACTGCGCAAGAGTATGAGTTACTGCACATGGAATGAGCACTTGGTTAACCAAGTGCTAAACTTAATTCACAGTAACTAGGGTGCATTAATAAACATGTAGACGTGCCCACTGAGGGCCAAATTCAAGCCAGATGGCAAGCCCATTGAAGCCTTTCAGCTTCCCCAGCTGTCGGACAGGGATAGTGACGGTACTGGCTTGGTTGCTGGGTCCCTGCAGTTTGGAGTGCGTTTGGCACTGGCGTTATCAGCCCGGCATTGTCCTGTAGTGCATTTATGGAGACAGCACGAGGGATCAGAGAGAAGCCCGCAGGCAGGCAGTGCCCCACGTGCACATGGCTTTCATTCCCCCTGCACCCCACCCTCAGTTGTCCTGGGAGTGCGACCAGATGCTCCCTGCGGCAGTCTGGTATCGGGCCACCCTGCCCATCCTCCAACTGTGCAGAATGTCACTTCTGCAGGAACCTGTCTTTCTGCCTGCAGCCTGGCTTCCCAAGCGCTGGAGGCGGGCAGGGTATGGGCAAGTCGGCCGAGACCCACCAGGTGTCCTGTCTTGCCAGTCACGTGGCTCCTCCTCCCCTCACCCCCCGCACGGAGTAAGAGGGAAAGGGGCTTTTTTCTTGCTATGAAGTTCAGTGCTGAAAAATGGCTTCTGCCCCCCCCCCGAGTGCGGAGATTGTGCTCAGCCTTTGAGCATTGCTCAGGCACATATCTGATTAGCAAGCTGTACTCTGGAAATCCAGCAGAAGGCTGCGTTTCTTTTTTTAATTTTCCACCAGGAAAACGCTGCACGCAGGAATTAGGTACTGGAGCCAGGGCTGCAGTCTCCTGCTACTGTACTTTCTTTCAAATAAAAGCAGCTAATTAACATTATTCTTTAATTATTGCCTTTATCAACAAGGGGTCTGATTTGTACCAGCAGGATAGTCGCTTTCCCTTAAACTACCCAAGCGAATGCTTCACTTCCTGTTGCTTTTGAAATGAATTTGATGTCATCTGCCCATTGTCACTTAATGGGGACACTTGGGTAATGATTGTGCGTACTAGCACTGTTAGCAGCACTGCAAGCATGTAATTTAGCCCCTTAGGCAACAGTACTTTTGAAATCTCTGGATAGTTTTGAACTCTCTGTTCTTAATTAAATATGCAATTTTTCACGGTAACCAGGTTAATTCTTTTGTGTTGTGTTGTAATACTGTTAGGAATTTTCATAGTTCTTATTAAACATTATTCAGGCATTGTGAATTCCATAATTAAAAAAAATGAAAAGAACAAAGCTGGATTCACTTCTCCTTTTTTTTTTTTCCCCTGGTTAATTTATCAAATGAATTTTGCAAATTTTTCTTTTTGTCCCCAGACAGTGTGCCAAGTGTTTTAAAGGGGAAGGATTTAATTGCTCTGTAGGGATTGGTTGGTTATGAAGGATTTGGTTGTTTGATTAGTAAACCCTATCGGGAATGGTTTAATGCTCCGTGATCTTAAAAATTGTCTGATTGTTAGGCTCTCCAAGGATGTTTTCTCTTTTCGTTATGTACGGCAGCAGCTTCACACAAGTGTGATTATTAGGTAGCGAGGAGAGTATGGAAGGGAAGATCTTACTTCACTTTAAATTGGTGATCATGGGTGATTTTCCTTTCCCCTGGCAGCGTGAAGGGAGCAATTGCTGCCCACGGAGCAGTTATGATGAGGAGACAAATCAGTAGTTGTTTACATACATCATTGCAGATAATGCACATTGTTGGAGCGCAGGTTGTTAAGTCAAACGAGTCGTACATTATGCTGCAGAAATGCTGTTCCCATTTGGAGGCCAGATCCTGCTCTCAGGGACATGTGTGCAAGCCTCAAGCCACTCCATTAGACTCCGTGAGCCAAACACTTCACTGGCATTACTCCAGATTTTCCCCTCTGGTGCAACTAGGAGCAGAATCCAGTCCCAGCAATGGCACGGGCACGAGCACGCCTCTGCGGATTGGCAGAGGTGGCTGGAACACGCGTAGATGGGATTCGTGGCGCCTGTAGATGTGTGTTTTCTTTCCTGGTGTGCAGTCTTCCACCCTTTGAGCTGAATTTCTCTTTCCAGGCCCCTCTAACATTATCTCCACCTGGTCGCATAATGAAATTATACAGTATATCTTATTTGTCAAGAGGCGAAACTGCAGCATACATTATTGCAGCGTCCAGATCGGGATGATGTTTTCATTCGATGGTGATAGAAAAAACGGAGCATTAACATTTACTGGGAACAGTATTAAACTGTCCAGCGGGTAGAGGAACACGTTGGACAGCCCCCTCAGCGTGCCCGGTGCATGTGTGTAATGTGGTTAAGCGAGGGCGGCTCACACGGTGGGATGTGGTGGTTCAGCTCATGCCTGGAGTCCTCTTCCAGCGCAGGTGGCCGATGTCCTGTGGCTGTAAAGAAACCCAGCTCGCAACAGAAGGCAGCGACAGGAGCCATCTTGGTGAACGTGCTGTAGTGGGTCCAGCTCTCACAGTCTTGGTGTAGATGGTTTTCCCCTAAAGCCTCAGCTTCTGGAGTCATATCATTACATGAGAATCCCAGTTTTCGTTTTGAAGTAATTTAAGTTTTATATAACGCTCGAAAGCCCACGTTCAAAAGGCTAGGGGACCAGAAGGTTGACACACAAACCCCACATTTACTGGGGCTTTTTTTAATGAAAGAGCTTGTGATTTTTTTTTTTTCTCTCAGAAGGTCTTGTGATTTTTGAAGTCTTGGCATTGGGAGTGCTGATACCCGACCACTCAGCACATCTCCACGGTCTCCGAGTCCTAACGTTGTTTGAGATCAGCACACCTGGGCATATCCAGGAGGGCTCGATCCTGTTCTGATGCACAGTTGAAGTCAAGGGACCAAAGTCTGAGCACGGCTAGTCTGGATAAGGCTGTCCTCCAAAATTCAGTGAAGCTGATTGTAGTCTTGCCATTGACTTCATATCAGGCCATTGACTTCAGTTTACATCAGCAGGACTGAGGGGAGAATTCGGCTTCCCGGGGAGATCTGACGGGGGCAGAGGGGTGGGACTTGGCTTGCGGGGTTGTTATAAAGCGTCGGTGTGAGCCGTCCCTCTTGTGAAGTCGCTCTCAGTTGGTTTTAAAATGCCATTGTGCTGGAGGAGAAAAGTCAATATTTAGTATTTCTCCTGTTCTATTAATAATGATTTCCTGCACCTTTTGCAAATACCTGAATTTCGGTATAAAGCAGATTCTGTAACAGAGCTCTTTAATTGTGTGCAGGGTCAAAATGCCCGGATCCGAGAGTTTATGGAAGGAAAATAACATTTTTATGTCAGTACTGCTTGGCTTTGATTGCATCACCTCTGCTTTAAGTGGGGAAGGGCGGGCGGGAGCCAGACTGAACCTTGGAGAGCTGTGCCAACCTGTGATAAAAGTTGATTTTTTTTTTCCCCCTTGCAAACTGCTTAATCATCAGGATTGGCAACTTCCGATGCAGAAATCTTTGAAAATATCAAATTTTATCTTTGGACATAAAAGAGTTATATGGCTGTGTGAGGCGCAGCGTCCCTGCGGCCCCGGGCTGCGAGAGAAGACAACCTCCCCCAGCATGCTTGCTGGGCCCTGACGTGGCCCCCTTGGAGACGGAGGCAAAATGGGATGGACCCGGTCCTGTGCGGTGCCCAGGCCCTCCCAGGAAGTGCTGAGCACTCTCCTTGAAGTTGGCCCTTGCTGGAGTGGGGCCTTAATGAGTCCCTCTGATAGTGCGGCACATGAAAAGCGTGTGCAGCTGGATATTTAATTGCATTGCGAGGGCTTTAGAAGTTCCTGTAGCAAGGTGATATTAGCACTTACCTCCCCACCCCCCCGGCGTGCCGCGTCGCACAGGCGTGCGAGGGGCTCACCCTTCCGGGGCTTTATAATTGGAATTGTAACGTGAGCTCAGCAAATCCCGCCATATAATTAGCTGGAAGGACTCACAGCCCCATTGTTGATTTTCAGCAAAACAGCACGGCGAGGGGTGCGCGCAGAGCAGGCGCGGGAGCTGCTCCTTACCCCTCTCCAGCATGAGGAGGGACCGATCCTGCCTTCCCAGGCATGTGTTGAGGGCAGCTTGGAGGGAGCGTGGGACTGGGTGTAGGGATGGCGTGAAGGAAAGCATACCCAGATGGATGGGGAAAGGGGGCTGGCCATGGCCAGAGTGGTTCTCCCCTCGTTCCTGCTCTGACTGCTTTTCCCCAGGGTTTATAATGTGTCTGCAAAACCCCATCTCCTGCCCCTGGCTGAAGCCTGCAGAGCTCCTGACCGCAGCCCGAGGGGAACCTGCTCGTGTGCGTGTGTGGGTGGTGTTTGGATGGATCGATAAGTCCATTTTAAAGTCTCCACAGGCAAGACTTCCCAGGGCTCTAGATATCGTGTGGGGAGCGATTGCTGCCTCTAGCAAGGGGTCGCATCAAAGAGGAGAATAAAAGTAGGCTGGGATTTATTAGCTGGGCTGGGTGGCTGGAGGCTGGATTTGGCTAATTCGCTGTTTCTGGGCAGTTAGTACGTACTGCGCCCGGGGCCCCAAACCGCTCTAGCCTGAACGAGCTTGGGTCCTGCATGCTGCTTCCAGCTCCAAGAGGCCCATAGCGGCCTGGTCCTCCCAGCCCCACACCCCAGGGGCTGTTCCTCTTGTCAGCAAGGCTGGAGCCAGGGAAGAGCTGGTGTCCACTGCAGATCTCCTGGGATCTCTCAGTAGACACTAGCGCCATGAGAAGCAGCATCCTGCATAGGTGTGGTGCTGGCAGCCTGGCTGCGGAGCAGGGAGCGTGGCCCGTGGGGATAGAGAAGCAGGCCCTGTGCAGCACGGAGGGTCAGGCCTTGCACAGGCAACTTGGGGACCCTCGCAGGGTGGCACTGGAAGGCCTGCGGGGCCTCTGGCTCTGCAGGGTTGGGTCCCTGCATCTGTGGCCCTAGCAGGCTGAAGCTCCAAGAAGCAGCCTTCCTGGCTCCATCTCCCTCCTGCCAGGTTTGCTGGGGGGTACGCAGCATGGCCCTCCACTGTCTGCCTTCTCTGCCCCAGGGCTTCTCGTGCATTAACATGGGCAAGTTGCTGGCACGTGGGTATTGCCAATCCCCTCTGTCCTGACCAGGCCTCCGTGTAGTCCCACCTCTTGGCTGCGGCAGCTCCTCTCTCCTGTTCTCAGGGTGCCTGGTTCAGCCCTGGGGTGCTGGCCATACCCCACATCACAAAGCCCCCCCGCCTGCCCAGCCCCAGTCTGCTCCCTCCGAGGCTGCTGGGTGGCTGCAGGCTTTCCCGAGGTTGCACGCAGACATGCCGAAGTCAGAGAAGTAACACCAGTGAAGATTTTGGCACGGGATTGCCTTGGGCTTTGATACCGTAAGGTCATGTAAACCCCACCCTGCCGTGTCTGGGCTGTACCAGTCTTCTGTTCCAAAGAGCCCACCTGACCTGCTTCTCTCCACGGCGGGACAGGGAGGGAGGCCTCGCTGCCCTGCTCCGAGCTCGCCCCGATGTGGCGTGTCCAGCGCAGAGCCGTGCCGTGCCTGGACTTGGATCGCTCAGACTTATCCTTCACCAGAGGCGAGATCTGCAATGGGCACAACAAGCTGCGCAGGGCGGTGGAGCCAGACATGCGTTGGGTTTGAGGAAACCTTATGCCGGAAATGCAGCACGGTCGGTGTTTTGGTGGGAGCAGCGAGGCTGTAGTTGGAGCATGAACCCAGGCGCAGCCTGTTTGGAAACAGCCTGTTGTTTCTGGCCCTTTGAGCTTGGTTCCCTGTTGGCACATGGCAAAAAGCTGCCATGGTCAGAAGGGTAGGGTGACCTGTTCCTTCGCTCACTCGTTGGGGGGCAGCTTCCTGGGGACTGGAGTGTGCTTTCCCACCAGGTCACTAATAGCTCCCGAGCTCCAGCCTGCTTCCTGCTTCCTCAGTGACTCGGGCTCTACCCCATGAGGAGCACGTGGCCCCCAAAGCAGAGAAGCTGTGGACACCTAGGGATTGTTTTCATCCTGGGTAATGGAAGGGCAGGGTAAGCCAGTAGCTTAGTCCTTGTTCCGCAGAGGAAGCTCCCCAGGGCCACAGGGGAGTCCCACCCACAAATTTTGGGTAGGAGGCTACCGCTGGCCCATGTGTAATTTGGGAGCAAAGCTCTTGGCACCAACAGCTCTGCTCCAGAGTGACACTGGCATGACTAAGACGTGAGTCCTTGCTTTGCAGAGACGTGCAGTGGCAACTTGGCATGCGCAGATGCTCTTATGGGAGAGCGTATGCCAGCGAGATGAGCTGCGCTCCGAGGAGTCGGGGCATTGCCACCTGGAGTCAGCTCTGTCGCATGCAGCTACAGGCTTCACTGAAGTTGCTTTTAGTTATCAGCCCACAAGTAACTTGAGCGCTGTCCTCCAGTACCCACCTCCTGCACTGGAGATGCAGCAGCGGTGGAGCCACGTGGTGCCAGAGGGAAGGGGCAGGGAGTCAGGTGTAGTAAAGCACTCCACAGGCCAGATTCAGGTTCACAGAGTGTAGAGTCGGAAGGGACCACACAGGATCATCGTGTCCGACCCCCTGCCCCTGGCAGGAAAGAGGGCCGAGGTCAGGCGACCCCAGCCAGGTGACTGTCAAGCCTCCTCTTGAAGACCTCCAGGTTAGGTGATAGTACCACCTCTCTTGGAAGCCCATTCCCGATTCTGGCCACCCTTACTGTAAAAAATTTCTTTTTACTGTCTAACCTGAATCTGTTCTCCACTCGTTTGCACCCATTATTCCTAGTTACTCCTAGAGGTGTTCTGGTAAATAGCACATCTCCAATTCCGCGTTGCCCTCTCTTGATAAACTTATAGGTGGCTACAAGGTCACCCCTCAGATGTCTCTTGTGAAGGCTAAAGAGATCTAGATCCCTCAACCTCCCCTTGTAGGGTGTTTCATGGAGGCCACTAATCATGCGAGTGGCCCTCCTCTGAACCCTCTCCAGATTCCCTGCATCCCTCTGCAAGTGCAGCGCCCAAAGCTGAACACTACACCAACCGCGGCCTGACCAATGCCGTAGAGAGGGGGAGCATCGCCTCCCTTGACCTGTTGGTCATGCATCCGCTAATGCACAACGAGGTGCGATTGGCCTTGTTGATGGCTTCATTGCATTGCTGGCTATGACTCCAAGATCCCTCTCAGCTGCTGAGGAGGTCTTCCCCCAACCTGTAGATGTGCTGGGGATTCCTCCTCCCTGGATGGAGTACCTTGCATATATCTTTGTTGAATTGCATCCTATTTCGTTCTGCCCAACTTGTCCAGATCGACCTGTATCTGCTCCCTGCCCTCTGGCGTGTTAACTTTGACCCATAACTTGGTATCGCCTGCGAACTCGGACACCCTCGTCCAAATTGCTGGTGAAGATATTAAATAACACCGGCTCAAGGACTGAACCCTGCGGGACCCCACTGCCCATCTCCCTCCAGGCAGAGAATAACTGGAAATTGTGCCAGTTAGACTGGACACGGGCCGCCGGTAAGGGCACATGGGAGCTGTTGAATGTGTGGCAGTCCTGGGGGAGCCCAGCACGCCTGCTGCTCGTGCACCAGAGGTGCGAATCCTTGCCCCTTCAGTCCGAGGGGAAACACGTGCCTTTCATTTCCCAGGAACTGCCTGAAGCCCATGCAGCAGGGCCCGCCCCTCAGAGATGATGCTTGCTGCAAAATCACAGCCCAGACAGGATCAATACTCACAGGTCTGCGGGGGCCCCAGGGGATTGTTTGGGTTTTAAGGGGAGGTTGGAGAGGCATTAAACTTATAAATATATTATTATTTAAGAGAAGATTCATTGTAGTCTTTGAGCTCAGTTTATATGGCGCCAGCGTTTTGCTCTATGATATTTTATGGTTATCACTGGGGGTGGATTAAACAAGAGCAGGATGATCCTGGTGGGGCTTCTCCAGGCAGTGGGTTTTTGTTAAACAGAAGTTTATCGCAGGGACAGAAAGAGGTTGTGCAGAAGCAACAGGGGCTTTTGAAAAAGAAATAAATAAAAAGACATGGGTATGATTTATAATCTGGGCTGTAGATTTTTGGTTTGGGATTTGGGCTTGTTTCTTGTTCAGATGTGTTTCCATGTAGGGGAATGCACAGCCCCTCTGAGGCTTTGCTGGAAACCCAGGCGCCAGGGCTCTGTTAGCTGGTGAGAGTCAAAACTCAGAACCAAGTCCGAAGGGTGTCAAAGGCTCCTTACTGGCAAGTGTGTGACAGGGACCAGTGGCTGGAAGCTGAGGCCAAACACTCAGATGAGAAGCAAGGGCCCATGCGTGATGGGGAGGGTTACGCTTTCCGCTTCCAGAGGGCTTCAGGCTGGACGCTGCAGATACGTTCGTAGTCGGACACACGCAAGCCGTTGAAGCAGCTGGGGGAAGTCGCGTGGTCTCAGAAGTCCAATCCGCTGTTCTAACGGCTCCTTTGGATCTTAGATGCTCTGGATAACCAGAAAGCGAAGCAGCTCTGTTACGCTTTGCTCACAACTGGCTAAGGAGGGTTGCTTTAGAAAAACAAACAGCCCTATGTTTTAAAAGGTCCTGAAGTGGGGAGAGCGCAAGGGTTTTTCCTTTTCCTTTTAAATATGATTTTTATCTTAGTCCTCTTAGGAAAAAAGACTAAGATGCGCATCAGCCGGCAGAGGAAGCTCCTGTGATCGGGCTCTGGATCGCCGTGGTTCTGCTTTAGGGCAGTGTTGAGTGGCGTGTGGAGCATGTCCCCTTCCTGCTCCCCGAGGTGGGCTTCAGGTCCAGCTGCTGGCACTGGGAACGAGGGTGTCTTCACACCCAGCTCATTTCCCACAGAAGCGAGAGCTGAACTCCGACAAGTTCAGCCCTCAGCTGTTTGCTTTGCCTTTGTTTTAACAAGGCACAGGAGGTAAATGGAGCCTACATCAAGGTCACGGGACTTGGATTGTCATGAAGCCAGCCTCAGCGTGCGTCAAATGTAAGCAGGTGACATCCGTCTTCTAAAAAATGTTCTCTGCGCTGGGCTGGGTCCACGTAAAGTTTCCCCTCGGTGAGTCTGTGATCATTAAGTCCGTGTCTGAGTATTTTTGTTGTTGAGAGAAATCCCCGTTCTATTTTGCCTGCTTGTGTTGATAATAAACCCAGCGCATCTCTTAACTGGATTCAGTGGCCTCTAACGCTGCTCAGCCTGTGCAACCCCGTATCCAGAAAGTTATTTTAAAACAAGGAGTAGAGGTTTGAAAGCCGAAGTCGAGCAGATGCTGGTAATGTATTCGCAGTCATGACACAGAATGGCAGCATGTCATGAACTGTATTCTCGGGGGACCAATGGGTCTGTGATATTGGCTTTAACCCACAAAGACTCCAGTCAGTGCGTAAATTCATCAGACTTACAATATTGCTCTTGGACTACTGAATAATTTACAGTTCCAGGGCCCAGCCAGGTTCAGGTCATTGGGGTTCATGGGTTAATAACAGGTTTGGTTTTTGTTGTCAGCAGCTGCCTTGATAACATATGAAAGAATCCTATTCTGTTGATTAGATTTTGAAATGGATCAATTTTTAATCAGCAGAACATCTGACTCACTCAATAAGAGTAGCATTGTGGAGACAGGATGGAGGCTCTCTTTATTTACAGGATTGTTTGTTTTTAGTAATACGCAAATACTCGCCCGGCGAGGAGCCCCTGCCACCCCTTCCCCAAAATGAATTGACTGGATTATCTACAGACTCGAATCATGTATGTGATCCATCTCCTGATTAGTTAGTAAATCCATAGTTCTGTTTAAGAGATAAGAGCCAGCACTAAAGGTTTGATTTAGTTATCCATTGTTATTGATGGGAAAACACTCACCAGCGAGGAACTTTTTTTTTACTTGTTGGAATAGTGGAAAATGCCAAGTGAAGTGGCGTTTTTGGGGGGGCTTTGGGGAGGTGATAACGGGGCTCTGCTGGGGGTGGGGGTGTTTCATCTAATGAAATCATGAGACCCTCTGGTCTTGCCACAGCTGTGTTTGAATGGCAAATGATGCTCAATAGGAGTCTGGGGGAGGAGGGAGGTGGTAGCAGTGTGTGACAGTCCGATAGGTTTGCTGCATGGTTTGCATAGCATCACCGGAGGAAAAACCCTGCTCATGCTGTGCTGGGAAACTGCTAGAGGCCTCCGGGCTCCAGCTGGGGAGCTGTTAGCTCTGACCCGAGGGCAGATGGAGCATGAGGTGGAGTCGGCTGCTCTGTCACCCACCAGCATCCCACTATGCAGGTTTGATCCTGTGGCTACGAGCAGAGGAGTGTCACTATGTTAGGGACCATCATCTCCCTGTGGCCTGTACTGTGGTGCTGTGCTAGCCCTGGTGCACAGCCTGCGGCACCTTTTCTCCCACTCGTGCAACTGAATGGACCACGTGGTGGTGCCCTGAATGCAGCGCTCTGCCACGTGGTAAAATCACTGCTGAGTCTTGGACAAATGCAGTCATGTCGCCAAGTCCCACCAGAGCCTTGGGGCTGCTTGTCTGATCACAGGGAGCAGGCAGGACTGTCCTACGGACACCTTGGCTGCCAGGGCCATCAGCCGGACACCATGCCACCGCTCACAAAGGACACTGGCTGCTGACTCGGTGAGACTGCTCCCCTGCCCTGTCAAAGGGCAGCATGTGAGATGTTGGGAGAACTCCCCTTGCTCACCTTGGCTGATTTTCACGTGCCTGGGTTGTGTGTGCTGCTCTCTTGATTGCCTTTAGCATGAGGCTGTGGAGACCCACCTGCGTCTGGCTGCTGCAGGGCTGCAGCATGTTGCTGCAGAGCTGCCCTCGCTGTGCTTACCCCCATTTGCCCTCTGCTTTGCCTCTGTTTCACTTCACAGGGGACAGCTGCTCTGGGGCCTCGGAGTCCCAGGGGGAGGGAAATCCTGGTGAACTCCTTGGTGAGCTCCTCAGCTTGTCCAAGAAAAGGGCTGGGAGGGGATTCCACATACTGTTTAGTCCCTGCGGGGAGAAGGGAAGGGATTGGGGAGTGAAAGACCAGCCACGTGCTTGGCGGCAGTGGTTTCAGGCTCAGCGGAAAAATGAGAATGCACCAGGACTCTGCAGCCCCCCGGCCTGCGTTGTGCTTCCACGGAGGGCTTTCTTCCCCCAGTGGCTTTGTCGCTGCTGGGCCTTCCCCTGTCGGGACCAGATCCCTGGCTGGTGAACACAGCCCCCTTGATGTGGTTTGTCCACTGGTGCCATTGGAGCTCTGACTATTTCCAGGAAAAGACCTAGCCTGGGACCTTTTCCCTGCAACTTTGCAGGGCAAAGAGCAGAGAACAGCAGCACTGCCCAGCTCAGCCATTCTGCCTGGAGCAGTTAGTCTTCATTGCGTTTAACTGTCCTTTCTGCCCTTATCCCGAAGGATGTGTTGATGCCTCGAGACTGTGTGCGCTTTCTCACAAGACTGGTCTTGTTGATGCTAATGATACTACCCGTGCCAAGTGCGTTCTTACCAAGCAAGAGGGAGTGGCCCAGCTGAGCTGGTGAAGACCAGTTTCTCCTGGTATGTGCACCTCATTCCCACCATATTTTCACTTTTGGTTTCCTCTATTAAGTTTAAAGCAGCCCCTTTTCTAGCACCATCCTGCAGCGGTCTTGGAAATGTGCAGTGTTATTGGACAGAAGGGGTGCCATGGGGTCAGATGCTGCTCTGCTTTGGTAGAAGTCCAAAGTAGCTCTATTCATGCCAAGCTCCAGTACATAGATGAGCAACCAGAAGTGCAAAGATTTGTAGATGTGTGGGTACCACAAAGAGTCAGGGCTACTGAAATAAATAAGGGCAAGGCAGGATAAACCCTTGGCATTGGCTGGTTCCTTGGTTCATGGGTGGTCCTTTCTGAGGAAGAGCCTTGACCATACCAGGTTGGTACTGCCCTGACAGTACGTGACGTCTCTCCAGTGGGTAATTGCTGGGCCATAGACTGTTTGTGAGCAGCTCACTGAGAGGTGCTGGATTAAAACTGGTTGGTTTTGATTTGATTGCATGGATTTAGTGGTCTTGTTTGCATGTCCTGGTGCATGAGTACAAGACGGAGACTCCCCGGGCACCTGTCTGCGGTTAAAAACTCCCCTGGTATGAACACTCACTCAGCCAGGTGTTTCTGATCACTCGCATGTTTGCTACTGTATTGGTGGAAAATGAGGGACTGGATCCCCAGCTGGTACACGTCAGAGGACCTGGCCTCAATATTTTATACCAATTCAAAACTAACGGTAATTCTACAGTGATTGCTCTGTCATCTGTCTGGAAAGCCAAGCTACCCCTTGAAGGTCCACATTTACCACTGACTTCACTGGCCACAGAATCCAGCTTCAGCATAATGTAGAACCACCATTTTGCTAGTTCCTGTGCATTAACAAAGGCACAGTTTCAAAGGGAAGAACTTGGCCAGGTTCATTATTATTTGTTACCAGGAGAGAACAGGTTTTTTCACTATAAATTAAAAAAATATTGGGTAGGCGGGTGGGAAGGGGGGAAACACTATTTTTAAGTAGCAGGAACACACAAAGGCATTCAACAGCAGCATGATAGCCTTGCATCCTAACAACCATGTGCATTATTTTTGTAAAGACATGTATAAAATAAATTTCCTCCTAAGTGGAGCCTTGTATGTCAAATTTTGGCCTGAAGCTAGTTTTAACAGCTGAGTTAATGGAACTCTGTGAAAATTAAGCTTTTTTTTCCCCCCTTAATAACAGAAAAGGTAAGAGTCTCATAAATATAAGGTTGCAAATGGTGCTGCGGTGCTAAAGGCTGCTTGGTGGTGGCTCGTTGAGTGCTGATAGACCAGTTGGGAAGGCTGTTTGCTGGCAGATATTGATATTGATAAGGAGTCAGTCTTAATGAGAATTTGCATAGTTCTGCCCTCGGGGGACTGCAGTTTTAGTTTTAAAATGTGTGCCTTCTGGCAGGCCCCCTAACCTAAATAAATATGTTTTTCCCTCTTACTGTGGATCAGTTAAGATCACAGCTATGCTGGGGCTTGCTCTTGGCCATATCTTCCGAGGTGCGGTTTTTTACCGTTTGCATCTGTTTTAAAGATGCTTGAAAGCATTTGCATCCTCCCCTGCTCCAGCTTGGGGAATATGTAGAGCCGTGTCCCAGAGCTGGCTCCAGATGTGCAGAACATGCGGCAGGAGCAGCCGAAGGATCATAAACCTGCCAAACAGGATTTCGGTGCGGAGCATTTCCTAGCCAGTGCTCTCCAATGACACCAGCAAAGGGATGGGGCTCTTGGCTGCTAGTCTGTAGAGCTCTTCTGAAGTAGAGGGCCTAATTTAATTAGAGAAGTAATGGATTTTAATGCTTACTATTTATATTTTGGTAACCTGATTACATGGCATTTTAAACACCTGTGAAAGTGTTTTAAGCCTCTGTCAGCAGTGGGTGGTATATGGTGTTCCAGGGAACCTAGTGCCAAGTGTAAATACAAGTGTGAGGGTGAAGTCTTTGGTGCTGTGTAGGGCTTTGCTTGCTATAGCCCCAGGTCTGGAGCTGAGCTGAGAACAGACCTTGCTGTGGGACCACAGCCGGGGCTCGGGGCCAGGACTCGGGAGATCTGGCTTCCGTGCCTGGCCGTGCCTATGGCTCACTGAGTGGTGTTGGTCAGTTCAGCTTGCTTCTCTGTGCCTCGGATTTCCCACCTGTGAAATGGGCTTAAAGACAGAGCGCTCCCTCTGTGAAGTGTTTTGAGCCCCACAGCTGCAGAGCTATGTGCTGTCCTCCAGTTTGTTTGCCTACTTGGCAGTCATGGCTGTAGGACCAGGGTCTAGTAATATCACTTGCTGTGCCATGCCGGCTCCCTAGCGAGCTTGATCCAAGGTGTCTGGGTGTCAGCTGCTGTGGATGTTGGTAGATGTGAAGCCTCTTGGGCTGGAAACAGATGGTGCTGAATGGAGTGATTCAGCTGTGCCACCATGTGTCATGGCACAGCTGATGGCTTCACTGGGCGAAGGACACGTCACCCTTTGTCCCACCCTTGCTTTCCTCGTGGCCTCAGACCTGGTCTGTGGGTCTGGGGCAGTGGAGAAAAGTGTTTCCACACTCAGCCGGCCCCAGGGGGCTGCCTGGGTGGGGGAGCCCCCACAGCGTAGGTCTGGGGCAGCAGGGAAAGCACCACAGTCACAAAAGTCCACCGCAGTAAAGCAGCAGAGTCTATTACTACCTTTCATTGCACCACTGATTTTTCTGTTATGCGCCGCAGCAAAGGGTAAAAATGCCTGTTTGCTCCATATTTAAAATTGTTTACAAAATTAGGAGTTCCCCCAGCAGCACCTGTGCATGGGTAGGCTGTGGGCCTTTTGCAAGACTGAGAACAGAGCTTGCTGGTGACCAGGGACTGAGCATGTCTCTCTGAGCCTCAGTTTTCCTCTCTCTAAAATGGGGTAATGTCTGTGGCACAGATGTCATGAGGACTAACGATGCCTGTAATGTTCTCTGAGATTGTGGAGCAAGATATGCAGTATGAAAGCAACAGGCTACGGCTACTGTTGAAGGACTTTAGGCTCCTGTATGGCTTTCTGCCATGTCTGGGTCTTGGGGAGAAAGGTTTCTCCCAACACACCGGGCTGGGAAGTATGTTTGCTGAGTCTGGTGGGATCACTGTTGCAAAGCGCTGGGTGGGGAGGACTTTGCAGCTGGGTAAGTGGAACACTCCTGCCTAGAGCAATATAGTGCCCAATGTTATTACAGTAACATAAGCCCAAGGGTTCATTTATATAACCTGGAAGTAACACTGCAGGAAATAGGCAGTTTGCTAATAGCCACAGTAATAGCTTATAGACTCTTGCTCCTGTCAGCAGGAACGAGCGATATATCAGTTTCTGTTAAAAACATTAGCAACATCAGAAGGTTAAATATGCATATTATATCATCCCTGGCGGTTTTATTTTCATGAGAGCAATGAATGTCATAAGTTCATGACTTGAAAATTAAGTTTATTTTAGTGATGGAAAATGTGCTTATCCCCTGAATGTCTCCTAATTCTTTTCTGAGATTAGTTAAAAGGAAAACATTTTCACCAAGAGGAGAGGGCCAGCTGACCTGATTTTTTTTTTTTTTTTT
>NW_017728921.1:3176203-3177840 GCF_001723895.1 Crocodylus porosus
CCTGATGAAGGCAGTCGGCTGCCCTGTGGGCTGGAAGGAGCTTTGCAGGAACTGGTGGATGGACCGGAAGAGCTCCAGGGAGAAGGTACGAGGCAGATGCCTTTCCAGCCTGCCCCACAAATGGCAAAGAGTCTGCACATGTCCCCCCCGGGCCTTAAGACCAGCACAGACCACCTCTGATCTGATCCCAGAGCTCCTCTCTCAGGACTGGCCAGCCCGCACCCTGGGTCCACCTTAAGTAACAAGGTGTTCCAGATGTTTGGTGTCAGCCTCAGACGCGTGGTATTGTCCAGACCCCTCTTGAAGTTCAGGGTGTTCCTATCAGCCAATTATTCAGGCATTTTTAATGTGAGTCAGGCCTCTCAGATCATTAGACTGGCATAAAGATCACAACATTTAGAAAATACCAAGATGTGGGTCCTTTGTGCCTTTGTTCCCTAGTTGTCAGGCCCAGGTGCTTCAGTAACATCTTCAGGTGAATGTGTAGACCAACCACCGTTATAAACCTGTGCCTCCAGTTCAAAAGTTGGTTGTAGGTTTGAGAACAAGCTCTGACTTGGAGGTGTGGCTGGTTTAGGCATAAAGAGCCGCATTTCCAGCTTTACAACCCCATAGTTAACTTTGTTTCCTACAGGTGGCTGCCTGTGTAGCTTGTTCACAGATTTAATTTCTGTTTTATGTGTCTTTATCTGTGTGCGTTCGCCCTGTTTCTCCATATCGGCTATGGTAACAAGCAGTTTATCAACCCTCAAAGTTGCCTTTTTACTTATGTGCACA
Source organism: Crocodylus porosus (assembly GCF_001723895.1). Classification (NCBI taxonomy): domain Eukaryota; kingdom Metazoa; phylum Chordata; order Crocodylia; family Crocodylidae; genus Crocodylus; species Crocodylus porosus. The sequence continues at coordinate 3,176,981 of NW_017728921.1, forward strand.
CCTACATGTGTTGGGGTGTATGTCTATGATACCTTCTCGTTCAGCACATCTGCTCCCTGTGCGTTAAGAGTCACCGCTGCTAACTTCAGCACCAAAAGTAAATTCTTTTCTTCCTTTGGTCGACTCTGCAGATGCACGGCAGCTTTTTGTGAGCGAGCGGAGTTCCCCCCCGTGTCGTGCATCGTCACAGAATCACTGACTAAATTCCAACCGCAGGGCCAAATTTCACCTTTACTTACACATTTGTAACCCATTAAAAACAATGAGGCTGCTCTTTTATGGCTGGGGGTTCGTTGTGGCCTATAAATTCTTAAAGCGTCGCTCAGCGAGCCCATGTTGCGATTGCAAGGCTGGCAGCCACAAAAGGCATCGTTTGACTTGCAGAGTGTGAGGTACTTTGATCCGGAGTTATTGGGACACAGCAACAATGACACTTCAGAGCAGGAGCCCACCTTGCCTGACAGGGTCCTGCGGTATTTGCTTGGATATTTGCTGACATGTTCTTGCCTTTTCGGAAATTTTCTTACCAACGTGGAAGGTACAAGTGAGCAGCCAGCACCTTGTTGCTGTGCAAGGCTCGGTTTCTCCTTCAGGGAAAGACTCTTGCAAAGGGGAGCTGAGGAGCACTTCCAAGTTTTCAAAGGTTTTCCCAAGCTCGTGCCTGTTGTTTAATGAGAGCATCTACAATTGTTTGATCTTGATTCATGTTAAATTCCAGTTGTCAGCTTGCCTTTACACAGACTCCAGAGTGGAAAAGCAGCCTGGTAGACAAACCTGGCCTCTGATGGGCAGCCAGGTAGGAAGATCCAGAGCTCTTTCTCTGTCGCGTGCGTGTTTGCACTTTGGAGTATGCAAGCAGC
>NW_017728921.1:3178151-3280786 GCF_001723895.1 Crocodylus porosus
ACAGCGCTCTCTGGACGAGAGCTGCACGAAGAACCAGCAGGCCATCTGAGGGGCTGAGAGTTTTGCTCTTAGAGCTGGCAGGGGGGGTTTTTTGGTGACAGATACTTTATAATGCTAATCCCAGGCTGTCACTTCTAAAAGCGATAAAAGAAAATAGTGCCAGTGCCTGTGGCTGAGTTTGCCGGAAGCTGGCTAGTCTCAGTTTCACTTGTTAATATTGACCGACATACGGCAGAATGGCACGTGTCTCCTGGTAAAGTTTTGGACTGCTTAAGCCTTTAGAAAGAGCATAAACAAATGGCGAGTGAAATCATCTGTCCCTCCAAGTTTTGACTTCAAAAGGTAACGCTGTCTAGAAACTGTGGTGTTTACTTCCCTTCATCCACACTGATTTCTCATTGAAATGCCCCATTTTCTTAAAGCGACAACAATTGATAATGTAGCTTTGGATAAAGCAACCTTAGAGCTTTTATTTCTCAGAGGCCAAACATTGATGTTGTGTGAAATGGGAGCTTTGAGAAGCCTTTGTATGGAACTTAGCTTCCTGAAAAATTTATTTGCTGCGACTGTGATCTGCAGGAGTGAATTGATGTTTATCTATAGTAGTTCTTGCCAGAAAAAAAAATGCATAACTGCACTTTCTTCGGAAGCCTTGAAGGGCCTTTTAAATAAGTGTCTAATAGTAGGCTCTCAATAGCAAGCAGCCAGCTTGATAGACAGTGTACAGTATATTATTAACTATAAGCAGGCTTAATCTTTTTCTCATGTTTTAGAAAATGCTTTATAACCTTATGGCCAAAGAATTCATGATCGCCAGGTATTTGAAGCTAAGCAAAATTATACTGGCTGTTACTGCTGTGAGATCGATAATACTGGGAAACACATAAGGCACTGAACTACTGTTTTGCAGTTTGGATCCTGACATTAGCAGCTCCATCCACTTCCCCAGGGCAGTGCGGGCCTGCATCTAACTCATGTGGGTGCCAAGAGCTGGAAACACTTGGATGCTTTTTTCCCCCGTGTTCACGTCTCCCTGCTGTGCACGAAGCCAGTACTGATGGCAGCCCAGCCTCCTGCTTCCAGCCATCCTTGCTCCCCTTGCCCTAACACTTCTGATGCGAGTTTGTCTGCACGGCTGTGTAATGTGTTTGGAGGCATCAAGCGCTTTTATTTCCTTTTTCTCTTCTCAGGGCAGGGCAGAGTCAGCAAGCCCCAGAGCTGAGGTATCAGGGAAAAGCACTGGAGTTTGGCAGAAGGGCTCTGAGATGATTGTAGAAACCAACAGCATCCCCCACGGCTCTGTTTTCCCTTTCCTCCTCCGACTTCTAGTATTGATATGAGGAGTGGGGATTCCCTGGGTCCAGGTTAGCCAAGGTTCACCTGAACCTCTATTGGCCAAAAAACCCTCCTTGCTTATTTATGAGGAAGTTTTTTCTCCTCCCACCCCAGCCCCTGCTGTGTATTAATTGCCCTCAGAATGATTTCACCCATCTTTTGCAGACTGAAGGTCTCCATTCCCTTTGGATAATCAAAATTGGACTTAGTAGCTTTGGCACCATGCGTCTTCATTGCAGAGATGCACCTTCCCCGCAAGAGTCCATGACATTTCAGCCGGGCTGTGGTGCTCTTCGTTCAGAAGAGGCTAAGGTCCCCTCAAAAGGAGGAAGAGTTTTCCAACTTAAAGACTTCACAGCTCCTCTGTGAATGCTTTGTCCTCTGCACAGCGCTGAGTTTGGCAGGTCGCCCCACTCCAGGGAGGCAGGATCACCCACTGACCACTGCCAAGCCGCCCTGTATTTTGCTGTGGATATATGTGGTCAGCGCCTCCGAGTTGATCTCCGGTACCGGTAGGCGTTTGGCCAAACAGCCTTCAGAAGGGGTGGCTCGTTTGACCCCAGTACTCTTTCCTGCCGTGGCAGGGGGTTGGACTCAATGATCTGCTCAGGTCCCTTCCCACCCAACCAACTATGAAACTATGAATGCCATTATTGTAAATCCTGCCGTGTTGAAAGAGCACGCATCGTATGCAATGATTATGGGTTGGTGTTGAGGTCCCCAAGCTGGGAGGCAGAGACGTGCAAGTGCGTCTTGCCACGGCAAGATACAACCTGGAGGTGCAGAGAAACATTATCTGAGTGCTTAGTCTAATGGCTAAATTACTCCCAGCTGGTGCAGCAGGGTAAGAGCTGTTGTCTTGCTTTTGACATCAGATCATTTAACTTTTCTTCTCCTCTTGTGTTTTCATTTCCACGGCAAATATTTTAAAGTGATTTTTCATAGTGTTTTTCTCTCTTTTTTTCTTTTTCCAAAAAGAAGAGAAGTTGCCTATGTTGGAGCTAATACAGGGCTTGGTGAGACCCTGCTCTGACTGCAGTGGCCATTTCAAAGGAGAGAAGGGACGGGGCCAGCACAAGCCATGGGAGGGCAAAGATCCGGTGCAGGAAACCCACAGGTTGTCCTGGCTCTTGATCGTTATGGGCCCAGTGCAGCTGCCGGAGCCTTTCCATGGGCTGTGGTGGGAGGTGGGCTCGTTCCACGCCTGTCACAGCCTTGCCCTCATTTATCAAGGCCATTTTGAATCCTGATTCTGCTGTAGTGTCTATTCCCTCCTACCCCCCGCTCGGCGTCATCTGCAGATTTACTAAGTGTACTCTCGGTTCGCTCCTCACAGGAAAAATCATTCATGAAGTCCCTCTGAGCTCAGGGCGTGATCCAGCAAGGTGTTAGGTGCCCTCAGCCTCCATTGACTTCAGCGAAAGCTCAGGGCTCAGGGCTCTTGGCATCTCACAAAGAGCTTTATTTATAGGCGAGCGCAGCCAAGAGGCTGTGCCGTTCTTGGGCCTCCTGATCAAAGCATCGCTCTGCCAGGAGGCCTCGGGGCATGCAGGCCCCAGCAGTGGGAAGCCTGTCAGATCCTAGGAAAGCCAAGACCCCCCCGTCGCAGTGGGAGATGGGGTTTTGCACCTGGGAGCTGCGTGGGGCTGAGCATGCTTGAAAGCCAGGCCACTGTGGGTTTAAGGGCTTTGCTTGAGAACTCATGCGCCATAAGGGTCTAGTGACCAACCTTAAGCCCATCCTTTGTTCTTGCTCTGTTGGCTCTGCCCAAGAATTGCGGACCTGAGAGCTGGGTAAGGTGAGATGCAGGGAAACCATGGTACAGAGGGGTTGAAGTGACTTGTCCAAGGCCGTGCAGCCAGTCGGTGTCAGCTGGGGCCAGGACCTCGGCAGTTGCGGTGCTGGGCTGATGCCCCCGTGGGGCTGTAGATCCATTTAGGCCATTAGCTGGGGGTTGTCGAAGGCAGATGATCCATTCATCATCCGCATGTACTTTGTCAATAGCTGTGCCGCCTTCCTTGCCATTTGTCCTTTGCGCGTTTCAGCGTGCACGGAGGCAGGAGAAGCAGGTTACTTTCTGGAAGGGGCAGTAGTGAGTTGCTTTCAAGCTCCCTGATCATGGCGCCTCGATTTCGCCGGTACCGGAGCTTTTGTCATTTTGGGTAATTTGCCATTGGCAGCTGGTGTCAGCTGGTTGCAGCAACAAAGCAGGTTCCTGCAGTCCATGGAGATATGGCCGGAGAAGCACCAGACATGTTTAGGAGCTCGGGGCAGGGCCCGCGCCAGCCTAGGAGTGGGGAAGCACTGGGTTCGCTCGCCTTTGGAGATGTCCTGGTGTTGGTTCCCCATCCGCAGAATGATGCACGAAGCCATTTGAATCGTTTGGAGCAGGTTCCCACGGGACTGGGGCTTTCCCTGCTTTGGGGGTCTAATTCATTAACTCTGTTTGCCCGTTGGGAGGAGAGCATTGCAGCAGTCAGGAAGACCTCTGTGTTGGGTAGTGATCACTGCCCCTCACAGTCCTCAGTCCATTTATCATCACCCTGCCCCAGGGAGGCGGGGCAGTGCTGTTAACCCCATTTCACAGGTGAGCAATAGAGGCACGGGGAGACCAAGATGCCTACATCCTGTCAATGGCCCAGATCCCCAAAGGGATTTAGGTGACAAGGTGACTCCCCAGAGACTCATAGGAGTTCCCTAGTGACCACGCTGACCACTGGGCCATTTCTTTACACAGGAACTGTCCCTCACCTCATTGACCTTAGTGTGTTGAAAGGCTGCACAATTATGCCGGCAGGCCCTGTGGTTCCCACCGCCCCTCACCTTCAGTGCCTGCGAACAGTGACGTGCGAGAGGGCTTGGTCCTCAGAGCCGTGCCCCGCTGTTTGGAGCTGGAGGTAGGAAGCAGGACTCCCGGGATTTATTAGCTCGGAGACTTTTCTGCCTGACAGTCTTGCTCAGTGCTGTCATCTGTGGGGACTTCTCTGCTTCTCCCAAGGAGGACCTGGGGGGTCACGTGTGCTTTGCGCTGGTCTGGCAGCTCTGTTCCCACGGTGCTTGTTCTGGCGATTGCCTTGCCCATGCAGTCGGGCAGGATTTTCCTGCTGGGGGAAAACGTGGCCAAAGACCTGACCAGGAATTGGGGTTGACTTGATCTAGGGGTTGGGGGGAAGCCTCCCCAGAGCCTCCCTGCAGCATTACAGAGCGCACATGCTGTTCTCGCTTGAGCCGTCCCTCTCCCAGCAAGAAGCGTCTCTCTGGAGATGAATCCTGCGACTCAGAGGAGGCTCCCTCGCGTCTTTGGGCTTAGCAGGGCAGGGTCTTTGTAGAGAAATCTTTCCTTTGCTGACAGTAATGAAAGCACTGGGACAGCCCTGGGTCTGGATGCAGAGTCACTGGAAAGGCCCCCGGCTGCAGGGCTGACGTCCAGGGCTGTACTCACTGCCTGCCCAGGACAGACAGTGGCAGGGGCACCATGTACCACCCGACCAGAGAGGGCTTCTGGCCTCGGCTTCAGCTGGGAATGACTGTGGGTGCAGCCCCCGCGTGGGGTGGCAGCAGGGCTTGTGGCAGCTACAGCAGCCATGTGGTACTGCATGGCCACGCCGGGCCTGGCAGGCCCCTGGGCACACCATGCAGCTCCATGCGGCCGCCTCAGATGCCAGCAGCTGCGCAGCCGTGCAAGGGGCTGATTAGCACAGGGTAGGTTAATTGGCACTGCCACTCAGCAGTACTAACCAGTGCTCCTCGAGTGTCATGTGGCCGTGGCTATGGGGCTTCCAGTTTCAGAGGCAGCCTGCTGGGAGCAGCGGTTGTTTCAGCTCTGATTTTTTTTTTTCCCTGCCCTGCCTGGAACAAAGTGACCCCGGTGTAGGGGGTTTATTTTATCTGTCCGCTCCTTGTTGGCACCGTTATGCAGGTCCGTTGTGTTGGCGTGGGTGGGTGTGGGCATGTTGTGTGCCCAGGCCCTCAGAGAAGTTAATATTGAATGCTTGAAGGCAATGCAGTTAACCAAGCAGCACTCATTCAACTGATAACTTATAGCTGGCCTTGGTGCCGATGGCTCTGACAGCATTACAGCGGCAGTATTTACATAAGGATGAAGTGTTCTCTGCGGTTTCTCCAACACAGCGAGGCACAAGCAGCCTTTCCCTTCATCTCTGCCATAGACGGCTTCTGGGCCTGGCCATATTTCCTCTTGAGTGAGTGTATTTATTGCACCTGCTGCCAAGGAAATCCCATTTCGTGTGCGTTGCGAGCTCCTTCCGCAGAGCGCGTGCCAGCACGCAGTCTTGCTCAATGTACAGCTTAATGGTGCGGGTCCCCTTCTGGCGGCTTCTCCCTGAGATCAGCTGGCAGGTGGGAGGCCAAGTCCATTCCTGGTGTAACTCTTGAGGTGATGTCCCCCAAGGCTCGGTGAGCCCTCCGGGTGCTGAAGCGGGGGCTCCGGGGATGTCCTTCCCTCCCTAGCACGCGAGCATGGTGTTCCAGCAGGCCCAGGCCACCTCACCGCTCAGTTGGGGTTGGGAGGGAAACTCTGCTCCTTCCTCTTCGCCGTCACTCCCAGGTGGCACGTTCTGCACGCGGGGGGCTCAGCCGTGAGCTGCCAGGACCGGGAAGGCTCAGCGCTTCCTTCATCCCGTGCATCAGCTCCTGCCTGTGTCGCTGGTTGGAGCATGCGTGAGATGGGGAAGGAGCGGAAGCTGCCCGTGGGCAGGGAGCAGGCAGAGCCTTGGGTCCTTCCTCCAGTGCTTTGTCCAATACAGCTGAGCCTGTGTAGGGGGGGAAGTCGCCCACCCGCTACAGGGATGGGGTTGGTGCACCTGATTCGCATCCCCCAGCCACTCTCCAGCCCTTCATAAATATTTGTAAAGAGCTTGGGCACCCTTAGATGCCGACCTCCTCCCTCCCTTAGACGTGGGCGCTGTTGCAGTGCTAACTGTTACTAACGGGAACGAATGATCCCCGTTGCTCGGGGTACGTGTCATCCCAGTCCTGGTGCCTAGCCCGCACCATCAGAGATGGTCAGCCTAGACCGTTAATTGCTCACCTCAGATCTGGATTGCAGGAAAGGTATTTTGAGGAGCAGACATACAGGAGAGGAGTGACCTCTTTAAAGCAGCTTTTCATCAGCTCCCTTCCCTGAAGGCGGTGTCAGTTTTGATCTTAATTGTGAATACAGAATGTACCTAAGCGTGTCACGGAGGCCTGTCAAAGGAAGACTGACAGCCGACTCTCCTAAGGAGCTGTGTTATCGTTCAGCAAGGTGCTAGCATTCGCTGCTAATTTGGAGCATTGAGGACCCAGTGCATGGCATAAGGATAAATGGTTATGGAGACTCTCAAAGGCAGCTTTCTGTTTGGCGGTCTCAACTGCTCTCTTACTGCCTCTTTTAAAGCTCTCGTCCTAATTCAGCCTGGGTGCCAAGTTCCCATCCAAACCAATGGGAAAGGCAGGATGGAGCCATCTTTACAATACAAGGAAAGAACCAGCAAGCAAACCAGTGACGCTCCACCTTCCTCTAGATTGTGCAGTCTGGATAATGGTTATCGAGTGCCCTTCATCCCAGACTCTGAGTCAGACTGCCAGTTTAAATGCCCCCAAGTTGTAGGGTTGGCTCAAAAATCATGAGAGAGATGGGAAAAACCCTGTTTTTTATTTGCCCTCCATTTTTGACCCTCTGAAATCAGGCTTTCCCATTATTTTTTCAGGAGTGGCAACTGCCAGAAACTTCTAATGAGAGCCGAGAATCTTGTAATCGCTGAACTCCAGGTCATGAAGCTGTAAGAGAAGGGCCAGATTTTGCAAACCATGGGATGAAGTTGTGAGAGCCGGCGATGTTGGCTCACGTGAATTCCTTAGGCCTCTGGCAGGGAGGTGATTTGGCCGGGGCTTCAGCAGGGCTAACCGGTGCAGTTCCTGGTGTTACACCAGTTTATGCAGAGCAGGGTCTGGCCATGCACAGGTCGAGGGACAGGGAGGCTCAGGGACCTGAATGAGATCCTGTGAGTCCAAAGCTGAGAGGAAACACCGTTGCTCCCGTTTTCTGCTCTGACCTCTATACCCAGTGCCGATTCTCCTTTTGTCTGCACGGGTGCAGGTTAGGATGGCAGCGGCAATGCACACGCCTTCGCTTCCCTTCTCTTTTCACCATCCCTGGCTGTCAGATGCATCTGCCCCCCACCCCTCAGTTGGATGCCCCTGACTGCCAATTCCTTTAGATATCTGGAAAACAATCTCAAATTTCCAGAAATCAGCAGATGCAGCGTGGCACAATCTCCTGGGTTTGCTGCTATTGATTCTGCCATACGTTCTTTGGAATAACATCAGAGTTTGTGGTTAGATTTCCAGGCTTTCTGCTGGGACTTGTTCCTAAAAGTATTGCCTCTTCCAGGGCGTTCTCTGCTCCTTCACTTCTCCTCACTTCTCTCCTGCTGTGTGTCCTTAGAGGACAGAGGGGGAAATCATTTTCTCTTCCTGAGAAAAGAGCAATTCACTGGGGGCTGGGGCTGGCATTTCATGCGTGGCGCTGGCTGCTGAGCCGCCTGCCTGCTCTGTGCGTCCTCCCCCTGCTTCAGGAGCCAGCCGGGTTTTCTCCAAGTGATTCTAAGTGGAGAAAAAGATGCTTCTCAGATGAACATTTAATTGTGTGTGAAGCTTAAAATTCATTAACATATTAAGATCAAAACCACAGGAGAGAGGCTTAAGGCCAGGTTTCTGACAGGCAAAAAAGCTCTTGTTAAGTCACCTAGGTGAGGCGACCACAGTTATAAAATGCTCGACGTCCAGTTGGGAGCAGTGTCAAATCCTCAGCGTTGAGCTTCGTGGAGAAGTCTGCCAGTTAGCCTGCCCCATGCTAATTAGCCTGTGTGCAGTCATGGCTATACTGCTTTCCATTTGAGAGAGTCTGCATGCTGGAGAGCTCTGCTGCCTGGCAGGATAAGTTTAACCTGTGGACATGGCTTGGGTTTTCGTCCCAGACTCTTTCACTCAGGCGTGTGATTCTTTCTATCAGTATATTGGTCTTACCAAGAGTGGAGGCATTTATACTGGTATCAAAATACCTTATACTAATACAGCTTATTTCTCATCCTGTAAGGGGACAGGCTGTATTGCTTCCAGAACTGTTGTACTGGTAGAAATGCGACCGTGCTATGCAGGGATCATTAAATCCTTGCAACTCTGGAACATATGCAATGCTTAAGAGGTAGATCATGCTGTTTTTAGGTTCGGGATGTGTGCCTCCGGCGAGTAGGTGCCACGGCAGTACGCGTAAGGATGCTCCAGTCAGCCTTGTTATGGCTATTATCTGCCTGCCTGTTGCTGTTCTTGCTGCCTGCTGCGGCCCTTCTGCCCCCTTGGCAAGTGCGGCATCCCTCGGCCAGACGTGAGCAGCCTGCTCGGGGGCACCTGGAAGCGAGTTCCATTTTGGAGGCTGGTGATTGCCGCTGCCCCCTTGAATGGACGGCTTCAGCGCGTCTGATCAGCCGAGGTGATAGGCGATGAGTATTGATTTCTCTGGGTTGTGCTGCGCCGTGGCTCCTCCTGAAAGCCAGTGACTCAGCACGGCAGGAGTGTTCCTGCGCCGTGGGAGGGGTCGCGGTCCGATGGGCGAGGTAACAGGCTGAGAACTGGGAGTGGGCATCGGCTGCTCATGCCGCGGGCTCTTGTTGTGGGTCTGGATCCTGGGCACGTGTCAGATCGATTCCACTCTTTTAGCTTTGGTGGGACGGGGGTGTTTGCAGTATCTGACAATTTGCCTGGTTGCTTGTTATCCTCTGCAGCGGTGGGGGTGCACGTGGGCGCGCACGTGTGTATGGCAAGGTGGGGGGCAGTTCAGAGACGGGACCAGCGTAAGTCTGGAGTAAACCGCTGTGTGGACTGGACATACTTGAACCAGCAGCCGTGCTACTGGAGAGCAAAGTGCAGGCACCAAAACCTGCCCCGGGTTTTACGGCCCATGCTGAGCTAGGAGCTGCTGCAGAGCCCACCCTGGTGCTGCCTGCGTGGGGTGGGACGAGCTAGCTTGTCACGACCCCACAGTCAGACCCTCTGCAAATGCTTTGGCTTTACGTAGGTCTCTTCTCAGAAGGGTTTCTCCAGCGCCCTGCTTCTTCACCCAGCCCTCCGCAGGACTTCCCTCCGTCACCGGTCCATGTCACCAGGCTGGACTTCCTTTGCTGTCGCGTCTCCTGTTCACCTGACTTCCTCGGGTCTGAATCCCTCCGAATCCTCTGTGGCCCGGCTGATCTAAGCAGCCTTGTCTTATCTCAGACAGCTGAGTGCCCCTTCTCTTCCTGAACTCAAATAGGCAAACCTGGTTTCCCTCGTGGAGCTGCCCTGAAACCTTCCTTCAGTGAGAGAGAGGGAGGCAGGGCCTGGTGGACAGAATTGCCTCAGTTTCCCGAGGTGTAAAATGGGGTGATAATTCTGGTTGCCAGATGGGAAATGTCAGCATTTCTAAGTTTGCTTTCTTTCTGACTTGAAACAAAAGCACATTTGGGAATTACCTGAGAGAGAAATCCCAACCCCTCCCCCCATCCTCCTAATAGAAATGCCATTGAAAGCTTTTGCTTTTGGAATTTTGTATTTGGAAATTTAACTGCAAATTCTAGGGGGTTTTCTTCATTTTTATATGTACTGACTTTTACATTTTTTTTCCATGACCTGTCAACTGCACTGGTGTCTGAGATGCATTACTGCTGCCATGCCTTAAGCCATCATATCAGCATTGAAATAACTTATATTTTCTTATTTTTAAAAATCATTAAGGGCAACTGCTCCTAATATGGGCTGAAACCTGGTCTTTTCTAGTTACTGTTCTGTGTGTTGTAGTCAAAAAAGTGTCAAACTCTTTCACTACCGCACAAACAAGAGACGCTTTGTTTTAAGTGTCATACTGTTTCTTTACAACAAACAGAAGATGCTTTGATCTCAGAAAGAAGATAAGATATCTCAGTTGGTGCTAAGTACCAGCTGCCCTTAATGATTACGGAAATAAATAAAAATCATAGAGCATAGAAGAATAGGAAATTTCAAGTGTGTCACTATAATGTGTAATGCTGCTGCTATTGTTGTCACGAACAATAAAAATGTAAATATATAGGAAATACGCATGTCTATAATAGTCAATAAAATCAAAAAGGGAATTTTTTGTCTTCCAGCATTTCAGAATATTTCCACACTTCCAAAAGCTTGTGTCCAAACCTCTTTCCTCAATATTTTCTGAAGTGCGTTTGATAGTGACAGTAAGAGCGCTTTTTGAAATACTCTCTGTCCGTCTCTTCCTGCAGCCTGCGCTCCTCCCTCCGGTTCCACGCAGGTCGCTGCATCTTTCCTGTGGATGGTTATTCTGGTTGTGGTTGGGTCTCATGCAGCTGCTGGGGCCAGAGCCCTCGAGGGTACAGGGGCCTCCCTTCCCACCATCTCATGGCCCTCCCGGCCTTGCAGGTGTGCTGGTCCTTGAATCGGTCTCCCATTTCTTGCTGCGGGTGAAGGACGCACCTCCAGCCCATGCATGTCATGGTTTTGGCAGGTGATTTTTAGGTGAAAACAGGTTTGAAGTCAACTGGAAGCCCCTTGCCGGTAGTGCTCTGTGCTTGTTTGGAACGGGCGTCATGTTGTCCTCTCTTGCCAGGTCTGTCGGCGGCTCCACCAGGCTGCTGTGTCCGACTCTCGGTGTCCACGCTCTTCCCTTGGGGGCCAGCTCCTAAGCAGTCATCTCTCCACTTCCTTGGTTTCTGCCTCTTGGCCTCAGCGTGGCTGCACTGTGCCTCAGGAGCATCTTTCTACAATATAATGTTGCTGGTTAGCCGCGTTGCTGGGATTACGTTGCAGCTGCAGTCAAATTGGCCATTGATCTAATAGCACAGTTGCAGAACTGGCAGTTGAATAGCTGGCAGCCACCTTTTGCTCTGTGTGTGCGCGGAGGGTCCCGGGACCTGCTGGAATTGCACCTCGCTGTGGGAGGTCTCTGTGTCCTCAGGCCCTGCACTGCTGCTTGGCCCTTCCTCACATTGGGACAGACGGTGGTTCTGCTGCTCATAACCCCCATGCAGTTGCCCGGAGGCTGGGGGGTTTTCTTTCAGCCTTGTATACTGCTTTCTGCGGTTTGTGCGCTGGGCCGTTTTGCCTGCCCTGCCAGCCTCTCTGTCTCGGCCGTGCTGTGGAGGTTCCTTTAGCTCCAGACTGTGCACTTCCTCTGTGCTAATAACTGCTTGATCCCTCCCTTGGAAAGCTCAGCTCAGCTCTGCTCGGCTCCCGTACTGTTTGGAGGCATTTTCCTAGGACTCCTCTTTCTCAGCAGTCTCTTATGGATGCTGGAGTTGCATTTTCCACAAGATCCTTGGTGGATCTTGAGTATCTCCAGAGTTCTGTGCGGATGCCAGAAGTCTTGGGTTTGTGCCCTGGCTGTTCCTCCTGCCTTTTCACTGTGGGTAAAAAGCAGGCTCTTTCCTACAGTCTCCTATGGTGTGGGGCCATACCATTCACCTTTATCAGCTCTTCCACCGTCTTGTGCACTATTCCTGAAAGGTGTCTCTCTCATGCTTCATCCTTTCCCCCCATGAAATAAGGAAAAAAAACTGCATTGTCTCATCTTTGGCCTCTAAGGTCAGTGCCATGCACAGACCAACTCTTTGCTTGCTCACAACAATTTAGTAGCTGCAAATAGCAATCTACCCCAGGCTGAGTTCCTGGAGCTTCATCCAGGCTTTTGCCTCTTGCAGTCGGTTCCCTGCTGGTTGCTAGATCGCCAACCCTGTGCATTAAGAAATAATGAATCAGGCCCCTGAGAATAATGAGATTGGTCTTTGCCTCCTGAGATTTGACAAGCTGGGCTTCACTTTGTGCTTCTTCTGGATTTTGAGTCTTTAGGGGTCACATCTTCAAGTTTTTCTGCAAAGCTGGTAGGGCTAAAAGGTTCCTTCAGGAGATGAGGCTTTAGGAAAAACATTAGGTATTGTGAGAGTTGGCAGCATGATAATGAAGGCATTAAAAGTGCTTTGGGGATTAAAGGGACTATGTTAATGCTGAGCATGTTTCCTTCCAAGCCGGACTCTTGTCTCTTATCCCTACCCTGTGGCAGGGGAGGAGGGATGGTTAACTTAGTGTCAAGCCTTCAGAGACTTCAAAGTCGCTTAAAAAAGTTTGAACTATTAAAAAAACTCTGAACTGACCATATTCCATTGCATGAAAGGTTTTTATTTTTCAGCAACTAGTTGTAAGCAAAAATGGGCAAAATCCATCCCTGGTGCAACTCCATTGACATTAGCCACATTATAATCAGGCATGAATTTGGCCAACTATGTCTAATTAAAAACAACAGCACCTCTTTTCTATTTTGAGTTCGGGTTCATGAACAAATTCCATATGAGCAGCTGCAGAGAATTTACATGACATATTGAAATTATTAGGTTACAGCAGATAATTAGGTTTGCATGAGGCCTTTTCTCCCCTCTCTTTCTTATCGAAACTTTCTTTTCCCAGGCATATGTCTTGCCGGAGAGTTCTTTGAGTTTGGGGTATTTTTTAATGAACGTCGGCTGTGTTCCAGTTGGGAATTTTTTTCATTCCAGTCATTTTAGTAGAAGTTATGGACTGAAGGTGGCTCACAACTTAACATTTGCTGTTCCCAAACCCAAGTTTTAATACCAAGTATTGAAATATTAAGCTGACAGAATGTACCCATCCATCTCGCTGTTAGGAAGCGAGGACTTCTCTTCCAAGGTCATAGCGTATCATGAACGTCTGTCTCCTCTCCTCCAAGGAAGCGCATCCTGTGTCTCCCAGCATCTCACTTTGTGTCCGGTCAGGAGAGCATCTCTCAGCTCATAGACCTCGGCTCCAGGTTTTTCTGTGTTCTCCTTTTAATGTGGCATCCAAAACTGGATCAAGTATTCCAGCTGAGGCAGGCTGGTACTGCTGCCTCCCATTCTTGCCTACGATGCTTCCGCTTATGCAACTCACAACTGCATTTGCTCTTCGTTTAGTTGACAGTAGCTTATCAATGACTTCTGCTGCATTTCTGATCCCTCATCATGCCCAGATCCTTCCTGACAGGGCTGCTCCAAGGCCAGTTGTCTCCTATTTGATATTGGTTAAAGGGCATGTAGAATAAAATCCAATATACCATTGCCAGGATGCTTTGCAGTGGGGACAAGCCAACTGTGTCGATAAGCTCTTCGTAGCTAGGCACTGCTATTCACTTGTCGGCTCTCCTTACCAAATGGCTTTGGTTCCAGTATTGACTCTTTCCACCTGTTGCTTTGCCAGTCCTTGCTATTGGGGTTTATGATGTGGGAATGTGGGTTTTTCAAAGGATCCTAATTCAGTGGGACTTGGTGCCTAATTGTCTTAATGTCCTTCAAAGAAATCCCTCTCTAGATAGACAGGTCAGGAAATGATCATTTCCATCCCCGCATAACCGGCAGGAACGATTCGTGTTCCAGGGAACGGCACGTGTGGCATTGGATCCTGGGGCAGATAACATCCACTTCATTTCTGATGGAAGAGTTCTTAATACAGTTTGTGGATTGCTCTTGTGGTTGCATTCCACCGCTGCTTATCAGACATCAGACTGTCTTAGGCTTGAAGCGATAAAGCTGAAAGCTTTTGTTTGGAAACTGCACATTTTGGAAGGACTAAGCATTTTTTAAGTGGTGCCAGCATTCCTGAGTGAAGATGAAACTCGATCCAGCTGACCTCTGACATGAAAATCCGGCTCAAGCTCAACGGCCCCCTTCGCAGATGGGCATGGTTTGGGGCAGGGTGCTGGTGAAGGGCTCCAGTGGGTAAATGATACAGTTTGGCGCTGCGGGTCATTCCAGTAATTGTGGTGCCAAGTGCTTTGTGCATGATTGCAATGGAAGATGAGCTACCTGTAACTTCCATGTGCCATTGCTTTGTTTCCTCTTTAGCAGTCTTGGCAAATGCTTGTGGTCCTCTAGTGCATGCATATGTGTGTGCACATTTGAAACCTTTGTGTTTTTATCTTTGGCAGTCCCTGGTGTTGGCCAGGGTGGCAGGTGTCATGCCATAGTGGTGAGTCCATGGTCTGAGCTGTGGTGGGTCTCTGGCACCCAGGATGCATTTCCTCTGTCCTGAGACCCATGCCGCCTTCTTGGGAGTGTGGTGCCCAATGCTTGCCGACTAGTGTGATGCAGGCTCACGCCTGTCCACCCACACCCACGTGAATGGCCAGAATGGAGGCTGCATCTGGTTGTGGCTTTCCAAATCTACCAAATACAGCTTTGTATTGCTCCGTGATCTGCTAACAGCATTTGATATGAGCCCATCGCTGTGGTAGATCCTTTCCTTCAGTGTGATTGCCGTTTACCTCCGAGGGATCTGTTTGGCCCCCACTGCTCTGTGTGGAGTACTTAAATTGCACAGGGGATACTATAGAAACAAGTAACTGATTAGTTCGGGGCAGTACAGTGCAGGAAAAGCTCTTAATTTAGTGTGCTGCTTCTTCGGACTGCTTATCCCAGGTCCTTCTCTTTCATGGGAGTACCTAATGACCTGATGGATGGCCCTCTGAATCTGACTGGACATCTGTGTGCTACCAGAAGAGCATGTTTAGTACCTCCTTTGCAGAGTCGATATCTCTGTCCGTTTTCCCCTGTAGCAGCTTCTTCATCAAGACTCCCAAGTCTGGGCCTGCCCAAAGCCCACCGCTCAGCAGAGAGCTCCTGCCCCGCTCTTGCTGGGCTCTCTGTTCTGCTGTAACTCCAGGCTGCGCTTCTGCGCAGGGCATATTCTGCACAGACTGCCGGTGAAACAGCCTTTTTGGGAGCGTCTGGGACGTTGGGGATGGGGCCGAGGCCTACATGGTCTGCTTGGGCAGGCTCTGGAGAGACACCCGTGGGCAGACAGTATGTTCTAGAGAGTCTCAGGGTTTGGAAAGGAGGATTTTGCCTTAGACATTGATGTCCCGGGGTTAGGATTTGTATCGTGCTCTTGGTTGAGCTACAGAATTTTATATGCCAAAATGACAGGGGATTTTGTACTTAATTTTAGCCTCTAAGTATGGCGCCTCTTTAGATGCTGCTCAAGTCAAATCATGGTAGCTTTGTTAGTCAAATAAAAAAAAAAAAAAAGCGCCCAGAAAGGCAGGCGCATTTTAGATGATATCTTTTAACAGACTAAGTTAAAAAAATTAATACAAGCAAGCTTTTGAGAGTTGCATGGTCTTCATCAGAGCACTGAGAGCCTGCGTTTGAGATTAAAACTCACATTTCATTTTTATATGCTGTGCTTAATCCAATAATGATTTCATGTTACAAACTGCAATAATATCTTTCAGCATAGTTAATCAGAATAGACTTAATGCTGTCACTATTTATTAACCTTTGTTGAAAAGCAAGAAGTTTTCCTACTAATCTGTGATTGTTGCTCTTGTCAGGCTCTATCAAGTGAAAAAACAGATTCGGCATTCATTAAAACTGTGAGAATTCTGTAATGACAATTGAAACTACATGGTATTTGGTGCATGAAATCTTTGTTCTATTCACTATGATAGCTGTGAAAACTGAGCAGGAGAGTGAGTAACCCAAACTGCTAGTTCAAAAGACTTAAGTTTATTTACCATCTATTGTATCTAACTGCTGGATAATAAAGCTGTCCAATAAATGAGGGAACTCCATCCATATACAGTGTCCAGACAAAGACAACCCTTTATTTGGAGCAGAATGCTCTTTTGGTATCAGGTTGTACAGAAAAAGGGGTGGATTCAAACACTGAGCTATTCAGGTTTATCAAGTCAGCTTCTGTCGCCTAGATGCCATATCCCCTAATTTGGGTCCTAGTGTCTCAGCCCTCCGCCAACATCTGGGCTTTTGCTGACAGAGGCTGGCAGCATTTGGCCTCTTTTCTCTGTGGTCCTCTCCTGCTTAGGATGTGGCGGCAGAGAGGGAAACACATTTGGTTACTGCTTTGGGGATGTGAATCTTGCTTCACGCTTGTCATAGGCCAGTCCAGTGGACCCAGCTGTAACTGGGCACCTGGCTATCGAGGCTGGGGAGTGCAAGACAGCTGGATGTGATGCTGGCCACATCAATCCCTCTTGTGCTTTTGAATGCCAACAGTGGGATGCCCTCACCACGCCGGCTCAGTGGGTCACTGACCTGTACTACATGGAGGATGTTAGTGCTATTAGCCGATCAGGAGCTGCCCGAGTTGTAGCCAGCTAACCTCAGAGCAGAAGCCTGGTGGTGTGGTCAGACTCCAGGGCTGGTTCTCCGAGTTCATTCCTGGGCTCCCTGTATGACAGCAGGCAAGTCATTGCCCTCCCTGGGATTCATCTGATCCATCTGTGAAACAGGAATAATAATTCCTCCACCTCACAAGGAGATGATGAGGCTTAACTCATGCTTGTGAAGTGCTTTGGATGGCAGATGCCATCTACATGTGTCATAGTAATAATACCTAGCTGTTGTCTCGTGCTTTTCATCAGTAGACCTTCAAAGTGCTTTCCGAAGGGCATTAGTATCATTAGTCCCGTATTGCAGATGGGGAAACCAAGGCGTGGGAAGTTGCAACATCTCCCACTGGGGGCAGCTGGACTCGGCACCCATGTCTCAAGTTTTGGTCTAGTGCTTCAGCCACTAGTCCTTTTTGCCTAGGGTTAGTAAAGCCATAGGAGTGTGAATACTATCTCCCTGGAGCTTGGGGATGGGGAGTGTGGCTTGACTTGATTTGTGGTGGTGAGAATTGAATGCATATTTTGGAGAAGATGCAAGTAGACAGTAGGGTGGACAGGTGTGATTATTGCGGGGGCAGAAATGAAGCAGGTGGAGGTGAACGTTGTTACGGGTGTGCAGTAAGAAAAGGTGGTTGCATGAAGGAATTTCACAATTCAGTATTCTCATGTTTGCCTCATATTGCAAAGAAGCTTGTGCTGGAATTGGCTTGTAGGAGCATCTGGAATTAATGAGCCAGCTTGGTACAGTGCAGAAATCAATGTTTCCTGCATTAATTGCACCATGTTCAAGCTTTGTCTTTTTATTTTGAGGTATGTAGTTACAACAAGAGATGTCTCTCTTAGGTAGCAGCCCTTTGTCTCTTGGGAAAAGGGTCCTCTCTCCACACCAAGATTGCTCTTTGTCGCTACAGCACACGGTGTCAATCATGCCAGTGCCACTTGGGATGTCTGCATATGTGCCCCTAGGTCGGGAAGGCTCAGAGCAGTAGGAATGGGCTAGAGCAGCTTGCTTCAGAGTAATTGGCTGGTTTTGACCTTGACCCTGGCAAGAGCTGTGTGAAGGAGCTGGATGGTGTTGGTACGCTGATGGCTAACGCTGAGCCGGAGCTGCTTTCTGCCTCCCATGATGGTGGGTGCAATTTGAGCTGCTCTGTAATAATTAGTGGCTATGGTAAGTTGCCCTGGTAATTGGGATGTTTGCTGTAGGAACATACTGGCTTGGTTTAATAGGGAAAAACAAGCAGGTAGGATGAAGAATAGGTCAAGGGAAGCCACCCCTCGCCAAACACTTGCGGATTGTGAAGGGACAATGCCCAAGCTGTGAGCTTGGAGGGTTTTACCTCCTCCTCTTTCAATGTGTAGGAGGAGTTTTCTCCAGAAGGACCACAGCCAAGAACACAAGAACAAAAAGGGCTGTGGCACTGTGTACGGGCCTCCCTCCCACTCAGGCCAGGGAAGGGGGGAGTTATTCGGGGGAACCAGACCAAGAGCGAGGCACCTTGCTGGGGTGTCTGCCTGCGTTTCAACTGGGAATGCTGCTCGCAGAAAAGGGAGATACTGCTTGTTTAGAAACCTGTTTTCTAAGAGCTTTCTTGCTTCTGCTGGAATAAGCAGTGCTGTGGTTCAGGAGGGCTGCTCGAATCCCAAACTTGCTGGGTGCAAGCTCCTGGAGGAAAGCTTGCAGGTGCTGACCTTGGGCCAGCTGCATCGATGGCCTCGAGGCAAACTCCGCCCCGGGATTGGCAAGTGCTCCGGGCCTGATGTCTGAGGGCATGGGGGGGAGCAGAGGAGCTTGCTAGGCTTGTTACCCCAGCAGGCTGCAGGCATGTGGCAGACTTGCCCAGCTGCTGTGTCCTCTAGGGAGAGCAGACTTTCATTTTCAGGGCTTTCCTGGATGCTGCACCTTCGATGAGCTCCAGCAGCCTGGCCTTGGACATGTGCCCAGGGTGTCTGCGTTGCTTCCTTTCTGGGAGCTGGCCCACCTAGCGCGGGGGCATCGTGTGGGTCGGGCGTGCCTCATGGTGGCATTCCCAGACCTGGCATGGAGGTGACATCCACGTGCCCTCAGTAAAAGCCTTAGGACCGGCCTCTGGAAGGGGACTACATGTGGGTGAGGACACAGGCTGGCCACAGGGCCCTGCTGATGGGGGGATTTCTGGATACTTATCAGTTCTGGACTTAGAAGCGGGCAAGGCTTGCGTGTCATGAATATTCGTCTGATTGTTGCTTCCATGAAACACTGGCCTTTTGTCTAAACTAGTGGAGAGCTTAGAAGTATGGTGCGGCGTTCAGTCTCAGAGGTGACCAGGGCCTGTCGGGTCGTTTAGTGCAACCTGTTGCACCAGGAAAGACGTGGCTGTCCTTTACAGTTACAGTTGGACTCGGCATCTGGGATTCCTTGTATTGGTGCATCCCTGGTACGGAGACCAGACTCCCCCGGTGAAAACATGATTCAGCAAAGCACCCGAGAGCATGTCTGACCTGAACTTCACGCAGTTCCTTGTGTCCTTTTCTCATCCGTGAAGCACTGAAGCATGTTCTGATGTCCCACTGAAATCAATAGGACTTAAGCAAGCAGTTGTATGCTTTGCTGAGCCACAACCTCAGCGCAGAGTCTGAAGTCTTAGTCATTAGTGATGCCCAAGTCGGGTGGAATTCCCTTTCGGGGCAAACCTTTGCTATCCCGTGAGATGAGCCATCGTGCGGTCATCACCATCTGACATGGCTCCACGTGGCCGAGCTATGCAAATCTTTGTTTTAACTTCATCTCTTTCTCCCTGCCATGCAATTAATATGTAGAGGACGCAGACGTTTTCCTCCCTTCACATTGTTGCTCCTTTTATGGAGTTATCGGGCCCAAAGTTCAAATTGCGTCACCCAAATTAGTCTCCCTGCTCCATGTTTAGATGCTCAACTTGGCCCGAGGCTTGTGAAGCAAACGCATCTCTCCATGCCTGTGTTCAAGCTGCTTGCCCCTGACTCGGAGTCTGCAGGAAAAGTCTTGCTTTAGACTTGGGCAGCCCAGCCCCACGGGAGCATCTGCATCGCACGTGCACTGTGTTAGACAGGCTTAGGGTATATCTGCACTCCAGTCTCAGCAGTGAATGTGCTGCAGGGGAGACATGCCCACGCTTACTCTTAAATGAGATCGCTCAGCCTGGCACCGCTTAGCTGGTGCAGGGTGGAGCCTAGGATGGAGCCGAGTTCACCCTGCCTCTCAGGTGGGCTTTGCGGTGTGTGCTGCCATGGCTACATTGCTGCTGTTCTCCAGCATAGCAAGGTGAGAGCTCACTTGGGCATATGGCTCAGCTGCTAGGCTTCAATCACTGCTGCGATTTCAGTACGAATGTATCCGTAGTTCAGCATTTTTTTTAATCTCTGGGTTTCCATTTAAAATCATCGCATGTTCAAGGGCATTAGGAACATCCGTGGAGACTGCACGTACATCCCATACATTACTTGATATCTCCTGGGGGGAAGATGAAAGAATCCTTGTGCCGAAGGACTTGCAGGTAGCGGGAAGTTTTTAGCAGCTGACGGTGGGTTCTGTGAATTCGTATCCAGTTGACAGGATTGCTGTGTGTAATTATGACAGATTGCAATCGCACCTCTGTGGAGAGTTTCCAGGTAATGATTAGGATGTGGAAGTTTAATTTATTAAGAAGGTGTCACTTTCGCAGATCTGCTCGGAGCAGTTGAAAACCTGTAGGATAGGGATGATTGAATTAGTCTTAGTTAAATAGTTAGGAAATTTCATGAACTGAACATTACTGAAATTTTTTTTCAAGCGAGGAGAATTAAGTGTTACCAAAGTAATGATATTTATTAGCAGCAAGGGTTTCTTTCTGGTAGGGTGAACATTGATGCCTCATCGGGATCTTTATTGCCATCATCGAAGGTCTGTAGATTTCTGCTTGCATTTGCTCTCAGCCTGGTTCTTTGCACCCTGCGGGTCTCTCTCTCCTTCAGCTTTATTTCTGTTTGTTAGCTCAGCAGGGAGGATGGGACCCAATGAAGCCTCGTCATTCATTTGGTTCCTGTGGTTTAGCGTTTGCCAGGCATCTGACCACATCTCCTTGGCTTCTGTCTAGTAGCTGGGATTTCAAGCTGGCCTCCTATCCAAGTGCCAGCCAGGCCTGAGCCAGCTTAGTTTCCAGGCTCAGCGAGGTTGAGCATAGTCAGCCCATCATGGCCACGTTCGTGTTTCTGGACTCCTCACTCTGGCAAAATTCTCATGGATTAAATGGGAGATTTTGCATTGAAGTGCAGTTTCCAAAAGGGTTTTGGGGTGATGCCCATTGCCATTGGCAGTCCAGGCTTCCTCGGAGGAAGGATGTCCGGATGCAGACTTTATAGTTCATTAAATTCCAAGAAATTGCTGGCAGCATCATTTAAAAGAATGACTCTGAGGCTGCATGCCCAGTAGGATTCAGCAAAGGGCCTTTTCACACCTGTGCATGAACGTTACCGGAGTCTGTTGGACTTCAGGCACGAGCTTAGTCAGGGCCAAATGCGCTGGAGCTTTATTTTGTAATGAACTGGACTCTGGAGGCTTTTAGGTGACAAAGTACGGAGTTTGCAGTCCCTGCATGCTGGGTCATGCTCAAAATAATGCAGTGCTGCCGTTGGGCCCAGCTGTGAGTTCCCTGAACTATTTGCCGTCATTTCCTAGGTGAACACTGTGCCACTGAAGTTTCTCCAACTTACCTTGTGTAGGGTTGTATACTGTGCAGAGTAACGCGGGATATGCTTTCCTGAAAAGGCGTTAGAGAATGACACGGTGAAGGAAGGAAGGATATGGCAATTTGTGATGACCCTAAAACAGATGTATTCATGACCAAGACCGTTATCCAACAACCCTTGAAGTCGGTGGAAAGATGCCCATTGTCTTTGAAGGGCACTGGACTGGAATCATGTTGCTTATTGTAGACCGTCACAAGCACTGCTTTATAATTAGCATCCCTGGTCGGACCGACTGGCCACTGCTGGCGTAGGTGGATGATGGCGATGCAGTGGTTGAACAGTTCGGGAGAGCTTGCTTGCCCTCTCTACCCACAGTCACTCTAGTCTGCGTCGGGGAGATTTGATTTTTTTGGGCTACCATATTCCTTCCAGTATAACTGCCATAATCCTGGGACTCTTCTCTTTCCCGCATGACTCCCGAGCAGAACGTTCTCTGTCTTCATACCTGAGCTACGCACACCCAGGAATCGGCGCAATGAAGAAAGTGCCCATGAAAGTCTTGTTTGATTGACACTTGTAAAGATGGAAAAGTTGCTGAAGATTAGCTCTGTAAAACTATGCTTATTTCGGCTTTGATTTGCCGTTTGAGATCAACCTATCGGAAGCGTGTAGGTATCTCAGCAGGATTATGTTTCTTTGCAGCCGCTTCTGATTTTTGGGACAGTTGTTTGTGACTTTTCTAACCAGGCGTTCTTTTAGCTCAACAGACAGTTTCTGCAGGTCCCATATAATTATGGTCTTGCTGCTTTGCGGGCAAATATGTTGTCTTTGCTTGTAAAATGTCTTTTCTAGCATTTCTCTTTCAGATTCAATTAGCAGTAGATACTGCTTTGATCTTATTCCGGTCACTTGAACAGATGCAGTTACTTTACTTAAAGACACGGAGAATCAAATCTTGCTAATATTGTTAAAGCATAAACATGATATTTATATTTTTAGCAAATTGTTCTTTATGGTATTGATTTACATGTAATGTAGTCCTTGCATGAATAACTACTATAAATCTCCAAGCATTTATCATCTGAAATAGCTATGAACTCAGTCAGATTTTTTTATTTATTAGACATGATTATGGAGCCTAAACTATAAGGTTGAGAATAAAATGTAAACTATATATTCTCTAAACAGCACTGAGTTGCATCTAGTGAGCTAATTGATCTGTTAAAATAGGTAAGGGTTAAGATAATTTGGCAAAATGAAAAAGTACTACATAAATTACAATAAATGGAGGCTTTGATTTGACTTGTCAATATTAGTGCTGGTAAGTGCATGTATATGTTTCTTCCTAGCTGCAGAAATTAACTTCTGAACTTAATGGCTACCATATTTTCCTTTTGACTTTTATTCTTACTGCTGATAGGCATCTCTAGCAACAACTTATTTGTTTTCCTATTAATATTTGAAATGCAGGAGAGTTGAGCTTTTTATATCCCGGACCTTTTAAAAAAGCTTGTTTTTTATTGTACAGTAACGTAAAAATATCCTACTTTCCGTCATGAGTGGGCTACTTGGAGGGCCATAGTTTGGAGGTCTGAAGTGTTTCTTGTTCTAAATTTAGCCATTTAAAAGAAGATTATGGGCTAGCCACTTGGGACTTTTAAAAAGCCTTTCACAATAACTCTTGAAAGCCTGATGCCTTTAATCCTTAACTTTAATTTAAAATAAAGAAATCTTTTCAACTTGTATTCTCCCCTTCCCCCTACCACATTATTCAAGAATAAGGCTCTTTACAACTTGCTTATGGAGCAATGATGTGCTAAGCTGTTTTAATTTCTTATGAAGATATTTTTAATAGAAAATCAAGTCAACACTCGAGAGTATATGCAGCAGTTTACTGAGATAGGAATTAATCAGTCTATAAAGTTCAAAATGTAAAAAGGAAAAAAAAAGACTGATCAAACACAAGCTCTTCTATGAGATGCAAAGATAAAAGACTTTTCCACAGCGAGCTTCTTAACTATTGGCAGGCAGTGGGGTCAAGATTTTTTGTTATGGAAAGCTTGAGATAATTAATGTTGTTGAAAGAGGACTATTCGCATGGCGTCTAGCAGGCTAGCCCCCTAGTCTGGGATCTTCTGAAAAAGAAGCAAGTCAGGAAAAAGTTATCCACTGAGGAACTGCCAATTTAAATGAGCAATAAATAATATCTAGAGATAAAAAGAGCATTTAAGAAGTTATGCAGCAGTGCTGCTGTTGCTATTTGATCCAATGCAAAGGGAGAGGGGAGGGAAAGAGAGAGTGTGTGTGTGTGTGTGTGTGTGTGGACACAGGAGATCTTTGCATACAAATCTTTTTAAAAAGATGTTGCCACAGAGCATGCAAATGTTAGGTGGCAACACTGATATTTACAGTTTTCATTATTTGCTCCCCCTCCTTCACCCAGCTCAGTCTTTAATTTAATGGGCAGGAAATGCTTTGTGCAGCTAAGAAGGTCATTGCTGCTTTTGCTGCCAATAATGAGCCGTGGACTTTTGAGTGGTTTTGTTTGCCAGAGCTCTTGAATGGAACAGGAGCTCCAGCAAAACCCGTATTTATGAGATGTTAACACCTTGGTCTTCCTCCCGCTGAACCTGTCTGGGCGAGTGAAGCTGGCACGTATGCCAAACACGGGACAGTGCTGCTGGGCACTGTCTGCACTCTCACAGGGGCAAGGACCTTGTCTGCAAAGTACCACGTGTGCCAGCCATGCAACAGAGGGCACAGTGGCGCGTCACCAGAGCGGTCGGGCTGGTCTCGTGTTCGTTTTCCTTGCCTTTTGCTTCATTCCCCTCTTAGTGGATCCTGTTGTTTCCTCCAGAAGGACTGAGGGGCGGTGGGAGCTGCCAGCATGAGATCCCCGTTCTCAGGTTGGTCAGACGATGACTGGGCTGGGGGCAGTGGGAGCTGGGTCTTTCTCCTTTCTTCCTGCAGGGTTGGATTGCCTGGTGGAAAGGAGTCCAGGAGGGAAAGCTGGAAGGTTGTAGGGTTGTCTTGTCCATCCAGAGCCTGTCTCCCTCCTGCAGGAGCTGCCAGATCTTGGGAGATCTGCTGGTCATTCACACTCTTGGGTCCCGAAGGGCCTGTAGCCAGGGTGGGGCCTGCAGTTTGGATGGGGTGGGACCAGGACGGGTAAGGGTTTGTAGCCTGCCAGGAACTGCCTAACTCCTGAGTGGGTCCAGCTACACCCCACTGCCCTGAGCTGCCGGCGGCTGTGCACCGAGGTGCAGGCTGGTTGTGCACTGCCTCGCAGGCTGGCACTCCTCCTGTGCTTGCCCCCTCGCCTGCCTGCCTCTGCCCGGTCCCCGACTCCTGACTGGCCTGGCACGCTGACTTCTGACCCCCGGCAGCCTCCTCCCAGCTTCTAGCCTGATGCCTCCGCTCTTCACTTGATACCCGAGGCAGCCTCTTGGCCCTGCTCTCCAGGTCTGTGGCTCATCTCTGTCTTTTGGGAAAGACTGCCCAGGCTCTGGTTCCCAGCACCGAGAGAGAGGCTGGTTCCGCGGTTGGCGCTGTGGCCTGTGCCTCTGAGACACTGCGTTCAGCCCTTGCCTCTGCCATGGGCAGGTTGAGTCCACCAGCCCATCCCTTTCTCGTGGCCCCGCGGTTCTGCCGGACGGCCGCGAGCTGGGTGGCGCTGTGTAGTTGGAAAGCTGCAAGCTCCCCCTGCTGGCTCGTTCGTGCACTCTTGAGCCATCTGCCTCCTTGGCGGCTCCCTTCGGCTCTGTCCTCCAGAGACTTTTGCAAAGGACCCCTTCCCCTAGCAAATCAGGCCTCCCTGTTTTTTTTTTTTTTCTTTCCATTTGGCTGTTCTCTTGGCCTCCTCTTTTCCCCCCAGTGTGGCCTCCATCCAGCTTGGCCTCTGTGATTTAATAGTCCTGGAGGAAGAAAGCTTTAGCATATAGAGGTCCCTTGAAGTCTGAGCCTTTATCACTGTGGCATTGGTGCTTCTGTAGATGGAGATCCATGGCCAGGCAAGGAATGTGAATGTTGCATTTGTTAGTAGGTATTTACAGGCTTTGGCCAGCTAGACATTGAAGGAGTAGCTATGTGAAGCGGTATTTCTCAGCGTGGTGGGTGTGTATCCCTGGGGATGTGTGCCAGATTTCTAGAGGGGACATGGGAGGAAAGGAAAGGGGACATATATAAATGGAGGAAAGGGAAGGCAAGAAAAAATGAAGAGCAGGTGTTGAATACCATGTAGGCTGTTGGAGGGGTTAGGGTGTTGGGGTAGTGACAAAGCATTACTTTTATTATCCATAACATGGAGTCATTTGGGCACAAACTTAAACAAACTCAAAGGGGGCATGGAAGTCGGCGAGCTTGAACGCTTGGCCTGGAGGGATGTTTAGCAAGCACCGCCTGACCTGGGCTTCGGCACGCAGCCAGACTCATCATCACGGATGCTGAGAAGTACAGGAGCATGGACCTCTGCCTGAACGTGCGTGTAATTTTCAATGCCTGTCATTCAGGCCTGTGGCTTTGTTCGGGAGATTTACACCCGTCTCTAATCTTGATGGCTGCAGATTGAACTGTGTGCTTCACCATTTTCATTTAGGCACCCAGATAAATCTGTTGGCACATTTAATATATCCTGCCCTTGTAAAGTTTGCAAGGTGCTGTGTTCCTGGCATGTTGTATATTACACAATAATGTCTTCAAACTTGGATCATCATTCCAGCAGGAAGCGAAGATCAGTATGTCACGTGGAAATGAATGTGTGGCATCTGCGGTCCTGGGGCTACCCGCTTTGCCAATCCAAACTCCCAAGCCAAGGTAGAGAAAGTAGCACATATTAAGCAAAGGATACTTGCATAAGACTTCTCTTCTTGCACCATTTTCACAGCACTGGTGGGCTGTTAATCTTAGCGAAAGCATTCCTGATTGATACTATTCAAGTAAAGAAAAAGGAGACTCTATTCCAGATTGCCAACTGTGTGCGTTTGGGGTAAAGGTGACCTTTGATTTTCCTCATTTTTAGTCCTCTGCCCAGCTCTGGCTTCCATTATTATTACTATGTTATACCCACCACATTTTGGAAGCTGGCATGTATGTTATGCCAACTGGTCCCTGCCTCAGGGCATTTAATGGGTGTGGCCGTGATAATCGGGGCACTGTCTCGTAATGGTGGTGCTGCCAGAAGGAACCTAAAGAGCAGGACCAACGTGAAGCTGCCAGCCTGACTGGTGCTTGTCCCAAACTGTGGATCCTTAGGTAAAGTGATGGGGTCTGGATAGCAGCCTCCAGACCCGGCTGGAAGAGGCTACTGGGTGCAGCAGCATCACTGAGTTTCACAACGCTGCCCTGTAATGTTGGTTGGTCCTTGCATGGACTTGCCCATCATGATTCCTCCCACAGGTGCCATCAGAATGGTTTCCATTCTTTTGCAATGTTTAATCCACCTCTCCTTGGGAGCAGCACGACGGCTACCTGAAGGGCAGAGTACACAGGTAGCCCCATCTCACAAATTGGGCACTTCACATGTGACTCTACCATGTTGGTAAGGGAAAGGGGGTGGAGAAGGAGACCTGCTTACACATGTAAAAGCATGCGCGGATGATAATTTACAATGGGCTTGGATTGGAGGCATTTAACCTGATTGATGCCCAGACAGAGGGCACTTTGCCTTGCCCCACGGCAGCACATTCATCATCCTGTAGTGTCTAACATACAGATGTGGTTTAACAAAGAGGCCCTGGTGAAAAGGTAGCACTGTGTATTTAAAGGGTCTGCTGAAATGCTTTGAAGAGATAGCAGCAGCTTTCAAGAGAAGCTCTGGTTTGGGCTCCCAGGAAGATCTTTCCATTCATGATTTTTTAAAAGGGCAGAATATGTGTGAACCATTACGGGTGGTCAGAGTCATCTAATGAGGCTGTTTAGATCCATTTGCTGCATGCTTGATCTATTCCAGCTCCTAATGCTCGTTTGGATATGTCCTATTATAGTGTTTGTGTTAAATCTGCCTGCACTGATAATCAATAGATGTATGGTCACCCAGGCTGTTTATGTATCTCTTCTATCAAAGTCGTGACAACAAGAGATCAAGATGTGAGCAGGCAGGCTTGTACATTGAGCGCAATTTAAAAACCAGGATGAATTAATTACCAGCATTAATGATTGGGGATATACGTCAGTGTGCTTTCAGCTAATGGTTTAAAATTGCTGGTGTGAAAATCTAGTAAGTGGCATATTTTGGTGCACGTGTGCTGGCATTTCAGCAGGGCATGGGTACTTTGATGTCTGGCTTGAAGACTATATATCTTTATATAAACTATGTCCAGGGTATGAAGTGTCTGTTGGGTGCTCCATTGTGTCCAGCATTAGGTGTCATCTCTGATGCTCCCAAAACTCAGGTTGGGGCATGGACCAGGTCATGGCATGCTAATGGGGGTGGAGGCTGTCTTCTTTCTCAAGTGCTCAGCACTTTTGGAAGGTGGTGGACATGCTACCAGATGCTCTTGGCAAGGATGCCTCTGCACTGAGAGGCCCACACTGGACTGACTCTCTGTACTTTTCAGAGACTTCTCTGCACACCTTAGAGACTGGGGATTTTGTGTCCTCTGCGGAGCTGCTGAACGTGTTGAGATCCATTCCTGCAGGAGATGAGGGGGGGCAGTGGTAGGGAAGGAAAAACAGGATTGCATCATTTGTAGCTTATGTATAAACCTTTTCTTTGGTCACTATCCCGTCATCTCAGTGCCACAGATCCAGGCCAAAAGGGATGGGAGGTAACGGACATACCCCTCAAGCCCTTGTTGGTACGCTGCAGGACTGTTTCCCCCCAGATCATGCTGATGCCATGCTGTGTTGGCTAGGCAATCAGGTCTTGAGGCAGGACCACCTCTGCTCTTTGCCCAGAGAATACATCTCTGCCAGCTCGCGGTGGGTAGAAGTGGGCTGGGAGTTCCTAACTTCACTGATAATTAAACTCAAATAAAGAGAGATTTGCATTCATCAAGAGCCTGTTTAACGAGGCATCGCTGGGCTGAAGCAGCTCCAGGACGGAGTTTGCAGAGTGAGCGAAGGCCACAGGAGGAGATAAAAATCATAACTGGATCTGGCACTGCTGGACTATCAGGAGGGATGTTATAGTGAGGCATGACGGAGATGGTCCCCTCCTGGGCAGGGCCTTCACCTTTGGATGGGTATTTCATGAGTTCTAGAGGGAGATGCAGAGAGCTCGAAATAGCTCAGATCTTGGCTTGGAAAATGGTTGTGGGTCAGATTTAGACCTTGTCAGGGGCGAATACTGGAACACCATGCCCTGTTTTAAGATGCCTCAGGCAGAGGCTGGGGTTGGGAAGTGGTAGCAGCTCATCGTGTTTCTTTGTAGTAGGAAGATGTGTAGGGCTCAGCTCCCCCCGTGCCAGTGGTCTCTGCATATGGGACTCCATAGGCCAGTTGGTGGTTCAGAGTACAGGCAGTCCTTGGACTTACAACCCAAGGTTGTAATTTGGCTCCTGAAACCCATGTCCTAAGTCAAAACTTCGTAACTCAGAACCGATTTTCCCATAGGAACAATTTTATAAATGGAAGTTTGGTTCCTGAACCAAGGCCCCGTTGCCTGTTTTCACCCAAAATAACCCAGAACGTTGTTGTACTCAATCAATTATAGATGAGTAATACAGCTACATTAATGTATTTACATTGTAAATAGCAATTGTATTGATTTGGAAGGACTTCTTTGAGGTGACTTTGCTGGGCTTTTTGAAGGGCCCTTGGCTGGACTTTTTTGGCTGGAGTCTTCTCAGGAGTCTCGGCTGCTTTCTTAAATGAAGTGTCCAAGGAAGTTTGGACAGACGTTCTCCAGGGAGCTGGGCGATGCAGCAGACTCGTTCGCTGGCATGGCGTGGCGTCAAGTGTCCTAAAATCGAAACTTTGGAGAAGTCCCCAGTGGCATGAAAGCTCTTCTCCCTCAGCTGGACCAGGGAAGGATGTAGCAGTAAAAGTCTGGCTGTCTTGCCCCGAGCCAATTTCCCCCCACTCCTAGGGGGTTGCATTCGCGCTGATCTCTGGGCAGAGTGCGGAGCAGGACAGGGATGGCACACGGGACTCTGCCCAAGTGTCCTGCCAGTGATGCTGTATCATTACAGCCAGCGCATGGATCACTCCCGGACAGTCACCTGCAGCAAAATTTGGCCTGTTGGGCTGCTTTTGGGGTTCCTGCTATTTTTTTTTTAGTTGCCTGGGGGCACTTCTGTCCTCCCTCTCCTCCCCCGCTTCAGAGGCTGAGGCAGGCAGGGCTGTTATTTAGCTTCCCCTGCCTTTCTTTTCTATTTCAGTTATTTATTATTCAGCATAATCAAAATTGCTATCAGACAGAACTTGTCAGCTATAAAGACACTGGAAAATTTTATTAGTTGACAGAAGGTTTTTTTCCCCCCCTTTCCTCATGAAAATATTAAAAAGTCATTTTAGTTTAGAAACCTAATTTTAATTTAGTTAGGGTTTAATTTAATTTGGGTTTTAAATTCATTTTCAGACAGAACTCAATTTTTCAAGTGTAATTTGATGCCGTCAGTGGCTATAATGTTTAATGTCCTACCTATAAATTGTTAGGACTGCTTGGAAATGATTTACA
Organism: Crocodylus porosus; assembly: GCF_001723895.1. Lineage (NCBI taxonomy): Eukaryota > Metazoa > Chordata > Crocodylia > Crocodylidae > Crocodylus > Crocodylus porosus. The sequence goes on from NW_017728921.1 coordinate 3,207,989, forward strand.
GAATTCAGCCTGATACAGCAATTGTCCCACCATGCTTTGCAGGTTCCCTGCCATGGAAGGGTTTCAGAAGGGTGAATTTTGGCATCACAGCTGCCCTTGCCCTTGCCCTTGCCCTTGCTAGAGGATTGCTCAGACAGAGCCTTGCAGGGTGCTTTTGCTGCTGCCCAGGGACAAGGATTTGTGGTCTCTGGGCCCAGGAGGCAGGTACCTTACCGGGGAATGTGGCTGCTCTGAAGCTCCTTGCACTGAACGAGGTCATCTCTAGGTTTGGGAAGTGAATGGTTTTGTGCTTATGCATAGCCTGATGTGGAGTAAAGCCCCAAAATACAAACCTTGCCACATTGTCATCATCAGGTGAAACCAGGTTGTGTAGGGCAATCAGTATAATCTAGCAGAGAAGGGCGTCTGTTTACCAGGGTCTTAAACACAAGGCTGAAGTTACATATATGCTTAAGTGCTGATGTGATTGCCTGTGCTGGGTCCCTCCTTGGCATGTCCTGAGCAAAGACAGCTGCTCTATCAGTAGATACGGGAGCTTTGCAGAGTGGCTCATTGCCTGGGGCAGCGAGGGTAACCAGGCCGGGGTACTTGATCCTCGGCTCCTGTTGTAGAAGGGGCAGGCTCTCGAACTGGCCCCATCGAAATGGATGGGAAGTGTCCCTGATGCAAGACCAGGGCCCCTTGGCTCTTCTGCAGACAGCCGCTCCTTCCCAGAGATGAGCTTGGTTCCCTTGCAGCTCTCATCAAGGGAGAGTCTTCACTTGTGTTTGGCAAAAACCCCACAGTTGATGGCAGCATTGTTGAGACACAAACCTACCTGATTTCTGAAAGAGATGGAAAACAGGGAGACGAGTCCTTTACATGTGCAGTGCTCATGCAAAGCTGAACACCGGGGTGTTTTAAATCAAGGCAGAGCAGTGTAAAATACAGCACAATTGCATAAAATACCGTCCCAATTTAATCCATCTATCTAAGTGTTCCATCTAATTACTATATTAGAAAAGTCTTCAGACCATGTATTGAACATTATAAATGGGAATAAAATGATTCTGGTAATGGCTTAATAAAACAGGTGAGGTAGCTCAGTCTGTCTGCTTATACCCTTGGATTAGGGCCAGATTGATTTGTCAGAGGAAAAAAAACCCTCTGTGCTTGTGTTGTTACACTTTAGAGAGTGTATCCATTAGAAGGCTTTGATTTTAGTCTTGTTTTTGCTTATGAGCAGCAGTCATTGGCTCCTTTCATTAATGGGATATGTGGGACCTGTGGAAAAAAACCAAACCCTTGCATCGTGGAGTTTTATAGAGGAACTACGGACGCATCCGCTTACTGGTCTGAAGGAAACTGCATGTCCTGAGGTTTCCACGTGAATCTGCAAACCGTCAATCTATCTATCCTTGAGACCACCACGTGCATTTGTGGGTGGCTAAAGGCCCCAGAAACGTGGTAGCAAAAAGAAGGGTCTGTGTAGTGGGGAATGCCGCGTAACGTCCGTGTGACCCGCTGGCAAGTGTGTTACAGGACCCCGGGTGCTGCTCTTCGGGGGACGTGGCGCCACAGCCTTGCGTCTTGCTCCAGCTGTAGTGGATCTTACTTTTCACCCCAGAGGTCCCTGGTTCAGCCCCGTGTGAAAATCAAGCTTGGCGACTTCCACATTTGCCTAGATTTTATAGCACAGTCCTAGGCGCCTTTATTTGCTTTCTGGGCAATGTCACCCTGCCTAGCATGTTGAAGGCATCCCTTCTTTCTGAGCACTCCCCTTAACGTAATCGGTGCCTAGGCCTTGCGTTGGCTCCCTGCACGGACACGTTTTGTCTGCTGCAAACCCTGGGCTGGGCGAGCTTTTACCAGCCTGGTGTCTGTGGCAGTGGGAGCTCATGGCTGGGGAGGGGGCTTGCAGAGGCATCCCACCAGGGAGCAAAAGTGATCCCAGGAGGCATTATCAGAATCGACAGGACCCGAGTGCTGCAGCTCCATTTCCAAATGCCAAGCGCCGAAGCCTCACAGCTGCTCTTCGCAATTAATCCTCAGGGTAAAAAAAAAAAAAGAGGTGGGGGGAAAAAGCGTTGAATAAATTCATGAAAGTTGCAGTCTGCTGGCAGATGCTCTCTCAGCAGAAAATAGAAGCAAAATTTCTTGCATAACTTATTTGTCGGAAGCGATGTGCGTGGGCTCTGATTCATCAACCCCTTTAACTGTGTGCTTACCTCGAAGCATATGAGGGCACGTGCTTGCCTCCACTCACAGACCGGGGGGATATTGCAAGCAAGAACTAATGTCTCTGGGAGTGACTGTGGGCCAGGACTAGTCTTGTTTCCAGAAGTGCTGAGCCCTTGGGAAAGCCCAGGGAAACGGCAGGTGTTCAGGACTTTTAAAAACCCAGACACGTGACTTGGGCAGCATATTCAGCAATGGGCATCCGTGGGACTGCTGAACAGGGCTGAGCTGGTTGCACAGGGTCCTTAGCTGCCAGGAAAGTGCTAACCTTTGGGCATCATATCCACCCTGGCTTCATTTCTATGGTTCTTACTCAGGCCAGTACCCATCGCAGCCAGGAAGAGCATCGTCTGCATAAGATTTGTCTCAAGTTTTGACCCTGTAACGTAAAAACGGTTGCTTTTCGTTCCATCCAGGAAGAGCACACACCAACTGCAGAAACTTCCTCAGCCTGACGAAGGGTTTTTAAACCCGAAAGCTTGCTTCAAAGTTGTTTCCAACTATTTAAGTTGGTCTAATAAAAGATACCAGATTCACCCAAAGAACCTTGTTGCTTTTCTGCGCCACTTAAAAGCTCTTCGCAAAAACCTCATGTATATGAACGTAAACTATGGAGGTAGAGAATTTTTTTAACCTACATTCATTCGTTTAAAAAAAAAAAAAGCAGTTTGATGTTAATTCTTCCCGGCCCGGGCAGGAGATGTTGCTGCCATGTGAAATCCTCCTTAGAAGGACAGTTGCTTGCAGGTGGCGGAGTTGTGTCTGGTGAAGCCCGTTGTCCTGGCCAGGCTTGCGACCCACGCTGGATGTGGAAAGCCGTTGCGCTTCCCCCGGCGGGGAGCGTGGGAGCACAAAGCACCTTGCATATTTCTTGCTCCGACTAGACTAATATGCAGATGTCAAAGGTTAAATTCCAATGCACCAATAAGGTGTCCATCTTTCACAGAGCGATGTCATTCCCGTCCGGCGTCTTCCATGTTGTCATGGATACTAAAGCATGGGACCCCAGAGATCGGAGCTGGGAATTAATGGCAGTCCCGTATAAAGGATTCCTGTCTTGGCTGAGTTGATGGATTACATTGATGTGCCATTTGTCATACTGTAATTGTTCTGGCAAATGTAATACCCACTAGTATAAACATTGTGCTGCTTTGCTAATAAAACTGAAAATAGGAAGAGAAAGGATGATACAGTGTTATGTTCAGTTAAAGAGACAATGCCTCTTTTCTGTATCGGAGCATAGTTCTTCTTCCTGAAAACCCAACTGATTCTGCACTCTTTATTGATGAACGAAAATCTGCTAAGAAACCATTCAGGCTCCTTGCAGAATACTTATTGCAAAGCTCCTCTCTGCCCATGGCTGCTGCTTGCAGATCGGAGGAGAGTGCTGGGGAGGGCTAGATTTTGCATCCTGCCCGCACCCCACGGAAAACCCATCCTGTTTCCATCTGCTCCCACATTTGCTGCGCGCGTTCCCTGCCTCTCCTGCAGTAGCAACATGGAGCCCGCTACATCCGGTCCCAGGAACAGACTTTTTAAATAAGAAAAGGAGGTCTGCGCCTGCAAACCCTGCTCCAGCCCTCGCGTGCGTTTCTTCCCCATCCAATAGGACGGTTTCCCACTTCTGGTGGATGACTTTAAATCTGGGTTGTAGCACCTCAAGCGCTCAGGTTGGGGAGAGCTTTAAAGCAGGTGAGCATTGACTTCCCCTTTGCTACAGTCTTCTCCAGTTTCAAAATGATTTCCAGGGAAAGCATGTGTGCAGCTGCTCCGGATCTGCTTGCGTTCGGGACTGCTCCTCTGTGGGCTCGTGCTGTTCTTGGCTGTAGGAACCGTCCTGCGCCCAGCCCTGCAGCTTTCGTTTCACCTCGACAAGGGGCAGTTGTTCGAGGCGCCTTTCTGGGTTGTGCTGTGCGGTATTTTCCCGACTTGAGAGGAGTTCTGGTGTGGCGCACCGGTGGTGTTGTGGAGGATGACGACGATGATTTCCGCACGAGATGACTATGAAGAAAGGAAATCTGAATGTATCCCCTTTGTTTTGTTTAATGGGATTATTTTGTTGTTTTGCTGTTTCCTTTTAAAAACGTTTTGAGAAATTATGCCTACTTTCAAGTTGTGTGTGTGTGTGTACACACCTCTCCCTACACCCACATATACATACACCACATAAGTGAAAGATCCCATTCACATGGCTCCCCGCGAAGCCAGTCAGAGCTGCACATGTCTTGGAGGGCAGAGCTGGTGCTTTCTGTTTGGCACAAAAAGCAGTGCTGTGTTAGTGACGGTCGCTTCTGCTGGGGGGAGGAAGCTGTCAATACAGGGAGCTGAAACCGGCAGCAGGTCCCTTAAAGCACAACCCGACGTGATCCCACCAAATGAACAGCAAGTGTTTCAGTTCCCTTTGGTGGTGGGGGCAGTTGTGACCAAAGACACCGAAGGATGATTCAGGCGCTGGGTGACTCCGGGTCAGGTCACGTTTCAGAGTTAAACAAATTGAACATCGGTGTCTCTTTAACATGGGAAAAGTGCCAGCGCCCTGGACAGCTTTATAAAACCAGTGGATTTATGTTGTCTTGATTGACTGCCTCTGTATTGTTCATTCCTCATTATATTAGTGTGATGAGACTCCTTGCTGCTTCTCTGTACCATTATTTATGGTAATACAATTGTTCCTCTTTACCATTATCCAGGCTACTTCCCCTCTTTAAGGAGGCACGTCCTTTTAGAAAGAAAATGTCCAAAGCTCAGTGCATTCAGCTGCCTGACTAATAAGCCTGTGGATTATTTGCACAGCAAGGTTTTTTTCAGAACATAATTTAATTTTTCATTGTCTTTGCGAGTTTGTTTTCCTTGGCTTTTCTCTGAGACTGGACAACGACAAAGGCTGCACCGACCCTGGAGGTCTTCCAAAGGGGACTGGACGCACACCTTGCTGGGGTTATTTGACCCCAGCAGTCTTTCCTGCCCATAGCAGGGGCCTGGATCTCATGAGCTCCCTTCCAGCCCTAAACTTCTGCGAGTCTGTGAAATGGGCCTATGAGTTGCACTCCATGCCTGTGCAGCCTGGTCCTTTGTGTTGGCTTGATATCTGGCCCCAGGACACCCTCCAGGGCAGAGTAGCAAGGTCAGCCTGCTCTGTGCTGGGCCAGCATTATTATTGCCTTGGTCTCGAGAGGTGTCAGATCACTGGAGGACCTGTCTCTGAGCATGGCAGTCTCCTCCCCACCACTTTGAAGGAGTTGCCTAGTTTGACAGCATGACGGGGTGGAAGTCTGTATGCCCCCACCCTGAGATTTCCTATGTACAAGCTTAACTTCAACTAATATGCTGCTGAAATGAGGCCTGAGAACCTGTGCGACGAGGTAGCGTTCTTCTTTTGGGTCACTGTAGACCCGGGGGTTAAGTACGGTTACTCTAGTAGTTGTAGCTGAGTACTTCTGCAAGAAAAGGGAATCCGGGGATAGGGGTAGACAAGGTCCAGTGGGGAAACCCTGGGGATCACCAGTGGGCAGGCCCATTCCTGCTGTGTTACAACCTCGGTGCCCGTGAAGAAGGACGACACCCATGCTAGCAGATCTGCTTGTAGGACTGGGGCCAAGATTGCCTGTTGTTCAGTCATTCCCCATCTTTGCTGAGGAGGAAAACAGTCTGGGACTTGGCCTCCTCTCTCATCTTGTCTCGCGAGCATGAAAGCGCGTGGAGAGGCAAAGAGAAGGAAAGGCATGACAGCACTAGAGAGAGGAAAGGAAGAAGATAAATCTCTCTCTTCTGGTGCAGCGTGCCTGTATAAAAGCCTGTGTAAAGTCCTGAATATTTCAGAGGCTTCTTAGTTTATATGATTGTATCTCCAAATGTTTTTAAAGTTTATGGTTGACCTGATTCATAGAAAAAAGATAAACACCCTTTCTATGTTTGCAGTCGTATGTAATTTTTATCTCTTGACCTTTAAACGTAAGCAGCAGTAAAATGAAGAACTATGGCAGTCATTTAACACCCTGCCTGTACTAACTGGTTTCTGCCTGTGAGCCGTGGTTTTAAATTGGCTAATGCAGAATACTTGCAGAGCTAATAATAATTCAGATTACTCCTGTCAGCTATTCCGGTTTCATGGGTAATTTAGTAGTTGAATAAATTTTTAAAAAAATTCATTCGTTCCCATGCACTGTTATGAATCAGTAGATGGTTTACCATTGGCAGCAGTAACTGTAAGAAGATTTAAATTGCTACTGAAAAGGATTTGAGTGAAGGTAATGTTTTATAATGTTCTAAGCCATATGCACTACTTTCAGGCCTCATCAGTTTTACATTGATTCCTAGTGAAGTGTTTAATTGCATCATGAATGCAATATAATTCAGTTCTTTTTGCTAATATGGTATATATCTCAAAGTGATATACAGCAGTGACAGTGAGAATTCAGAATTTTCTTAGGATTTTAAAATATCCGCGTGTGTCCGGACGTCTGCCCATACTGTCCGCACGTGCGCGGGGCTCCGTTCAGATCTCACGTCTGGGTGCCTTTCTGTACAGGAGCACGGGTGCGCGTACCATGTGCGCTGCTGGTGAACAAATCCCTCCAGAGACGTCTTGACAGGCACCGGTGGGGGTGGAGCCGATTGTGTAATTGGCTCTGGGCTTTAAATACGGGCTTGGGGACGCTATTTATTTATGTTGCTGCTGATCATGGAAGCGGCCTGCTGACGTCTTAACAGATGCTAAATGATCAGCACGGTAGCATGTGCGAGAGGGTTTAAAGCCATTTTTTGTGCTGGCTTTGCTTGGTGTGAATCTGGGTCTTTGGCAAGGCTGCTCTGGATTTATACCAGCGATGCAGGGCACAGGATCTGACCCCTCAAACCCAGAGTCACATTGCATTAAACTCACCCCTGCACCGAGGGCTGGTGTGAATCCCCCAAAAATATTGCTCAGAGGGAAATTTCCCATGGAGCACATGGATACTCCTCCCGTGCGATGGCATCTCTTCCTTACTATGGGCTCTTTCTGTTGGGCAGTTTTGATGCTGCTTATTCTTATGGCCAAAAGGCTTCTGCAGCATATTTTGGTATACAGCCTACCTGCTGCTTCTCCGGGGACCATTACCAGGAGGACTGTGAGGCATGATCCTGGGGCCGTTGCATGGTCACAGCAGTGCATTAAGAGAAAAACATTTTCATGTTAACATGAAGACAATTTATTTGAGTCCATAAAGGACCTAATTAGTGATGCAGAAGATTACTAACCCTTACCTACCAGCTCTCAAACACTGGCATCTTAAAAGCAGTTCTGTAGGCTAGCTGGCGTGGAAGCGAGGAACGTTGTCCGCTGTGCTCCAGGGCAGAGTGAGCAGGGAGAGGCTTGTGGTACAGGTGACTGGGGGTTTTACCTGGCTGGCCAGGATAAATCTACTCCTTGCAGAGTGGGGCTGGACGGGAAGGTGTGTGTGCCTGATGCTGGAGGAAGTTGGTGGAGAAATAGCTCCCAACCTGATCATCCTTACATAAAGGCTCTGTCGGACTGCCAGATCCTCTCCGGCTGCGCGTGATTTGCCATGGAGCTTCTGGTCCTGGCTCGGGGGCAGCTCTGATTTGTTCTGCGTGCTCATCTCCTGCCAGCCACTGGTCCTCTGCATTTCGTTTAGGAATTGGCACGGTGGTTTCCTGTTTGGGGTTGATCCTCACTCCACCTGTCTTTTTCTCTCTCTTTATACTTTGCTCCTTGCAACTGAATTGGATAATTAAAGATTCAGGGCAGGTGGCTACAGACAGTTCACACATGGTCAACAAAAGACATTCTGCCACTTCCCTGCTTAAATTATACTCAAGCCAAGTCTCCTTCAGTGTAACCTGCCACTCCCCAAAGGGCCTAAAGTCAAAGCTGCCCACATCTCTAGATATCCCCCGGCTGGACCATGGGCTAACAAGGTGTATCTGCAATCACCATGCTCTAATAGAAAACACTTTCAGCCCAGCTTGGTCTGGAGCAGTCGGACAGCGTGCAGATTTCTCCACCTGCCGGGGAAAGGCTGGCACCCCCCTTTTTGATCATCGCAGCCTTGGCATACAAGAATAATTTATCCCTTGCCCCATGGAAGAAAATTGCTTCGTATTATTTATGACCGTGAATTGGCTTCTCATCACCTAGGGCAGGAGACTTCTCGTGCCGTTCACGGTGCGGCGCGCGAGAGAGGAGTGGGAGCTGAGTAGAGGCAGAGAGGAGCGGAGGCCCCTGCTCCCTGGGAGAAGAACTAATTAATTCAAATGATTACTAGAAAGCACGTTGCGGTTGCTGTAGCAAGGAGGTGAAATACCTTTTCCCCAGGGAGAAGAGGCTCCAGGCATCGTCTCGCCCTGCCCTCTGGCCAGAGCACTGCAGCGATGTGGATGCGAAGGCCCCGGTCCTCCCCGGAGAAGGGCGTCCGGCTACGGACAGCCGGGGTGATGGAGGGGGCGGGCAGCAGCTCAAGGATCTGCCCACGCGCTTCTCTGGGCCACATCAGGCTCAAAGGGTGCTTGCTAATGGGGGCAGGAGTTGGTGCTCCCAGGCAGCCAAGCTCTGTCTGGGCACCTGTGCAGTCCCCATCCAAAGCACTCGCATAGCCATTCTCACAGCCTGCCTTCTCTTCATTGTATGGAGGCACGGGGAGAGCAAGGCTGGGATTTTCAAAGGATGGAGGCTCCTGTGACAACCCAGCCGAAGCAGTTGGCTCAGCGTCACAGAGAGAGAGGTCCTTTCGGAGCCAGCTGCACGTGAACCCGGGCGTCCTGAGCGCTCCTCAAGCGCGTTCACCGCAAGGCCGTCTCCCCTGCCTGCCAGGACGTGCTTGTGCTGTAATAATGCGCTTCAATTCCTGAACACACACATTGCAGTGGCTTTATTAACCGGGTAGATTGGCAGGTATTAGGCAGCAGTGCGGGCATTGCCCAGCATTGGGCCGATCGCCGTTCGGGTGGGGGGAGCTGCGCATGTGTTTACTGAGGGAGATTCGGCAGGTGGGTGGAAGTCATTAGATTTCTGCTGTGAGGCTGCAATTTTCGGCTTTAGGAGCCTTTCATTTTGAATGAAGGAGCAAGTTATTCATTCAGGACGCCGAGCCTCTTATTTTATTTCACATCTTCCCAACTCGAGAAGGCATTCTACCTCCTTTCTCTACAGTCCCCATCAATTCCCTGCCACGGAAATGATAACAGGCTGTGCGGTATGTAAAACAGTCTCCCCCAGGCACCGACCTCGGGGGATTTTGAAAAATTAAATAGGATTGCACTTCAGAATTGAAATGTACAAGTCAGGCCCATTAACGTCTTAAGTTACCCTCCGCGTTTCCCCTGCAAGCCATTTTTCCCCTCGCCTTTTCCCTCTCCCTGGTTTAATAACATGTCCTGGTTTGGACTGCATCGCTCTAAGCTGTGCAGCTCCCCTGCAGCCACGCTCCTGAGATGCCTTAGTGCTGCCGGCTAGAATAGCTCACGCGCGAGGGGCTGCTGCACGCGCCCAGAGCGCTAGAGGGGCTTAGGTGAGGGGAAGGGGTAGGGAGGAAAGAGAGGGGCCAGGGGAGCCGGCAGGACAGCCGGAAGGGTGAACTGAGCATTCACAGATGAGACTCCTGCATTCAGCTGCTGAGTGACCAGTGTTCAGGAAAGCTGATCCTGAAGACCCTGGGTCTCCTAGTCGTGCAGCCACACCCAGCCTGTCCAGGGAGGACCGCTCTCCTGCTCCTTCCACGCCAGGGACGTCCTGTGGTTTCTTGAGGTCTTTGGCATGCGCAGGGGATGATGCCATGTTTCGGCGTCGGCATGTGTGAGCACGAGTGCTTGGGGTTGTCTGTCCCCAGACGTGCAGGGGGAGTCGTGTAGACCTCCCCTTAGTCCCTCTCAGCATCGAGCCCCGAGGGCTTAATCCCATTTATCTCAGCCCACATCCATGAAAGCACCATTGCATTAAGCTTAATGACATGTACGTCCTGTTGGCTTCAGACTGACCGAGTTGACAGCCCCGCGGAGAAGCAGAAGGACCCTATGTGCATGTCTGCTGCAAGCCCTCTACGAGTTAATTGTTCCTCCTGAAGCCAGAGACAGGCCTTTCTCGCCAGATCGAACCTGGGGGTCCCCCCCCCCACCTAGACCACCTGAGCTCTGCCTTCTCCAGTGCTTGTGGGGAAGCAAAACCCAGCCAAGCCCAAGTCCGCGCACAGGCTCAGATGTTTCCTTCACAGCATCCTCTTCCAAGCAGAACAGTCTTCTAAATAATTAATTTTTAAGCAGTTGGTCTTGCAAGTTCCAAGCCGGTTTGATGTAGGAGGGAAACAAAACACGGAGCGGCTGGAAACATGCACTGCAAAACCAGCTCTCGAGCATCTTCCGCCGGTGCTTTCGGGCGTGAGCCCATCCATGTTTTCTGGCCCGTCTGTGAGGATGCAAAAAGCATTGTTACACTGCTGATACCTGGGAGCTGTTGCCACAGTGGTACGTTCAGCTCGAGCACTGGAGTGGCGACAGACGGGCAGATGAGGGAGTGCGAATCCATGCTGCAGGCATGACGGGCAGGGGTCCGACTGGATCCCCTTCCTGGAGCTTGGCTTTGTGTGCACCACAAAAAACGAGACCTAAGCCTCCTCCTGAGCTTCCTCGAGTCACCTGGAAGTGCTGGCACTTCTCTGTAGCCCCAGCAAGAGTGTCCAAATCCTCTTCTGTCCTGGTGAGAGGTCCAGGTCCAAGCACTGCTCAGCAAAAGGAATATCCCTGCCCACGCTGGAGCCCTGTGAGCCCTGGCTGCCCTGTAAAGGTTGCCGATTGGCACAGAAACTGTGTCTTTACCGGCAGTATCCACTGAGTCAGAAATCAGCTCCCTCCTAGCCAGAGGGTAGTACAGAGGATGGGAATCCCACCACTCACGGCTGTCTTCAGCTGGATTGCCTGTGAAATCCACCCTGCCATCCCACTATGGAGAGCCAGCCAGACACCCCCAAAGACACACTGGGCACCCTTGTCTAGAGCTGCCTGGACTCCACCCAGGGGAGAATCTCTTTTTATACCGTTAGTTTTGGCTCATCCTTTTTTTCCCAGCCCTGCTGAGGTCCTAGACTACCATGCAGTGCGAGTCCTGTGCACGCTTCCCTTTCCAGTCTTCTTTTCTGCCCCTTTCAAGGGAGCATGGTCCTCGCTGACTCTGCAAGGCTGCTCTTAATGCCCTTCCCGGAGCCATCTGGCTCGTGACATCTGACGGGGCAAGTGCTGGCGTTTTCTCACCTGAGCTCTGGCAAAGAAACATTTGGGGCCTTCCTTGCTTTGGAACGGTGCCTTATCACCACAAAATAGCTGTTGCGCTCTGCTCGGGTCGGGGAAGCCGCCTGGCCCAGCTCCCCGTTCTGCATGCAGAGTCAGCACCGTAGGCGCGCCCTGATGGGTGAGGGCAGCGCCCAGGGGAGTGGTGGAGCTAGGGCCAGAGGATCTTCTGCTATCTGGGCCCTTTCCCTACTCTGTCCCCACACGGGGACCATGCCCATGCACTGCCCCAGGCTGCCTGGAGGTGGCCTTGAGCCTCTTTAGGACTCTTCCACGGGACTCAGGATTGCCCTTGTCTGCACATGGCTCCAGCCATTCCCAAAGCCTTTCTGGTCCGAATGGCAGAGCTCCCCATCCAGTCTTCCTTTACTGGGGCCTTTGGTGCGTGCTGCCCATCGCTGTGGAAACTGGCATATAACACCTGCACTTACCAAGCAAAGCGGGGGCCACGCTGCCCTGCGCAGGCATTGGTGCATGGGCTGAGCGCGCAGGAGTGATCTCCGCTTTGTCCCGAGGCTCGTTCCGCAAATATCCGAACCAGAATCTGGATGCAAACTGGCAACCGTTTTCTGGGCCGAGCACAGCCCAGCGGGCTCTGACGCTTGGTTCCTGCAGGATCCAAAGGTGAAATCCAGAGTTTCCGCCTAGCTTTCCCCAAACGGGGGGAACTTCCACCAGACCCGAACCCTACTGCAGCGAGGAAGCTCCCAAAATCTGCAGGCCACAGAAAGCAGCGGAGATATGTGGGTCTTCATAGGAGCAGCTGAATTTGGCCCAGTGCACCTCGTTCAGCATGTTGCTCTTTTATAAAAAGCTGTTCCAGGCAGGGATGCATTCCAGTTGTATAGTCTAATGTGATATCAAAGTCGCTAACGTGATTATGCTTATATATCATATTAGAGAAAATGAATACTAATTCAATTCAAAATACTAATTTAGTAGAACAGAAAATTGCTGAGAGAATAGAAAACTGCTTAATGTGCTGAACCTTCTCATTCTAGCTTGAAGTAAATACACTGATTTCCTTTTCTGTTTTTTTCGTGAGCTGTTTTCTGCACTAGGTTACCTTCTGCCAGCATGAAGCTGCAATGTGTGTTGTTGAATTGTCCTGCGGTGTGGCAGGAGTGACACCAGAGATGAATTTGGCCCGGGATACTGTTAAAATAACCCTGGCACTAATGTAGATTCTGGGTGCTGTCTGAACTAGAGCCTAGAGTAGAGGTTGCACCTCAGCCTGATCATGGGTTATAGGATCTGACCCCAACCGGGCGCTTGCTCTGATGCACAAGTACATGCAGCATAGGATACCTGGGATGTTGCTGGGTCTTGAAATGCTGTTTAATTATAGTAGCTCTGGGAGGTCCTGACTGCCACTGTGCTCAGCACTGTACAAACAGCTAGCAAGAGACAGCCCCTTCCCAGAGAGCTCGCTGTCTGAAGAGACAAGTCGGCCAAAGGATGGGAGGGGAAACTGGAGAGGGAAGAGGAGGCTTGCCCTCGCATCATGCAGGAAGCCAGAGGGCTGTAACCCCATTGCTCACGAGGTCCGGTCTTTGCCTGTGTGAAGTACAGGAGTGCTATGGCAAGGCACAGAATCGGGCAATTCCTCCTCCTGCAGAAGGCAGTGGGCTGGTGCCCACTGGGACAAGGTCAGGTCCAAGCTCTCAGGGAAGAGTTGGACGTTCTCAAATGGGCCAGGAAAAAAATGAATGATCAGAGCAGGGCAATTTACTCCATCTGCTCCAAGTGTGAAAAGGAGGAATTATGCACCACGTGGCGGCCTCTGCTGAGCTGTGCCATTAGCTCAAGAGCGAGAGAGAGTCTGCCACTTAACATGTTGTTCTGAGAGGCACTGCATTACCCAGCTTGTCCATCATGCCTCATCATAACACAGCAGATCAGTTCATACGATTCACATAATTAGTGGTAGCTTAACAGTTGGGGGAAGCTTGAGAGCCTAAGACAAGAAGAAAAACATCCCAGATCACTCTCTAGCCTAAAGGAAACGTAGATGTAGTGAGACGCATTCGACCCCCTAGATTTAGATCCTAGACCAGTGTTTTTCAACCCCTGGGGGTCTGCAGACTGTGCTTAGGGAGTCTGTGAAAGATGACTGTGATCAATTAAAAGTATGTGAATATCCACACTTACAATTCACCACCGTCTGAAATTTCCAAAGGGGTCTGCACCTCCACTTGAAGTATTTTGGGGCTCCGCAAGTGAAGAAAGGTTGAAAACCACTGTTCTAGACCTTTTCTTTTTTGGCCAGAGTTTTATCGTGCGTTGATACTGCCCAAGGAAAGGCCTCCTCTTGATCTTCCCTAACACAGGCTTGCCAGGGTGCACCTGTGTATTTTTCAGCAAAGCATGGATGGAGTCGAAAGGGGCCGTGTGCGTCCTCCGGCCCCAGCAGTCCTGCCGAGCTGTTGTCTTGTGGTAGGGTTGATGGTCACTAGTGACCAGCGGGAGGTCAGGATTTTTGATCCCTTCATCTCACTTAGCAACAGATATTGCCACTGAGACCACCTCCGAGTATTTGACTCATCTGAACCATTGGGTTTCTTCGGTCTGCGGAGGTGTTGCGTACACCCCAGTCGGCGTGCCCATTACGTTTCCTGTACTTCCTGTTCTCGCAGGCTAGAAGTCCCATTGTCCAGCTTTCTTCGTGGTTTATTTGACACGTGTCTTCTTGGTTTGGAATTGGGGATGTGAACATTTAATAATAATGGAGGGGGAGAACGCTCTTTGAAACAAACATGGCTGGAGAAGGGATGTTGCAGCGGCCTGCGTGACCGGCAGGTCTTCCTGCGCGTCACGTCACCCTGCCGCTGGTGTGCAAGGGGGAAGGGTGTCTGGTCTAAACTGACCTGTGGATGTGGAAGGATGCCGGGTCTTCAGTGCTTGCTTGCATATTCCCTTTGCATTTCCATTGTTCCCTGCGTGGTGTCTTAGACCGGCTCATCAGGCTCAGGTTTTTAACGCTGGTGCGGTGCTTTCTGCTCAGGGTGGTAACAATGCCGCCTGATAGACGGCAGAATCTTGCATCCCCTGAAATTATCGGTTGCTTTCTGTGACTCCTTAAGCTGCACTGCTGCTGGTTTGTATAACAGGTCTAACAGGATTTGAGGGCTGTGATGAAAGTCGCTGCTAATGCAGAAATTACAGGACGGAAGAGTTGATTTAATTTCATTCCTCTTTCAAATGATTATTTTTAATTACTACTTATGTGAATGTTAAGGCTAAGATTGACTTTATCCAGAGAACAGGCATAGCATGGGCAACAGCAGTGCAAGGTTGATGCGCCTGGGAAACACCTATTGCACAGCCCTCTGGCAGGGGGGGATAGCCTTCACAAACGCAAGCCAACAGATTCACTTGGGGTTTTGGGGGTTTTTTGCGTGCAGAGGTCTGGGCTGTGATGCTGTGGGTCCCAAGTTTGAACCCTGATGAGAGCCCATGACAAAGGTCCTCCCTCACACATCTGGGCACGTGAGGGCTTTTTCATTTCAGAGGCGCTTCCAGTCCTGGGCTTGGCTCCTGAGAGTTGTCCGAGGGCCGGTTATTGGTGCCCGGAGTGGTGCTTTTCCATGTGAAATGGACTCGGACCCTCTCCCCTCCTCTTGCACACGCTCTTGAGCGGCGGTCAGCTGGCAGTTGCCTTCAGCCACTGCTGACCTGCGCTGGATTTGAACTTGCAGCCTCAGAGGTGGAGAAAGCTTCTGTCTGTAATGAGCCCATGATCTATAGAGCCCCATTTAGCACATACTCCACTCGCTGCAGCTTTTGGGGGGTAAGTTATCTTTACTGGTACAAAAGGGTCTAATGAACTATCTCTTTAGTAGTTTTGAACAAATCATTTGGCTTTACACTGCTTTGAAAGTATGAAAAATAACTGGGATTTGAAACGCGCAGCCAAACGGAGAGCCCCAGAGCTGTAGGGCTCTGCACGCCGCCCCGTCTCCCTGCTGCGGAGGCACCGGATCTCACCTGAGCCCTGAATCAGGCCGCTCCTTTGCAATGTACGGCTTGGCTAGTTCCCCATGGTGGGCAGGTGCCAGTCTATAGCGCTGCGCACGTAGCTGAGCTCCTGTTGCTCTCACCTCAGCTTGTGTGCACCTGGGTTTCAGCAGTTTTCTCGCACAAGTGTAGCTTTGTCAAGCACCTGGATGTTTTCGTTGCTCGCACAATTCACAGGGCTGCAGGCAAACCGACTGAGCTGGGTGGGATGGGGTGTACACGGGCAAACTGCTTTCCTGGGGAAGAAGAAATACTGTTGTCTGAGGGGCCTGGGCACTGAGGCTTAAACCTGGGCCCCAGACAGTGTTCCTGTTTCTGCTTTCCTAAATGCCCTAGGTCTGAAGGCAGCTGAAACAGTTTAACTCAATTCCACTTACTCAGGGCTGACAGCAGCATGGGGCCTAGATGCTGCCATTACAGCAGTGCTAGAAATGATAGTAATCTGTCTGGATCCCTTATTCCCATGTATGC
This sequence comes from Crocodylus porosus, assembly GCF_001723895.1. NCBI lineage: Eukaryota > Metazoa > Chordata > Crocodylia > Crocodylidae > Crocodylus > Crocodylus porosus. The sequence goes on from NW_017728921.1 coordinate 3,223,970, forward strand.
GTGAAAGAGAGAGAGGTCTCTGGCACACTTATATATGTGCAGCCTGAATCTGATGCCCTTTATGCTTGTGTATCCCAGGTATCCAGATTTTACCACACCTTCAACTTTCCTGTGAAATAAGAACTTTAATTTCTACCTAGGAGGATGTTTACAGTCTTTTCTCCTATGCCTGAAGAAGGGTTCTTGTGCCCGAAAGCTTGCAAATAGCTAATTTTTTTTTTTTGCAAACATCTAGTTGGTCTAATAAAAGATATCACCTCCACCATGAACTCCGATTCCTTGGGGTATCCCAGGGGTCTTTTTATTGAGATCAGGGGAGTTATTCCAACATAGAGAGATGCAGTGAAATCAGGATCTAAGTGTTGCCTGCCCCAGGCTCTCAAATGCCATGAATCAGGCACCAGTCAATCATGTGATTGGCTGAAAAATCATGAGCTTTACAAATTAAGAATAAAATGTTTCTTTGCTTTTTAAGGTTTTGGAGTCCCTTTTTCAGCTTTTTTTCCTAGTCCCTTAGGAATAGAAACTGAACTTCTCCTACCGTCTCTTGTCTCTGGTGCCCTATGATAGATCAGGCAGGTGTAGTGATCACGCAGTGTTGAGTGATGGATGAGGGCCCCTCTGAAATCAGAGGAGTGCCTGTCGGAGAGCTCTGGTCTGGCTCCCCCGTGACGTGAGCACGTTCTCCAGGGCTTCGTGCTACAGCCCCCAGCCTTCAAGAGCAGCTGTCGTCGGTGGTGAGCCTCGAACTCCCCGGTGGCCACATCGCCGGCTGATACACATGGCGGTGTTGCTTCCGCAGGTGATGCTGTTTCGGGGCTGAATGTTTGCAGCCTCTGGGCCGTCAGGAACATGGGAGATGAAAGGCAGCTAAGGTGAGTGAGCAGCCAGCTGCAGAATGACAAGAGATCAGGCTACAGCAGGGCGTCAGACAGGCCTGCAGGCTCACGCAGCCTCTCTGTCCAGCCCACCAGCATGGGAGGTTGGGGGGCATGGCCTGCTGCAGACCCCAGCGCCCTTTGGCTCTGCTGGGCATGGCTGTAGGCAGCAGGCTTGACCTGCCACTGCCACTGCCACCCTTGGACTCGTTCCTGGGCCCTCACGCCCTGGGCTGGATGCAGCCCACAAGGAGCTCTGCAGTCCAGTGAGTTTGATACCCCTGGGCTGCAGCATGGACTTCTTTGACGCCGAGTATAAACCCAGAGCCACCTCCACTGACTTCTCCTGACTCTCCCTAATGTTCGTGGAGTCTGGCTCTGTGGCCAGCAAGGTATGACTTGCAAGTGGGCTGGTTAGACCACCTGAAACCACCTGGACACTTATTCAGAACTTGGCATGGTCTTATTCTGCTTTGGCTTCCAAAGTGAAGTAAGCTAACTGAAATTAAGACCACTTTAATTCTGCAAATGAGTGTCCACGCAAGAATCTGCTAGATAATCCAGGGTAACTTTTCTGAGCGACCCCATGCAGATGAGGTCTGAGTTGGGTGGAGATCGTACCCTTGTAACTCAGATCTGCCTTTGTCACTTGTGCAGGAGACAGAGCCCTGAGCACGTCCCGAGCCCCATCCTACACACCTCTGAACACGAAGTACACGGATATTTTTAGAAGGGCACGATGTTCACTCGTCTTGTTCAAAGTGCACTGAAACTGGGACTCTCAACATTTCTGTACTAACATGGTAGGAGAGTCTGATTGTATTAGCAATTTCCCATCAGATGTTGTCATATTAGTATTGTATTGTATTAGTATTTGTTTTCACTAATGTGATGCGAAAGTTGCTAATATGATAAGACTCCTGCATTGTATTAGTGAAAACAAATATTAATATGATAGGATGGGAAATTGCTAATAAGAAACTAAGTTGCTAATCCAACATGATGGATCTCCTCGAGAAATTGGTTGTAGCTTTCCTGTACTTTTCCAGAACCACCTTCAACCATGCTCAGAGGGGAGATGGGAACAGAGCGTTAGGTAAAGCGCATCCCCAGTGGAGCTTCACATTAGCGTTATTCAGGAGGAGGGTGAAAGAGCCAAGATGACAGTCTTGCCTCGCCTCTCCCTAGTGGGGGAGGGAGACAACAATCACTAACGAGTACGTGTCCTTAGTGCCATCGTGGAGGCGATGAACTGGGCCCTGCTTGCCTTGCTAATGGGACCAGCCCCATTCCTGTTGTTGGGATGAGTTAGCTTTGCAGCAGTGAAAACGCCTTGCTGCTGCTTAGAGCTAAAAAGTCAGTAGTAGCTCAGCGCACTTGGCCCTTGGCTGTGCCCCTTGGCATGGGCAGTGGTTTAAAGTCATGGAATGGTCTCGAGGTTTTGTAAAGGTGGTTTTTACAAGGATGCGAGTGTGAGAATTGATGCATGCTGCCTACCCTGGTGCAACTGTGTTCAGAGGATGCTTAAACTCCAGTTCCTTCCTCTCTGGTACATAATGGCTCTTTTGGACTTTGACTAAGCTTTCATTTACTCATTAATCCATAGTAGTTGCCAAAAAAAACCACTGTGCTGTGTGCATTTAACCCATTTTTTAAATGAATATTGCATCCTTGTTAATCCAGAATGATTGTACCGATTGAGACGGATACAAATGTAGGCTTTTCGTTTGCTTTTTAAAATTCCTAATGGCCTGTTACCTGACAGTAAGGTCTAGGAAACGAGTGTTTTTTAGACTTGTAATAAAATCCGGTGCTGAAAGGATACAGAGATGTTGCCCTGTAGGAGCAGTAGCAGATGGTTGCGGTCCTCCAGGCCAGGCTGTGGATTTTCACGCCCGTTGGTGGGTTTGCTCACATTAGTAGTTCTGTTCAGAGCCTGACCCCTGGAAAAGGAGCTTTGCTGCTTTGCTCCAAGGCTGAACGGGGTGAGGAACTCAGCTGCATTAATAATTCATTCTAAGTAATTGATCATACGTATTTTTTTAAGGGATTAAATTGCATGTAAGGTTCTGATAGCCTTGCTCAAGTTGACCAGCAAGAACCGCTCTTGACTTCGCTAGGATGAGCCGTGGAGTAAGATGCTACTTTGCATGTGTAAGAGTTTCCAAATCTGTCCCAGTATATCAAGCTGAAATGTGCTAGATGCATCAGAGGTGTAAATCAGAATAGCCCTGTTCGCTTCCTTCATGTCAGGGGAGCTACTTTGATTCGGTTACCGCTGAAGTCTGTGGGCCTATCTGGTTTTGTGCCAGAGGAACTAAGCTACTTTCCATGAGTGCCTCTGTGGAGCCCGCGTCCACGTACAGAAGTGTCGCTGCCAGCTCCAAGGGCAGCCCGATGACATCCGGAAAGAGGGCACCCCGGTTTCTTTAAAGAAAGACAAATGGTTTCTGAGCACATTTCCTTTGTGCCAAGCCTCTGCGCTCCCGGTTCCACACTGGAGTGACTCATTTATGGTCAATTATAATTCTCTGTTGCTAGAATTTAATAAAAGAAGTGCTGACCTGTTCTTAGCGATTGCAGAGCAAATGGCACCACTATAACTTTGATTGCACTGCTGTGAGCAGGGCAGTGTCCACGGGGCCTGCCTGAATCGTCTCTCAGAGAAGCCTGTTCATTCGCTTTCTGTATGGAAAATGCCGTGCGGCCCCCTTTCCATGTGCTAACGTTTTGTGATGTGACGATTACATCGCAGAAACATCACGGGAGCTTGATTTGGCTTGCACTGGTTGTACTTCAGGCGCCGCAGAGATCCAGCAGGCAGGATTCTCCTTGCACTTAACACAGGTAAATCTTGCCTTCAGTGAAGCTGTTCCTGATTTGTCCCTGGTCATAAGAGACGAATCTCTTTGCCTTTCAGATAATGAGGCAAACTCCAAGTGGCCAAAATATCTCCCCGGGGGAGATGGGGTTTTACATTGGTGTACCAGACAGCAAACCAAGGGACGGCTGTGCAACTCCAGTATAACACAAGCCAGTTTGGCCTAACCAGTTTGCTGGTTGCACATTTCGTCTTTGGCAAAATTAAACTTAAGGTGGTCATTGGGCAGCTTGCTAAATAGCCTTACTGAACTCCGGGGTATGAATACAGGGCTTGTTCAGGCTTTAAAAATGTGGCTGCTATGTCAGTGTGGTGCCAGGGAAACACATCTCTAGGATGGGGACAATTATATAAGCGTAAAAGTGCTTGTAAGGGTATAGTTTATTTCAGTTCAGCCTTACCTATATACGTGTCCTTTACACCAGTAGGACCGTACCCATACTTGGGCTTTTTCTGGTATAGTTAGAGCAGCAAAAAATAGCATCTTGAAAAGTCGTACTGGCTCAACTAGCTTGGGTAGCGTAGACCGTCCGTGGTCTCTCGGCTCTCTTGCCCAAGTTGTAGACCGCCCGTGTCGGTGGCTGGTCGGCAGAACGGGCGAGCTGGCATTTCACAGCTGGTCCCCTCTGAGATGCTCCTCAGTCGGTGAAGGAGGAACGTAAAACTGCGGGTCCTTCCTCCCCGTCTGGCGCCTCGGGGTCACTTCCTCCAGCCGTGTGGACGTGGTCCCGTGACGAGCAGAAGGTCCTGGGTAGCGTCGAGTCATTTCGTCTCACTCCGCGGCAGATGACAGAAATGAGTTTTGCAGGAAGCCTGAATTTCATGCTCTGTCTTGAGCCAGCGGACGCGGCGTATTTGACAAAGGTTACCGCTGTGTTGTTATGAGCATGTTCTGCCTATGACGAGACATAATAACAGTTCCCTAATTTTTTTTTTCCAGAAACCTGAGCAAAATATCAATTTCTGTCATCAAGAGACAGAGTAGGTGAACCAGAACTAAATAAAAATAAACATTAAACAATTATTGGAATTTAGGTTTATTTAAAAAATCAGCAGGGTTGAGGGAACAAGCCACCTATTAGCTGGAAAGAGCTCTTGGGCTTTTTAACAACATGCTGTTTCTTGGCTGAGTCTGGGATTTGGGCTGTACAAGCGGTGGCAACCCTGGATATTATTGATTAAAGATGATGCAGCAACAGCGCAATTATATCACAGTTTGTGCTCACTGCGGTGGTACTGGTGGCCTCTCATTTGTCTGTATGAAGATTGCTTTGTTTACATTTTGGTGCCGGATTTCATTTGCTATTTTCCTTGCATTATTACTGTTTGTGGTTATCTCTGGAATTAAACAGGCGCTACCTTTCATAAACTTGATTTTCTTCTTCAGTCTCCGACCTCAAGTGCTAGCTGCCATCTGCCTCAGCTGTGAAATTATTTTAATTGTTTTCTTACCCTGTATTTTTCATGCATAATGGTAATTCAGGAGGTGCCTGTGCTTTATCAGCCAAATCAATGCAAATAACGGGTGAACGTTACTGTACTTTTCAATAAGAATTGATCTGCTTGAAACTGATATTGCATTGAAGTGTATGTATGGAGCTGCCATCCCACACCGCCGGGTTTAAAAAAATATAATTGCTTTGGGTTATAGGAAAAGAAATGATTTCTGTTGGAGCATCATGTCCATGGGGTGGAAAGCCAGTGTTCAGACTCTTCCGTTGCGGTGACTGACACGCGAGCGGTGTTTCAGGGCGTCTAAGTGAGATGGGTCGGGGCCGGCGATCTGGCCGTGGGTGCTCCGTCGTAGCTCTGCAGGGGGGAGATGGAGCCGGGACCGTTTCCCCAGCCTGCTTCCCAGACACGCAAGGAAGGCCGGAGGGGCTGCTCTTCGCACGTGCCCTCCAGAGCAGCGCAGGGATGCACGGCCGCCAGCCTGGGCACTGCCTTTCTGACAAGCTTGGCAAAGGGCGCGAGTCTGGCGCCAGCGGCAGGTGCCAGTCTCGGAGCAGGCCGCCTTTGTTTTATCCCCAGCGCAGGCCTCGTTTGGTGAGCATCTCCCGTGCCAGCCCGCGTACCTCGACCTCCACCGGGGGCGGCTCCGGCCCCTTCCTGAGGCCGCTTTCTGATGCTGTCGGCGGCGATTCCTGTCCGTCGACTTACTGAGCTGTAGCATCAAACTACCCAGGCCCCTCCAGTTGCTTGATGGCAGCGACCTCTAGTCAGTCCCACTCCCGTTGACTCGGTCCCTTGAAAGGGGCGCTGGGCAAGCGTCTTGGCTGAACGTCTAAAGAGATCCTGCCCCCCCTTCGCCGGGTTAGATAACATGACTTCACCGGAAAAAAAAAAAAAAAGGAAGAAGAAGAAAGCAGCGAGGGCTCCCGACAAAGCACTCACTAAACTGTAAATAATTGAAGCTGGAATATCTGCTCTCAAACATTTCCAGAAAATTCTGAGTAAACATGGGAAGAAAGTTGAGACGTAATCTAAATCATCTCGGCTCCCTGGCTCGAGCCGCACGGGGAACCTCACGGGTACCTTGCGGGGATTGTGCCTCTTAGAATCAGTCTATAATGCAATCAATTCTGTATATCCCTAGTGAAACAGCAACATTTATTTAACGTCTTTTATAGAGCAGCTGAGTTTTATCACAAATCACATTCCATTTCTATTCATCAGGGACCCCTTGAAGGCTAAAATGCACTTACTTTTCTCAGAGGAAATTTACCAATTCTTCAATAAAGACCCATTTGCCTCAGTATGTAAAATTGACACATTTATTGAATATTAAACATTTGTTGGTTTCTTCTGCGCTTCTTTCGACTTTATCTGCTGCCCTTAAAAGTCGTTAGGGGAAGGATATATCAAAGTTGCAATAAAGGCCTGTTTATGTACAGGAAAGAGGAATGTTTAAACTCGTTGGAGAGCCCGACTTCCCGCGTGTTTGGGACCGGGGAAGGTATGCTTGGAGCGTGGGCAGTGCCGTGACGTCGTTAGTGACCCTGTTCTGCTTGACCCCGCTCTTCTCTTCGGTAAGCACGGGGCAGCATTTGTCTCTGCTTCTTGTGGCGTTTGTTTAAAAGCTATTTCTGGTTGCACGCAGCACTGGGTTACATAATGTTGTGAGCAGCACCATGTCGTGCCAGCAGTGAGTTGAGCTAATTAGCATGAGGTCCAATAAAACCAGGTTTTCCTTTTATCACTGGAGGTCCAATAAAACCAGTTTTTCGTGTATCACCGTCCCGAGATGCTGTTGTAAATCAATTCCAATGTATTCTAGTAATTCTGACTTTTCTTTGACTACTCGGAGCTTTGCGTTAGCCATTCAGCCTTTTTTTCCCCCCTTGCTTAATGTTGGGAAAATACCGAGCGCTTGCACTTAAAACCCGTCGCCCTGTAACATGCTTGTCGTGATGACCATCTGAATGCGTGGGACCCCATTTGGCCCAGCTGCAAGGTGTTGGAGTGAGGCTTGTGGCTTTTTGTTTGGGAAGACTCGAGGATCAAACAAGCAGCTCCCCCGGTGCTGAGCGTGGGGTCTCCGGGGTGCGCTGCAAACAGTTAAGGTGTCCCCTTGAAGTCGGATCCTGCATTCGTCATTCAGGCAACACTAACTGGGAAGAATACCACGGTAATTACCCGAAGCAGTTGTCCTGCTGTCTCGTTTAAGTTGTAGCAATTTGAACCATTTACTTCAGCCTACAGCAGGGGCTTTTTTTACCGTACAAGCCAAATGCACGTTGGCTTGAAAGGGAAATAAATGTGCTCGAATAAAGACTGGAATCGTGCCCCTGGATTCATCTATCTTTTGTTCAGCTCATTTGCGTGCTCTACCTTTTCTCTTGTTTAAATAACTTAAGTGGAAATTCCCAACTTTGCTGGGTCGTTCAGTAGTCTGAATCATTTCTGCAGCTCTGACGGATAATTGAAGGAGGAGTGGGAGACTGGGGACTTTCTTTGGCCTCTCTTGCTAGTGAACAGGAAGCATTTTGTCTCGTGGATACTTTTACCAACTATTGAATATCAGCATTTCAAGAATAGCCATTTAATGACAACTGGCTTAAAGTCCCAAATAAAGAACCGTCTAATCTGTCAATCTATCTGGAAGGATTAAGGGGGCATTAAACCTAATATGGAGATAAATTTTTAATTCTGATTATTTTGCTTTTTAATGAAAACAAGGGTTTCTCTGGTAATCTGAGCCCAGACGGCCTTGTACCAGCATGGTGTAACTAAGCCTTTCGCGTCCATCAGGCTGACTTACTGTGCTGAGCATATCGTATGACCCACTCAATTGGGCCTGGTGGCCCCGTCCCACAGTAGTAAAGCAAGTGGAAGTTTTGTCATTGACTTTTTGGGTTTGGGATTAAGACCCCAAGCTCCTGGGGCTGGAAACATAGCTGTGGCAGTCATCATGTGCAAGGGGAAAGGTGGTGGCTTTGGTCAAGAGAGGGTTGTGTGGAGCACGGCGAGGCTTGTACTGACCACCAGGTCTCTGGTCCAGGTTGTCCACCTGGTTTCTCAGGTTGGTGCTGAAGCCCACGCTGAGTGTACGAGAGCTCACTGCAGCACTGCTCTTACGATGCCTAAGGCTCCTGGAGCTGGACCCTTTCCAAACAGCCTAAGATAAAATGGGAACTGAGTGCCCACGTGGTCGAGGCAGGTTTGCAAATTTCTGCATTGCCTTCAGACGCGGCAGGTGGGGCAGAGCAGAGCAGCAGCTCCATTAATAGCCCCCTCCGCTCCCCCAGGACTCCCTGCCCTACTCCAGGACGACCCATTTCCCCGCCAGCCAAGCTGGGGCTCTTAGGGGCACTGCCTGCACTAGTTGATAAAACAAGGCAGCTTAAGAAATGCCAATGCAATGGAGCACTTACAAACATCTCATCTGGAGTGTGCAGTACAAATAATGTACTGTGATATCAGCAACCTTTTGGTTGTACCAAAGTAGCCATAGCATCGCAGGCAGGCAGCAGGGAGGAAGAATTGCCGAAAGCTTCTCCTAGAGCACAGCATTGCCTGCGCTTGTCATTGATCCATCGCTTTTGCTCAAGTATACACTAATTTCCCAACCACCCTTTTATTTTCTTTACTGTCTCTGCAAGAAACAGTTGGCTCAAAATCAACGAGACTGGGTTGGTTTTTTCCCACCCCCTTTCCCACCCTCCTCAAGGGAAGAAGTTTGAAGTCACCGACAGCCTTTAAGTTCAGGAGGAGGTGCGAGAGTTTTAAAAAAACCCACGTGAGCTGTCATTTGCCAGAGCGATGTCTCGGGGGCACGTGGCACGGGCGTTCCTCATCTGTGACTCGAGAACTGCAGAGCCATCGCGCTGGGTTGCAGGATTTGCTTTTCTTCCCAGTGCTGGGCTGGCGCACCTCATCAGACCCACAGAAGCGTGGTTTCAGCCCCTGGAGGGTTATGTGCCCTCGAATGCTAGCTAAATCTAGATAGTAGGGGTGGTCTCCTGTGCATGCAGTCTGAAGCAGAGAGGTGCGAGTGCTAGCCTCTCCTACCATTAGCAGGATTACTATCCTTTATTAACATCCAGCAGCCAGGACCAGGCTGGGCTAGGCTCTTCTGTACAAGCACTTAACAGACGGCCCCTGCCCCAAAGAGCTTACAAGTGGGACGTGCCTGCGACGGCGCCGGGCCGAAAAGGAGGCGGATCCGCGCGTCCTTCAGCGGTCACGGGTTCCCCCCCTCTCTTCTCTTGCGTGGTCTTTAGCTAAGGAAGGGGAGCAGCATTCCCTTCCTGTTATTGGGGAAGAAATATCACAGAGCAGTTCTCTATAAAAATAACCTTTCCAATGCACAGAAAGGCTCTTCTTTATGGGTGAGGGAAAGTGCTTAAAATGCTTAGAGGGAATAAACAGCTTTTAATGAAGTTACATTGCCACATAATGGGTATCATAAAATTGCCTTCATAGTACAGGGTCCCAGGATGGCTTTTATTATTGACTGAGTTGGAATCCTCCCTGTAAAGCTCCAGCAGCTGCAGAGAAGAGAATGCAAAGTCTTCTTAAATTACCTGATTGAAATAACTGGCGAAATATTCTGCTTTGCTGCTTTGTTGAAGGGAAAGCTGCCTTTGGGGTGGTCTGTCAGACCTGGTTTGCAGATTCTGAAGAACACAGGAGTTTCATTGCAGCAAAACAGATGTTCATCTTGTTTCTCTATCGGCTGTTTGATGAGAAATTTATTGCTCTTCTGCTGGGCTGGAGCTCCTCTGCTGTGGAGTCTATTAGCCAGACCAGCAGCTGGCAGGAAGCCAGGAAAGCAGTGTTTTGATGAAACCCATGAAAGCTCTGGTTCGAAGGCGCCAGTAATAATGCATCGGCTAGACTCTTCTGATTGGGCAATTGATTGCTCTGATTTGATTTATTGATCAATACCCTCAAATTTGGCGTCTGAGAAGCTGAACTAATCTTTAACTGCTGTGAACATCTCTGCCTGGTGGAGAATTAGAACTGATAAGGAATGTATGAAAGGAATCTGAGCTTATCTTAATCACACAGTGCCCCAGTGCTGCCTTAGCCGAGAGAGAGTAGATGTGTGCAGAACACAATCACCAGGCAGAACAGAGCAGATCTATAAATTGATGGAATTCAAAGCCTCCAGCATCGATTACCATTATAACAAACAGTGGCGCGCAGAATGTCTGATTATTTTTAGACAAAGATTCTGTGCTCTCAGCAGCAATTTTGCTGATGCTGTCACTGTGTCAGATGTCTGTTGTTGATTGCAATTAGATGCAATACAAAAAAAAAAATTAAACTATCTCTGCCTATAGTTTTATTTCCACTTATTACATCTCCTCCTTTGTTTGCCTTCCCCTAGCGTCTACAGCTGGATGAAATATTGCATTACCAGTTGAGATCCCGTATATTCAGTTGGGGGTAATCACTTTACAGATCACTGGATTATATCTGATATGGTTCAGATAATCCTGGGGAAATATGGGACGTTGGCTCTGCCTTGTTTCAGATTGTCCGGGTTGAGGCTTTGAATGCAAATCTTCATAACATTTGGGGTTTCAGAACAGAACTCCAACCCCTGAATGGCTTCATTCCATTAAAATACTAATAAATCCCTAGTCGCATCGTGCCGTATTCCTGTCAGCGGTGAATGTTAAGTCCAGTGTGTCCTATTTCTCCCCTTTTTTTAAATATCATTTGGAGCTGCAATAGCATAAAGTTTAATAGTTTAAAGAATTAATATCTTGGAATGGAGACCACATTTTGGAAGCCCTCGGCAGTAAATCACACCTGAAAAGCAGACTCTAGGTAATGTGGCTGTGGGCAAATTATACAAAGCTCTGCAGTTTAGTTTTCCATGGGGCTGTGTACTGGGATTCCTTCATTGTCAAGTTCATTCATCATTTTGATGATTTCCAGTTTTATCGGTAGTTTCAGAGCCATTAGCTGAGGTCTCCTATATAGCACAACAGCTGTAAACTTGAGACTGTCTACGGGGCGTCTGTGATTGACAATTCATAACTGAACAAGAACATTTTAGGTCCTGTCTGTGCTACAGGAACGACAGAGCTAGGGAAATATGTTCTTAAAAATAACTGTTTTTAAAATGATTTCTACCGGCACAGCTTTGCCCCCTGCATGGACAAGCATAATTGCGGTTAAAATGAGTCTGTGGGAAGCATTCTCGGACCGCTCAGATGCACCAGAGAAGGGCAAAGTCAATGCTTGTGTCTGTGCAGCACATAGACAAGCTGTCTGTCCAAACAGGACATACAAGATGGTGCTGGCTGATATCAGATATAGGGAGAAAATGGCCAGCAGCAGAAAATCCAGGGCCTAGAGTAGTGGATGTCTTTGCAGTGATGTGTATGTGAGCTTGTAGCATCTCACGTTCTCCGTGACTTGCCCTCTAGAGCGGGCATCGCGGCTGCGCGCAGTCAGGTCCGAACTTGTTGCCCCCAAGAACAGGTGGCCTCCATCCTAGGCTCTTGCAAATCCTGCCACGTTTCCAGTGCATGCTGAGATTTCCAAACTAGCTGCATTTACAAACCTTGGGCTGTAAGTAGTGCCATCTGGCACAGGTCACCTGGAATGAGTTGACACAGAAGTTTAGGGAAGAGATGGATCTGTGCTTTGGACTCAGCTTTATCCTCCTGCCTTTTGCTGCATCCTTTTCTCTTGCTGGCCCTGCAAGTCACCTCCTGAGCTGCTCCACCCATGCTTCTCCTGCCGGGCCCTTTCCGTGCACTGCTCGACAGCAGCTGCCCGTTCCTCTGTGAACACACAGATCCAGAGTGCAGGAGTTAAAAGCCATCTCGACTCGCGTTGGTTCCCTGCAGAGAACTTCAGTAAGGTGCTGCATCTCCACAGCTTTGGCCTGGTGGTCTTCCCGAGCTCAGATAGCTCTGTATAACCATTGCAATCAAAGGTAGGTGAGGGAAGACTCCATAAAGTGACCTAGCACTGTCATATGAGATGAGCAGGGATGGTTGTATCTATTGCTATTGCAGTAATCTGTCGATCTCAGGTACTCGGGTGACCTTACCTGGCCTGTAGCCGAGCATCTCCCAGTGTCTTTAACTTACTTATTCTTGCAGCGCTCCTGGGAGAGAGGCACGGTGACCTTTGCTTTGCACGTGAAAGGATTAGGAGTGAAGGGACCTGCCCACGGTCACGTAACAAGCTTCGGGGGGATCTGAACCCATGACTTCTGAGCCTGGTGCTCTAACCACTGGACCGTTCGTCCTGCTGAAGATCACCAGGAAGGAGGCCGGGCTCCCCCATGCTAGGCACCGCTGGCACACGCACAAACACACGCTGAGCAGGGCTCGGGTCCCACCAGCCAGTGCATGTTGCGCTGTGCATCGTCCCCATTCTGTTACTGCCCCGCTAGGGAGTTTTGCTTGAGCTCTAGCAGTTGTGAGGTTCCCAGTTCGGTCCCCAGCACACTGGCCGAGGTGGTGGCCGTTCCCGAGCCCTTTGCCCCGGCTGAGCTCTCAGGCAAAGAGCTCAGTGTGGTAGGGCAGACTGAATGCCACGTTGCTGAGCTCCTTGCCGTCACGGCCGAGCTCGGGCACGCGCCGGGAGGTGCAGCCTGCGGGTCTCGGGAAGGCTGTGCTCCCCCTCCCCAGCCTGCGCCGACCCGCGCCTGCGAGGGCTGGTGGAGCTCGCGCCATGTCGGAGAGTTGTGTGTTGCTGGCAGCCGGTGTTTTCTTTCTTTGGAAAATCTAATATATTGATTAGCTTTCTTCTGAACAGCATCAATAAAGTGTATAATGGTATGGCTGGTGCCTGCGGCGTCTCCTGCACCGGGCTAAAACCCCGCTGTAGCCAGGAAGCCTACGTCAGCTCCCGCTCTGACTGATGCTGCCCAGGCCTGGCTCCTCCTGGGCTGACTTTCTGTTTCCCCTTTTCCTGGCAAAGCTCACAAATATTCTGCTCATCAGACGCCTCCTTGCTGGCTGGCCTGATCCTGCGCGGGGTTGAGCAGAGGTTGTCTGGGGCAGTATGCGGGAGCCAGGGACATGGGCCAGGGCCCCGAGAAGAGCCACATACAGGACACTAAAGTGTCACCATCATTTGTCATGGAGCATTCATCTCACCCAGTAGGCATGGTTACAGAGGAAATAAATGAAAAGGTGGCTTTTCCATTACAACTACCCCTGACTGTCTCTCTAAGAGCTTAGTTTTTTGGAGTGTTTTTCTTTTTCTTTTTTTTAAGCTGATTGATTTCAATGAGAGGAATCCCAGAAATAATTTCGAGAGGCTGCTGGTTGCTGCATATGAAGTCCTTGCTGCCTTTGCCCCTCTTAACTCTTTCTATCAAACCTGAGTGGCTTTCATCTAAAATATGCAGAAGCAAAGCAGGTATTTAGCACTCTCCTAAACACAGAGCTGACCTTATATGCCAGTGTCTTCAGGAACAGGTGCCTAGGGGTTATCAAGAGCTGTATTATATACTGCTGTTTTATTTATTTCTCCTTGGTTCACTGAGCAGGGAACCCTTTCTACCAACATGACCCCCACCCCCTGACATGCATGGGCCTGGTCAAGATGTGTCGCTGGTTTGGACGGAGAGATCTAAGACTGATCCATCTTGTTCCTTCCTTTTCTTTTATGCTCCAGCTCAGGTCACTTTTAAAATACAGATCAGGACTTAGCAGCTCACCACAGTTCCAGTTGTTTTCTCAGCTGTGCTGTGGTTTCCACCATGCATTTCATCAAATCCTTGCCAGGTTTCCTTTCCCCACGGAGAGCTGATATGTGAAAAGCCGGGTTCCTACTGAACTTCCTGGTAACGTGATCCAAATAGCGCTGTCCCCACACGCTAACTTAGCAGCGCGCATGTCCACACTGGAGCCTTCCAGCTCCTCCCTTGCTGTACCGCCGGGGCACGTGCGTGCTCGGCAGCTTTTGCTGGTGCCTTGTGTCTCGTGGTGCAGGACCCTGGGGCTGCATCTCCAGAACGTGCCCCTGGTGGCATTTGGCTGGTGGCGGTGCCCTGGCATCCAGCTTGGGGACCTGGTGTTACTTAGGCTGGGCTTTCCTGGCTTACTGCAGATTGGAGCTTGGGCCTGTGCAAGCCTCTGGCCGCAAAAGGCAACTGCCACCACCAACATTTCAGCTCAGTCCATGCTACAGCATGCTGCTGGCTGGTGCCAAGGGAGTAGTGGCTTTGGGGAGCACATCTTCAAAATGGTGGTTTCCTGAGGCCCAGTTAGGTCTTCTGTAAGTCTCTGTTCAGTGCTCAGCAAGGGGAATTTATCTGCCAAGCAATGGGGGCTGCATTGCCCAAGCGCTCGCAGGCTTTTGGAGAAGGCCCCCCTGGGTCTTGCTGTCTGTGTAGCACATCCTTCTACCCTTCATAGGTTTTGGGGTCTTTTTTATATTTAGTTTCTTGCAAGGTGGTTTTTCAGGGAGGAAAGGCAGTGGGACATGGACTTTGAACGGCCGGGAGCCTGAGATGGGCCCGACTTCGAATGGCCGGGAGCCTGTAGCCCTCTGTTTTGCTTGGCATCAGGGACGAGGCTGACAATGCCCAGCGGAGGGGCTACACCTCGTATTGCTGGAAGAGCAGCCGTGGCGCCCTAGTCTCCGAGTGCTGTGCTGGGAGCACTGGGCCTCTGTGGCTTGCAGGAGGAAGACCCCGACGGCAAAGAGTTCCTTCTGATAGCAGGAAGGTGCCTTGTGCCATCCCCTGTGAAAATCCAGCTGTGTTGGGACTACTCTGTGCAGTAACATGGTACTAGAAGTTGGAGGAGTTTGCAGGCCTCACCCTCACTGAGGCTACAGCAGATGGCTGCATAAGGATGCCTTCAAGAGGGCCCAAAGGCCAGTGACAATCGGGCCCTTCATCATCATTTCACAGAGTGGCAAAGCCTGGGGTAAACTGTATTTCCCCCAGCTCACGGATGGGGAAGCCGAGGCATGCAGCCTTGAAAGAACTTGCCCAGGGTCAATCAGCACATCAGTAGCAGAGCTGGGAGTAAAGCCCAGGTCTCCTGACTCCCTGGCTCATCTTCTCGCTGATGGCCCATCCAACGAGTTGCAAGTGTTTTCTCTACCCCACTTTCCAAACCTCTTTCATTTCAGCTCATTTCAGAAAAAGAGAGAAATAGAGAGATTTTCAGGGGAAAAAAACTTGACAGAGGATGACTACGGGAAGATGTTTTCAAAAGGAGAAACAATTTACAATAATTAGAAATTTATAAAATGTCTTTAAACATGGTGGTAATAGGGATAAGAAAACACTTGCTGCAGTGTAATCAGTTATTAGCAGCTGATCATTTATCTCCATGGATAGTTGCTGCTGGTACATGAGACATGTAATAAAAGGACTCTTGATTAACTAATTTGAATATCTTTTGAGAACAAATTCTGAATTCTCTTTTTTCTCCATTGTAACGGATCCGTACATCTGCGAGATAAACACTGAATGAATATGGTAATGAATATTATTCTGTAAATGTAGCCCTTGAACACTGCCATCATCATTACGGCGCTGTCCTCGGGAAGCCGCTGTAATAGATCTAATAATAAAGGGTATTAAATGATGTGAGGAATCTGTGATTGGAGGAACCAAGGTGCGGCATTTCTGGCTGAAAGCCCTCTGAAGCGTAGCTCCTGCGCCAAAATGCATGCGACTGAGGGGCCTGGGCCTGCCTTGCCAGATGCGTTTGCAAGGGCGCCGTGGTGGGGAGGCCGGAAGGGCTGCCCGGTGCAGTAGGAATGGATGATGCTCGCCTTAACGCGTTCTCAGGTGGAAACCGAAGCTCCCGGGCGATCCCGCTGGCTGACGCAGCAATAGCGCTCCCGTCTCCCCTCGGATTACGGGTCGGCTGCCGTCCGTCTGATCTCACTGCAGTCTGGCGTGGGTCCCATGCTAGCACCGAGCCCTCAGGCTGGAGCCCGGTGCTCCCTGCCGCCTCGGGACTGGCATCACCGTTTATGCAGCGCACGGTGGAGGTGGAAGGCTGCCTGGTTGGCGCGGTGGCCTCTCGGATCCGCTTTGGGAGACGAGTCATTGCTGCCCGAAGTGGCAGGCCGAGAAGGCGCTGTGTCCTCCCTCTGGGTTTTGACCTGCACGTGGCGGACCAAGGCAGCAAATCATTAGACGCTGCAACCTGGAGTCGGGGGCTGGGAGACCATCAGCAGCGCTGTCCGTCTGTGCAGGGTAGCAAAGTTTGGGGCCCGCCATGAGTGGCCTTTGGTATAACACGTTAGATAGCATCGCTTGATATTTTTTAAACACTGCCTTTTCATATCTCCCCGGGAATGGAAATCTAACACGTGTCTCAAATCTCTGCCCTCTTAGAGATCCCATTACCGCCGTTTTGATAAAGTGCTGCAAACCCAGATTCCATTTTAGATTGCGAGATCATATAGCTTACGTCTTGGCACTGTTTGAGCAAAGATTATTTGTTTCACAAGCTTCCAAATGAAGGCGCGTCATGGCCCGCTGAGTCCTTTCACCAGACGAGACCGATCCAGGTCCAGGCCCGGGCCGATCGGGGGCAGGAACTGGAAGAACGTTTTTGATACGGGACACGCCGCGAGAACGGGGAAGCCGCTGTCTCTTATGAGAGGCTGGTTTTCATCGCATTGCTGTGTCTTTCACGGGGCAGGTGAGGGGCAAAGTGATCTCGGCAGATGGTTAGCAGCAAGGACTGGGTGTGGATCCTGGCTGCTGCGTGTCGTGTCCCGCTGGAATCGCAGAATTTGCACTGTTCGGGGCAACAGCGGACCCTGGGCCCTAAACCCTTAATTCACATTATCGAGCACAACCTGGAAACCAGCCTACAATAAACGGAGCAGGGGAGAAGTTTGTCTGGCAGCTGCAGCGAGGCCTGTTTTGAGTCCGGTTGTGTCTTCCCCCATCGTGCTTGGCTTCAGGACACCCTGTTCAGAGGTGTGCAAATTCCCTTCATTTGCCATGACTCCTGCTGCCTGGTGTTTATTCGTAGTCCTGCCAGCCCCATAGCTTCAATTCGGATTGTTCTCTCTGGCTCCCAAAATACCAGGAGTCAATACCTGATTGCTTGAGCAGCAGGAGTCCTGGATCAGGTTAGAGCTGTGCATCGTTTTCTCCTCCCAAGCAGTCTCCTCCTCCTCCTTCCTCTCTTGCACCCACACAAGATGTCTGCTTCCCCTTTCCTGCTAAGTCTGTGCTTGCCCCCTCGCAGAGCAGCACGTGTTGGCATTGCCAAGGCAGAGGAAACCCGCGTGCCGTGGCTGCTTTGTGGGCAGAGTCGTCGTCAGCTTGAGCCGGAGACCTGAGCTCAGAGCAGAAGGCGGCAGGAGATTTTCCTGAGCAAGGCACGTGGGCCAGGGCTCCCGGCTCATTCTCAATAGTTGACCCCAAGTCATGGGATAAAGAGCCAAGGAACGCGAGGGCGGCCGCATCCACGGAGATGGTGGGAATCGGCTGGCAAGTCACTGGAGAACGCGCTGTTCCCTCTGGGAGGGAAAGGAGTTGAACTGGCTGCAGATGGGGGTTGGCAGTAGACCATCTAGGCACTAGTTTGACTTTCCCCGTTGCTCTTTTAGGGCCAAGATTGTCCAGTCTGATCCGTTCATTTTGGGCTGCTCAAGCATTGCAGAGATGCCTGGTGGAGCAGTCCATTCATGGGCATCACGCTAGCCAAGGTGGCAGAGCTGGCTCGGGGCCTGGCGGGCTGGAGGGCCAGCGTGCAGTCTCCACTCGTTCAAATCTAGAGTTGCGGTAGCTAATGTCGGGGCTGCTCTTTCTTGCCCCGTGGTCACCGCTTCTGAGCAAAGGGTGTAAAGGAGAGCAGAGCCACCTCTGTCTAACGGTGTCATTGCTGTGGGCTAGGCTTCTGGGTGGCGCTTGCGTTCCCTCCACGACCTTTTTTCCCCTCCGTTTTCCTTACCGGTAAAAACACCATAAAATGAACGTGTGCTGCCGAACCGAAATAAACCCCCACCTGGTTGTGCTGCACGGTGGTCGGTCCCTAAATTCTTCCTGCTGTTGCTCCAGGTTAGCATGTTATTTAAGTGCCTCTGCTTATCACTTTTATTTACTGCTGTAAGAAAGGAAGTCCACAGACTGGTGGGTACAATTTACAGGTAATTAAACTCAGCTTGGTAGAATTTAAACATTAATATTGATGCTAAAGTTTTTAATATAACATAGGTAGAGAGAGAGGTATCGATTCCGAAAGTTTTTTTTTTCTTTTTATTGTAGCGGGGAAGGGTTTGATGTATTGGTGAACATCAAAAAGGAATGTCCTCCGCTGGGTCCTGAGACTGCAAATGAGGACAGATATGCTAACAGAGGAACCAGTCAGGAAAACTATTAGGAAAATGTATCTGGGATTGATTGTCGCAGCTGGCCAGAGCCCAGGGACGCTCCCAGCCACCGTGGCTGTGGGCAGTGGATCAGCACTGAGAGCTGAGGCCCCGGGCAGGGAGGGCACAGTGCCTTCTTCAGTCTCATGCCATCTCTCTGATTCAGCTGATAGCCGTGAGCTCCCGGTGACTCACTGCCTGTCCCCGTATGAGTGACTTCCCTCGGCAGGATCCAGCCCTTTCATCTCTCTTCGCCTGCCCGAGGTGCTGCACAAGCAAGGAGGAGGCACTTCTCAAAGGGCACTGATGACCTCCCGTAATCCCCTGCTCTCTCTTGAGCTGCCCGGGTTTTCCCAGAGAGTGCTGAGCCCTGGATGCACCAGGGCTGCGGGCAAAAGGCTGCCACTGGGTGCCATTAACCCATGCCAGCTTGCAGCCCTGTCTCTGGGGCACGCCCAAGCTGGGTTTATAGGTGGCGTAATGAGTGGTGGCCGGGTCGTGTTGGCCCAAATATTGGGGTTCGGCAAGCTGGATGTAGGTGTGGTGTGACCTGCAGGTACAGGGCGACCAGCAGGACAGGCTGGCTCAGGGACGTCCCGGCTGCCCCTGAAGTGCTGGGCTTTGGGCATGGAGCTGCACGTTTTGCAGCATCTCTGCTTGGACCCAGGGTGCTGCCCGGTGGCTGGGAGAAGGAGCACCAGCCCACGTTCCCTGCGTTGCTCTGTGTAATCGTGTCTGCCTGGGGGTGCGTCGAGGTGGATAACTCTGCTTCCGTGGTACTCCAGGCAGGCTGCTCGCCTTGCCTCCCTGAGCAGAGCCAGATCTGGAGGGCAACACGTGCCCAAGGGGAAGAGCAGACCAGAGCAGAGGGCAGCTCCCCATCACCTTGTGCGGTGCTAAAGGCTCCTTCACACAGGATTCACTTAGCTGCTCTGTTGAATCGGGTCTCCCGGCAGAGCAGGGCAGGGGGGCTGCGCGTCACCCTGTTGTGCCTGGGCTCCAGTGCGTCCCTGGTGCAAGGCAGGGCTGGAGGGGGCTCCTGAGCTGCGCCTGTGCCCAGGGACACGCAGACCCTGAAGGGCTGCCTCTGTGGCAGCGAGCAAGGTGGGGGGGAGCCCTGTGACTCCAGCGCTGACTTGTGCGTGGCTAATTAGATCTTTGATTGGCATCCTTTTCCCAGGGCAGCGACTGCTCTTCTCCTCTCTGCTTTCCTCTTGCAAACCAGCGAGGACGGTGGAAAGCGCTCTCCGGACGTGCGCTCACAGCCCCCAAGGCCAGGAGTCAAGTGGGCGATAAACCAGGGCTCAGCAGCAAGAGGGGGACAAAGCTCGGGGCAGGGCAGGCCTCGGCCTCCTCGCCCTGCACCGTGGGCTGCGTGGCCGCTCCGGGCGGAGCTGGGGCAGCACCTGGGGTGAAAGGCTCAGCGCCCACTATTTTTTGCTGCAGGGAGAGCTTCCGCGTGAGGCAGCTGCTGTGCTGCCCTTCGGTCAGAGGAAAGGGCAGTGCCCTCCTCCGCCTCCGCCGCGGTGCCTGCGCTGCCAAACCAAGGTGGGGACGGCGGCTGTGGGCGCGGTGTGGGTGCTGCCCTGCCACGGTCCCCAGGAGGGGCACTGGCAGCACCAAGCCATCCCTGCCTTCATCTCTGAGTAGTCAGGGCCCTCCTTTGGCTGTATTCAGCCCTGTTCCTAACCAGCATGGAAATGTGGCGGTGCTGGGGGAGAGCGCTGCCCAGGCCGCGGCTGTGTGGTGAGGCTAGAACTGTATTTACTGTTCCTGAGCTTTTATGAAGTTATTAAACAAGGCAGTACAAGCAGCAAGTAGGGCTGTGATTTATTGGCTAATGATTACACCAAAGCCTTTGACTAAGTGCTGTATGTCATGTAAAGCCCTGGACAAGTCTACGAGAAATGGGTTTCCATGCACATTTCATCATTCCAACTCTTTGATCTCTGTCACGGCCAGGAAGTGACAACGAGAACAAGACGCACAGCAAAGTGGCTCCAAATCAAACCCGGGTGCTGCGAGCGCTCCGGCTTCCTTGCCTTGCACGGGAAGCCCGTTGCTCTCGATCCGCTCCCTGGGTCTCCACGGAGCTGGGGACCTGGATTTCTCGGGGCGCTGTCTGGATCCAGGTCTTCCCGCAGGTTAGAGACGTGACTGCGTCGGGGCGAAGCCAGCCATAAAACCCACTTCATAACCTGTATCCCTGTGATGCACCAAAAGGCAGTTAAAAAGATGCTGACTGCCATTTTTCACTCCCTGTTTCTCTGTATACACACAGGACTTCGTTTTATCTGCTTTCTCTCCAATATTTTTTTATATAACAGTGAAATATTTATATTGTCCAATAAAAGGCAGTAAGCTTGCAATCTCTCACAAATTCATTTGAGACCAAGTGAGCTTCGTTGTATGAATTTCACACCCAGCAGTGACCCCTGATAATTGACTCCATACATCTTTAGCATCAGAAATTTACATAATATGTAGGAAATGATTGATAGCTCCTGTAACCCAGCCTGTCTAACACCCCATCTACCGGGCGCCGCGCCTGCCGCCATCCGTCTTGTGCGCCGCAATCTGTCTTGTTCTGCCCTGCATCGCAAGCGTGGCAGGCCCTTTCCCCCTCTGTCCCCCGGCTGCCCCCGGCCCCTCCCACGCCGGCAGCCCTGTCCCTGCTGGCGCGGATCCCGCCCCTCCGCCGCGTCCAGCAGCGGGCCCGCGGGGGCTTGTCCGGGAGGCACGGGCCTGCGAGAGTCCCCGGGAGCCACCCTCGTACAGGGCAGGTGAAGCTGCTCCGGCTCTGCCCCGCACGGGGCCGCAGCGCGGGTGCTGCTGGGGCGCTCGGGCTCACGGATCGCAGAGCAGCAGGGCTGCAAGCGACCTCGAGTGGACCCGTCTAGTCCAACCTCCTGCTTGATACAGGGTCATCCCTATCCAAGCATCCCGTACAAATCCTTTTCTGATCTGTTATCGAACCTGCCCTGTCAACCGTGTCACACAGCACCCGAGCCTGCCACAGGTACAGCGGGGGGACTGTGCCCCTGCTGCCAGGGAAGGCAAACCCCCCGCAGTGCATACCCATCTGAACACGGGGTAAAACGTCTCCCTCGCCCCAAATGTGATGATTGGCCTGAGCTTGAGCAGAGGGGCAAGACCTTCTAGCCAGGGACCTCCAGGTTTTGTTCCAGCAGGACCGCTGGCAGAGCCCAGAGCCCCCAGTGCTGGTTGCAGACAACTCCCAGTGCTTCTGCAGGGGGTGAAATCTCCCCCTCCACCAGCAAAGCCCCAGAAACGTGGGAGATTCCCATAGTAGAGTTCAGGCCTAGCTGCCTCTAGATCATCCCAGACCAATGCATGTCCATCCTCTTCTTGAACACCTCTTCTGAGGGGCTAATGGACCCAAAGAGCCTGTTACAAATATCTGTTTGAGTGGCCTGAGTGTGCCAACCCTGCCCTGCTTCTCTGGCGTCTCACCTGAGCCCCAGGCCCAGTCTCCCCTCCCTGTGCGGTGGGGTGCATGGGAGAGGGCAGTTTTGGTCTGCCCCATTTCACAGCCAGCACAGGGAGGGGGGCGGTTATGTGATGTGCCCAAGGCTCCAGCAGCTCACTGGCGGAGGAGGCCCAGCTCGGGCAGGTAGTCTGGGTGCCTTCCTGGAAACATTAGCACATGGCATGAAAATGACTGCCCACGCGAGTAGTTTACCAGGGCAGATCTGCCGTGCCTTAGCCACGGGCTGACCTGGAGCTCCTTCGCCCAGCGAGCGGAGGGACAGCGGCCAGAGACTTCCACCACTTCCCAGTTCCACCGTGGGAGGAAATACCAGGCGATCCTCTTTGCTGCTCCTGCTGCCGGCCTGGATGGGAAGTGGAGGGCTGTGCAGAAGCTGGCGTGTGGTCCATGTTTGCATGTATGCATGCAGAAGGATGCACACGTGAGTGTGTGTGTGTGTATGATGGTTTCAAGCCCTGGCAGATGAAGTAGGCTTTCAGACCAGCCTTGATCTGACCTCCTTGACCAGTCCCTGCAGCCCACGCCTGCTTCCATCCGGAAGAAGCACGTGCCAGCACGAGCTGCATTGAGCCTTGGTGTTGACTGTGGCGGGGCAACCCAACAGACATACTGCCCACTGCAGGGATCTGTTCTCGGCTACTCTCCGCTCTTCCCTGGCTTCTTGCTCGCCGCAGCTTGCCTGGAGGACCAAGCCCGTCTGCCCCCGTCTGCAGTTTTGCGTCGTTTGAGAGCGGGCTGCTTGTTATTCAGAAGGGGCTGTCGGGAGGCTCCGTGATGTCTGTGTCTGATGCGCCGTGGATCAGATGAGCCTATCTGAATGGAAGGGTTGGCACGGGCAGCAGGATTTGTTTAATCACATTCCACATAAGGTTCGAAGGGAGGCGAGGGGCCGCTTGTTCTGGCGGGCAGAGGGGTTTCCCTTGCAATCGAATCCCTCGGTGCGTGGAGCTGCCTCTTATCTGGACTCCAGCAGGGGCCCGGCCTCCTCCAGTACTTGATACCTTGACGCAGCCCAGCACTGATTATTAATGGGGCGTTATCTTGCCTCGTGCCTCCATCAAACACAAACGTTCAGGAACTTGTTGACCAGTTCTTCAGCCTACGTCTCCCCCGGGCCCGGCAGCTTTCACGTTGGCAGGCCATTGCCCTGGGCAGGAGTTTGCTTTGAACAGCTTCGTTAGAGGAGCCCACTGCCCACCCAGCAGCAGCCAGAGGACGTGGGGAGCAGAGGGGCCGAGCGGGGCAGAGCAGTGCTGGGGGATCTGATGGCTGGGATTTGCAAGAAGGCCCCTGCCGATGCCGGGGACTGTCCGAGGGCAGAGCAGCCTGCAGGCGAAGCACGGAGCAGGCCCCGGAGCGAGTTCTCCTGTGCATGCCGGGGCCCGGCTCTGGGGTCAGGGTACTCTGGGCAGGGGAACGTGGCTTGTTCCCGCTACTTCCATCTGCTCCTCTCCCACTTGCCAGCTGCTCACTTCGCAGTCCCACCACAGCCTGCAGCCCGGGGGGCTGGCGCGGGATCCGGGCTGCTGGGCCAGCATGGATCTTGGCCCCTCTCTGAAGGAGCGTCATGCCTGCTGCGTGTTGTGGCCTCCGTTCCTCTGGACGGCTGGGCAGGGAAGGCAGCACGTCCCGTCGGGACGTCTCCAGGGCTGGGAGGCTGAGGGTGGCGGGGCACAGTCTGACGTTCATGCAGGCAGTGACCCCCAGATGTGAGACTTTGGCATCCAGTTCTTCCAAAAGCAATTAATAGAATTTTTCCCCTTTAGATTTTATGGTTTATGTCTCTTCCCATAGACTGCAGGGCGGTAATTAGAACCGGTGTTAGCAGATAAATTCTAATGAGGTTTTCATGGCTGGAACATGTACTCTTCCGGGATCCCCGCAGCAGACAAAGGCCGCTGTGTTTTGCCACATTTTACGGTGCAGGTATAAATTTTTACAGATGTTCTTGCCGTGATACAAGCAGATAATTGCCACGCGTTTTGGTGTTTGAGGATGTGGGAGGAGAGGATGAGGAGAGGCAAGGCCCTCTCGTGAGAGCTTGGGACTGGGATCCGGGACACCCGGGGTGAGCCTTGTTGCTGGCACTGGCTGGCTCTAGCCTGGCTTACTTAACTGCCCCCTGCCTCGGGGCCTGGGTCTGTGAGATGGGGTTGGCGATACGCTCCTGCTTGGAGAACTGGGTGGAAGGTGCCAGGCGAGCGTTCACTTTATCTTAATGGCCTGTCTTCACCTGATTTCATTGTCCAGGGGCTAGGCTGGCTGCTGAGATCGGCCTCCGCAGCAAGAGAAAGCTGCTGCTTTGGGAGCGCGTGGCTGGAGGGAGGGAGGGCTGGAGGAAGAAGCAGCCAGGCCACGGGCCCAGTGAGTGGGCTTGCCTGCGGTAGCAGGATGGAGACAGTGAGGTGGGCACTGCAGGGAAGAGGACCTATATTTGCTTAGTTGTGGGGCTGGGGGGCACCAGACACATCCAGTACCCAGTGGCTTTTTGCTGGGCGTGCCAGCCACGCATAGGTGTGTTTGGGATCCGTGGCCACGCGCCTCCCACTGAAGTCAGTGGGTCTGGGCAGCGTGGGCTTCGGGTTCTTGGGGAGGCCCGGGACGTGCCATCTGCCCCCTGCTTCACCAGCCACTCTCCTCCGTGGTCCCGGAGCCCACGGGCAGGCAGCAGCAGAGCAGACGAGTCCCGTGGCAGCTCCCGGGGCCGCACGCTCCCCTTGTGAAGTTCAGAGCCGCTAAAGCGAAGTGGGGCGAGAAGGGAGGGGTGAAAAATGCAGGCGCGCACGCGTGGCTCCAGTGTGGTGAGCCTCTCCTCGTCTCCATCTGTCTGTTGGCTTGGCCGCCTCCCTGGGTTCTGTTTTTTCTTTGAGCTGCCTTTTGCAATCCTGCGTCTGCTGCGCGGTTTCACCCACACGCAGGTTAGCGTTCGCTGAGCCCGACTGTCGGCATCCATAATTCTTTAATGAAACATTTCCCTGCACTCGAAGTGAACTGTGCATGATTTACAGTGGGACACACAAAAGGTCAGTTTACTTAATACCAGCACCTTCATTTTTCCAAATTCGGCTGAAATTAAAAAGCCATATATATCTTAAAAATCTTATTTATGAACACTTAAGTATAAGTAAGTCATACTTGGACTGCTTCCCTCTCTCCTGATATATGTAATCTGGCAACGACGCAGACTTAGAATAAAATCTGGCAATACAATATGCTGCACTTTACTATTTTGACACTACCACTGTGATGTTTTTTTTACAGTTACTGATGAGCTTATGTCACTGTGCGTTTTGGGAAAGAAAAGGGGGGCAAGAAAAAGAGAAGAATATTGATTAGCTGAGTTCCTGATGAACCAAACGAGTTCCTTGGTCTTATTTGTTTTATTTTATTTTATTTTGCATTGGGTACATCGTTCCTTCAATTATTCATGCAACCGCCTTGTCAATATTGCCAAGATGTCTTGGCTTCCTAAGGGAGAAAAATGAATTCTGGGGAGAAATCTATGTATGGTTTTAAAACAAATGCACCAAAAACATCTTCTTTTTTTTTCTTTTTCCCCCGTTTTTTATTTTTGTTTTGTTCCAGAAGGAGCTTAATTCTGTTGCTTCCGAGCTGGCTGCGCGGCAGGAAGAGAGTGAACATTCTCATAAACATTTAATTGAACTCAGCCGGGAATTTAAGAAAAATGTACCTGAGGTACAGTATATTTGCTGTTATGGAATTAACTCAGTAGGGCGGCGTATTTTCCTCTGCTCAAACTAGATTGTGAAAACTGTAGACATAAGTGACTAACAAGAAAGGAAGCTAATTAGCCACAAAGACAAATTATAGTCCCCAACCTTCGGGTATTCTTACGGCTTATTACCGCAGCCTCCAGCGGTTCCATTGTGGGGGAAGGATCCTTCTCCAAGGCGCCGCCCCCCGGCGCGCTAGGCTGGGCGAGCGCAGCACCGTGCCGGATCAGGCCCTCCCGCGCTGCCAATAAAAGAACTTTGGGTCTCGAGCAGTTTATAAAAAGCAAGCGTTGAACGCGCCGAGCTGAGCTCTTGGCATCCAGCTCTCAGCCCAGATGGGGTAGGCTCATTTTAATTTTTTTTCCAAACTGAATTTTATTTCAGTCGGTTTGGCTGTTTGCTGGGGTTTTGACAGTTTCGGATGCTATTTCTTGCTTGCCTTTCAACGAGGAAGAAAAACAGGAAAGCCTGGGGTGGGGGGAGCTTGGAAAGGCATCGACAGCCCCTGCCGGCGGGACCGCTGGTGCCTCGCATGATCTGCCCCCTAGCTCCCTGGCACCTGAGATCCTGCTGCCCTCCTCCACAAGGGCAAAGGGGTTAAAGCTCCATCTTGTGTCAGGCTGGCAAGGCTGAAGAGAGGAAAGTCCCTTGCAGTCCCCTCTGCAGGGAGCCACTTTTTCCTCCAGTAGGTTCAATCAGAAGCATTGGCAGCAAAGCGCCCAAGCCCCCTGCACTGTAATGGTATTTGTGGGGGTGACTTTGGCAACCGCGAAGCTGCCCCCAGAAACCCATGTTCCTGGCACCGCTGGCCATAGGTCTCCTTGCTGGCTGCAAGCGTTCCTGATCCCTATAACACGTCTTCTCTTACCCCCCACCCTTTTGTACAGCCCCATCTCCACCCCGACACTCGCACTTCCTGAGCCTGCGCTTTGCACGAGAGCTATAATCACCACTGCTGTCTCTCACTGTAGCGTCTTTCAACCCAGAGCATTTAGCGTCCGTGATCCATTCTTCAGCAGTTGAAGGCAGGGAATATGGTGGCACTGAGAGCTGTGTCACAGCAACACCCCAGCACAGAGCAGGTCAGGATGGGACTTGGAGACTGTGATCCCACCGCCAGCACAAAGGGAATGTGTGCAATCACGATGCAAGGGCCCAAGCCCCGGTTTGCTCGAGACACTGCTAGTGGGGAGAAAGCACCAGGAGATCATTCACTGCCCCAAGGGTTCTCACGTGGGTCACGAGGCCAGTAGCACAGTGCCCTCCCCAGGGTTGGCTTGGCACTGTCTCACATTTAAAGACAAGCTAAAAAAGGAAGGTGGCCTGTGTAGCGGGGAGCATCATTTTGGAAGTTTCCCTCCTGTGAATGCCATTAGGAAGTCATAGGATCACAGACAATGCGGGCTGGAAGGGACCTCAGGAGTCCAACCCCCTGCTCCAAGCAGCACCAGCCCCAACTACAGCATCCCAGCCAAGGCTTTGTCCAGCCGGGTTTTAAAACCCTCCAAGGATGGAGATGCCACCACTGCTGGGTAACCGGTTCCAGTGCTTCACCACCCTCCTCGTGAGAGTTTTTTTTCTCATATCTAACCTCAGCTTCCCTTGCTGCAGCTTGAGCCCATTGCTCCTTGTCCTGTCATCTGCCCCCACTGAGAACAGGCCAGCTCCATCCTCTCTGGGACCACCCTGCTATCACATCCCCCCTCAGTCTTCTCCAGACTAGATAAAGCCCAGTTCCCTCAGCCTCTTCAAAGTCCTTTGCCCAGCCCCCTGACCATTTTTGTTCTCCTCTGCCGGACTCCCTCCAATTTGTCTACAAATTTGCTCTCTGCTTCATTAAGTCCTACAGCCTTGCTTTCAGCCAAACCCCAGCAGCCTGGTGGGGATGGGGGCAGGAATGTGCGTAAAAACTGGGGTGAATTGGGTACCAATAAGGGAGAGGAGTCCTGGGCCTGATCCGCAGCCCCATGAAGTCAGTGGGAAGCTTTCTGCCGGCTCCTGCGAAAGCTGGATCCGCCCCTCGAGGCTTTGTCTAAGAACCGTGCCTCCTGCAGACACCTCTGGTGCAAGCTCGAGTGTCAGTGCCCTTCTGCTCTGATCCGCGTGAGCGTGCCCATCGCTCCCCAGGGTAAGAGCTGGCACGGGGGGTGGCTCCGTTTCCCCGTGCTGGACGTGGTGCCTGTGCTCTGCTCTGCACTTGCATCCCTGTGAGCAGGGGCTTGCTCTGTAGAGTTTTCCTGGCTTTAGATGAGCGAGAGCAGGACAGGCTCAGCACCGGTCCATCAAAGGGACCACTTGGGCAAAGGCTGGAAAGGGCTCTGAGCCTGGGCAGCAGGATGATGCCACAGGCCACTTTCCCCTCACTGGCTGATTCGTGGCTGGAGTTAGTCCCATAGCCCTCCAAGTTTCTAGGTCTCCGTCTCCACTTGCCCTGGGCTTCGTGCCCCAGTTAGTCGCACCCCGGCCTCCCCCGAGGGAGAGCCTGTCACCCCTGCTGCGAGTGCTGGCTAGCTGGGGAGGGGCTCAGCAGAGGTCACCATGTGTGCTCCCGTTCGGGACGCAGGGCAGGATTTGAACCCCAGTCTCTGGAGAAGCCTGTGCACTTGGCAGGACTGAACCATCTGCCCTAGGCTAGCTGTACTTGGAAAAATAGCGAGTGACTTATCCAGCATTTCAAACTGGATGCAGCTGGAGTTACTGCGGAGCTGGCGAGAGATGCCAGCACAGCGCGTGTCGCTGGGGAGCACTTCACGCCGCCCAGCGTGAAGTGAGCCAGAGGAGCCCGCGCGGGGGCCAGAAGGGGGGCACAGAGCCTACCCCCTACTCAGCACCGCTTTCGGAGTCCTGCAGGCGCCCTCTCCCTCAGCGCTCCTGCGTCTTGCTTGCATGGCCCAAACCCCGTGCCCTGTACTGTAGGCAGATTGACAGGGCGTCATGCTGAAATTGAGACCTGTGCAGCTCCGTTAGGTGGACTCCGCTGCAGGTTATGGGCTGAAAAAGCCTGCTTGGCGCTGCGCCCTGTCCCCAAGAACTGGGGAGTCAGAGAGCTAGGACAGGGATGGCCCCTTGTAAACGCAAGCGAGCCGAAGGGAAGTGAGTGCGGAGGGCAGCACAATGCCTGCAGATCATCGCCCTCTTCCCGAACATAACGCCCACTCCACTGACTGCAGGAGGGGTTGCGTGCGTGTTCCCAGAGCAGCCCTTGGCCTCGGGATTTAGCAGATCCTCTCAGGCAGTTCTGAGGCACGGCATGTTGAAAGAAGGTTGGAAGCAAAAATTGCAAAGAACAGTCGGTTCCCAGTAGGTGGACAGGCCGGGGGAGGAAGGTGTTAAAGACTGCCTCCTGCACGGGGAAAGTGGGAGAGTGCGGCATCCCAGTCTTGCAGGTCTCCAGAGACTCAGCAGGGGAGATGAAAAACCTTCTTGCCCTTCCCCAGGGGAAGATATCCTTGAGAAGATCAGATCTAACCAGAGCACCGGCTGTAAAGCTTCAGCGAGCAGCCAGGTGGTTGCCCATGTCCGTAGCTCGGTGTGCGCTTGGCTGTGCGTGCGTGTGTGCCTGAGTGCGTGTGTGTGCACAAGTACCACTGGGGAGCTCGTGTGATATCTGCATCGGGTGAACTCTCTGATCTCTCTTGCAGGAAATCAGAGAGATGGTGGCTCCTGTCTTAAAAAGCTTCCAAGCCGAGGTAAGAAGCCGGCACTCACGAGGGGTTCTCTGTCGTGGCGGTGTCTGCGCTTAGAACGAACCAGGCAGTGGCGATTAATAAAGCCAGACCCCAGGCCGAGCGCTCACTGCCTGCACAGCACGCTCCCCTTTCCAGCTCTCGCTGATGGAAATCACAAGCACGTGCTTCCTTTGAACCTGACACGGGTATTTAGCTTATCTGTTTGGACCCCACGAGTCACATCGTACCTGGTTTGTATTGTGTTCCCCATCTGATTATCTCAGTAGGTGTTGTGGGTATTTTCATGTGTCCTAAGGAATTCTCCCAGTCTAGGTGCCAGCCTGATGCCAAGGGATGTAAATGCCTCCGCCGGGACGGGTCGGTGTAGGAGAAATATCACGCTTCCCGGCATTTTTTCCTTAAATGATCGCTCTTCTGGGGGCTGCTTTCTGTGTTCCTCTAATGTGCTTAGATTGAAACCCCTAGAGAGATGTAGGCACTCAGAACTCACCAGCAGCAACACATTAGAATCTGTCATCTGCTGAGCATTACATTATTTTAAATCTGTCTCTTTGGAACCACGTAACTGCATAAGAAAATATTAAAGTAAACAATAACTGGATTTACACAAATGTGGCTGATTTCCATATTTTTCATCACTTCATTTTATTACTCAGTTTACTGATATGCTCATTTATTTATAGGGCAATCCAGTATTGATTCATTCCAATGCACTATGCATAAACACATAAAAGAGAGTGATAACAATAGGAATACATTTTCAGTCTTTTAAATACTGCATTTTTTCCAATAGCTGTCATTAGATCCGCTATGAGAATATGAGCTGTGTGCTTTGGGGAGTCTAGGAGTGGCTCTGGGTTTACACCTGTGTAAGCACGCTCAGGATCCAGTCCCTTGGGCTCCGTGTCTTATGTGGGTGCTCTCTCTCAGTAACTCGTGTGACTCCAGGAAAGCTGTTGATTTTTGCCCCCAGGGGATTTTTAAATATTAGCCCTGACAGGGAAGGAGTTTAAATTTCCAGCCCTTGAGCACAGGGGTCTGTAGCAATGGGAGACATCCCATACCTAAAGCTGCATGAAGGGTTGCGTTGCTTGCGGAAAGGAGGGCAGTGGTTTTGGGCACCTTGATCCTGCTCCTGCTGAAGTCAGTGGTAGCTTTACCATGGAGTCAGCCAGCACGGGCATCATCTGAGGAGCGGCAGGCCTTTAACTCAACTTTGGGCACGTGGCTGGGAGGGGAGCTGGTTTACAGCCTTGGGCCCTGGCTCACCCCTGTGCAAACAGGATGCGAAGAGAGCGAGAGGATCTGCGTGGGCGACGCTGTCTTGCTGTGCATCCAGCCCAGCGCTCCATCGACCCTTCTCTTTGCAAACACAGGACCCGGTCCATCAGCATTTCCTCTCAGGTCACTGGGATTTGTGGCCAAGTCCAAGCAACCATGCCAGTCTCCTCCTCCGTTCCCCTAGGGCAGGACTATGTGAAAAGGAAGGGGGCAAGTGGGAAGGAGTCTTCTTATTTGGAAGCAGGCACCGTCACCTGGTGTCAGTCTGCACAGCGCCTTGGACTTCCTCAGAGCTGCGCTGGAGTCGCACTGCTGTGCTTCCAGCCGTTGGCTTTGCTGGAGCGGCCTTTATTTCCTGCCAGCCGGCAATCTAGTGGATTAGGAGGGGTTGTTCGTGAAAGCTAGAGTAGCCTGGTGTAACAAAGCTGCCCTCTTGTCAAGACATCTCTCGACCTGGGGGCCAACCGGCATCAGTAGGGACCCAGTCCGGTCCTGACCACTAGACCTATGTCAGCAGGAACCCAACAGCCCATTTCCATCCCTGCTGTTCCTGCTTGCTTCAGCACGTTAAAAGTTAGCCCTTCCCCTAGGGAGGAGGAGGAAGAGTCCCCCCACGGTGCAGCTGTTCTAATCATGCCCCAGCTCCGTCCAGCCGCTCACGGCTCGAATGTCTGGTGCTGCATTAGTTTTTTGGTTTTTTTTTTTAATGGCTTTAGCCTGCACTAAGCATGAATATTTACCAGGGAGAATACAGTGCTACTTCATCTGAGTCACGGAAAGTAGCCCATAAAAACCTTGTGATGAATGCCAAGACGTTCCCTTCTATTCTTTCTTCTAAATGGAAAGGGGAAAAAATCATTTTGAAATACTAACCTGTGTTTTTGCGGTTGCCATAAGTAGCTGGTATACATTTAGGCTCCTGTATCCTTTCTATGTAATTTCTTTTGCTTCATGGGGAGGGGGGCTGTGGGGTGATGAAGAAAGGAATAAATTGTACCCACTGAGAATAAAAACAGCTTTTGTTTTTCATTCTGATTAGATAAAGGCCAGTTTATTTCTCTGGCACGGAATAACACAAAGCTGCCCGTGACGGTAGCTTAATGGCAACAGCTTGAAATGGACAAAGTTTGAATATCCTTGCGCACAGAGAAAAGAGCAAACCAAAAGCCCTGCTAATTACAAAAGTTGCTTTATGAAAGATAATTCAAAGCAATAATTTAGCAAACATAATCAAGTAGCGCAGATGGGGATTTTGATGAATAGTTTGCAACATGCAATTAGCAGCTCTTGCAGTTACATATCATTAACCCTCAGAGCACAAAAATTATTTTCTCATTATTAGATGAAAAGGTAAAATTAAGCTGACTAGACAGTAAAGGAACAAACTACAATTAATTACCTTCATTTATTACAGTCATTATTTTAAACTTATTTTTTTTACTCCGATAGATAGATGAAAACATCTAAATTAAAAGTTTTGTTATGCTAAATTGGAGGTGAAACTTTCCAGTGCTTTTGCACACTCGAGCGTCCGCGTGGTGGGGAACTGCAAGCTTTGCTTTCTCCCAGGAACATTGGCTCGATCTGAGATCTTGTTTAAAATAAAAGGATGGTTTAGCAAGAATATAAGAATGAATCCCAGGTTTCCACTGGGAGTGCGCAGGCAAGGGTGAGAGCAAGCGTGTGTCGCATGCTTTTCCCCAGCACCCCCGTCACAACCTGTCTTTCATTGGTTTATAGCTTTTAAGTTCACACGGGCCTGCTGGGATTGCTCAAGGGAAAGGCTTCCTACCACAGACCCAAAGACTCCCCTGTATTCATTCCCACCTCAAGTTCAAATTCAGCAGGACTTGTAGCAAAACCTGCCATCTTGATTAAAAACTTCCAGCGATGGGGAATTCATCCCAACCCTTGGTAAGTTGTTGCAGCCATGGGTCACCCTCAGCGTTCAAAATCTGTGCCTCGTTTCAAATCTGCACGTGCCTAGTTTTAGCTTCCAGCCACGGGATTGTGTTAGGTCTTCATCCGCTTGATGGAGGAGTCCCACGAGATCAGGTCCCTGTGGGTAGGTACTTGTGGGCAGTGAGCACATCGCCCCGTGTCCTTGTTGGAGGCCCGGCAGACTCTCACTACAGAGCACGCATCGCACTTCTTTATTCTTTGTCTCTCAACCCTTTTCGGTTTTTCAGTACCCTTTTTGAAGTGGGCATGCCAGCACGAAGGGTGTTGCAGTCACAGTCACACCAGCACCACGTGCAGATATAATAGGCGCTCTCTCCTGCTGAATGGTTCCCTGTTTGACATCCAGTGGCTCTTGTGTTTTGGGGTCCAAGGGCCCCCTCCGGATGCTGTAAAAGTAATGCTTCTAAATGACTGTGCAAGCACAGCAACTATTGTTTGGATGGGAAATAGGACCCAGTCCTCCTTTTGACACACCCGTGACACCCCAGTGAAAGCAGTGGGGAAGCCTGAGGAAGAGGGAGTCTGTCATTTGGATACAGCCAAGCCCGTGAAAGCCATTGCTTCCTTATTGTGGAGGTGAAAAGCAGCAGCATATATTCAGCCCTCCCTTCTCACTAAGCTTGCAAGTGACCTCCCTTGGCCTTTGAGGGGGACGCCAGGTAGGGTCCAGATGAGGGGTGAGATGGGCATCCTGCTCGGACCAAACGACAGCCAGAGAGGAGTCGGAGGGGGAGGGAGCTTGCAACAGCAACTTCTGGAGCCTCCTTACGTGAATGTTTCGGTGCGCACGGAGCAACATGGACCTCTGCTCCACGGAGCGGGGACCCAGGGGTCTTCTTGCAAAGAAGCAAGTCTGAGGGCTTCAGACGACGAATGCCAGCCACCTTTCACCTGTGGCTTTAGGTCCTGGTTCATTTTGCCTCTGGGGACCCTCTGCATAGGCTGTGTTGCTTCGGGGTATTGAACGGTGATAAAAATGTGTCCAACAATGAACCCGTGTCAGACAGGTCTCCTGGAGGGCAAGCTACATGCCAGTCAGACACGGAGCGTGCACGTGGCTGATCAGGTCTCGCACCCACGTCTCCACGAGCACCAGTTAGTCTGTCTGGAGTGAGGGCAGTAGGTGACTACGTGCCAGTGGGGCCAGGACATACGTTCCAGGGGACGGGTGACAGCTGCTCTGCACTGGGGGAGGAAGCTGGTGCAAAGGAGCATGTCTGGCAGGCTGACCGAGGCCTTCCCCCCTGCATGCTGCTATGCAGGAGGGCTGCTCCACCCTCTCAGGGCACATGGAGGGTGCTGTGTCTCACAGCGGCATTATCTCCTTCCACGGTGCCGTTCCCCCATTCCCAACGACTGCGGTGCACAAACGAGGCCTCTCCAGTAGCTAACACCAGCAGTCTGCACCCCTCGGTCACTTCTGCTGGGGCATTTTTCCGCAGGATGCCAGGTCCTGCGGCTCACGGCCTCCAGAGTCTGGGAAGGCTCCTGCGAGAGTGACCGGGAAGGCATTGCCCGGTGGTCAGTGCATACCACTGGCCTCACATCTCACAGGATCACACTTGATTCCTGTGTTTTTGGAGGGTGACAGCTGTGGCTATTAAACCCATAGAGGCTGCTGTCCGATTTGAACACCTGCACTAGAGGCCTGATCTGAGACCACTAGTATTGCAAGGAAGGGAAGAAGCGATCTGGAAGAGCCACAGACCTGTCAGTGTGACCTCGATAGCGTGCGTAGCTTTAGAACAAACTTTGCAGGAAAGGATAATTAAGGACATGCAGGTAAATAGAAAATGGGATAAAATGCACCAGAGGTTTCCCAAAGGTTGATTGTGCCAGGCTAACCTGATATCTTTCTTCGAGGAGATAACTGATTTTCTAGACAAAGAGAATGCAGGAGATCTAATCTCCCTGGATTTCGGGAAAGCGTTTAATACAGTGCCACCTGGGAAATCATTAGTTAAGCTGGAGAAAATGGGGCTTAGTGCAAGAAGTTTCAAGTGGATAAGAAGTCGCTGTAGGGGACGTGGCAGTGAGTTGAAAGGGGAAATGTAAAGCTGGAGGGAGGTTACAGCTGGAGCTCCTCAAGGATTGGTCTTGAGATCAGCCTCGGTTGATAATCACATGAATGACCTTGGCACGAGAAGTGAGAGCACCAGAATGAATTTGATGCTGACCAACAATTGGGAGGCACTGTCAACACGGAGGAGACCTGGAATATCTTACGAGAAGAAGCAGCCGACCTACAGGACCGGAGGAGTGGAAATGAGATGAAGTGCAGCGGTACTGAGCGCAAGCTCATGCTTGGGGGCTCATGAGAAGAAAGCCTATCACAGACTGTCCATCAGGAGCTCGCCAGGTGGAAACGCCAAAGGAAGAGCCGCGCTTGAGGATATTCCTCATCGCGGGATGCCTGTGTGATGCACGGTCATAGGAGGTGGTATCAGGGAAGCTGTTTCTGGAGAGATGAAGACCCCTTCCAGCCACTGTGGAGATCTTGTCTGAAATCCTGTGCGCATCTCTGGTCTCCGACGTTTGTGTAGGATGAATTCAATCTGGAGCGATTGTTGGGAAGAGTTTGTGGGGGTGTCGCAGGCCTGTCTGCCCAGAGCAGTCTGGAAGAGCGTGTCTCGTTCAGCTCGGTGGAACGAAGCCGGGGGGAACGTGGCAGCCGTTATACTGGGGTGGGAGGACGCCGGGGAGGCAGAAGAGCTATTTAAGTTAATGGACAATGTTGGCACCACAGTAAACGGGTGTAAATTACCCAGGATTAAATTTAGGCTGGAAATGGAGAGGTTTCTAGCCCTCCGAGGAGGGAGGCTCTGGGACAGCCAGAGGAGTGGGGCCGACAACCCGGCTAGTTTTCAGATGGAGCTTGCTCCGTGGGCGAAGGGGCAGTTTTGCGTGGGTCCTTGCAACGGCAGGGGACGAGACTCAGCGATGCAGGGCAGCCGGCTTTCCTCCCCAGGCTGCGTGCGAAGTGCCTGTCGCAGATTAGAGCCTGATCCCCAGTTGTCACTATTATTAATGGACCAAATGAAAGGCCGGTTTGAATTTGGGCGCGAGGCCTGGGCTCCAAATTCCTGTGGCTGTGCCTTTTTATCTCTTGGCTCTTAATGCTGTCTTTAAAGCAAAGCAATTTTTCTATGTTAGCACAAGTGGGATTCGAGTCACTTATGGAAAAGTAATTTGCTTGTACATGAAAACCCTTCTCTAGCCCTGGGCTTTTCCAGCAGTGCCCTGCCTTTTGAAGTCAGAAATGGACACTGGAAACCCAGATGCTCCCTGTCTCTCAAGGTGCCTCGGGAAGGATCCAGCTGAGCTGGAAGAGGGGTGAGGAGGGCAGATGGCCTGGGGAGCTTTCTCCACAACCAGAGACCCGCAAGGCTGGGGCTGTCCAGTTCAGAGAGGAGGCAAGGAAAGAAGACCCAAAGTCAGGAGCGAAACAGAGAATGGAAATCAGGTGCTCCCTCTCCTAGCAGGACACTGTCACCCTTCTTCAAAGCTAGTCAAAGATGATCCCATCGTACCTAAAGTTTGGGAGCCCTCTGCCGCTGGAGAGGAAGGAAGGATGGATCCGGCGTTCCAGTCGGTACCGAGCCCTTTTCGTCTTGCATCGCGCTCCCGGTGCCGGGGCCGGCTGGGCTGCGCCTCCCTCTGTCCTGATCGCTGCTGGGGCTCCGTCTGGGATTCGGAGAGCCGGAGGGCCGCGGGGTGCATCTGCATCCCGTCAGACGAACCCTTCTTGCTGCAAAGGCTGTGATAGACGCAGCCCCAGCCCTCAACACCCCCGTGCTTTGCCCAGTTCGCTGCAGAGCCCAACTCGGTGGCATGTTCCCATTACTGCTATGCTCCTGCGCTCGGGGATCGCTGCTCCTCTCCCACCCGCCCACGGGGACCCCCTCGCTGCCGGTTCACGGCGGAGTCAGGCGAGCCCTCCAGAGCTCCCGGGGCCAGAGGTAGGCACCGCTGTGTGCAGGGGCTTGTGGGCGGCGAGCGGAGAAGATGCCGGCTTCCGGCTGTGGAGAGGAGCCGGTTTGTCCTCGTGGATCGTTTCCCACCAGCTGTTCTAATGAGCAATTGGCCTCCAGCAAAACCCCCCCACCCACGTGCTCTCTCCATGGCAGCTTTTACCGATGCTCCATCCATCCCGCCACCGGCCCTTATCCCTCTTCCCCATTTCGCCGGTCGGAGCCTGTCTCCCCACTCCCCCGCCCAGCCCGCAAAGGCTAAAGCATTTTAGAGAGTGAGAAAGGAATCAACCCTCTGCAGTGACCCTTTCCCACGCTGACCATGTAAAATCAATCTGCTCCTTACAGCCTCGCACGCCTCGCTCCGGAGCCTTTCATTCCCAATGATACATCAATACAGGCTGGTTTACAGCTGCCAACTGGCAGTAAATGCACTCAAAAATATAAATTTAAAAAATCAAAACTGGGCTGTCAGTAAAAAAAAATATTTACATGAGCGAGAGCGGCAGGACAATCTTGAAATATCCCCTCTCTTCCTCTGCCATAAATAGAGGCTGTTGGTTACTGTCGAACCAGGCGCCGATGGGAAGGCATCTCTGCGGGGAGGGTGCTGGCGTGGGGCTCAGGACTGGCCGCCGGCTTCCTGAGTGATTTGGGGCACATCTGCAGCGTCTCTGTGCCTGAGGTCCCTCCCGCCATAAGGCAGGTGCAGCAGCCCTTCCCTACCTCGCAGGGTCGTTGTGAACCGCTCTGCGTTATCGTGCGGCATCCGGCTGCTCCAGGAGTGCGGCCTGGATTGCTGCTTAAGGGATCCAGGTCGAAGGGCTTTGAAATAACCAGTCTTCAGCCACCTTAGCCCCCAGCCTTGGCGCCAGGCAGGCCCGTGGTCTCCGTGAAGGCTCTGGCTGCAGGATCGGGGCCCGTGTGCCTGTTGTTGTGCTGCCGTCTGGATTCGCTGACCTTTGGAGCAGCCTCATTATAATTTACGAGCGCTGTAAAAAGTGTGGACGTTACCGGGGAGCGTGTTGCTTTCCAGCTGACGTCCCCTGTTGAGGCGATGCCCGGTAAGGGTCACAGCCATTAAAGCTGTTGAGTAACGTTGAATGGCTTTTCATATTAATTTTAGCTCATTACAGTATTTACACAGCTCCCGATTCACTGGGAGCGAGAAGTTTCTGGATCTAGAGACTTTCTGCCCAACGGGTTGGCTTCTGCAGGGATGTTATCACTTGACTCATGGTACTTGCTTGAGTAACTGGGGTTGCTCCTGGGCGTGCCAGCACCCCCAGCACTCCCAGGGCTGGGCTCAGCTTGGGGTTTGGGCCCCCCCCAAAATGTCACCTATTCTCACGGGCACAGCAGTGTCACCACAGCCCAGGTGTAGCTTTGCATATAGCTCTGATTGAGGGGAGAGGGGTAGTGGGATCTGTAGATTCAAGGAATCTGACCGGGGCTGCAGTGTGAATGCTCCTGCCACGCCTGCGTGGCCACGGTGCAGCTCCCACTAGACTAAAATCCCAGAAAAGTTTCCTCTCTACAATGCAGCCACTGGGTGACATGCTGACAGCCACACATGAAAACGTGGCCACTGCAACTAGAGGTGACCCTGGGAGGAGACGGGGTGAATAGCAGAATTCGAAATGTCTCCAGAGCTGATTGGGCCAGCGTGCCTCGAACAAGGGTCAGGAAGCCTAGCGAATGATGCAAACGACGCGTGTGACCGGCGGAGACTTTCAAGCTACAGAACAGTGTGGGGCAAGTTGGACGTGGCTGGTGGGCCTGCAAGGCAGCATCTTCGCTAGCTCTTCCCAGCTTTGTCCGCTCCACAACGGACTCGAAACGAGCTAGCTCGGCTCCTGGAAGAATATGGCCACGGCCCCTGCAGCTCAGCCTGGGCCTGCCTGGGACCCAGTTGCACCGTAGACGCATCCAGAGTGCCCACAGAGACGTCGGCTTGCTGAAGTGGGCAGTGAGACCCAGGCCCACCTGCTGTAAGAGCCCCTTGTTCCCAAAGCCCTTGTTTCATTTAAAACCCTGCAGTACGTGCGTGAGACCTTGGGAAGGTGGCACAATAACCTCTCGTGGAGACGCGTAATCCATTAGATCAAAGGAGGCATTGATCTAAGGCAGGATCTTCCTGCGGTGTACGACCGGGCTTGGGAAATGAAATGCATCAATTGCTGGCACGTCGGCATGGGCATGGGCTCTGCCACCAAAGGCCAGAGGAGCAGATCACACTTGCGAGGGGCTTGTTCAAGGGCTGCCCTGCTCGAAATCGGATATTTGGGCCCGTGAAGTCTGAGCTGCCGAGTGCCGCGGGTAGCGTGAGAGGGAGCGTGGCTGGCTGCGGTGTCGGCCTGGAGCCCCGGAGCCCCGGGTTGCATTGCTGACGCTGCCACGGGCTTCCAGAGAGTCCTGAACGCGCCCTTGGGGGCAGCTCCTCGCCGGCGCCGGGCGGCCGTTGTTAGGGCACTACTTGGCCAGGTCCCTTTTGGGATCCGAGCCGTAGCCTCGGGGCTGGGGATAGTAACAGCTCTGCACTGTACAGGTGAGCACAAGCCCTGTGAGCAGCCTGTGGCGATGGGCTGTTTGTGCCCCGCACAGGCTGCTGTCCATCCTCCCGGTCTGGCGCGTCCCCCAGGGCCGGTGCCTCACTGGGGTTTGCCCCTTTGCGGTTCCTGTTGCACTGGCTGCCTGGCCCAAATACCATCCTCGGTTGTGTAGTTCATGCTCCAGTGTAAAACCCCTACCCGGTTTTTGAAAGAGCGCGGAAAGAAAAAGATCTTTCCTTGCGGTCATCGAGGAGCAGCAGCCGTGGAGCGGATTCTGCTCCTCATTCTTCTCCCTGGGAGTCGCTTGCAGATTTAACTCTCGCTTTTGCCCAGTAAGCAGCAGAAACTGCTCTTACCATATTTCTCGCACATAGTGCACGCAGGTTTTGAGCAATTGGCTGTTAAAAACCAGGATGTGTGTTGCATGTGCTAAAAGGAGGCACGGTAGAGCCAGGATTTTGCTCTTTCTAGCCACGGGTGCGGGACCGCGTGTCGGCTAACCTCCTGGCTGCTGTTCGCAGATCCCGCGCGGTGACCAGGCCAGCCTGGCGTTGGCATGTCAGGGGGGAACTCCTCCGAAAGGAAGTCTAATGAGATTAACATCCTCTGACTCTCCTATCAGGAACTTTGCCAAAGCTTCATTGAGCTTGTCAGGAAGTATTACAACAAAATTAAGAACCAGCAGCTATTTTCCTTCATTCGGTATCATATGCTTTATAAAGTAAATTATTAATGCATTTTTTTCCTCAGTTAAGCAGTTATTTGCAGTGGTCTTGGTATATTTCTCATTAGAAATAACATCATCTAAAGAACTCTATTGATTCATTTTTTTTTAATCTCAGAATCATGAACGTGAACAACATATTTATATGACATTCCCTTTAACTAGAATTCTCATGCTTTATTTTTATGTTATTGATCTTTTTGACATGAATTGCTTTTTGGCCTTGTGAAAATGTTGTAAGCTTTCTGCCTTCAGAGAAATGGACTCCTGTGTGAGCGGCGGTGGGAAGAATGATAACTCACATATACCGGGGGTAATATCTAACATATTTAACTACAGTTAAATGCGGTGGCCTCTTAGTGTGGCTTCAGCATCTCCATGCTTGCAAGCTCTTGAATGCTGTGCATTGCAAAGCCGGAGCGCTAGGTGGGAAATACGCAGGGATGCTTCTGCCCCCTGCCACCTCCAAGCGTGGCTGAGCCGGCCTGCAGAAAGCCGCGGGGAAAGGCAGCGGCTCCGACCGGACCCTCGGCGTGTTCGGGATTGATTTAACTTGCATTGCAGCGCTTCATCTCACATCACTACATTGATGCTGGCTGATAGGTAAGGAGCTCTGCTCTGCCTTCACTCCCAAGGGAGAGTCGGATGCTTGTGTGAGGACTGGAATAATGTACAGTCATTAGTCGCTAACAGGAAAGAGGTGGCCTGTCGGCAGCTCCGGATCAGCATGCTCTGTCCTGTCCGCCCTTTTCTCTCTGGCGTTGGGCCCGCTGACTCCCCAGGTCTTCGGGCTATATCCCGCATCCAGCCTGGGACCACGTCCTGGGGCGGACGGAGCGTCGTGAGCTGTCTAATAAGCCCTTGCGGGGCACTGGGTAGGAGGGGAGTGTTGATAGCCGCAGCCGGGCAGGGCAAGGGGCTCGCCAGAGTCAGGACCCTCCGCCTGTCTTCCCCCAGCTGACAGACAGGCTCCTCGACAGCCCGGCTCTGCTGGGAAGGTCCATGCTCCCCCCGCCTCGAGAGCCGCGGAGGGCCTGTCCCACCAGAGCAGCATCCTGCCATTGCTGAGCCCTCTCTGCCTTGCAGCCCAGAACAGGCAGGGCCTCCTCGCTGGCCCGGCTGGCGTTGCCAGCAGCCAAAGCTGGAAGACTTCCCTGTGGGGTCCTGCGCTCCCTGCTGCCGCTCCTGCTGCTTGCCACGGGCTCACCCATTCAGCTGCCCGTCCG
The DNA here is from genome assembly GCF_001723895.1 of Crocodylus porosus. NCBI lineage: Eukaryota > Metazoa > Chordata > Crocodylia > Crocodylidae > Crocodylus > Crocodylus porosus. The sequence goes on from NW_017728921.1 coordinate 3,265,160, forward strand.
CGGGCTCGTTCCGTTTTCCATCCATAGTTTCTCGTCTAGAAAACCCGTCTGAGCTTTCAGCACCTCCTGGCGCCCTCGCGGCTCCAGGGCAGCGCGGCGCTGCAGCTTCGTGGTGTGCCCAACCTTCCCCGGCGGCGCCAGCCCTCCTCCCCGCCTGCGAACTTCTGTGCGCAGAGCCAAGCGGGCGCAGTCTTGCATCTGCCTTCAGTGCTCTCCCCTTTCCGGATCCCAGGTGCTTGTGTCCTCTCGCCTTTGCTCAGTCTGCACCCGCCTTTGTTTCTCAGCTCCATCTGCACCAGGGTTAGGGTGCCCAGCTCCATCAAACCACAGTTACTCATTCTAGGCCGGACATCGCCGTTTCGGGGTCTCTCCTGGGCTGGATGGCTTCTCCGGGCCCTAGAAACACTGGCGTTGCGCTCTCGGCCAACGTCTGCGTTGTTCTCCCCTTCGGTTCTTCAGCTGATGGCCTTTGCCCTGGCCCAGATGATCACGGGGACCTGTATGGAAACCAGCCGTGTTGCTGTGGGCAGGGCAAGGCCCCATTTGGTGGAGCTGGGAGAAGCTGAGCTGTGAGCTACCCGGCTGTCTGGAGAACGCCCCTCGCCATCCCCCCAGCTCCTCCTTGCAGAGGTCCGAGCACCTCGCTGGGTTTGATCTCCTTGCCGGGCACGACGCCTGGAGCCCCACTTTACACAAGAGAAATGGGCACAGGGCGGGTGACTCAGTTTGCTCTGTCCTTTTGACCCAGTGTCACAGCTCAGGGTACGGTCTGTGGGCCGTCCCGGTCCCCTGCGACGAGAGGGTGCCTGCATCGTGCCTCGGGCACACGCGTTTGCTCCCGTGTGTGTCCGCCATTCTTATTGCACGCCACCTTAATCCTTCCTTGGGTGCAGCACGATATGGCCGTGCAGAGGGCATCCTTTTCGCCCCCAAGTCCTGCCTGAGAGCTTTTTCCCTGGCCGCCTCGTGCCTCGCTTACGGTGGAGGCAGAGGACTCTCGTTAGCTTTGCAAGGCCCTTTGAGATCCCTGCTTGAAGGAGGCCATGCAAGCACAAACTGCTATTTGCGCGTCCTTCTGGCTGGCAAAATCCACCCAATTTAGCGCCTGGGGCTCTTGGTCTATCATTCAGATGGATTTCCACCCCCCCACCCCCCCGAGGCTGCTTTATTTCAGCAGACAACAGGCCTCTGCAGCTTTGGGGGTTGATTTCCTGCTGATTTCATTATCAGTTTCATTGTGGCTGAAAACAAATTACTATCTGGCAGTCAACCCTCCTGGAGTCCTTTTTCCCAGCCTCTGATCATGCCCGTTTAACAGTAATTCCTCCGTAACGGTCCCGCACTCTTGTCGGTAGTAGAAATTCAGGCCTTTTCCATGTAGAAGGACACCAGACGACTGGAGGACTTGAGAATAGGACATCCTGTTTCAAATCGAAACCTGCTTCATCAGGGAAGGGTGGTGATGATTGCCCAAAGCATTTCAAAAGCCTTGGGCTTTCTTCGTTTTGTTGTATGCGTAGTGTGTGCTTGCTTGCTTGCTTTGTGCTCCTATCCAACTCTGGCACCCAAGACCCGGTTGAAAGATCAGGCCCGCTTGTTAACTGAAAAAGCAACAAGATGGAGTCTTTTGAGGTCTGAAGTGTTCACCGTACGCAAGGAACGTCCCGTCCCGTCCTGTCCCGTCCCACGTGATCTTGAAAATGAGGGAGTCGAGATGCCTTTATTGAGCGCACAGTCAGATGAACACCGCTGTGTGCTGCTGTTTGCCAGGAGGTGGCTCCGTTCAGACTGACGTGCTGCATCTGAAATGCATGTGCTTACTACTGTTTCACATGCAATGATCTAACTTTTGCAACGATGATCTAATGATAAAACTTTAAATAACATTAAAATCATTTGATATGCCCAAGAAAGCAAAGAAGAGAAACAGGCAGGATGCCATGCCTCTCTTTCATTTTCTTTTTCTTCTTTTCTTTTCTTGCCTCCTTTATGCATTATAAAGTGGAGACCGGCCAGTCACCTCGCTGCGGGCCCCAGTTGTCTTCCTGCCTAGAGCGGGGGGCTGGACCCGAGGATCTGCGAGGTCCCTTCCAGCCCCTGACAGCTGTGACTCTGTCAATAAAGTAGAAGCAAAGAAATGGGTGCAAATTCTAAAAGGGAAGGAAATTTTTAGAGTGGCTGTAACAGCAGGGGGTCTCACTGGTTGTATCCTCATTTGACAGCTCTTCCTATGGAAAATCCCCATGTGTTTGCAGTGGTGAGTATCTAGAGCGAAGGACCAGAAATCTCGTCCTACCGTAGCTCTCCTATTTATAATAATAAAGTCAACCTGATGCAATTCAAATTCTTCTTCCTTTGAGATGAAACGCTGAGACGATCACATGTTTCCCTTCGTGCCTAACAAAGCCTTGATACTGGGAAGGATATCAACAGAGGTAGGAGAGTTTACCCATTTTTGCCAGTCAATTATAATAATATTTCTGCTTCCAAATGTTTAAAAAGTTGGCTTCATAAGGTATAATCATGGCACAGAGGCCAGCCTGACAATAGTAATTAATTAGGCTATTATGCATTCTACAGTGATAATTGCTTTGCTGGAAAGTCACCAGCCATGAAAAAGACCCGGCACATAAATGTAATTCATCAATCGGAGTTGTTCCAGCACAGTTGCGTTTTCTCACCTTGAATCAGTGTACGCTGTAGAAGGAAACAAAAAAGAAATTAATGATACATCGATATATAATATGGAGGCTGAGTGCGCGCCATGCCTCAGCTCATCGAAGGCGTTTGCAGGGGCGAGGGAGAACAGCAGTTAATTGAAGGTTTATCATCTCAAATGGTCATCTCTGTGATCTCGGGGCTGGCAGGAGGCATTTCAGCTCCTCGCCTGTTACTGATTGCAATCAGGAGGGTGGGAAAAGCCGCCTCTTGGAGAGGCTGCCGGGGAGCTGCGGGGTGGAGGGGCTGGGTGTTTGCCTCTCAGCTAAATGTGTGCCCAGGCTTGACCCAGGCAGGCACAGGCTCACTCCCAGCTCTCTGGTTAGGTGTGGGACTGAGCCACGCTACGAGTTTCCCGTTGTAATCCGCTTGTTCATCTTGAAGCAGTCTCCCAGGGGCTGGAATTGACCCTCGGGGCCCAGCAAATGCTCTAGGTATCCCATACGCTGCAGTCTTGTGCTGGGGCTGGCAGTGGGCGCTCTCTCCTGGCACGGGGTGCCCATCTGCCGGTGACTCTGCTTCTCATGTGCCCCCAGCTCTTCCCTGCTTCACTGCCTCTCGCTCTGCAAACTAGGAAGACTCGCTGGTGAGGCTCATTGAGCTCTCCAGTTGGTTTCTCTTCCCTCTCTTGCCCCCCACACTGTGGTGCAGCATTTTGGTGATAGCTAGCATAGAGAGCCAGATCCTGTCACCTGCTAGACCTCTCCGTGGGCTTGGGCGCCGGAGTCTGATCCCACCGGGCCCTGCTTGAGTCCATGAAAAGCCGTCGAGGTGAAAGGTGGGTGGGTCGTCTTTCTCCGCACACCTTTCTGTGACCAAGGCTAGCTCAAAGGCACGGTTCATTCGTGGTGTTTCCGAGGCTTGCACAGGGAGAACTAGGGGTGCTCTTAGATGCCCAGTAAGTGGAATGGGAGCTGGTCTCTGGTGCCCTTCAAATGGTTGTTAGCATACAGGTCAAGGCCCCTGTATTTGCTGAGGTATTTGTTGTTTGCTTGCTTCGAATGCAAGTACTTACTTGCATTGCTTCTGCCCTTGGAGACATGCTGCTTGGCCAGACCACACCTTTGGAGCTCAGCTCCCCCTTGAGAGGAGATCAGCTCTCATACCAGACAGTCTTTTTGCTGAGATCCACTGTGCACGCAGCAAAGTGATCCCAAGGTAGCGGGCTGGTTTCAGCCCTGCGCTAAGGAGGGAGGTGGCTGATGAACCAGCGGAGGGGCAGGGGCATGCAGAGGGCACCCCATGCAAAGCCTCTTGCTGCCTTTCACCTGGAGAAGAACCAGCCCCGTCCTGCCGTTGGACTCGGTGCCGAGCTGCCCACGGGGAGCCCGGCTCCAAAGCCAGCTGCCTCGCCGGTGCGGATTAACGAGCGCCTAACAGGGCCTCTCGTGGGAACGCCGGCTTCGGCGCGGGTCAGCTGGTGCCTCTGACCCGTGTGAGGACAGAGCCTTGGACGCATGGTCAGCCTCACGAAGACCACTGTCCCCGGGGGCAGCTTGCAAAGGAAGGGGTGGTTGATTAGTCAGGCTTGGATGATCTGTCTCGGTTGCACGGTGACATTTCGCATCTGGTTTTTTTTTAGAAACAGGTCAAATACCAACCTCCAGCCCATCACGCCGCATCCCGGGGAACGTAACGTTTCCTCCTGCTGACTGAAGTGGAAACCGTGGGCCTGGCAGAGCCGTGTCAGGCAACCCCACGACCTCTGTGGCTCCAGGCTCCTTTGCTGGTGTCCTCCCCACGCGTGCTGTTCTCCGGCAGGGCCGGCAAGCAGCCACGGGACCAAACTGTGCTGTCAGGCGGGTGCTGTGGGTGCAGCCGGACGGACAGGAGGGGTCTTGAGGCGCGCCTCTTCTTGCCCCCGTTGGGAGCGTTAGCCCTGAGGGGAGAAGCAGCTGGCAGCGGAGCGGCTCGGAGAGTTGCACCCTGGGCCCGTCCCTGCTGACATTACTGGCAAGGCCTGTGTTGAGCTCGGGGTGGGACGGGGTCTGACCTACGGCTGGGCTCAGTAGTTGGGGCTTTCCATGGATTTGTGTCATTTCATCGCCTGCTGCACCGGGAATCTCCCTCTGGGTCTGAGCTCAACTCCAGCAAAGTCAGTGGGGAGACTGGTGGGCTCTGGGTCAGTCCTGAAGTGGCGAAGGCTAGGAGCGATGGGGAAAAAAAGCCAGAATTCAGTCCTTTTGCATGGTTGCAATCCCTGCTGTCCCCCTGCACTTGTCCTCCTCCTCCAGGGCGGCTGGGCCAGGGGAGGTTGGTGTCTCTAGAAATCAAGTGACCGAGAGATGAATTCAGCAGGAGGTTCACCATCCCAAGGGGAAGGAGCAGGGCAGACACCGCAGGGCTGTTTCACCCGAGGCCCGATGCAGGTCCCAGGAGGCATGAAGGAGGTCTGGAGGTGCTCTGCCCTTTGGACAGACCGTGCCTAACCCTGTGGGCAGCCCCGGAGCGATGGGTACCACCACGCTGGGATCTGCGCTAGGGACCAGATGGATCAGGATCCCATTTCTACCCTCGTGGGACGGGGCGGCCCTGCCCCACGTCCCCTCTTCTCTCCTGCAACACCTGACTCCTCTGGAGCTGGCAGCTGAAAGGGGTCTGAGTTCAGCAGCTAGTTCCTTAAAGCTTTGGTCTAAATGGAGCGAGGAGTTCGGAGAGAGAGAGACAGGTCACCAGCTTTGCTCCCACTCTAATTTTGGCTGTTATTTATCCTCCTCGTTGTGGGAACCGAGGGCTTCCAGGCAGGCATTAAGGGACATGCTGACATCTGGCTCGTGAGCGGGCTCTCCCCCGGGGCAGATCTGCGCACGCACCAGAGGGTTTTGCTGGGGTTGGAAACGCCGCCGCTCTGGAAGAGAGGTCTAGCAGAAGCCCTCGGAGCAGGCGGCAGCAAGGGTTTTGGTGGCTCGGGTCTGGGGAGAGCACGGTCCCCCTCGCAGCTCGGCCCCAGAGAAAGTTTTGTCTCCCGCAGAGACGAGCGTTACCCGTCGGAGAGGAAATGCCATTGCTTCAGAGGAGGAGAGTCACCTGCCGGCTGCTGTCTGCATCCCAGAGCCGGGGTCGTTCTTCCAGACGCCCGGGGCCCGGGCCACGGGACTCGTGAGCTGGTGCCGCTCACCCGTGGGGGGGAGCGGGGAGGAGGGTTGTGAGGCACTGGTGGGCTGCCCGTGGCTGCAGAGCTGTCCCGTGCCGCCACTAGTGGAAGCGGGCACAGCCATGAGACCCGCTGGCCTGGCGTGGCCTGCGTGTCAGTGCCGTGCAGCGTGCGAGGGCTGGCGAGCAAGACGCAGCCGCTGCAGTGGTCGAGCTGCACGGCGTGAGGCTGGAGCGGCGTTCCTGGCGGCCGCAGCTCCGGGGCGGCCCGGGGAGCCCAGCGCCAGTGCTGGGAAAGCATTTTCTTGCAGGGGCACAGCTTCGAGCTTCAGTGCAGACACTTGCCAAAGGCCACCCCAGTCATCCCAGCGGTGAGCGAGTGCCTGGCCATTTGTGGGAGGGAGCCGGTGGTATCTGCATGTGCCGCCAGCCTTTATGCTTGGGCAGCCTCTTGACCTTACGTGCAGTCTTCACCCCGTCCCAGCGGTGCAGTACGCTGTCTCTAGGGCTCAGATCCAGAATCACAGCTTATGTGGAAGTCCTCGTGTCAAAAGTAATCACTCTTCATCACAATCTGGGTGGCTTTTCCAGATCGCGTGTCTGTTTGCTGCACAGCCCTGTGTCACGAACCATTCCCAGGGACACATTTTCAGGCGGCCTGTCTGCATCAGAGAATGACTTTTGTTAGTAGATGTTTTGGATGGGGAATCCAGGAGAAAGATGACAAAGCTGAGATGGAAATACAGAGCACCCGAGCGAGGGACTAACAACCGAGGGATGGGGGAGAGGAGGGGAACGCGACTAGGTTACATACCGTACAATGTTAGCCAACTAAGCCCGGGGGTGGGGGGATGTGGAAAGGAGAAGGGGAGGGGGGGTCGCGATGCTGAGAGGGAAAGGAGGTAGATACACACCTACCCGTTACAGTGGTCCGCAGTGTTGGAGGAAGCGGCTCGGAGAGAGCGTCTCAGTCCATAAGGTCCGATCGCGGGGGTCCTCTTCGGGTGGGGTGGGGTCGTCCGTGGCAGCGAAGTCCTCTCGACGCGAAGCGAAGGGGCGGGGGGCGGTTTAATACACTCCAAGTGACTCCAGAAAGATTTTATTTTCTTGCTAAAAAGTCCATTGGTGGTTGATACTTAGGTGGATATTTAGGTGGATTATCCCTATCTGGGAAAGGTCATTTCATTTTTTTTTTTTAGCTGACATTTCCTGAAGTTTACTAGGGCTCTGAAAGAGCAGAGCAAACGGGTGGCTTAAAATACGACTGAGCAGGCAGCTGGACTGGGGGGTCTGCGCGTGCCTGTCACGCTGCACTCAACCAGGACGTTATTAGCTCCTGTGGGGAAAACCTTCTCGCCCGCCAGGACCCACGGAAACACAGCGGGAGTTCGGGTTTGGAGCAGCCACCCAAACCGAAGCCCCCCCACCTGTGCGCACCGGTCCAGGCTGCGCTTGGCTGAGCAGAGGTTGGGCACCCTTTTGACTGAGAGTAGAGTTGAACGAAACCTTTCAGGGGAAACGATTTCCCTCTCCCCAGAAAACGAATATTTCACATCAGGCAAAGCCATGAACAAACTGGTGGTGCATTTGGTGAACGATTTAAAAAAAACAGGAATTTTGATTTATTTTTTTTTGTCGGAAGCTGTCAAAACATTTCATCTCAGCAGTTTCCAAATGAAACGTTTTGTTCTCCATGCTTTCAAAATGCAGTTATTTCCGAATTTGCCTATTATTTTTTAAAAAGTGTTAAGAGAGAAGGAAAAAAAGGAAACAACTGCTTAATTTCAGACTAAGGCACTTGGTTGACTGAAAACAATTGCTCCCCAATTTGTTTGGTTTGGCCAACAAGCCCCACAGATAAAACCAATCATTTTCTCCAGCTCCGACGAAGACTAGTGTAGAAATCATTCATAGCCAGTGAACGCATACTGAGAATCTAGATGTTGCAAGCATGTTACGCATATGAAGATTACGTGTTCTGCACGGCTATACGCACCTCACCGATGATATTATACAGGGTTATAAGCATCAGCCAGTCACTGGACTGGGTTACGAGTTGGGCTGTAAAGCTCTTTGGCAACAGATACACCGTTGATTAAAACAGCTTTTAATCCTTTGCAAAAGACCCCTCGGTGCAAAGCAGCACTGAAAGGCCGTTCTGCAACCCTCCGCGCGAGGCCGGGTGTGATGCATGACTTCCCCATCCCCTTTTCTAGCCCGAGGACTGTGAAGGCGCTGAAGGCAGGCCGGCTTTGCAGCACAGCCAGCTTCACAGACAGCTAGCCAGCCCTGGCGCGCAGCGGGAGTCCTTCCCCGTAGCCGCCAGGACCGCGGCTCGGAGCGGTGCGTCTCCAGCGCTGGGCTGGCTGCCATCGCTCACTCAGTGCTGAAGCAGTGCTGAGAAGTGACCTCTTGAGCATCTCGTGCAAGGGACTTGTGCCGCGCAGCCTGAACATGTTAATTAGCAGCAAATTGCGATGGTCTTGCTCCCCAGTGGCTAGAGGTCCTCCAAGAGTATGTCTGAGCTATTGCTAGTGACAGCTTTTTGGAGCATCTTGTTTAATCCCTGTGCTGGAATGACTGCTTTGGGAGCCAAGGCTTCTGGTCCAAATCCCATCAGGGATGAGGTTTTCTAGGCTTTTCTGATGGATGGAGAAGTCCCTTTATCCAATGCTAATCAAGAACTAAAGTAGGCTTGGGCTGCGATGGCTGTTGGGTGCAGAGGCAAAGTGAAGGTTTTGTGAGACTGCTGTGGGCCTTAACATCCCCATTTCACGGTCTTAGGGCACGAGAAGAAACCCCCTGATTTCCAAAGGTGCACGGCCCAAGTGGGGCCCAATCCACTGCCTGTTGGTTTTTCTATTGACGTCTTTGGAGGGCAGTCGGACCCTTGCTACGTACTTGGGCGGCTAATCGTGGCAACGTCGGCCTGGAGCTGCCGTGCCCCTTTTCTGTTGGCAGGTGCTCTTCCCAAAGGTGCAGCCACCTGCCTCTCTCGTTCTCGGCTGACGAAGCACGGGCAGTGGAGCAGCAAGTCCCGAGCCGGCCTGCGTTTCCTGCATCATTGAGGTTAGAAATGGAAAAGGCCTGTTTGTCCAGCCGCTCCACCTCCTAGCGCGGGAGCGTTGCAGCACCTCCTCCTGCTCGGTCAGGGCCTCTCTTAAATCAGGACGCCTGACATCAACTGACCACAGTTAATGCCCATCCCGGAGCGTAACTTTTCCATCCCAGTAAAACGCACACGCGGCACTTGATTGCTTTCCGCTTGTGTTCCTGGCCTCTGCCGCTCTGTGGTTTTGTTGTTGGGTTTTTTTAAACGCCCCGCAGCCAGATTTATTTGCGAAACGTTGAAGAAAGCCCCCAAATTTTCTTTCCTGCTGGAAGCACTAGAATGAGAAAGTGGGTTTGTGTATTAGATGCTAAAAAAAGCCAGGGCTTATACAATTTTAACAATAGAAAAATGATCTTTGTGCTCCAGTGCCTGTGAGCTGGGAGGGAGAAGGCAGTTTGCTCAGGTGGCTGGTGAATTACAAATGAGCGGTTTGCTTTTGTTTTGAATGACAAGCAATTTAAATGCAGTCTTGTGTGGAGGCTTGGAAGCTTTTCCAGCAGGGGAGATGGAGGGGAAAAACACGCAAGAGCGACCCACCCTCTCTCCTTCGCATCGCGGTGCTGGGGCCAGGCGATGATGACCCAGTCAGGAGCTGGCGATCGCACCGTCGCTAATAGCCCGCGGCCAGGCCGGCGCGCTGGACGGTTGGGTTTCGGCTCCAAGTGTGGCACGGGGCTCAGAGCAGGATGCGTGGGCTCGGGTGCAGCGGGGCGAGAATCAAGCCTTGATACGAACAAATTGCTCATTGTCTTTTTTCCAGCTCTGCTTTTGTTGCAGGGTCTGTCCGGATTGTTTTTCCCCTCCGCTGTTGAAACCAGCCTGGCTTCAGGAGGGGATTCGGGAGGGGAGGGTTCCCTCCCCCAGCCAGATAGACATTAATACGGAGGGGAGGGGTGTACTTCATCCTCTCCTTCTCCTGGAACAAATTGAATTTCTTTTACAGTTGTGCAAGGGCTTTCCAAAGCCTCGGAGCCTGGTACCCCACGCCACTCGGCTCCGGGGTTCGTGCGGAGACGCGGCTGGGAGCCGTGGGGACCGGGCGAGGGGCAGCAGGTCTCGATTCCCTGGTCCGTTAGTGCGCGCGGACCGTGCGGGTGCCCCTGGGCGATGCAGCGGGGCACGGTCCTCCCCGCTTTGGAGTTCGCTTCCTCCCCTTCGGTTCTGGCAGAATGTATGCTTTGCCCCCAGGCAGCGTGCAGTGGGGTTGCCCACCTTCCTCAATGCCCCCGGAGGGCGCTGGGGTCATGTAGCGGTGCTGCTGTCTGTGGGGGGCGCGGGGACAGAGCTCCTGGTAAGTCTCCTGGGGGAATCGCTGAGCACCCAAGCAGGGCCAGGGCCAGCTTCGTGCCCGGGGTCTCGTGCCACCCGGAGGGACGAGTCCGGCCCGAGGCTGGGCGAGCGTCACCAGTGATGCATCCACTTGCCCAGCGGGACGAGCGCACAGAGAGGCTCTTTGGAAGGAGGTATCGGCCACGTGGCCCAGTGCGGGAAGGCGATGGTCGACGGCCGGGGAGCCGGCGCTGTCCGCCACCCCCGAGCCGCGGGCGAGTGCCGGTGGGCGCAGGGCGCGCCGCGAGGCGGGGAACAAAGGGCTCTCGCCAGGCGGGGCGGGAGGGGGACGCCACCAGGATCAGGAGGCGAATGCTGAAAAATTAACGGGAGTGAATGATTCATGCTCATGAATGTTGGATGGGCTGTTGTGGCAGGATTAATATGTTGTCCTGTGATTAGCGCTGCGGCATGCCAGAGCCTCATTACCTCTGCAGCCCCCGAGGGGTGCACGCTCCTGGCCATGGCAGCCTCACGGGAGGCCCTTTGGGTTGGGGAGACCCGCCGGAGGGGGGGCAGGGCCTGGCTGGCTGTCCCCCCACCCCGCCGTCACCTGCAGAGGGGCCGCAGCTGAGGCGGCCTGGGTGCGAGCCGGGCCCAGCCCAGCCAGCGGCCTTTGGGACGCAAGGAGGAATTCTTATTCCTTATTTAAGCTCCAGCATTAAATTATAATTTTCATTTACTCAGAGAGCATCAATGATTTATGGTGGCCTGACATGACAATGGTGGTAGGAATTTAGCCAAAGGCAAAGGAGGCCGGGTGAGCACGTCACAGTTACTTTGCTAAATGCCACAGCTCCCTCCCTCCTCGAGACCCTGCTGGCACGGCCCAGCCCCGTGCCCGTGCCCGTCTCGGGGGTGTAGAAGAGTCTCAGGAGAATAGGCGCCAGGGCTGCGGCCAGGTAAGTCCCGGTTGCTGTCACAGCAGAGTCCCAGCCTGCGCTGGAGCTGCTTTGCGAGCCCGGTTCAGAGCCGCCCGGCATCGTGGGGCATGCACGGCCGGCGGGCACTCATCGCGCGGGGCGGGGAGTGGGAGAGCACCGAAATCGGCTGTGACTTCTTGGATACGTGGTAGGTGATGCGGTATTTGCACTGGCCACCCTGGAAGGGGTAGCCACGCCAGGTCTGGTTGCCCGATCCCTCGAGTGCCAGGGCCTCTCCGTGTTCCCTGCTGGCCTCATCCATATTGCCGGGGCGACACCGATTTAGTTCATTGTTTGAGCACTTCGGAGGAAGCTGCTGCACACATATACGGCAGCATTATTATTCATTCTGGTAATTAGGCCTTATCCCAGGGCTTTTATACCGTGTGTGTAAGGATCTCCACTAGAAACAGCCGCCATGGCCCTTAAGCAATAAATATGCCATCGCTTCTTTTTCACCGCCGGTCAACTAGACAAGCCGGATGCCTGTTGGAGTGTCTGCCTGTGTGATCCAGCTGCGTCTTTGGGGTTTCAGCGCAAGGCATTAGGAGATGACGTGCGATAACAAAACCACAAAGTGGAGAAATGCAAACAAGACGTTTTATTGGGTCTGCGACTGATTTGACCCAGACAGCTTGAGAAACAGGAAAATGTCCGTTGTACGCCCTCAGCCTACCTTCGGCCTCCGTATGACTGCACAGCCTGCAGAAGCTAAATGCTGCACGTAGCCAGGCTCTTACTGGCCCCCACGCAGGCTTCACTGGTCGCTGGTCCCTTCGCCTTTCACTTGGGGTGCCGTTTCTTCCCCTTTTCCCTCCTGCCGTTGGCACTGTGATGGGAAAAGCTTCCTCCGGCGCCCTGCAGGGGCTCAGACTCTGCGCTCCGCTGTTGTGAGGGCAAAGTCGGCGATGACCTCTCCAAAAAATAATTCCTAGAGCCAGGGAAAAGCATGCACCAACATCATAACTGGTGATGAGAAGCGGGACCGAGTAGTACAGCGCCGGGGCACTGGCCCCAGTCCTGTTTCCTGGTGGCAGAGTGGGGATGGCTGCAGTGGAGGGGCTGGCAGTGCAGAGCCAGCCGTGGTACAAAGCATGGAGGAGCCCAGCGGGGATGATTTGCTCCTCGTAGCTCGGCCTGGTGTGGGTGACTCTAATGCCAGCCTGGAGTCCCCTCGCTGAAGTGGGCACATGCAACGTGCTGCTCCAGGCCTACCCCTGCAGGGCAGCCGGGCCCCAAATGAACTCTCGTCATGAAGCCCCTGATTTCCTGCTTCCTCACCCTGTGTTTTTATTTCCCCTCAGGTGGTTGCACTCAGTAAAAGAAGCAAGGAGGCTGAGACGGCTTTCCTGAGCGTTTACAAGCAATTAATTGCAGCACCAGGTAAGGCAGGCTCTGGCTGCTTAGCTGAATAATGAATGGGGAGAGCAGGCGTCAGACCATCTGACAGAGGTCGGCCCACACCGCAAAGCTTCTGCAGCAAAGCTGTGTCAGCACCGGGTAGGCAAAGATCCCCCCCGCCCCCCAAGCAGCGCTAGCCAAGCCACAGCGTGCACGGCTGTTGTCACCTTAGCCTGTCACTGGAAGGGGTGACATCCGCCAGCACGTGCCGCCCTTGCACGAGGGGGCTCCGCAGTGGCTCGTGACGTAGACAGGCGCAGAAGCTACCCCGGTGCCGTCGCGAGCAAGCCTTGCGGTGTCAGCGTAGCCTCGTGCGCGGCGCCTCCCACCCTCTGTCCCCGGTGTCCCATCTCGGGTTGTCCGGGCGCTGGTTGCATTGCAGTGCCTCTGGGCCACGGCGCTGCCACCGCCGTGTTTGTTCTCCCTGCCTGGCGGCCTGGGTGGTGGGGACTCGCTTGAGCATGTAACTCTGGAAATACCAGCCGAATAGACAAGTGGAAACAGCTTTTGCCATAGCCGTGTTTCAGCGCAAGAGGCAAATGCATCCTGACATTAGAAAAGGAATACATTTGCTCAAGCCTTGTAATAACACTGCAGCTATCCCCAGTTGCCTTCCTGACGGTGAGCTAGGTAAACCGATTGAGCTCCATTCGCTGCTGTTTAGGTCTGATGTCTATTTTTTTTTTTTAAATATGCGTGGCTACATGCCCTGCGCCCGCGCCCGCGCTCGCGCTGCCTGCACCTGGCCACGTGTGTCTGAGCCACTGCTGACCTCCGGGTTTACGCACCCCAAGATCAGCCTGTCCCGAGGGCAGGATAAGCTCTCGGCCCCTGTGCTACAGCAGCATTTCCCAGCACCGGTCCCCGTCGTGCTGTACACGCAGCAGGGTAGGAGCCCTGCGAACCACAGCCCCTTCGCACGCTTGGCACGTCGCTGGGTGCGTCTGATATGCAAGTGAGCCCTCCTCACTTGTCTTACTCTCGCTGAGGCTCCCCCGGGGCAGCTCTGCTGGCAGCCGGGTCCTCTGCCAGGGGCTGGGCTGGGATTTGGGAGCCCAGTTCTGATCCCAGTCCCATTGCTGACCTCCCAGCTGACCTGGCAGGGGTGGGTCAGACTGGGCCTGGGTCAGTAAGGCCCAAAGCAGGTCATGGCTCCAGCATTTGGGATCCACCAGCCCCCCCAGTCTTAGCTGTGACGCACCCGGTGCCCCAGCCCAGGGCTGCCCTGGACTGTGGACCCGCACTCCCATCGGCCCCACCCCAGGGCTCGGAGCCGTGCGCCTGGCCCGCTGGCCCGCGCTGTCTCTGCTGCCCGTGGAGAGCGCAGAAGACATGGCCCCTCCCTTCTTTTAATTGAGCACCATCTCATTAATAGACAGTCCCGCTTCTCCCATCATTCGCTTTGCTCTAGCCCTCCCCGATGCCACAGCTGACAGGCTGGAGCATCTCCCGGTACCAGCGTAGCACGGAGCCAGCCGCGCTGTCAACAAGTCTGAGGATGAAGAGCTTCTAACTGCTGAAGATGTGCAGGAGGGCTCCTACAGGGGCACTAATTCATTTTCCAGACATTTAGGAATAACAAAATGTTTTAATGATTTCTTAGGGGAATTAGGGAGACATATTTTTGTCCTCATTAAATTTTATCCTGCAATACAAGAACCAAATGTCAGATCTGTTTCCAGAGCCCGGCGCTCACACACGCGCGCACACACACACAAACACCTCACTGCGGGCTTTCGCTCCTGTAATTTTATATATATATACTTCTTGACAGGCAAATTCTTTGTAGGCTACTTTAGAAGCAACGCACAAGTCCTGATTCAACATTTTTGTTTTGAATGGCTGCTGTCAACACAAATCCCTGGCAGAGACTGCGACGCGGGCTGATTGCTCAGCAAGTATTTTGATAAGTGAGCGGGCTACATGTCTGTAATTACGAAAGAAACTCGTAAATCTCTTTGATATTGTTCACACAGATGTGGCGTGAAGTGAGGGGAAAAAAAGCCGTAAAATGTGTTAAAAAGCATAATTAATGTCATTGTTGTCAGGGATGATTTGATTTAAGCCTCTTTGTGACTTCAGTTTTGGTGAGGGCCAGTCTCTTTACGGCACTGGGCAGATCCAGGGGTGCTGACCTGGGTTGGAGGAAGCTATGCGTTAATAGCCAGGCGGGGGCAAAGGGGTGCCAGGCAAGGGATGTTCATCTGCCAGCCTTTGTCCCCTGCGTGGGGGGTAAGGAGCATCTGGAGGCTGCTCCACATGTGAGCCAAAAGCAGCCGTGGGCAGGGAGAGCGGGCAGGGCCACGCCGGCCCCGAGGCTGCAGCAGCAGGGCTCTGCTGTCCCTCCGCAGTGACCTTGCTGAGCTGGACACCTGTTGCTGTTGGCCCCCGGGTCTGGGCACCGGGCAGGGCAGGGCCTGCGGTTCCCCAAGTCTGGAGAGAGCAGCTTGCTTGGGCCTTGATGAGTAGGGGCCCTGGGCCCTGCAGGGCTGCAAACACAGCCCGGAGAAGCTCCACACGCCTCCACCTGCTAGGGCAGCGAAGTGGGAGCAGGGCTGCGGCCGTCATGCTAATGCCAGCTGGCACGCTGAGGCCCGCGCTGACTTTGAGCAGCAATGCTGTGTGACAGGTCTCGAGGCGCGCCGAGGAGGCTGAAAGAGACCTAGTGGGCTCGGGAAGTTTTGCCAGGGAGCTGCCAGGGATGCACGAGAGCACGGCTCCATCTCAGCACCCTTCCTGCGGGCGACTGGGGGAGGCTTTCTGGAGGGTCAGGCAGGCAGCCCTGCGGGGAGGCGAACGGGGCCCTGAGCCGCAGACAACGTCTGGCCTGGGAGCTTCGTTGTCCCCAGGGATGTTGGCTTGGAGGAGGGCTGCAGAAGAGGGAGGCTGGAGGGACCAGAGCCCCCCACAGCCGCTGCGAGCTTGTGCGCTGGGACGAGGACTTGGGAGCTGGGCTGGCAAGGGCGGAGGGAGCAGGTGCGAGCATTGGTCAGCATGGGGGGAGGTGCTGGCCCGAGTGGGGGTCTGAGCAGGTCTCTGCAAGGCTGTAGC